>NC_081174.1:11588856-12788856 GCF_012432095.1 Onychostoma macrolepis
TGCCTCGACTGCTACATTGACACAACTCTTGGTTTCTGTGGAGGTTTTGATACACTTTAGGGTCTTCATTATTGCGTTTAATGTCTTGCGGGGCTGCATTTTTGGTTTAAGAGTATTTTTAATTGAACTGAGATGAATTATTCACCATTTGCTTTCCTCATTATTTAATGAAATCTAAGAGAGAACTAGTGAAGCATAATGACCTTACCTGTATTTGACCTGGTTGAATTATCTCACTGCCTCATCAGTTATTTATATATATATATATATATATGGTGCAAGTAAGACAAGTATTGATCATAGAAATGAATTAGTTATCATAATGGCTGAACATTCACCTGTTAGCACCCCACAGCGAGGGGGAAGAGTACAGAGGAACTGGAACCCTTTGGTGTTGCTGCCATGTTCCTACTTATAATTATTCCTCATTAGCAAATATTTCAGCAGCATAGCACATCAAATAAAATTGCTCGACAAAATGATTCAAGAGTTTTTGTGTGGGATCAAGTACCTTACTTATAGGCTGCCTGCATGTTAAGTTGTAACCTTGTAGTTTTTCTGTATCGATACGTCAGGATTTATTGAGCCTTTTGTAGTTTTACTGTAGCGGCTCAACTGGTACATCCTCAGATCTAAGTCATGTTGTTCCTGTTTCTCATCGTTTTCTTTCATGTCGTTTGCTGTTAATACATCGGCTTCTTTCTTGTTTTTGCATCACAGAGCCCATCATTGTGGAGGTGGTTTTCCGCAACCCCCTGAAGGTTCCTTTGGCTCTGTCGGCTCTGTCTCTGCTGTGGAAGTTTACTCTGAAAGACTTCTCAGGCCCTCAGGGCAGCACACCCGGAGAAACCTTCACCAATGAGAAAGTGGCAGCATCTTTGAAAGAAGTGAGGCCGTTAATCGTCTCTCGGTTCATCGTGCCTGAGGCGTCCAGCTTTGAGTTTCTCATCAGTTTGATTAACTTCTGCATTTGAATCTATTCCAGACCACGGCCCTCAATGACATCATTGATACGCAAGTCATTCCAGAGTTCACCATAAGTCCAGAGGAGACCAAAGTGGTTCGTGCACCGTTTTCCTCTTATCTCTCCTCTTCTAATTTCTCTTTCTCCCCACTGCTTTACCTGAATTGGCTTTGTGTTCGTTCTGGTCTTGCTTTCTCAGGCCCGTTTGAAGTTGCTTCCTCATAAGACTGGAGAGTTGCATGTTCTCGGTGTGGTGTACAACCTGGACACTGGAGAAGTGGACGACAGTGAAGGTGTATCACAAACACTCATTCTTTGATGTTTTGTGAACACTGAAACCAACAGTTAGAGTTATTTATCTGATGTAAGACTAACTGTAGATGTGACTGATATCTGTGCTGCAGGCTCGCTGGCCGGGGAGCTGATGTGTGTTCGTGGACAGCAGAATCTGGAGATCCAGGGACCCCGACTCAATATGACCAAAGAAGAAAAGACTTCCGTCAAATATGGACCAGACCGCCGCCTGGACCCCATTATTACTCCACCTATGCCCTTACTGGAGGTGTGTTTGAGTAAATCAAACTTTGATTTTAAGCTTTAATAAGCTACAGGGCCTAAACTGGTCCTGAGAGCAGATCTAGTATCAAAACACTCGTCACAGTTAAATCGAAACTATTTAATGATTTACTGTGTTCATATTGCACTGCAAGGCCTGAGTGATGTATTGAATATTCACAATATGTTCAGATTGATTTTGGTTGGGATATATAAAATTGCTATATTGTGAATATTGCAGCAATTTAAATAATATTTAAATCATTTATTAGCAAAAATCAAGTAAGAGCAAGTTCAGTTTATTTATTTTTTTGAATCTGTTAAAAATGTCTGTATCATTTGAAGAAATAGTATATCCAAAAATGAAAATTTACTGAAAATGTATCACACTCGTGCCATCCAAGATGTAGAGAAGTTTTTCTTCATCGCAACACATTTGGAGAACTTTAGCATTACATCACTTGCTCACCAATGGATCCGCTGCAGTGTGAATGGGTGCCGTCAGAATGAGAGTTCAAACAGCTAATAAAACATCTCAATAATCCACACCACTCAGTACATCAGTTAACATTTTGTAAAGTAAAAATCAAATCCGTCATTTTTTTTTTTTTTTTATCATGCACCGTTTACAAGCAAAAACAGCTCTAAACTAATATGTTGGTGGATTTTGATGTGTGAGGACAACGGAGGATGGATTTTTTTCACTGGAGGAAGTGTTAATATGGATTATGGGCTCATATTTTGGCCAGAAGCAACAGTTTAAAGTTAAGTACTTAAATCTTGATGGTTTTGTTTATTACAAACACGCAGATTTTCACTTCACAAGTTGGTAATTGATGGACTGGATTATTTGCGTATTATTGTGATGTTTTTATCAGCTGTTTGTACTCTCACTGTGACGGCACCCATTCACTGCAGAGGATCCATTTGCGAGCATGTGATGTAATGCTGAATTTCACCAAATCTGTTCCAATGAAGAGACAAACCCATCTACATCTAAATCAACCATTCAGTGGTTTATCTGACACATGTTGGCATTATAATGAAGATTTGTGCACTAGTTGAAGTCCCAAAAGTAAATCTGTTTACAGAAAGATCATAAAAGAGCTGTCCAGCTGGCAAAAATTATATGTTCCAATGCTTCTGGGATTCAGGGCGCCCACATTTTTATCAGTATTGTTTTAAATTACCAGTCTACATTGGCTTCTGAGGAAGTACTAGTTGGTGAATTTAAGTTTTTATTTCAAGGCATTGAATCTCTTTTTAAAAAGATGGTGAACAAAGTCCTCAAGGATGTTCAGCTTTGTTTGTGCTTTAGTTATGTCTGTGAAATCATCAGTAATTATTGATTTCGCCTGACTGAATGACTTTTGAGTGCTCTTATGTGAATACATTTGCACTTTGCAAATTCTTCTTGTGATATTGTCAGTTTCATATTGACCTTTCTCTGCTTGTAACAAAAATTATTAATTACGGTTTTTACTGATTAACTGTGGCTTTGCTCTGTTTAACCCTTTCAGGTCCAGACACAATTCTTTTCAAACATTTGATTTTCATGGCCCAATTAACACAATTCAACTAATGTTAGTTGCCGCAACGCATCTCATCATCAGTCCACCCGATGTTCTTACAGGAAAAGTCCAGTTAACACAGCTCGACTCGGGAAACTGAGATATTCGTACGGAAACTTAAACCTGGCTTTATATCTTGCAAATAACATCAGAAAACAAGCATAAAGCAATAAAAAGTCAAAAATGAAATATAACCTACCATACTCTAATAGTTTTTCATCTTCACGAGTCTTTCACAGCGCCCTTGCAGAGGAGATGTGTGGTTGGTTTTCGCGGTCATTTAGTACTTTAGTATTTAGATTTACAGAAGGCGAATATTTTTCAGAATGCACTGAAAGTATACAATAACGCACTGTACACAGCATATACGGTAAGAAACCTAAGAAACATTAATAATACTGTGAAAACAAAAATGATTTACAGTGATGCTTTTAGCAAGCTTTGACTAGTGCACTCTCTGAGCGTTCAATCAAAGGATGAGAAAATGCTGACGTTATCGTAAGCCTGCTAGATGGCCCTGGTGCTGCCAACTCGAAATCTGATTGGTTAAAACAACGGTTTCATTGTCTTTGATTTTGAGCTACAGACGCCTGCACTGTTGATTCTGAAGGCCTTAGGCAGATTTCTTTGACCCTGGCAACACGATTGCTGAAATATGATTGGATAAAAGCTCTAAAATAAACATACACTACTGGAAGCAGCGCAACCAAGAGAAAAGCTATGAAATGAAGAGAAATAATTTAATACACGTTCATGGAAAAAAAATATATTAAAACTAAGTCAGTGATTCTGATAGTGTTTAGGCCAGCAGAGAAGGCTTTGCTGGCCCTGACGGCCCACCACTGATCTTGTGAAAGATTCAGTTAGCATGATATTCCAGTCATCTGAGACAATTCTTTTTTTATTCTGCTAACACCTTTGAAAATTTTTTAACAATGTCAGTCCAGAATCATTGTAAGATCCATTTTTTAAAAAAACTCTAAAACATTGTTTTATGTTTTATATGTTATGTTATGTTATTTTATTTTAGCCCTAAATATTTTTTTTTCTTTCTGTACCTGGCAGGGTTAAGTGATTCTTTACAAGAATAAGCTACATGTGCACCAGACTTTATATCAATAGTCAAATCTCTGTTAGATAAACCATGTAATTACTGTTTGTCTTTCCTTTTCTGCCCAGGTGTTTTTCATTAACTTCCCCACTGGTTTATTGTGTGGTGAGATCCGAAAAGCATGGGTGGAGTTTGTGAATGTGAGTGCAGTCCCTCTCACTGGTCTTCGGGTGGCGTCCACACATCCAGAGTTCTTCACGTTCGGGAGTGCTGCCTCTGACCTCACCCCAGTGACCCCCACAGCAGCAGAGCACTGCTCTGCATACAAGACTATGGCCATGCCCCCATCGGTGGCGACCGTGTCGCTCGTGTCTCCAGCAGCGTTCGGGGTCACAAGCAGTGACCGGCCGGTGGTGGCAGAGATTCCTTTATCAAGAGGTGTGTTGGGACCTGGGGAGGCATTACAGATCCCATTATGGCTCAGGGGGCCCGACCGAGAGGGGGTCCATGAAATCAACTTCCTATTTTACTATGAGAGTACAGAGAAGACCGCCAAACTCAGGTAAATGGCTGTGTATGCTTTATTTAAACTAATGATGAACGATACTAAGAACTGAGCAGGGCTTGTTTAAGCTGGTTTTTCTCAAGCCAGTGTAGATTCTTTGGGTGTATATATTGTGAACATATTGCTGGACTGTTATTATTTCACTAATGGCACTTTTCCACTGCATGGTACGGTTCAGTACAGGGGGTTTTCACTTTTGGGGGGTTTTCCACTGGGTACAGTACCTGGTACTTTTTTCAGTACCACCTCGGTTGAGGTTCCAAGCGAACCGTACCATTACCAAAACATGACGTGTAACCTCTGCTGATCACTGATTGGCTGGAGAAAATCGTCACTGCCTGCGTCAATGAACTTGCTGCACGAGACACAACAGACCCCCTAGATTTAAATCAGCACAGCCAGCGAAGGATCGAACGCAACTGTTTTGAATGAGCGCACCTTTTTTTTAACAACCAAAAAATGGCTGTTTCGTTGTCTGTTGAGGAAGTACAGACGTTCCTCTCATTGATAGCTGAGGAGCGGATCCAGCGAGAGTTTGATGGAGCAACGCAGAATGAAAAAGCTTTTCTGGAGTTACGGCAGTAGAGGCGCCACAACTATAACAACATGTGAAGAATCCCGCCCACTCTAAAGCAGTACTAAACTGTAGTGGAAACGCAAACTGAGTCGTTCCGAGTCGTACCACGCAGTGGAAAAGCACCATAAGTGCACTTGAATATATGGGTTCAAGCCATTGTCTTATTTTCATTTTGCATTCTAGGAAAATAAACGCAACTAAGACTTCACATGGTAGTAGTAGCAGCCTATTGTTTAAATTATATGCACTGCTTCAACTTTAGTACTGGAAATGCATTTTTATTATTATTATCTTTTAAAATTATTTTTTTCCACTAAAACATAAGTACACTTTATACAATTTAAGTACAATTAAGTACATTAATAGTATATTGAATATGCTATATTTGTATACCAAATAAGTATAGATTTTTTGTTTTTGGCAATATTAATAAAGGTTATATTTAAGCATCCAATAACAAAACAAAAATGTTTTTATTGAATAAATATATATATATATATTTTTAAATCATTACACTACAACAATATAAACATTGTTAAACAATACAAAAGGTATTACTAAATAATATTTATTAATAATTATAATAATAGTATAACAACAGCATTAATAATAATATATATTAATATTAGTAACAACTTTTATGTACTTATACTTAAGTATAGTGTATGTATAATATAGTAATACTGTTATAAATATGGTAAAAATGGTTAAATTAATGTCACTGTCAATACAAATGTTGTTGTTATTAGTAGTAAAATGTAGTTATAATATTAATACTAATATGTATGTGTGTGTGTTTATATAATAGTGATAATTCTTTTATAAATAATAATACAGTAATAACTGTAATAACAATATTATAAATTTTTATAATAGTGTAATTACAGTTATGTAATAGTTACAAATGTATTTATCTGGAGCGGTTTTTGGTCACTTAACAGTAAAAGGTAGCCTGGTAATACCAAACTCTGCTACTTCGCTTTGCTTCATAGACAGAGTCTGGAATGGCATAATTGACAAGCGTTTACTTTCTCGTGGGCGGGCACTTGTCTGAAGTTTAAAATCATTGGTGTACCCGTAAGCCAATCACATAACGGTTGGTTATGACGTATGTTATTCGCCGGCTCAGCCACCTCGAACTTCCGCTGTAAACACAGGTATGCGGCAAAAACAAAGCCATTGAGTGAAATACCGGAGTGAAGATGGCTGTGAACGACTTTTGCAGATTATGTGAAGTAATCACATCACACACACACAATCACAATTATTGCCTTGCCGGACTTTGGCCTCCCCAGTTTCTCGCTGACGATTGGTAACAGTTCCCAAAACCTGTCGGGAGTAGGGCCACAACATCACCTCCATTCAAAATGTGAACCAAACACTCTTCTTGTTCGGGCTTCAGTTGGCAAATTCTGGGAATATTCTCCACAATAGAGCGAATAGCATCCCGTGTCTCCATGTCTGCTGTCGTTTTAGGTTTCCCTCACCTAAACTATAATCTTAAATTCGGCGCTTAGCGTCTACGTCACAGCTCTCAGCCCGCCCTCTGTTCGTTGGTTGGCCGGCTGCTGCAGAGCCGGAGATAAACTGGGAGATGGTTTGCCATATCAGACTGAGTACAGAAGTGAACTGAAATTGAGCGGAAGTATGAAGTCTGACGTAGTCAGGCTAAGTAAAAGGTGGCTGTAATGTAAAGTACATTAGTGCTTTACTGTTATATAATTATCGATGCAAACAATATCGTCAATAAATAAGCTACTTTACATGTGAATACCATTGTTTCCTGTTAAAAGCAATGTGGTGTAGTGGTGTTGGTTGCTGGTTTTAGAGACCCACCAAATGGTACTTAACTGATTAAATAGAAATTTGAAAATATTAGTACGAAACATTGGATCCTGTGTCTCCTCGACTGTACTATCTAATAAAGGCAAAATCTCCAAAATATAACTTATTCTTTATATAGAGTGTTAAAGATATTTTAATTTCCTTTCATTGGCTACTGCTGATGCTGAGCAGTTGTGGTTTTGCGCTGTTAAGTGTCTGATAATCAAACATAAGCGTATGCATTTTCATTTTGAAATTTGCTGTCTGCCATTTAAAGAGGACTAATTGGCCTTGAAAATTACCACACGACTTCCAGTGACTCATCTTGGCTTTCTCTGAAACTTTTAGCCACAGGGTCCTTCGACACACGGCTTTCATCTGCGCAAGCCGCTCTCTCAGCGTCAGAGCCACAGCCAGCCGCAGCAACACACTGCACGGCAGAGAGAAAGAGACCGAAGAGCGGCTGGAGGGAGAGGAGAAGACCGGCAGCATGTTGGTCTTTGTGGACGTGGAGAACATTAACACAGTGAGCTCTTTCCCACACATGGACTGCTCATGTGCCTTATTTCACGTTAATACATTATTTTCTCGCACTTCATGAAATGTGTGAACACTGTGGCATTAGGGATGCACAGATGTGAAATTCTCTACTAATTTATGTAAATAAATGAAAAATAAAAAGCTAAATTTAATAATTTTGCTTGCTAAAGGTGAATTAAGGCAACATTTTAACTAGGGTTGGGCTATGTCAACAAAATTGGCATAGGATGATGTCTACAGTGAAACATCGCAATGGACAGTGACATCGTGGGGTGGTGGTGGGGGGCAGTTATGGGGTGTGCCCGACGCATGAATCTGTATTCAGAAAGGCACGGAAAACAAAGAGCAATTGCTAACGGTTGCCTGTTACATTACAGTACATAAAATCTCACTTACCACATAAATAGAGTAAGGACAGGTGACTGAGGAGATGACGAATGGGTCACGATGCCGGCTCAACATCGTGATGTCTATCGGCCCAACCCTGATTTTAACATACAGTATGAAAAATTAATGTTCATCTTGAGATTTACTAAAGATTACATTTAGCAGTGTTATAAATTTATTAGCATTTTATTTTATTTTTTTATTTAACTTCAAGTGAGCATTAGATGACAGCAAAGTTAATTGCATTTTAAAACAGGCATGCATAAATAAGCATGCACAATTAAATATTTAATACCTGTTGTTATCGATTAAACAAAGTGTCTAATGTTGACCAATAACTTATTTTTAAGCATTTTAACATGCACTATTAACATGCACTATTGCCATTATTATCGCAGTCGAGTGAAGCATTGAATATACAAAAATATCAGCACCCTTGCAATTCTGTCAGAAAATGCAACCCTTCTCTCAGAAAATTGTTGCAGTTGCAAATGTTTTGGTACTCACATGTTTATTTATTTTTTTGTTTGCATTGGAACAACACAGTACGTTCTCCCAAAAGGAACGTGGTTTTGTCACAAGTTTTGGCAAACTCCAATCTTGCTTTTTTATGCCTTTGTGTCAGCAGTGGTGTCCTCCTGGGTCTCCTACCATAGCGTCCCTTTTCATTCAGATGGCGACGGATAGTGCGAGCTGACACTGTTGTACCCTGTGTCTGAAGATCAGCTTGAAGTTAATCGGGTTCTTTATCCACCATTCAAACAATCCTTCGTTGTAATTTTTCATTCATTTTGCTCTTCCGTCCACGTCCAGGGAGGTTAGCTACAGTGCCTTGGGCTGTAAACCTCTTGATGATATTGCACACAGTGGACACAGGAACATTAAGGTCTCTGGAGATGGACTTGTAGCCTTGAGATTGTCCATGTTTTTCCACAATTATTTCTCTCAAATCCACAGACAACTCTTTACGCTTCTTTCTTTTCTCCATGCTCAATGTGACACACAACACAAAGGTTGTCAACTTTTCTCCATTTTAACTGGTAGCAAGTGTGATTACTTTATTGCCCACACCTGCTACTTGCCACAGGTGTGTCTAAATACAAATTACAGGAGCATCACAAGCTTGAAAAGCAATTATTTCTTACAATTTTGACAAGGTGCCAATAATTTTGTCCAGTCCATTTTTGAGTTCTGTGTGAAATTTGATCAAGTTTGACTTTTCTTCTGTTTTTCTGTGGTGTTGCAGTGCAAACAAAAACAATAAGCACGTGAATACCAAAACATTTGCAATTGGAACAATTTTCTGAGAGAAGTGTCGCATTTTCTGACAGAATTGCAAGGCTGCCGATATTTTTAGCCATGACTGTATTTTATTTTTAAAAATTAATAAAATAATACATTTCTATCTCCTCCCTCTCTCTCTCTCTCTGTCAGAGTGAAGCAGGTGTTCGTGAGTTCCACATAGTTCAGGTGTCCAGCAGCAGTCGGCAGTGGAGGCTGCACAAGTGCATCAACCCTGTGGGAGATAAAGGTATGAATCCTCCAGCACGCTCTGGTTACATGCACTTAGTCTCTTATGCCGAGTTCACACTGCACGATTTTCAAACTCGTCGGATCGCTGTTGTTTTCACACTGCGTGACTATCTGGGGAAGCATTCAGTCGCTGCTGTGTTCACATTGCACGATGGATCGGCGACAGGGGCTTTCACATTGCGATTTCACAATAGGAAGAATCGCAGACAACTGTCTGATCCGCAAACTACGTTTCACAACAAAACGCACGCGAGGAGTGATACGCGAGAACCTGCGTGCGTCAGCCCGTTGTTCTCGAGCTAGACTGGAAGTAGCTATTAAAACAATATAGCCCGCAAATGGTCTGTGCACTGATTTCCAGCTACAAAAACAAAAACAGATTATGCAGGAGGGAGATGCAGGGAACAGGGATTGTGTTCTGCAAAGAGTGGTAAATAATAATTTAGCAGTAACTGTTATGCTGATGTTGCGGCTGGTCAAGCGTTTGTGCTTGTTTCTGTATGATATAATTGTACATATTAAAATACTGATATGGTCTATAACTCCTCACCGAACTTCCCTTTGCCCTGTATCTTTGTCTCTCATTGGCTGAAGGTCATCGTGATGTAGTTTTCAGTCAGAAATCATTGCACACAGCGTGATTGTGAATCACCGACAGCTCCAGATATTTAGCATGCCAAATATTTCACAGGCGTTGGCGACATGTCGGCGATTCTCTCTGATCGCGTCTTTGGTAATTCACACTGCGCGATTGTCACTCGCGTGAACGAGCTCCGATTTGCCTCCGATGTCGGGCATTTGTCGGCGATTTATCAAAACCTGTCGGCGAGTGAAAAATCGGGCTAAAATCGTGCAGTGTGAACTCGGCATTAGCAGACACATTCATTCCTCTTGCAGCCACCTGAGGTTAAAGGACAGCTATTATGCCCCTTTTTACAAAATGTAATATTGGTCTTGGGTGTCCCCAGAATGTGTCAACAAATACCCAACAGATCATTTATTATAACAGCTGGAAAATGTCATTTTTGGGGTGTGTCTAAAAAAGGAGGATTTGGAATGTATTGCTTTAAATGCAAATGAGCTGCATATTCCCGTCCTGTCTCCAGAAGAGGGCGTCACGTATACATCTCTCTGCATTGAAAAACTATATACTATATCGGAAACTATAGCAATGCAGGGCTGTCAATCAACCCCCGTGGCCCGGCCCTACGCAATGTGATGTCACACTGTGGTGAGAATCAAAACGGCAGGCCTAGTGAGACTTGGGCTGTCGCTAGGGTTGTTAAGAGTACGGACCGAATTGCGTCGGTACTACCGAGTATCGATTGACATCAAATCATTCGGTACCAAATTTCGGTACCTTACATTTCTAGGGTCACATGTTTTCCGCGAAGATGCGGACAGGATGGCGGAGTCCATTCATAAAAACGGAATTTACTCTATATGGCGGAATGGCACGGAATTCGTAAATTTTTGGATGAATAAAAGAAGGTCTGTCACTTAATTCGAATCGCGACATGAACTATTGTATGTGAATATTAAAACGCAAAAAGACGGTTTAAATGTGAATCCTGCATGTTCCGTTAGCCTCGGTATGTATGAATGGCGGAGACGCGGTTTTGTTTACTACACAAATACTGAAGCACACGTGAACTCGCGGTGATTTTCAGCCTCTGCATCTCACAACATGAACTTACAGGCTGTGAGAGTAACTTCATGAGAATTTTACCGTTTCATTTGAGAAAACCAGCATCATATACTGTACACACACAACTTCACGGCAACCTGTCAAAATAAAAGTGCGGTTTAACATGTAACAGAAATATATTACTCTTGTATTACTTTTGTAGAGTATAATGTACGTCTTTTTATATTCCATTTACTGACAAATTTAAATAAAACAATTAAATGATAAAAATAATTATTACAACCACATTAAGGACTTAACTGTAGAAAAAAAAAAGCAATTATTAAAACTTTTTTAAAGGAATATTCACAATTTTTCTACCATGTATTAATTTTAACAGTAAACCTCTGTTTGCCAAAAAATAAAAGGGTTTCATTTTCATTTGATTAAAAATAAATGTTTCATGCCTTCATTTGATTATCAGAAAAAATAAAACAAGAATTTCTGGAAGAAAAAAAAGAAAAAGAATTGTAGTGCCCTATTGTTCAAAATTTTGAAATTGAGAGTTTTGGACTTATTTTTTCACTGAAATAAATGTTTCTGTTATTACACATAGAGTAAAGTACCGAAAAAAGGTACCGTTGGGTACCGGTACCGAATTTCAGGTACCGTACCGGTTCAAATGTGAAGGGAATTTCCCTTGCAGTAATTTTGAGTGGCTCAAAAGCGCGGTATGTGGTATTATCGCCATTATATATAATATCTGTGTGTGTATGTTTTGCAATGTAAGGAATTCAGAAACCGAAACTAAATCACGTTGAAACAGAAGAGAATGACAAAATAACGGTCCACATAACAGAACATAAACCTGACAATAAAATCATTAGGGTATTGTTATATAACAGTTAGTGCTGCTGATCCTCGAATCTAACTGGACAAGAGACTTTTTCTGTTGATATTTCACCGGCTTGTGCTGTCAGTCTGTGCAGTTTCACTGTTACGCCACAAGGTGGCATCAAGGGACTGTCTTTGAGTGAGTTTTTAAACCGTTCATTCAACTACACATTGAACGATTCAAAGAGATATGTAATGAAACACGCTGTTGAAATCATTTTAACTTTGAGCACCACTTTTAAAGCCTCAGCTGACCAGCAGAGCGTCGATGCTCAGACAGAGATTTCGCTTTCCTTGCACATGACAACCTATTTTCACAAATATACATGACTCTGCCTGAAGGACAGACGCAGGTAATCGCACGCAATCGCACACAATCGCACACACGCTTAGTCGAACTCTCTCTCATTCGCAGTCTGTTTAAGCTTAAGTGCAAATCTACTGAGCCTTTGTACAAATCAGAACGGTACACATTGGTATCATTACTAACTTATTTAATATTCAGTACACAGTGTAAAACGAGAAGGGCATAACCTTACGAAAAAAGAAAACCTGCAAATATCGCGGTTGTTGCATTCCTCTGCGGTTATGCTCGTCAATAGCGATATAGCGAATTGCGATATTGCGGTTATCGTGACAGCCCTAAGTGAGACTGACTTGGTTTAAAGGGGATTTAAAAAATGAGTGGGGGGGGGTGGATTTTTATCATTGTAGGGTGGTTGTGTTCTCACACTGCCAACACGCATTTATGTCCAAACACCATGTAAAAGTGGATTTTGTATAACTGGTGCCCTTTAAGTGTTTTGCTCCACATTGCTTGGTAGTCTGTGAATCGCTCCTTTATTTGGTTCCAAACCAGTGCGCCAGAGTTTTTTCTTCCATCCAACACAAAGCGAGATGCATAGCAAAATATCCAAAATTCATAATGGTGGTCTATCATAAATGATTTCCATTCTTTCCTCTTGGCTCGTCTTGCGCTCAGACTAAAATCAATATATTGATTCTTCTCCTTTGCGCTTATCAAGTGTTTCTTATCAAATGGTCTTCTTAGGTAGAGAGCCACATTCTTAAAATATAAAGGCAGCTATATGTTTGCATGTTTTAAAATAAAAGCATTTATACTGTGTAAAAAATGCTTAGTTTAATATACTGTAAAGGCAACTAAATTATATATTTTTTCCCAAAATTAAATTATTAGCATTTATATTGACAACATGGAATGTTTTTAAATGTTATCAGAAAAATATTTTGGATTTGTTTAAAATAACTTTTTGTACGGTTGACAGTGTAATGGTGACACTTTTTTTTTTTTTTTTTTACACAAAAGTATATGCAGATTTGTTTTCTTTTTCTGTTAAAATTAGTGCTGCCCACAAAATAATTGCCATTAATCTCATGATTTCCAACCCATCTTTAGAGAACAAACTGAATAAAATAGAAATAACTGGTGATAAATAAGTAAATACTTGGTAACTTTTTACTTAAAGCCTTTATGTATGATTATAAAGGTATTAATGATGTAGGTTGTAATGCATTATAATATGTGCAAGTTTGTTTGTCGTGTATGTTAATGCATTATACTTTCTAAAGGTGTAACAATGAATAGGTAAGTATTATAATGTGTTATAACTGTGGTTACAATTATTCATGAGATCATGCAATGCATTATAAAGTACATAATTAATGCACTACTTTTATAATGCATCATAATATCGGTTTTTTTTTTTTAATATTTAGTTTTGCACATCTGTAGTTCTTTTGAAACATCACACAGATCTGTGTAAAGCGCAGTCTGCCTACATAAATCCATATGCACCTCCAGCACTGTGAATATTGATGCAGAGGAACTTGATTGCATGTCAGAAGGCCAAGCAGAGTATCAAAAGAAGCTGGGAGCGGGTGCAGACACACAATGATACGTTCCATGACCTGCAGCCTTTAAATGGCCTATTGAAAGTGGGTCACAATGCATTTGTGTTGAGTCATCTGTCTGGCTGATACCTTCAGAGCGAGAAACGCATGCTCATACACACTGCAGAGAGTAATACAGCTGCTCTGAAATGCTGCTCTGAAATTAGGTCACTTTGAAATTGTGCTGAGTGTGTGAAACATGCAGGCACATGCATTTTAGCGGCGTACTAAATTGAAAATTGAATGTATGCATTCATCCTTTACCGCCAGCTTTGATGAGGCGAATGCATTTAATGATGTGAAAATATCTGAACAAGAACTTGTGGATTCAAAACAATGCATATTTAACTGAGCGCACAACAGTTTCAAAGCTAAATCGGTGTTTGCTTGTTAAGTGTGTGAACTTCAGTTTGTAAAATCAATCTTCTGTTTCACACAGCGGCCCGACGGCTGGTTTTGTTTAGTAGCATTTATGCCTGCATCATTCTGCAAAGTTAATAAGGATGTAAATAGTTCAAATAATATGCCTGCAAAGTTCTTTAATTCCATACTTTTAATGAATTTATTGGTCTGAAGGAACAGAGTGACTTTAATCTGAGGAGATGATGGAGCATGGACCTACAGCTACAAATAAATAAGAACACTGCCTTGTTGTTAGTCTTTGAATTTTGAAAGAAAAATTTGAAAAATGTTTCTACCAAACTTTTGGCTCTATATGTTAGTATCCTAGGCTTGAGACATGAAGAGGACACAAGGTTTGAAGGATGGGATTGAAAGATCTTTAGTTCTGAGGATGTAATCTTAAAGTTTGATCTGTTGATCTCAATGGCTTCATACTTTTATTTGTTTCTCACACTTAAAGGGGTTGTTCACCCAAAAATGATTTAATCATTTACTCACTTTCATGCTGTTCAAAAACCATGACTTTTGTTCATCTTGGAAACACACATTAAAATATTTTTCTTGAAACTTCCTCCATTGAAAGTCCATTCCACCAAAACTTTGATGCTTCAAAAAGTTTATAAGGACACTGTGAAAGTAATCCATATGAATAGAGTGATTTAAATCCAAATACTCTGAAGAGACATAATCTCTTTGTGAGATGAACAGATTCAGTTTAGACTTTTATTCACATGATCAATGGCTATAAATAGAGAACATCAAATATCATAAATAGGGGCTCAAACATGCTTGTTTGATACTAGAGAACCAATGATTTTGAAATAATATTAAAAATATATTCATTTGGGTGCTGAATATAAACAAAAGTCATATGGGTTTGGAACGACATGACTGTGAGTAAAAGGTGACAAAATATTATTATTATTTTATTTTTATATATGTATTTGATATATTTTAAAATGTTTTATATTTTTTGTGTGAGCGTCTTCACCCTAATGCTGTTTCAATTCCATGACTTTCTTCCATAGAGCACAAAAAAGTATCATAAATCATGCTATAACTTTGTGTAAAGAAATTTAGATTATTCATTCATATTAGTAATTTAATTATTTTCTACAGCCCTCAAAGCTCACACTTTGAATACTCACACATATTCACAATTAGTGCATCACAGTTACAACAGAAGTCAGGTATGTTTCCATTACCCTTTAAATTGCGCAAATTGAAAATACGGCCAGTGGAAACACGTCAATTTCGCAAATGCTCCCATATCTTGCAAAAAAGTTTTTACGCTCGCATGAGGTAGATTTCAGCCAATTCAAAAAAGGAAAGTATCACACAACTGCATTGTAAACAGCTTTTTTTGCTTTAACAGGTCACCTGGCATACGTAAAAGCCACATGATCATTCTTTAATGTACAATAACCTCCAAGAAACGCCTCATACATGGCGGCTCTCAAGTATAATGCTTGGAGAACCCCCTATATGTACACATGTAACATCGGTTAATGGAAACTGCATCAATTTGCTACAGGTTTTGTTATCGACATTGATCAAATATCACAAAAGGTTTGCTCAAATCTGTAATGGAAACCCACCTAGTGACATCAAACTTGGTGTGACAAATCTTGTAATTGTGAATATGCATAAGCGCAAATGAGATTTGACAGCTGTGACAAATAACTTCTGTAAATAATTACTTTTTGATCTGTTATGTACACAGTAAGTGTAATTATGACATAGTTTACATAAAAGGTACGTTCAAAAATGCTGAACCTAATTAAAACTAAACCTGTGAAGCAATAATAAAGAGAAACGGAGTAAAATATGGAGCAAGGATAGCAAAACACACTTTAAAATTCTGATTTAGCTTTGAAGAGTTAATTAACTGGCCTTGACATCTGAACTGTTTTTGTGTATTTGAGTCTCTGATGTAGGAGCACCAAAAAGAAAGATTTTCTGAGAAGTGGATGAACACTCATCATCTTTCTTGTTTTTTATTTTTCTTCATTTCATGTTGTGTTTGCAGACTCTAAGCTGGCCAGCAGGGAAAGGGGGAAGCTGTGCTTCAAAGCCACCAGATGCAGAGCAGAGGAAGGTGGGGCGTCCAGTCCACACACACGTACACAAACCATCATGTATTCCATGTATTTTTATGCAAAATTTGCACCATTGCATAAATGCTGTCTGGAAAGACCAAGATGTGAATAAAATTTCCAAAATGCATATGTTGAGGTGTACAGTTTTCTTAGCAAATCGAATAGATTCCTAGATGTGACTTTGCCACCGCAATCACAGCTGCTCACGGCCAATGAAAATGCAGCAAACTATGGTTAACATACTGATGTTTGACACTTTTTTTCCCCTTATTGCCTCAGCTACCTCAGATGCAGCAGAAAAATACACCTTTGCTGACCTTAACCTTGGCGGCGAACAAGTAAGAATGCCCTTTTGTTGTCACTACTAGTTCAGATCGATGCTGAGAACTAAGCGTCACTGACTATCGTCTTCATTCTGCTTCTCAACAGTCCTCATTGTGTTTCACTCTTTTTGTCTTTTTCTCTTTCTCTTTTTAGATTGTCAGCTCTACTACTCCATGTGCTGATTTTTTCTTCCGGAGGGGTCTGCCCTATGAACCCAGGAGAGGGGGCGTTTCCACAGGCGGTGCTAGTCAGATGCGGAGACATAGCCTCACGCCACAGAGCGGGACTGATGACGGTGTGACAAATATTGTCAAAAAATGCAGTGAAATAGAGCTTGACATCATCATCCTGTGGAAGGTACCCTGATGAAATATTTAAACATTTATTTAGACTCAAGGAGAGTGAATCTTTTTGATTCATAGAGATGATTGTATATTATATATGATTTTTTTATTTATTTTTTTTATGTTGGATATTTTCTTTATTTCTTTATTTTTGACAATTAATTTTTAGGACAGTCAGAGTTAACATGTTAATGTAGTAAATACGTTGTGATGTGAGTCTTATATATGTCATAGTTAACCTAATAAATGAATGTTTAAGGTTAAGTGTTTTAGTTTCTGTTTTGTAAGGACTGTTCAGAAATCATGAGTAATGATTGTTTTAATCTGTTTAGAGAACTATTTTTAAAAGTAAGAAATAGTCAAAATGTGCATAGTGGATCGAGTAGTGGATAGAAAAAAATAATAATTGTCAAATTTAATTAGTAGCTGCATCGCTAGTGCACTTAAAATTAATGGTTATAAAGCACTTTAACTGTTCAACTGGCTCCCAGGTAATTTGTTTAAGATCCCTGATTTAAATCTTAAAATAGAAGGTGATTTCTAAAAGCATTACTAGGCAATTGTATATTTGTTCACCAAACTAATTGGTTTAAGCATTTGGCGCTTCACAACTGTTCATTTTGGATTAATACACCACAAATCAGCATCATGGAAATTTTGTATTAATTAATGAATGCTAGCATTACTGATGCTTTAAGATTTAAGGATAGATGTCACTGTATTAATCATATAATATGTCGTTTCAGGCATATGTTGTGGAGGACAACAAACAGCTGATTTTAGAGGGGCAGCTTCACGTTGCACTGCAAACCATTGGCAAAGAGGCCTGCTCGCTCTCACAGAAAGAGGTACTACACACACACACACACACACACACACATGTTCGTTTTTGTGAAAAGTGGGGACATTCCATAGGCCGTAATGGTTTTTATAGTGTACTTACTGTATGTGCTATTGCCCTACACCAACCCTACACCTAAACCTACCCCTTACAGGAAACTGTGCATGTCAACTTTCCCCCAAAAAAACTCATTTTGAGTGAATTATAAGCGTTTTGAAAAGTGGGGACATGGGTCAATGTCCTGAGATGTCACCTTCACCTTGTAATACCTATTTCATACCTTTGTTATTATACAAATCTATGTCCTGACTTTTCACAAAAACGCGCGCACACACACACACACACACACACACTATCTCACAATGGCGCTCTCTTGCTATTCAGCTCTTTTCATGTGGGTGCTTTACAAATGTGCATTAATGCAGAGTCATTCTATAAAGAATATAGAGTCACTTTCTTTAGTGCAAGAGACCACTGTTAAGTAAGTGCGAGAAAATCATATTTTGTGTGTGTGTTTTGAAGTGTCAGTTATTGATAGACCATGATGTCTTCATCTTAATACACTCAGCTTAAGCACCCAGTTGGCTGAACACAAAATAAGTGGGGGCTTTTTTTTTTTTTCTTCTTTTCTTTGTGATGCTTTCTTTTGCCTGTATCATTCCGTGTGTCAGTTAAAGACCCCTCATGGGGAAAAGCCTGAACTCAAATAACAATCCTCTGAACAGAAGCTTTAACCTTAATATGCAAATGTTGGTAAAAAATGACCCGGCCATCAAATTTTTGGCCTGTAATTTTAACGTGTGTCTTGTCATGTGGCACGACAAGAAAAATGCCTTACTCAACATGCAGCAGTCAAACATGCTTGATAGTGTGGAAATTCATTTTAGTGAATTAATTCATCACCGACTGGCTGTGGCAGACGGTTAACTCAAGCATTGATAACGCACTTGAGCATTGAACTAAAACACTGAAGTGCCCACTAAAGGCGCGCTTTTTCAAGCATTCTTTTCTGATTAAGTAAATCAGAGATCAGACCAGCACATGGAAAAGAGGTCAAAATGATTTTGATTCAGGGCTGTGTTTATCTCACACTTTATCTCAAGTAATGGACATCTGTTGACACTCTCGCCGCAAGTCGCTTTTATGCATGTCAGAGCCTTGATGCTTTTGTAGGGCATGGCTTATTATAAAAGCACTTTGAAGAAAGTGAGAAAATAAATAATTTCAGTCTTCTGACCTTGATATGTGGGGAAAGGTGTGTGTGTGTGTGTGTGTGTCCTCTGACTTTTAAGTATTAAGAAAGGTGAAGGTTGGAAGTAAGGATTCTTGGATGTTCACTGCTCAAGATTGGATACAATGGAGGAGTTGGACCTTGAAACTCATTGTGTTTTTCATTGGAGACCTGGATACTTGTGGAGGCCAGAAAGTAGTACACTACATTGACGTAAACAATAAAAAAAAATGTTTTTTTTAATTAATTGCTGTCCAAGGATTTCTTTTGTCATTGAACAAAAAAAAACCCCGTCTGTTTCACATTTGTAATGTTCAATGTGTGGTCCCTTGCTTCTATTATACAAGACTGATATTGCAGTGTATTAAAGCTATAGTTCACCCATAAATGAAAATTGTCATCATTTACTCACCCTTGTTTCTTTCCAAACCTGTATGACTTTCATTCATCCTTGAAACACAAAAGAAGCTGTTTTAATTAAACTTGAAAGATTTCTGTCCTTCCATTGAAAAGTCCAAACAAACAAAACTTTGATGCATCAAAAAGTTAATTAAGCCATCGTAAAACGAATCTATATGAATCAAGCAGTTTAATCCATATCTTCTGAAGAGACACAAACATTATTACTTGATGCACAAGAACATTCATTCATTTCCGCTTACCATATTTGATGAGCTCTACAGTATGTATGCACGTTTATCAATGATTATATGTAAACTAAATTGGTTCATCATACAAAGTGATCAGGTCTCTTCAGAAGGCTTGGATTAATATGGATTACTTTTACGATCTCTTGAACTGTATGAAGCGTCATTCTTGGTGGAAAGAACCTTAAATGAAAGGACAAATCTATCATCAGGTTTCATCAAAAATGTCTTCATTTGTGTTTTGGGTCTTGAGGTTTTGGAACGACTTGAGGGTGAGTAATTAATGACTTCATTTAAATTTTTGGATGAACTATCCCTTTAATATGCTTATGTTCCTTGTTAAAAAATTGAACATTTGGTGGGTTTTAACACTTTCTCAGAGGTCTCGGAGCACTTCACTGGAATATGTGAGTCCTACAGACAAACCCAGACCCCTCTAAAGCCAAACGAACTTGAGAGAGCCCATCACAGATGGACTTTTTTTGGCCGTCTTTTTTTAGCATCTGCCACCTTGTTTATCCCTTTCTGTTTCTCACTTTAGGATAGTCAGTTTGCTTTGAGAGGTGTCTGGCCTTGAATACAAGCTAAATACACAGTCCTCTGCGCTGGCTCTCGCTCAAGTCTTCATCTCATAATTCGACTTTCTATTTTCTCCATCTGAGACGGCGTGCAAGAGCAATGTGACTTTGAGAGCACTATAAGTGAGTCCTGCTCTTTATGAAGATGGATGCATCCTAAGGTGCTTTAAATGGTCAGAGAGCCAGACAGCAGAGACTCTGACCTTCATGATTGTCTGCGTTTGGATCTGCGTGTTGCCTTTCCAAACTAGAGGTTCCTCTGTTTGAATATGTAGATTAATATTCAGATGTTTAATGTGTTTACTGAACGGAATAATCTTGCCTGTTGTAACTCTACAATGGTGCAAATAAGCAGCAGAAAAAGCAGGACTGCGTGGGAGTGTGTATGTGTATGTATGTGTGTGTGTGTGTTTCACAAGTATTTAATATATGGTATTAGCAAGGTGAAGGAATCGGAGCGTTCTATGTGGGTGTTTTGTACAAAGTGACAGCTCTCTGCTGATTTGAGGACTACACGTTGAAAAGTGTGTGCGCGTATAGATGTTAGTGTAGTAGATGCCAAGTATGACATTGTGTGTTAAAATAGCGATTCATTTAGAAATGACTGTTCTGTCATCATTCCAAACCCACACTGCTGTTTAAAAGTTTGGGATCACTAAGATTCTTTTTGAAGAAATTGAAACTTTTATTCAACAAGGATGCATTTAACTGATCAGAAGTGACAGTTAAGTCATTTATAATCTTACAGAAGTTTTTGATTTCAAGAAAATGCTGTTCCTTTGAACTCCAATTTCACTTTCTATTCATCAGAGAATCTTCTAGGGGGAAAAAAGTGCATCATGGTTTCCAACCAACAAAAATAATAATCAATAATGTTTCTTGAGCAGCAAATTAGAATGATTTCTGAAGAATCATGTGACACTGAAAGACTGCAGTAAAAGCTGATTCAGCTTTACCATCACAGGAAAGAAAAAAAAAATATTTTGTTTTATTTTTGATCAAATAAATGTAGCCTTGGAGCATAAGAGACGTCCTTCAAAAATTCTCAACTCAACTTCAAACTTTTGAACGGATATGACTTTTCTTATCCTAATCGTTATTCACATAAGTGACACTAAACATTGGTTCACATGTGTCTTTTTACCTAATATTACATGCTGAGTTATACATGAATATATGGAAGTGCAGATGTACTTTGAGAGTTATGGCACAGAGCAAGATTATGAAAGATTTTAGTATGTTAGGGTTGCCAAAGCTAAATAGTTGTTTTATATTAATAAATGTTATTTATTTTTGTGATGACAGTGCTTCAAAGTTCATTATGATATGAACAGTTTAAAATATATTACAATTTAAACAGTTATTTGAAATTGCTGATTCTCTATTTTTGATCAAATATATGCAGCTTGAATGTATAATATCAAAAACTAAAATTAATTTAAAAATGCTATTTTATTGTAGTTAGTTTTCACTAGTTACAGTAATTTTTATTTCTGTTAATAAAAATGTTTTTTAGTTTTAGCTTGGACATACTTAATGTCATAGGGGTTTGAATCAACACGAGTCAGTAAAAAAAAATCTCTCGTTTGGTTTACAAATGTTCCTTCTCCATTTCAACTTCTCATTCATTCACTTCTTCATTCTCTCTGTAATCCATTCATTGTTTTCCTCCATTTCCCTGCTGCTGTTGGGCCTGATTCCATCCAGTCTGAAATTTTTCTCTGCACACCGTTGCATAGCAACTCTCATTCATGGCAGAGGAAGTCCCTCACGTTAGGGAATGGCGTCACACATGTTGATCTCAAAGTCTTTTTATAGAAACCCTCACGTGAGCTTGTGCTTTTCTCCCTTTTGCGTTCATTCTGTCTCATCCACCCCGTTCCCGTCTCAGCCACGCACGCACATTAAACTGAATGAAAAGCTTTCGATAACAAAGCAATTTCCCTTAAGCTTTCAGAATGTATGAAACTTATGCTTTTTGTCAATTAGGAAACTCAGGAAATGGTGCTTCTGAAGTTCAAACCTGACGTTCCTCCCCCTGCAAGCAAGCCCTCACTGGAACAGCTTTCCCACCTCATAAAGACCTGTCTCCACTACCCAGAGTCTTATGATCATCCTTTCCCACAAAAGAGGTAAAGTGCACACAAACAAACACTTTTCAAAAGCTCAAAGAGACCTGAATCGGTTAGCCGAAATCCGCTGACTGTGTTTCCGAGGTGATAAGACTCGCATAGATGCACACTAATGTTCTCATGTCCAGTGACGCCCACAGGAGCGCTTGTCTGGCCTAGTTCTGCAGTGGTGCGCGGAAAGTAGGTGTGTCTGTGTGAAAGATGGAGATAAACTGGACTGGGTCGAGCTGATGCGCACTCCAAGCACTCAGTCATCACTCATAGCCTTGGGTTTGTGCGAATGTGCCCTCAGAAATTAGTTTGTTCGTTCTGTGAGGAACAAAGGCTGGCAACAGCCTGAAAACTCACTGAAATGTGAAACACATTGAAGATGGATCACTGTTTAAAGAGCCCACAAGCAACAATAACAAACCCCTTTAAATTTGTCATGAAATGGAAATTCTCCCTATTTTAGAAATCCGTCTTATTGATCTTAATGCAAACGATTCATCCATGTTTCATTTTTTGACCTAGTAATGTTTAATCCAAATGTCATAACTAGACAGATCTGCCTCCATCCAATCAACAACCAACTAATACAAGCAGATCCCTCCCTACATTTTTACATTTTACCATTACCCTTCAAATTGCAAAAATTTAATTTGCGAATTGAAAATACGCTCAATGGAAACACGTCAATTTCACAAAAACTCCTATGCACACATGAGGTGATTTATTTAATTTTTTTTATTTTTTTATTTTAGGCAATTTGAAAAATAAATATTTTGCAAAACTGTAATGGAAACTTTTTTCTTTTTTTTTCTCGCATTTACAGGTCACCTGGTGTACATAAGTCACATGATCATTTCTTTAATGTACTATAACCTCAAAAAATAAAAAACACCTTATATGTGGGTGCTCTCAAGTTTAAGGGGCTTTCCTTGCCATTAATGCTTGGAGAACCCCCCCATTTACACTGCACATGTCTCTGTGGTGCATTATGGCTCCGACACAGACACCAGAGCTGATCAAGTCCACTCTAGTCAATGCTTGTTTAAACCAGCTGCGTCGCAGCACGTTTCAGAAGCATCCCAGAAGTGGCTCTCAGCGCTGCTTCGCTAAAGATACACGCCTACATCTCCTTTATTAAAAATAGCGGCTAGTGCTTGGCTACGATATTTACATTTACATTTTAGTCATTTTGCAGACGTTTTTATCCAAAGCGACTTACAATTGGGGAAATATTTTTTTTGGCTACGATATACGTAAACCTACCAACATCTGTCGCAGTGACTCATCGCAAGAGGGAACGTTACGTTTTAGTCACATAACGTTAGTTGATGGAAACGCCATCACTTCACAATAGTTTTTTATCGACGTTTATAAAATGTTACAAAAGTTTGGTGCAAATCTGTAATGCAAAAGCAGCTACTGATGCACGAAATCAGCATTTACTAAGAAAATAAAAAAATGAAGTAATAACTTCAAAACATAAAGGTCTAGTGAACAGGCCATCATATGTTACCCTAACAAACTGTCCTAATCAAATTTGACAAACTGTTAAGTGCTAAAAGTTCTTGTCTGTTGTGTTTTTATCCTAACTGAACACTAGCTAAAAAAAACAATTAAAAGAAAATTTAAGTTTAATAATAACTTAAATAGTTTAAGTAGAGATCTTTTCTTCTGTATTGTGATGTACTTCAAAGTGCAACGGATTATCAGAAAATAAGAGACTGTAAAGAGGTATTTGGTTATATTGATCGGTTGCTGATTTGATTTTGAGATGTGGCTGTTGCACTCAAAAATTAATCCTAGTTTGCGGTCGATTGTGGAGGTGCGGGGGACTAAATGATTATAGAAGTCGTTTTTACCAGAAAACCACACTTGTGACATTTTGATTAAAAGTTACAAGGTCCAAAAAAAAAAAAGAAAGAAAAACGCATGAATGAGTTACGAAAAATAAGATGTACAACAGGCATTTACAATAGGGTTTAAGTAGGTTTTAAAGTAATTGCTTTATTATTATTTTTTTATTATTATTATTATTTTAGGATAGTGGAGTGGGGGAACAGAATTGAAAACCTAAAACCGAGTCAAACACATCTTACTGTGCAACAGCACAGCCATGCAGAACTTAAATGTGCCGGGAAATTGAACCAAACATCTTGTAGCATGATGAGATGAATGTTCCAGAGTCAGGGGGTTAGTGCATCCATATTTGTGCTTCAGGACAAATGACTTAAAGTTGCTGCACACCAGTATGGGATTAACAGAAGTTATGAGACCCATTGATCAAAGTAATATCCAGATGAAAGTCAAGAGTGCTATATTTTACGTCACAAAATTGAATAATCAATTTTGTCTGGCTTTAAAACTTGGGCACACGTTTGAGTTCCAATATCAGGTCATGATGATGTTTTCTATTGCATATTTCACCTAAAGTTTTTTGCTTTTGTGGAGGACGCACATAGCATTGCGTCAAAGAAGAGAAATTTCAAGAATTAGACCTACGTCTGAACTCCATGTCTTTGATGTTCTTAACATTTCTTCCTTCTCTTCTCTAGTTTATGTATGGTTCCAGTCACCCTGACGTTGTCCAACTGTTCCTTGGCTCAGGTAGACGTCATCGTTGATCTGCGGCATAAAACGACCAGGTACATTTAAGTTTTTCCTGATCCCAAAATCTTCACAATAAGGAGAGCGTTTGTACTTGCAAGCCGTCTCACGCTCTTGTTGTCTGTCTTTGCAGCCCGGAGTCACTGGAAGTGCATGGTTCTTTTAGCTGGCTGGGCCAGACACAATATAAGTTGCAGCTCCAGGCTCAAGAGGTGTACAGGCTTTCCTTGAAAGCTTGTTTCTTCCAGGCTGGAGTTTATAATTTGGGCACACCCCGTGTCTTCGCCAAGTTGGCACAGACCAGCGCTATGTGTGAGACCAGCCAGCAGAGCGCCATGCCTGCCCTCATCATCATCAACAGCATTTGAGTAACTCCGCAACGTCGATCCAACCTTTCTTCAAAGTTCTTGGCCCACCTAAATAAATGAAATGGACTGGACTTCAAGATTTTTCTACTTGTTGCTAAAACAAAATCTAATTGAGAAAGATAAGTAATTAAAAAGACTTGAACACATGTTTCAACTTAACACTGCATCTGATGTGCTTGTACGGTCTGCAATGGTGAGCTAAACACAAACAGACTTTAGATGTTTCGTCTTAAATGCACCTGAAGAGTGACTGGATCTTTTTTTTTTTTTTTTCGTATTAAGTTATCTCTCATGTCAACCATGTATCTTTTGAAGATTTTTCTTTTGTTTTATGAGATCTTTTTGTTTTTAGAACTAATTTTTTCAAGATCCCAAACATGTGGTAATGTAAATGGCTATACATCTCTGCCTCATACTGCCCTGCTGGCTGTCTCATGGTTGTCCACTGTGCTCTGTTGCCACAGTAACACACACAAAAAAAACTTCATCTTAGAAAATGATGAAACACAACACTGTAACCCGATGAGCTGCGATTGATATCATTGCAGCTGTTGAAAGGACGGCATATTCTGCCTTATTCAGTCAGGCTGCAAATGTGGTGTTAAGTGGAACTTAATATCACCTTGTGAGAAGCCAGTGAAATTGGTGAAGTCCAACGAGGAGCCATCTTAATGTTCGTGACCCAGTGATGAAATGGCAGAATCCATGTTGCCCAGTCAAACAGCATAGACTTTTAAGGACCTGTCAAGTACACCAAAAGGGGTAGAAGTCAGTCTGAGGGCATATTTTTGTGTGTACATCTTTGTGTGGGTGGGCTGTGCTGTTTTCTCTGGAAATTTTTAATTTTCTACAAACCAATCGTCTTCTCCCACCACCACCTGAGCTCTCATTCTGTCATCTCCACTACTATGATCAAACTGTTATTTAAATGTATCTACATGACTGCTTTTCTGAGAGAAAAAAAAAAAAATGATGTATTATATTTATAACAAATTACTGTACATAGAATAAAATGTAACCAATAACCAAGAACCCAGCTGCCTGTTGCCTTCTTAGTTGTTTGGTTTACTTTAGAAATGTAATTTGCTGTATTGATTAACTATGTACCATCTACCAATCGCAGCGCACAAGTTTGTTCTCTAATATGCAGTCCCTGGGAAGCATGTAATTGAACATGCTATGGTAAATGATGAATGTGAGGCTTGTTTTATTAATAGTAATTTTCTTTTTGTGCCTGGCTATTTGCTGCTTGAATATTTAACAAGTGTAGCAAAACAGTGCTTCAAAATACTTTTATTGTTTTCTATGTATGTTTACTGTTAAAATCGTTCAACAGGGCTGGTTTGGTCAGTGGCATTGTACTTCACGTAAGGTTTGGACTGCTCAAGTGGACCACTAGGTTTGTCTAAAATGTTAAGCATTTTGTCCCTGAAATGAACAAAAACTAGCTGGAAAGCTCAACATGCTTCAACATCATTCTGCTGATGTTGGCAGCTAAAACATCAGTGAAAAGAATGTGATGAATTTCACAGCAATAGACATAACAGTGCACCCACGTATTTGACTTTGTTCTGTCACAAAATACTGTTTTATCTGGGTTTTAGCCCCCCATACATTTACATGAACATAAATACTCTGATAATAATCACAATTTGGTGATATTCTATGTATGTGAGCATCATTACCCTACATGCCCACATGAACCTAAATGCCATAACCATGTTAAACCAGCATTTTTTGGTTTCTTGAAATCTGAATACGGCAGCTGGTATATGCTTGTTTTAATCAGAATTTTATATATTACATTAGATACCATTCACTGTAATTAAACGTGCATTTATATCTACTTGTGTCCAAATGAAGGTCAGTCAAGGTGATCTTAGTTGTGAAAATTAAACTACTTAAACATTTTTGATTGTTTAACTAGCATTAGTTAGCCTATTTTAATTCTCAATTATAATTTACATTAGTAAATTGTCGTGCTAATGAGTGTTAGGCTATTATTAAGCTACATGTAGCCTATAATAAGAAGTTTATTTAATTACTTATAACTCTAAAGATATTCTGAATAAGTGCTAAAAATAAACCTTAAACAAATGATGTCCATGTAATCTCAGTCGCAAACAGGTATAGAATTCTTTTTTTTTTTTTTTTTTTTTTTTGTGGTTCTCAGCAGTAATAATCAAAATCAGCACATAATCCAAACATAATTCTAATTTCTCGCCTGTTTTTATTTTACCAAAAAGTCCACATACGTTTTTTTTTCTTGTGTCCCTTCAGGTGCACATCGACTCATACATTTTGAATCTTACTTTGCTCCAATTTCAGGAAATTGTTTTTTTGTTGTTGTTTTCGTAAGATGTTTAGATAAACTGTCAACGGTAAAATGATGGTTACTGTAGCCCTCTGAACGTCCAAGCTTCCCGCATCTGCATAATTTCACGCGCGTCAGATTAAAAGAGCGCTCGTGTGCAATTTGATTTGCGCGCGCTCGTGTTCAGAAACGCAGTAAAATCCAGTGGTTTAGATTTTTTGACTAGTCTGTCTTGATTTAGAATTAAACCTGTAAAATACAGCAACAATAACTTTGTATATCTTTTAAACTCAGAAATGGTGTGTGGGATTAAGCAGGTTGAAGCTCTGATTATCCTGAAGGGTTCAAGATGTTTTATTCATTAAATGCTAAATTGTTCCTTCTTTTTTTCCCTTTGCCTCTCCCTTCCCCTATGCCTTTCCTTTCTGTTGCGTTCCTTTCTTTCCTGTTCTGTCTCTTCCTTCCTTTTCATATCAGTTGCTTTTTTTTTTTTTTTAAGGAGTCTTAAGCACTAATCATTTTGCATTTGAACATTTAGCTGAACCTGCTGTCCCAGTACGAGAATCCAGATCTAATGTAATGTGTGTGCAAAGGCACGAAAGGCTGCATTACAATAACGCGCGCTGTCGTCAAAGGTCGATGTGTTTCCAAACTCACCGTTGCGCGCATCAGGCGTTCAGTAGCCTACAACTGCTTGTTTTATGGAAAAGGGAGGGTGGGGGATGAGAGTCATTCACAACTCGCTTTGAACCACTCGGGATCATCTGCACGTGCATTTGCGCACAGTCTTGCGCAAAAACTCTGATCACCACCGGAAGGTCTCGTTTTTGGTCTCCCACGCGCAAGCACTCGACTGCGCGTGCCACCGCGATGTGGGTCCGAACCGCGGAGCTTTGACGAATGATCACGGATAAAGCGGAGGAACCCCTTCGGCTTCCCGAGGAGAGGCGAGGCTGCCGGCTGTCATGGTAGGAGGGTGATGTTGGAGATGTTGGGTGGAAGAGATCAATCAGGGTTGTTTGAACCCACTTTGCATTAAGGGTTTTTCTAAGTGATGACATCGAATGTCTCCTAGCGAGCAGGTGCATGTGGATAAATGGCGCGTAAAGAGGGCAGGTGTGGACGCGAGAGTTTGGTGCCGATGAGACGCGCGCCTGAAAGCGAGTGTTTTGTGATTATGCGCTTTTCTCTTCAATCTCGGTGTCTCGCTGTGACATTTCTCATGCATACACCCCATTCACTTGTTGATTGTTTGTAATCCAGTTTTGAAAACTAATCTGGTGTTTTCTCAGGCTTTGGTCTTATTAGTGAATGAAAGAAGCTGAAGGCTTGTGCGCTTATTGGCTGAGGATCGCGCGTCTCTTCGCATAAAGGCGAGGAGTGCTGTAACACGCTGTTTAAACATCTGTATCTCAGTGTCATTTTGAACTGTATTTTTCAATATTTAATAATTAATTTCCATGGTTGTCTGCTACAGATGAATGCAGTTTATAAGTCTGCAATTTATTTCTAAACTGTGTAAATTAATCTGAAACAGAAAGAGTGCTGTTACAATCTCCACTACTGGTTTGTAACACCAGTTAAAACAGACAATTTATCATTTTTACATTACTTTATTGTGGTAATCAAATGCACTTATTTTAGAAAGATTATGACTTTCCTCAGCTCATTTTATTTTGATTCCAAATAGTAAACATAAACTCTAACTCTATGACAAATTTGTAGTCAGAAATTAGCTAAACTTAAATAATAAATAATAATAATAATAAAAGCTTAAATAATACATTTTGTGACATAAATCTCACCAAACCTCCTTTTTGGAATGTAAAAATGGTATAAAAATCAAGTATGCTTCATTTAAAAAAATGCAGACATTTTCTGTTAGATTTATAACTAGATGTATTTGAAAACAATAGAAGTCTGTCAGCTATTTACTTATTCATATTTTGTGGCCATATTTGTGCCCAGAAGTGAGTTATACAGTACATGACAAAACCTCACTCTGAAGGCATCCTCATTTGTAAAAACTGTATGGAATGTCCCCATTTAGATAGATTTAAGCATGTGTGTGTATGTACCTGTTTTTCAATTCAGGTGGGGACTTAAATCTGAATACACACAGACTCATGGGGACTCGTGTCACGGTGGGGACCTAAATTGAGGTCCCCACGGGTAAACAACCTAATAAATCTCACAGAATGAAGTTTTTGGAAAATCTAAAAATGCCTGTAGTTTCCTGTAAGGGATAGGTTTAGGTGTAGGGTTGGTGTAGGGATATAGAATATACGGTCTGTACAGTAGAAAAAGCATTACGCCTATGGAGAGTGCCCACAAGGATAGCAAACCAGACTGTGTGTGTATTTTTTTTTTTTTTCCCATTCTGTAAAATCGTTGTGGATCCAGCAGAAGCGCATAGTAAAAAAAATCTTACAACCTCTCAAGATATTTATAAAATTATTTTAACATGTAGATGAAAAGCTTGTGTGGATGTTAAACATTGCAGATGAACCTGCTGATTCAGCTGAAACCAGTTGTCATTTAACATCCATTAACAAGGTCTTAAATTGTAGGCCATGCAGATGTGAAAGTTTACTTCACTTTTACACTTTAAATCCTTTATTTTTTACAGAGCTCTTACTGTCACCTCAGCTGGATGGCGGTCATGCGTGATAGTGGTTTCTCTCCAGCTATAGCTCAACCCACTCTGTTACAACACTCACTTCCGCTGCAGTCAAACTTTTCCTTAACAGATTTTAACCACATTACTGAAACAGAGACAACAAAACATACTGTGATCATTTTTGTTATTACATTGCTTATATTAATATTTAAAATACTCCAGTAATCCGAGAAATACCTCTATCTATTGTATACTCCCACCCCTTTTTTTCCCCAAAATCTGAGGTTTTACTAGTGCATTTACTGAAGTTCATTAATATCATCCTCTTGCTATGCCTGAGGACAGAGCCCGGAGTGTCTTGTGGTTCTCGGGTTCAGCACCCATAGATAGAGAGGTCTGGCAAGAACGCATAATGTTTTCTTTCCTACTTCACCCATCCCTGACTGCGGCCCCTCCTGCTATTAATATAGTAAATTGACATACATTCTTATAGTGCTTTAACAGTTCACCCTATTACTTAAGAAGTATAGTACGTTGATGCATTAATGAAAATGCCATAAACTTGGGCATAAAAACAGACAGGAAAGCAAATACCATTTTAAAACTGTTTGTAGACAGTTAATGCAGTCAGTTTGTTATTTTTAAACAGGAATGTTTATGACATCTGGTTCAGGCTGTTTCTGGACACCTATTGTATCTGCTGATATTGTACTTAAATCAAGCTTCGATGCTTGATTGTGTCTGCGGTCTGAGCAGTGACAATGACTGACATTCCAATAAGGGGTAAGTTTTGTAGCTCATTCTAAAACAAAAATCTTTAGTATTTCAAGACAAGCCCACCTTAGTTCATATAGAGACAGAAACCTTCTGTTACATATTGCATAAACTGAGCGTATGATTGATTTCACATTACAATTATGATGCTTACATCACAAAGCATTCGTTAATGCTGTTAAACTTTATGTGCTGTGGGTTGGTCAGGACAATGATACATTCATCTCAACTTTTAGTTGATAACTTTAGCTGTAGTTAAGGTAGTACTGACTCACACTTGTCTAACACCTGTTTTCATTTTCCCACAAAAATTCATTTGAGGTCAAACAGTAATTGGCAGAGCCCCTGCTGAAGAAAGAATGGAGCTTGGACTTTTCCCCCAAAATAAAAGCTTGAGGATATTTTGACAGTTTATTTACATTTTTGGTTACTTCTACACTGTAAAAAGTGATAAAAAAATAAATTAATTAAGTGAATTGTCAAGTTCACTTAACTTTTTTAAAATTATTATTATTTACTTAATGGCTTTCCTGTAGCTCAATTAGTAGAGCATGGCGCTAGCAACACCAAGATCATGGGTTCGATTCCCAGGGAAAGCAAGAGCTGATCAAATGTAAAAACTGTAACTTGAATGCAATGTAAGTCGCTTTGGATAAAAGCGTCTGCTAAATGCATAAATGTAAATGTACTTAATAATTTTAAGGCAACGGGTTTCCTCAATTTTTTTTAAGTTAAGTCAACTTATCACTTTTTACAGTGTACATTGTCTGTCTGCATTAAAATTTCAATTATGACTTCTTTTTTTTCAAATGACAACCCTCCAGCAAATCACATACTGATAATTATTATTATTAATAAATTCAGATATTTTGGCTTCCTAAAAACACCAACGTGAATTTGTTGCAGACTGAGACACAATCACAGCTACAAAAACCTTTTTCATTTTACTCTGTTCAGTTCGATCAGATGTCTCTTAATGTTGTCCCTAAACTGATACATTTAAATGTAGAATGTACAAAATTTTACCTACTGGACCCTGAGGAGGTCCGAGGCCCACTCACCATAGTCTCATAACCTCATCACGTGGGAAACACTGGCTGACCATCTATATATTATGTCTTTTGTGGTAAGTCATACTGATATCATATGACTTCCACAAGGCTTATTTACTGCTTGTTTTTCCTCATTAGTAAACCCTGAGAATATATCCTCAGAACTGATGTTTATGATCTCATGGTAAATTCAGAGAGATCTGAGATGAAGCGTTCTTGTTTTATTAGCAGACTGAGTACTGCACATGACAACAGTACAAACACAAATGACAAAAACACTTTCTTCTTGAAACCAACCTCAAATGCAGATGGATTTTGATTCAGTGCTGGTGACTGATATAAATGCATGTCCCGTAGAGAGTGGGTTAGAAAACGTATAGATCGAGTTATGAATGCATATCTGGAGACTCTACCCATACATAAAAAGACAGCACCGTGGTCCCTCCTTTATTAAATCACAAATAGCTAGACTGAGACTCCAGACCTTTCCCTTGTGAATGGCACTGCATTCATATGTATATTCATGTGTTCTTGTGTGTATAATCAATGGATGACTGTTTGGCTGACTGATCCTCATTTCTCAGCTCTGATGGAGCGGCAGGTGAATTATAGGCGTTCTCTGATTTATCACTGTCTGTGTGTGTTTGGATGAATGTGTAATCTCGTATAGAGTTTTACAAACAATCACATATGCCACTTTGAGCTGCGAGCGCTCATCGGCTCACCAGAATCGTCAGCATTGACAGTAACTCTACTGATTATTCATTAGTTGGCATCAACCTAAAGACAACATCAGTTATACTGTAGTTGTTTTCTGGTCTAATATGTCAAGAGCTTGGCAAAGTAGGGCTAGCGAACACAGTTCTGCCTGTCTTTGTGTCCTGTTGTCATATTATTAAATAATACTGACATATGTATTGCTCTCACCTACATGCATCTTCTCTAGCAATTTAATAGGAATAGTTCACCCAAAAATGAAAATGTTGGCCTATTCACCCTCAAGGCCATCCAAAATGTAGAAGAGTTTGTTACTTCATTAGAACAGATTAGGAGAAATTTAGCATTACATCACTTGCTCACCAATCGATCCTCTGAAGTGAATGGGTGCCGTCAGAATGAGAGTCCACAAGTAATCCACACCACACCACTCCACTCCAGTCCATCAATAAACTTTGTGGGAAGTGAAAAGCTGTGTTGTTGTATGAAACAAATCCATCGTTAAGGCATTCCTACAGTGAAAAAGTCCATCCCTATTGTCCTCTCCATATGACCCCCATATTTAGTTATGCCATGGTTAAAGGAAACCTAGCTAGAATCAGGCTATTAATTAATTATTTGAATCGCGCCTATAACTTTACTTACGACCCGAACGAAGCAGTTATCAGCACAATATGACTGAAGCGCAGTTCACGAGTGGCGCGCGAATCACCGTCCGCGCGCGTTCACCAGCGCGCTCGAGAAGTGTGATAAGATTTGCGCGAGCCATTCTCATCGCGAAGCTGATGGTCAAATATATGATCTATTTGAATTATTTAGAGAAACAGCCACTTTAAAATGCTATCGAGAGAGTCGAACGCACTGTAAGCCCATACAAGTTGATTGAACTTAAAAAATGTATGGAAACTCGTTGCTGTCAGTCCTCTGTCGTGTGTGTCATGTGTTCCCGCCTCTTGTTTCCTTATTTGGTCATGTTCCTGTCCTTGTTAAGTGTGATTATTAGTTTATTCAGTTCAGGTGTGTCTAATTATCTGTGATTGTCATGTGTATTTAGTTCCTGCCTGTTTAGTTAGTTTGGGTCTGGTCTACTCGTTATTCCCCGGTGTTCCTGCCCTGTCCTGCCCTGCCCTGCCCTGCCCTGCCCTGCCCTGCCCTGTCCTGTCCTGTCCTGTCCTGTCCTGTCCTGATGTCACCATTAAAGACTATTATTTTGAAGTTCATCCTCGTCTGCGTGTTCCTCGTTCCTCTCTGCTGTGTGCACCATGACAGTTGCCCTAAAAAAAGTTGATTTTGTCTTGTTGAACAAACATTTCAAGTTCTTTACATTGGAAAGTGTTAGTTCATTGAACTAAATATCTGTTACAATAACTAAAATTTGCCAGTTAAGGTAACTCAATACATTAAATTGCACTAAAGTTAACTTTTAGTAGACCAAATTGCATTTTTAATATAACTATTTAATTGGTTTAATTTTAACTAATTTCTCTGCTGATTTATTATTCTTTAAGTTACAGCTGCACAATAAACAAGGACAAAAACACAAGCAACAAGTTTTTGTTTTAGAATTCAGTTTATTTTAATTCATTTTACAAAATCCATTTAACAAATTTCAGGTAACTTTAGGTATGTTGAGATTTTGTCTAATAAAACAAAGAGAAAATACGTGTTTAATGTATTGCTCATTAATCAAGATGCAAGGCATAAGTCAATCCAAAAACAAGAACAAATGGCCTGAGGGAGGTTCTCTAAACGTCCTTCCCAAGATTACCCTCTGAGACGATTCTTTACAGGGGCTAGATGGAGGAGAAAGACAGGGATTTTCCAGTTGAAATCTTTGCTTTCGCGGATTCCAACTGGAATGTTTTGGTGTGACTCCTCATCATCAGAAGCCTGGACATGAAGGAAATTAATAAAACAAATTTTAGCTAAAAACTATGTTATGACCCCTTTAGTTTACATCATTTATAACAGAAAGAAAAATCAACAATACTTACAAAGCATGCTTTGAAGAACTTAATGAAGTTCTTCAAAGGAGGGTGATCAGGTATTACAAGAATCCCTCTCATGGCAACACACTTCGTGTCATGTCAGAGGTCTGAGGTGGCAGAGACAACATTGTATCAATGAAAAATGAAAATCACATTTCCATCAATTATTGCTTTTTTCTGTATGAGAGGAAAAGTTCACACAAAATGAAAATTTGCTGTTAATTTACTGACCCTCAGGCCATTTAAAATGTAGGTGACTGAATCCATGGTCCTTGGTGATTCATAAAATGGAAGTGAAGGGGTTCCATCACTTTGAGAGTAAAAAAAAAGCAGATACAGAAAACACAAAATTAATACCCCTTGCTCTTGACGATATACTGAGATCTTATGAAGCAAAACAATGAGCACATTGACTGTACATTGACATCATTACCAATAAGCCATAGCCTTAACATGAATAAAATGCTTAGTCTAGTATGTTTTACCAAGTATCCCCTTTTGCCACAAGCAAATTGACAGCACTTACATTTCCAGATCATCTTTTTCTTTAGCTCAGCACTGCACTTCTTGGAATCTGTAGAGTGACAACAAAGCACATTATACTTTTTTTTCTTAACAAGCTGATAAAGCAAAGTGTCATTAAGATGTGACCTGTTGAGTTATATACAAACTGCTTCTAAAAATTGCAGTAAAGTTATCCGGCATTACATGGTAGAAAATACTTGGTATTAAATTAAATGTATTCAGTAGCTAACTAACTAACACTATGTGGACGAGAGATTGCATTTCTTGGGCTAATATCCGGCACATGCACAAAGTTTTTCAATATAAGCTTGTTTGTATAAAACATTACTCGCAAAAGTAAAGTAAAAAAAAAAAAAAAAAGCAGATCCGTAAAAGACCGTAGTGAAAGGTTTGCAATCGACATTCATGCAGTCTTAAATTGTATATTTTTTATTGGCTAACTGTTATACCTTTCATTTATTAATAATGGTTTCAGAGCAAAAGGTAAAGAAAGAGTTTCAACTCACCAGGAGTCAGTTCAAACAGCAGCTCAGACCAATCAGCTTCTTTGTGTCATGTTCCTCATTTCGTTGCCATTGGCAACAGACTCAAATAAGCTTAGTTGAGTTGATTCAACATAAAACATTCAGTAGAGTGAGGAAACTCATGTAAATCGTACACCTAACTCCAAAAATTCAGTACTACATAAAAAAAATTGAAATTTTTATGTTTAGTGCACTTAATTAATTTGGGTTAAAACTATTTCAGGGACAACAGTGCGGTATCTAAAAAAGGCAATTAACTAAAAAGACTGATGAAAAGAGGAAAAAACAGTCTTGAACCAGCACTAACATATTAAAATCTATTTAAACTAGGCTACTCATGACCACCTTTATTAGAATTTATCACGTTTTATTGTAGGCTTATTTATTGTGTAAAATGTAGTCAAACTTCTTGTAGAATTTATAAGGGAATCCCTTTAGATTTTATTACAACTATGGCATGTTGTAGGCTATCTATTGGTTCTAAATGTGCAGGCGGTTGTTTCTTCATAATAAATGCTATATTGATTAATTTAGAAAAAGTCATTATTGGCCTGGTAATGATTAATAGGCTAGTCTTATTATAACAAATGCTACATTTAAGAACTATGGTACATGGCCTTCAGATAGGCCTATTCCAAGAGATTGCATAGATTAAATCATTCAGAGCCTAATGAACTGTTAAGGAGTAAGAAATAAACAATATATATATATATATATATATATCCTATGTATACAAGTAATCGTTAACTATAATGTTACTTTACTGCACCAACTTTGCATAGATGATAGCACAAAAGACCATTTCACAAAAATAAATATATAAGCAAACAAACAAATAAATAAACCTTATGAGTGAGCATGAGCCGGGACTCTACACTGTAAAAAAAACTTGTTGTTTTAAGTTTATACAACAAAAATTTGAGAATCTCCCACAAAAACAAATTGAGCAAACTCAAAAATCTGCTGAAGCTGGTAAAAAATGTTTTTTAAGTTCGCTCAACTTTTTTTTTTTTTTACAGTGTACTAAAACAGTTCACACTTCAACCCCCCCAATGTTCAAACCAAAACTACGCCCTTGGTCCTCTCACATCAAAATCCACTGACATGTTTGTTTAGAACTGTTTATTTAGCCTGTTTTCTTTTAGATACAGTGCTTGATCTGTGCATATTTCTCTCCTAATTCAGACAAGATTACTGTTTCATTGGAGAAAGCAAAAAAAAACTCTAAATAATGGATTTGTTTCTTACAAAAATACAGCTTTTCACTTTAGAAGATGTTAATTTATGGACTGGAGTCGTGGATTACTTGTGGATTATTGTGATGTTTTTATCAGCTGTTTGGATTCTCATTCTGACGGCACCCATTCACAGCAGATGATCCATTCGTGAGCATGATGTAGTGCTAAATTGCTCCAAATATGTCATACATCTTGGATGGCCTTAGGGTGAGTACATTTTTAGTAAATTTTCACTTGTCTCTATTCCTTTAATATGAGACAGCTGAGAGTTATAAAATGGCTTTCATAAACTCATGCCCTCCTGTGTGTGCTTTGGCTGTTCTGAAGTTGTTTTTAATAAGAAATATAATATATGTGCACATCACAGACACTAAACACTCCAGGCTGTCATATTTTTAAATTATCTTGTAGTACAGGTGTGGAGTGAAGTCATTTTGAGAGGAAAGTCTAGTTGTGTTAATTCATTTACTCGGTTATTATGTTTAGCACAGGGTTTAAGGAAAGCAAACCCCAACAAGCCTTTGGCAGTGCGAATATTTGACCTAAGTAATAACATTTCAAGACTCGACAAAGATGAATATGTGTGTGTGTGTATGTGAGAGAGAGAGAGAGAGAGAGAGAGAAGAAAGATGTCAATGCCAAAATTGCAGAATAGAAGTGAGTGTTTAACAGGATGTTGTGATGATATCTGTAAGTTTTACCGCCAATGGCGGTGAGCATGCGCTCATTCATGAATTCGAAGTCATGAGTTTTGAAATTTGTTTATTGTTAATATGTTCAAAGAATATGACTTTATGGTGTCAGATTCAGATTTTTATTAATTGTATTTAAAGACAGTGGCTGGGAAATATTAGGTCAGTAGTAAAACAGTATTTTTTTCCCTTCCTGCAGTGTATAGTGTTTTATTTTGGATGACTTGTCTTAAAGGAGAGCTATCTGTTTGCTTATATATAAAACATTACAGCTATTTTACTCATAAAATGGATTTGAGTAGAAGAACGCAGTGCAGGTCTGGGATTATCGCTCTCTGGAGGCGTTTGAGTGTGCAGACTCAGCCTTTAGCTCCACTGCTGATCAGTATGCTGTATGTGTGCATGTGAGGGAAGTAGGTAAGGAAGCAGGGTGAAAAAAAAGAGGGAGAGAGATGGAATATTTATACAGATGTGATTTAAAGAGCCTGGCAATTAGCCTAATGAAAGTTAAATGCTATATACACAGTTTTTAAGAATAATGCACAGCTGTTACGCTCAGCAAAGCCAGCAGGCTGCTCAAAGGGACTAGAGGAAATACTTGCACGTTTTAAAAACAAATTCCGAGAAAAAAATGTATTATGTGCTCCAGATTTCCAGGTTTACTGGGAAGGATGCCTATATGTTTTCTGAAATGACTGAGCAATTGAAGGATAACGGTATTACTGTCAGCAGATTTTCACATAGATATTCACGCATCTCCCTCTCTTTCTGTCTGTAACTCTGTTCCCAAACAGGTAAAAGGAACGGCTCACAATAAAATGAATCTGTCATGTTTTTATTTTATTCAGACTGGTTTTGAGGGACAGATCAGTTGATTCAAAAATTGTACTTATTTATAAACCAGATACTTCTCTCATGAACATGTTGGAATTAATAACAAGTCTGTGAATAACAACTTTAATAGGCCTTTATAGGGTAGCATATGGAAACTTTTATCTACTGTATAACCATTCTTCCCCATTTTGCACAATTTTGAATTTATATTTAATAATTCAGACTTTTTCCTTGCAATTCTGAGGAAAAAGTCAGAGTTGAGAGAAAGAAAATCAGAATTGTTTATTGAGTTTATAACTTTATAACAATTATGCCATTTTTTTCTCAGAATTGCATGAAAAAAACTCAATTGTGAGATACAAATTAAGAACTGTGAGAAAATAAGTCTTTTTTTTTTTTAGATAAAAAGTTACCTTTTTAGGTGGAAACGGCTACAGAACTACAGTGTGTTCAATGGATTTGTGCTGTAGTTTAACAATAAGCAAATTTTTCAGTTGACAAAACATCTTTCCAAAGAAACTTAGTGACAGAAAATACATAAAACACTTTTGAAAGTTGTGTGTTTTGAAAATTATGTGAACTGGTTACTTTATACAATACTGTCCTGCACAGCCTTGTTTCATCCGTATAAAATTCAATGTACTGTCTACTCTGACAAAGGTCTATTGTTTTTACATTTATGCATTTGGCATGATGCTTTATCTACACATTTATTTTTCACTTCGTGTATTCTCTGGGATCCTGACCTTGGCAAAGCTTGCACTCTATGCTGTGATTGAGCTTTGGGCTATTTAGTTAAATAGAAGTGCTGAGACAAAAACGTCCTTTCAGACCTTAGAAATGCATAAAGCATTTACATAGACGCTGAAAGCTATATATATATTAATTTAAATAAAAGCAACATATAAAGGTTAGCATTATTATTATTATTATTATTTTTATATATTATTATAATGGACAAAGATGTGCAAATTGGTTGACATATAAAAAAAATAAAAAAATACTAATGTTTTAATTTAGATTTGTTTTTTTGTTTTCTTTTATGCACCCAGTCAAATCCATTAAATAATGAGACTCAATATCTTGTAAATTATATCAGTAATAAGTCTTGGGGACACAAATGGCACCGTTGCATGACTCATTCCCAGATACAACAAAACGTACTCAAAGAATATTGAGGCAATTCATTATAAACCCATAATATGTCTTCTGAAACAGACATATTGGTTACACTTCATTTTACAGTATGTGCACTTGTAGTGTAGTTACCTAAGAAAGTACTGGCAATATATGTAACTACATGGGTTAAATTTAGGGTTATTACCCGGTTATAACCCTGCTATTGTAATTATTATAATAACATAGTATATACATATAGAACAGGACTATATAATAAAGTGCTGCTGACATATTTGTTTTTCAAGTGTGTGAACTTGAGTATTTATTATTATTATTATTATTATTATTATTGATCTCTCTCTCTATATGTGTTATAGATGCGAGGACTGGACAACAGTACCTTCCAGTCTAACATCCCAGTGGCTGCTGACATCACAGTGGGCATGGTTTACTCTCTTTTTGGTAAGAGCAAGATTATTTTTTCCATCTGCATTCTCATCAGCTATGTTCTATGAACCATAACAGAATTACAGGTTTTCCGTTAGCTTCTATTTAATCCACATGCAGAACACATCTAGCACTGAAAGCAAGTGTTGACTGCATTGTGCTCTGATCTTAACAAAAGTGCACAGGTGTGCAGTTGTGCATTCTCAGTGTTTATATCTCCAATGCTTTTTTAAAGTGTATGTTTGTTAAACACATGCAGGTGATAGTAAGGGATACAGATTAGGTTTATGATTGCGAGTTTGTTGGGGAAATTCACTAAGAAGGAATTGTGCTGGCTGACAGTGTTTTTTGTTTGCACATTTGGCTATGTTATTTTAATGTCTGATTCACTGAAGGAATTTTGCAAATCAGTTAATGGCACAAACAAGCCTGTGGAATTGAGGCTGTTTGTACAATCTGATTGCAATTTGAACGCAAGGCAATTTGCAACAAGATAGCATACACACAGTACTGAATAAATGGCACATATACACAGATTATGCAATACAGTATGTATTTAAACATACTTTCTACTATTGATTTGTTGATACTGAATGTCTGATATCTGTTACACTGAATGTTATAGATACTGTCATATGATCATTGCTTTTGTCTTACCAAATGCAGTATGCTGCCAGCAATAATTCATTTGCTGTTTTCATGCATCTTTTTGATTAGTTTAAGTGCCAACGATGCAGTTGTGAGGGGCGGCACCCATGACCCTCACTAAAACTCTCACGTGCAGCGCACATTTATTGATCTAGCGACTGTCTAAGCTGAATTATTCAATCAGTCACTCAAGCAGAAGCTTTTTTTTTCTGCTGATTTTTATTTATTTTTTTATTGTATGTGTAGCTTCAAATTCTATTTTTCAATATGAAAATGTATGAGGTTATGGCCATGATGCATCTGCCCATGTGTTTACTGTCAAGCGTATCTTGTTATGTTCTGTTCTCGTTTAGTTTTCTCTTCCTGTTTGCCTTACCTTGCCTTGAGTTTTTTGGTTATTGTTCTTAGTTGTTAATTAGTCACCCATACCTGCTGTGTTTTTCCTTGCTTGCACTTCTTTAGCATTTAAGCCCTGTGTTCCTGTTTGTTCCTTGTCTGGTATTGTTTATGTTTCAGTTGTTGTGTTTTCTCCTGTTATCTTACAAGTGTTTCTGTTGGATTTATTGTTAAAAGACTATTAATTTCGAATTCTCCTGCGCCATGCGCTTTAAACTACACAACACCATTACATTTACAGTCAAACCAAAAATTATTCAGACGCCATATTTTTTTAATATTTTTTACTAGTGGGTTCACTTCATATTTCATTTATGTAAGTGAGGATAACAAAATAAAGTATCATACAGTGGACTACCAGTAAAATTGATGAAAAAAATATATATATATATTCCGAAACTTTGACCTGACCATGTTTTGCTTAACTGTTTTTTCTTCAATTGCTAATGCGCCCTTTTTACACCACAGACTGCAGAAATAAAAGCGCATTACTTGGTAATTGGTTGACCTAAATTGGTATTATCTAATTGTGTACTTAAATTTAACAGCTTGTAATTGTAATTAAATCAATAAAAAAGTTATCTGACATTATCATTAAGTTCTTGTCATATTTTATTACCATTTTCTAAAGTAAAGCGAATAAACTGTGATAATGTGAGAAATGTTGAAGGTGTCTGAATAATTTTTGGTTTGACTGTGTATGTAGAGAAACCGAAAGATTCTAACTCCAATGGATATTAGGAGATAATGAACTGACCAGAAAATATATAGATATAGATATAGATATAGATAAATAGCTTCTGTTCCCACTGAGCAAAACTTTGTTTCATTTATAATATTTAGCTACACCACTAGCCAAAAGTTTGGAATAATGACATTTTTGAATGTTTTTGAAAGAAATCTCTCATCAAGGCTGCATATGTTTGGTTAAAAAAAAAAAAACAGTAAAAACATTAATAATATGAAATATATATTTTAAAATGTAATTTATTCCTGTGATGGCAAAGCTTAATTTTCAGCAGCCATTACTCCAGTCGTGAGTATATTTTTGTGGAAATAATGACACACTCGCATTAAAATAAATAAATAAATACTTTTAATCAGGAAAGACACAATAAATTGATCAAAAGTGACAGTAAAGACATGTATAATCTTACAAGATTTACATTTAAAATAAATGCTATTCATTGAGCTTTCTTTTCATGGTTTCCACAAAATTATTATGCAGCAAAAAACAGTTTCCAGCATTAATAAAAAACATTATTAAGCAGCTAAAAAATCTCAAGCCTGGAATAATGGCTGCTGAAAATTCAGCTTTGTCATCACAGGTGACCAACTGTAGTGTATATTATTATTATTATTATTATTATTATTATTATTAACTTTTAAAACAAATTCAGCAGTCCAAATAAATGTCAATATATTTGATCCACAGTAAAGTACTTTTCTGTTCACACACACACACACAGGATCAATTTTTGCTGCCATGTTTACTAAGAAATGCACATAAAGGATTTTCTAAATAAGCTTTTTCATAAACAGAGAGTGAACTGACTGTAAAGCTATAACGTATGGTCATCTTAAAAAACAAGCTGTTTTCCTGCATCAAAGGTTTTGCGGTTTTGACCTTGCATGTAGGCTACTTATATATATATATATGCTGCATACGTTGTGTTGGCTGTGTGTGTGTGTGTGTGTGTGTGTGTGTGTCATATGTGATTTAAACTCTGACATTCATTCTCCTTCCAACAAAGATCTCTGCAAATATTCTTTCTCTTTGATGAATGCTTGAACTGAAGGGTATGCCTAGGCCTGTACACAAAGCTTGAACACAAGTAGACATTTTTCGTGTTCAGATTGGTTTTCGTGTGCTGTCCTCAGAAAACACTTTGATAGAAAATGCTGTAGTGTCATAATGTTTCATTTCAAATGCACTGTGGATCTCTGCAGTGTTTATTAATTATTTATGCGAAACAAACTGTCTGTGGAGCACTACAGAACATCTTACAATCCTCCTTGGTTTTATTTATTTATTTATTTATTTTATTTATTTATTTATTTTCAATTACGGTTCCTTGCATAGCCTATAGCTCGTTGCTGCGTGATTAAAATAATTAGACAAGTGGTTGATGAAAGTGTTCACTTTCAGCATCATAATTACTGATGCGTTGGGTGCAGAAACAATGGAGGTGGATTGAGTGCCAGAACACTTGTGTGCCAAATGCTAATTGGCTTTTTCAATTCAACATACAGAGCAATGACCTTCTCCTTTATTCTGTCTCTCTTCTGTCTTGCTGTCTTTTATTCACTCTCGTTGCCTCTGTACCTTTCCTCTTGTCCGTCTTTCTCTTCCTCTCAGCGAGATAAGGATAAAGGCCTTTCCACACTGAGCACGAAAAAGCGAAACGAATTTCGGATTCGATGACGCACTGGAATAAAACAACAGCTTCCTATGGATGCTTCCACATTGACCGTGAACATTTGTCTGCCGAAAATGCGAATGTTTTTTTTTTTTCGTCCAGTCCGACGAATCTTTTCAGTTTCGCAAAGCAAAAACACGGTCCTTTAAGACTGTTGTTTATATCAGGCTGGTAGATTAGCACCTCATTACATGGCTCGGTGGAATACTTGATTCTGATTTGCACTCACACCATTAAGCCATCAAATATTTGTGTACAGTGGCTGCTGAACTGTATATTTTATTGTTTTCCATGACAGCATTGCTACTTTAATGTGTCTTGCATTACTGACCATTGAGTGTTATCTATGTTTAATGGAGTATGAACTGTTTTTTGTTGTTTATTGTTTTTTTCTTCAAACTGTGATGACGCATTTCAGGAATTAAATCAGAAATGTAAATATTCTATTTATTTATTTAAATATTTATTTAAACAAACAAACAAACAAAAAACACATTTAAAAGCATTTAAGTATTCAAATCTTAGATGTTTACTAAGATCCTTCTACTATCTATTGAAACCCACAATATTTAAAATATTAGTAAGCTTATATATAAAATCATAATTTATTAGGTGCTTTCATTTGGGAGGTGGCTGTCCTGAACCCTAACCCCTAAATTTCAACTTATGAAAATTATATTTAAATTATTTTTTTATTTTTTTCCATTGTTGTTTTTAAGTGTTTTTTTTTTATTATTATTCTTTTAAAAAGTGAAGTTAAAAATACCTATTTTATATTTTCTTTGTAAATTATGAAACTTCATGTAAAAAAAAAAAAAAAAGTCCTGCATTCTCATGTCACTACCGTCACTAACAGTGTATGCTTTAGTCCATTGGCTGAAACTGATTTTAACTACACACCTAGATTTATGATTAGCAAATATTTATGTATCACTTTCTCTCAAAGCTACAAGGTGTGAGTAGATAGGTTTCATCATTTTGAGGTAAATGTTTTCAAAAGTCTGAAAAATCTGTATCGAACACCTTTTTTCTGCAATTAAGCAGAACTTTTTGGAGTTATTCCATAACGTTTAGTTTTTATATGTGTACCACTGTTCAGAACTGTGCTAGCTAACCATGTGCTGATTAGCATCTTTGAGCTAGATTCAAAAGTATCTAAAATTGTCACTACCGAAACAGTCACTACTGAAACATTTGGTAGAGTTTCGGTAGTGACATCTTTGTGTTTTTTTTTTTATGTTATCCCATAGAATTGTCACTACCGAAACAGTCACGACCGAAGCGTATGTTAGTATTTTAGTATGTTTTATTAGTGTTTTAGTAAGCGAGTTAAAATTCTGTAATGTGATGTGGTCGCTTCCCAAGACATTACAGTCACTACTGAAAAAGGGCTGTCACTACCAAAACATGGGATGTTTTGTCAAAAATAAAGTATACTGAATTATCAACTAAGATGTTATGGTAGTTTTTGTTTCAATTTATATTCAAACTAATGAATCCTTAACTTTATCCGTAATCCTTAAAATCAGTATGATCAACTTTTTGCCTTTTACAAAGAAAAATTGGATTCAAAATACAACAAATCTCAGAAATTACATTTGAAAAATTGTTAAAAAAATGTAATTGTTATTGATTTACCTCTGAAAAGGTAGTGACAAATTTGGGGAGAGGACAAATATTCCAAAAAATTCTGAAAATACAATATTAGAATTAACTGCACAATTACTAGAAATGTGTACATTGGATATTATACAATTTGCATACATACAATTTTTGGGGGGGGGGGAAGACATTTTTGTAAAGACGTTTCTCTGACTTTGGACCAATTCTGTAAAATGGCTCACACACACACACACTTTAATATGGCAAATCAAATATGAGCCAAATTTGGTCAGTGGGCCCTAGCATATGTGTTTTAGATATTTTTTCAAGTAACACTCAATCATTTGAAAATCAATATTTAATTTCCATTTATTTATTTGGTAAGAAGCCATGTACCAAGAGGGATAATGTACAGTCCGTCTGAAATACACCTTGACACCCTGTCAGGTTTGCGAACATGATCCCCTTTCATGGGAATTTTGTCATCGTATATTTTATTGATGATAGAACAGAACAGATGACAGTTTTACATGCATTAAAGCTTAAGTTGATCAATAGAAAGTATTAAAGCAATATCTAAGCCTTCATTTTTGTGTGCTGTTCCTTTACAGAAGGTCTCACAGCACATCTGAAGCTTAGGCACTATCAGTGTAAATTTGATGAGATTTCCTGACAGTATATAAGGTTTGTGATCTAAAGGGAGATTGTTCTGAAAATTTCTGTCAGGTTGCTTAATAGACTAAATATACATTTATGATATAATTTCCATCGTAATTTCATAAATCATAAATGTGTTGTTGTCCATTCTGAAGCCGATTTAATAATACTGAAATCTAAAAGGGAATATTACTTCAAATTAGTTCAATGTTTTGCAAGTAAAAGTCAGGTTTTAAGGCTTAGAGCCTCAAATCGAGTCTATATGATATAGAAGAGTCTATATAATACAGAAAAGGCTGAATATAATATCAATGCAAATATTGTTAAAGGGGTCATCAGATTCCCATTTGATATAAGTTGATATGATTCTTTAAGGTCTTAATGAAAAGTCTATAACATACTTTGGTTAAAATTTCTCAATGGTAGTGTAAAAACACCTTTCATACCATCTCAAAATCAGCTCTGTTTTTAGCAAGCCATTCTAGTCCATGTCGCTTTAAATGCTAATGAGCTCTGCTCACCCTGCCCCTCTCTTCCGTGGGGTAACAAGCACTACTGTTTACTTTAGCCGCAAAACTGGTTAACTAGCACGTTATTTGGAAAGGCGATTTGCAAAGATTCATAAAAAACCCTTATACTCACTTCTTCTGTAGATGAATCTGGATCACGAATGATTCGCGCGAACATAGACGCATTTAGGCAGATTGGGGATCGGCGCATTCACTTCAAAATGAAAGTATCGTTAATCCTCTGCGTCTTCAGCGGCTCAGATGTCAGGAGTTAATGACGACTGCTATGCTCATTATTACATCCAACAACAAAACACCTCAATCGCTTAATCTGAGACATTTTGTCTTCCCCTACACCGGAGTCGACACAATGGCGGACTGATGACAGCTCACTCAGGGCGGATCTAATGTATGATGGCCTTGTCAATCAACTATCATGGGAGGGGCCTGTACAGAACTACGTCATTCTGACAGGAATCTCAGAACAGCCTGATTTGAGAAAGGGGATTTTAAAATGGGGATTAAAAAAAAAAAAAACACTGGGTGGATTTTTATCATTACAGGATGGATGTGTACTTCCAATACACATTTATGTTCAAAAAGTGAATTTTGCAACCGATGACCCCTTTAAATCTAAAAAACAAAACCAAACAAAAACAAGCAACAGTTTAATCTTACATTAACCAACATTAAGCTATCTCTAATGGCCTGTTTCTGGCCACAAAGTTGTCATATAGCCTACAACAGCACTTCCAAGAATTTAATAATTGCCTTTTCACTGACTTGTTTACTCTTGCTTGCTCAGATTTACAAAACAGAATGAATTAGAGAATTCGATGAACAGCATCATTTCCAATAAAAAAAAAAAATGTTTATAAAGTAATGAAAAGACTGTAGTTACCCCTTTCACCTCAACCTGAATCAATGTGCAGATTCATTAACATGGAATAGCTGTTCTTACATTCATTTATGAATGAAGGCAGACGCATACTTTATTGCACAGAGTGCATTTCTCAAGATTTATTTAATATTTGAAAAAGGAAGAAAAATATTATCCTTTCTGGGTACTATGTGACACTAATAAGTGCCCTGTGCAATATTCTGCCATATTTTTGAATAAATTCTGTAAAATTCCATCTAGACACTTTCATGGAAGTCCGTATGAAGTACAATTATCACTTACTGGTTGCTTTTGAAAGCTTTTGACTTGTTGCTTTGTTGTGGCGCTCAGGCAGTGACTTTGCAGTCAGCGTTTGCCTCACAAAACTGATTTCAGACAGACTTCTGAGGCAGCATAATAGTTTAGTGGTCTACAGCAAAATAGAATGAAATTAGTCAAGGTACACTGCTACTGTTACTACAATATTCCTTGCTAGACATGAAATGAGAAGTTGTTGTTGTTGTTGTTTTTCTTCTTTTTGGATTGCGGTTTTGTAATTTGCAACAAAATACAACAAACTATAAATGAGAAATTGAAAAAGTTGTTCAAAAACATGCATTTACACACAAACTTACCATCAACCACAACTTTTAGATGCCATTTTAACTCAACCTGGTATCTAAGGAAGGTCTCTCGTCTCTAGATAGGGCGTGACACATTGAAAGGATTCGAATGTACCTTGTTTCCAATTATATTAGTGACTGATACAATTGGGGTTAGCTGATTACCTTAAAAGTCCATAGATACTGGCATCGGTTTATACGTCTGTTAACACTTTCTCCAACAAGCTGATGGTCGGATGACATTCGCCATACACCCCACGTCTTTGATTCTCCACGCATCGTACATCCGGGCTAAAGTCAGTTCTGTCAAAAAATGACTTGTTTCAAGTCATTAGCTCAAGTCCAAGAGACATGACAAGCACAAAGTCAAAGTTTCAGCTGTTTCAAAACTCATGTTTGAAGTATGTATGATTTATGTAGTAGAACAAGCTTGAAAGTCTACTTTTATTTGACTAATAAATTAAAAACTGCCTTTCTAAAAACTCCTTAGGGAAGCCATCACTACAAAATGCTAATTATCTTCTGGCTTTTGGGACTACTGACTGCACTGCCAAATATCTTTTCTGCAAATGTTCTACTTTTATCAAGAATTTATAAATGAGGGTGTGGTTCAGTTCCAGTATGTTGGTGGATGAAAAATGAACCTTCAGAATCTTGTGGAATTTATCACCTCATCATACCACAAATTCATCTCACATTTTTGGTTTTGCAGGTGTTTGTTCGCTCTGTGGAAACAGTATGCTGCTGTATGTGTCCTACAAGAAGAAGCACCTCTTAAAACCAGCCGAGTTCTTCATTATTAACCTGGCCATCAGTGACTTGGGCATGACCCTCAGCCTCTACCCCCTCGCGGTCACTTCAAGTCTCGCACACAGGTACCACAAACACTCTAAAAGGACTCTAGGCGGTCCTGCAGTGTAACTGCAACAGCAGGACCCTTTTCAATGAGATTTAAGACCCCTATATTTTTTATATTGGTTTGTCTTGAGTCTGCAGGTTGATTTTTTTTCTCTTTGCTCTCTCTTTCTTTCTCTTTCTATCTCTCTGTATACTGTATACACACACTTAGCTGTCACTTCGCTTCAGCTCATCATGTTTCCCAGGTAAAATGGTTCATAATATCCAAACCAAGGCGTACACATTCAGTTCAGTGCTCCATCAAGATCAAACCGGCCGGTAAACGCAGAGATAATGATGATGTGTGGAGACATGGAAAGAATGTAGGAGACAGGCCGAATCCAATGGCTTCTTTTGCACTGAGCGACTCTTCTGTCACAAATCTAGCACATCTAGCACATACTGTAAATCCAGACTACAGCCATCAAGGTTAAACTGTCCTTTACTTCTAACTGTGGTTAAGAATGACAATTGCAGTCACTTCATGCTGCAACTGAAATGTACCGGAAGTCATAGATGTGTCCAAGATTTTGTCGCTTATTTATGTCTTTCTCTATTTGTCTGAGTGATGGATTGTACATCAGGAAACAGCCACAAACAAACCCAAGGAACATTTGAATCCTTTACAATGGAGAATGTCTTTTTACGGAGGCCCTTGAAATGCTTTATCGTGCATTAGTTGAAATGCAACTAATCATGTAATTGTGCATATTGAGCAGAATAAATAGGCTTTTAAACTTGTTAACCTTATCTTTTGTTGTTGAAGATTAGATGGGTATCTAATCAAACTATGCTATTTTGGCACTAATTAATCTCTTATGTGGATATGTGAATAGTAATACTGAAAAAAATATTTGGCACATGTTTGTTAGGGTGGTAATTTACAATGTACTGTTGTTTATGCTTTTACAGAATTCAGTCTTCCTATTCAGTCTATGTTATTTGCATTAATGTATTTCGCAGATTTAAGTTTTTTATATAATTATGGTTTTTATTATTATTATTATTTAAGGAATTAGAGCCTTTTTATTAGAACTGGAATGCTATTTCAGAAATGTTATATATTCTTGGGCTTAAGCAGTTAATGGTAAATACATCTTATATTATATTATAAACATTTTAATGTGTTATTTTTATGTTTTTTTTTTCTTTATTTTCTTTATATACTTTTTTTATTTCTTATGAGAATTATTTCTTATTCTTATGATTTTAAGCTTTTAATTTTCTTTCTCCTTATCATAGTTATGTAAAGAAATTTGAATTACCACTCTGTATTAAATGTGCTATATAAATAAACTTGCCTTGCATTTTCTTAATATAGTATAGTGGCACAAATGAAGAAGGCTGTTATTAAATATATTTGCAAGGCAAAAATGGTGATTTGGCTGACAAAAATGCATATTAAGAAGGACTACTTTGCAAAGAACCACTGAAGATCTTTTGATCTTGCTTTTTCTTATTGAGTGCTGTTTCTGTTTGCAGATGGCTTTATGGAAGGACAGTGTGTGTGATCTATGCCTTCTGTGGTGTTTTGTTCGGAATCTGTTCTCTGACCACTCTCACTATACTCAGCACTGTTTGCTGTCTCAAAGTCTGCTATCCACTTCACGGTACGCTACATTATATTTTTTATTATGTTAAATACAGTCCAAAAGTCCACAAGTGAAAATGCTTCTATTTAGAATTTCCTGAATGAATCACTATGGTTTGGTTGAGAGAGTAATTCAATGACTCCCTCATTTAAACAGTCGCTTGTTTTGTTCCTGCATGAATTAGTCGACAGAATGAACGATTCATTGATTCACTCATAAATGTCACTAAGTAAAATTACATTCTATTTTACTGTCTTTAAAATGTTTGTGTTTATCTGTAGGTAATAGGTTCACTTATGAGCACGGTCGTGTGTTAATAGCATGCGCATGGGCCTATGCACTCGTGTTCGCATGCTCCCCCCTCGCCCACTGGGGGCAGTATGGTCCTGAACCCTATGGCACAGCCTGCTGTATCGACTGGGCCTGGTCCAATCACGACTCAGTCGCCCGCTCCTACACCTCCGTGCTCTTCATCGCCTGCTACCTGCTGCCGTGTGGCATCATCATTGTCTCCTACACACGCATACTGCTCACGGTCCGAGAGTCCCGCAGAGCGGTGCAGCAGCACATCTCAGCACAGACGCGTATGGGCAACATCCAGGCCATCATAGTGAAGGTGCGGTGTTCATTTTTTACATTTTATTGATAGTTTTTGTCTTTTGACAAACATATCCTTTAAATTTAGTCAATTTTAAAACAGCCATGAAAATTTAATTTGTGTTGATGAGAGAAATTAAAACATATCATATATATTATTTTAAACCCCCTTTTTGAACATGGCATGAAAATGCACTATCCGAACATAAATCTTAGTAATTCATGAACACTTTGGAATACAGACATAAGGTTGGTCTCATTTTAATGAAAACATACTGCAGATTATTGCTTTAAAAAAAATCAGTGTACAAAAGTTAAAGATGTTTATTGTAAAGAAAATATAATGTACTATTTTTATATGAAATAAATATTTTACAAAATGTTTTGAAATCTAAAATTGCTATACAATCAAAGCCATATGTTTATCTAAGTTATGTTCCGAATTTGAAGTTGGTATTACAAAAAAATGAGGTTCCTGTGAGATTTTATTTAGGCACTACCAAAAATAGCTAGAGTTACACTCAAACTCCATTGAATATTTTAATGCATTTTCTTGTCACAAATGTATACATTTCTATCACAATATTACCTCTATCACAAAATAACCATCAAATATGGAATCTGGAGACTCAGACCTTCCAGCGATATCCGTTTTCTCAAGATTAGAAAAGATTTTGATTATAAAATGTTGTAGTAAATTTTGCAATATGACTATATCGAGTCCATATTATATAATAATACCATATTGTATAAAAGTAATGCAAAAGCTTGACAAAGGTAAAAGTCTGTGCTGCCCTTTATGATCAATTTAGTGTGTTCTTGCCGAATGATAAGTATGAATTTCTCTCAATAAAAGTCTTACCGGCCCAAACTTTTGAACAGTAACAAATAAATAACTAAAATATTAGAGTTAGAGTTAGCGAGTGAAGAGTTATGGTTTTCGATAGTGTTACTGCCAACATGAGCTCAACATGCACTCCTAACTCCTTCCGTAATGTTAAAACTGATATGATGGTCCTCATGAAGTTCTGCATGACGCCTCTATCATTCTCTTTCTCTGTCTTTCTCCAGCTGAGTGTGGCGGTGTGTATAGGATTCTTCGCTGCATGGAGTCCATATGCACTTGTGTCTATGTGGGCGGCGTTTGGCCGTTTTGAGGACATCCCGCCCATGGCCTTCGCCATCCCTGCTGTTTTTGCCAAATCCTCCACACTTTATAACCCTCTCATCTACCTCTTGCTCAAACCCAACTTCCGCCTCCTCCTCTGCAAGGACATGCGCTCCCTGCGAGGGGTTTGCATGCACTACTGCCTGTGCCAGTGTTTTCCCCACTGGAGCCACCGCCCATCGCTAGCCCTCAGTCTGTGGCCCCTACGGCGACAAGGCCAGTCCATCTCAGAATCAATGGGGGGTCCTGTAGGCCTGTTTCATTGCCCTTGCGAGAGGTGCAATGACCCGTTTGAGCAGTTTAAGCATTACCCACGCCGCTGTCCCATCAACGTGAACACTGTGCAGTTATCTCTGCAGGACAGCACTGAACCCGAATTGGAGCCGGAGCCAGAACAAGAACCTAGAGCAACAAAAGAACGCAAACCAAAGAGCCAGTCAATGGAGTGTAAGAAGTCTGTACGGGTGATTGTAAGGGGACGCAAAGGTTCTGAGATTGACAGTCTGGAGATTACTTTGGAAACGGTGCCTGCTCACAGCAAAGCTGCCAAAAACGCCAAACCGTAACACTTGAGCCTATGCATAGGTTTGTGTTTATTATACGCATGCGGTGCGTGTGTGTATGAACTTGTCTCAGTGGGGAGTAAATAGACTTTCTCATATGCCTCAATTAAGACTCTGACAACAAATGACTTTCCGAACAAAGTATTGTGTGTGTTGATTTGTCTGTAATGGAGTGCAATGATTGCTTTTTAAAGTCTTTTTTTTGTAACAAAAGGTTTCTTATGAACAACTGACACAATATTGGTGTTTTTTTTTTTTTAACTCATTGAATTTTTAAATGAGTGTTACACACGTCTTAGCTACCTGCAGAGGGAATGAACACATATGCATTCTTGAAGTCGCTTTGGTAAATGTGAAGGTGTACGGCTGTTGGAGAAACCTCCTTTCAAATCACTTTGGGCTTTTCACACATGAAATAGTTAACCCTGGCTCACTCTAAACCCTGGGTAAATTGAATCCTGTGTTATTTTGCTTCACGTTTCATATTGCTTGTAATTATACGTGGGGTTAACAATTAATCCTGGGTGTTCATATGCTGCTTCACATAGTACATTGCTAAACCCCAGGTTAATGTTGTTATTTGCATATTTTGACATTCTCTTCTTTACATGTTTTATGTCTGTTTTCCATTTATACAACAACTAAGCTTTCGCTGTGTCTGAAAGCTTAGGCAGCTGACTTAATGCCTTGCTGCCTTATCAGGCAATGACTTTGCAGGCAGAGTTTGTGCATGAAGGTATGTCACGAAACTGATTTCAGACAGACTTCTCAGGCAGCATAACGGTTTAATGATCTAAAACAAATTAGAGAGAGCTTTGATGATAACTAAGTGAATATTTAATTATTACAATGCTAATTTCTTGCTAGTGATTACATCAAAAGTTAAAAAAATTGGTTAAAATCCTACATTTACACACAGACTTACCACCAACTTTCAGATGAAACCAACTTAAACTTACAGATGGTACTTTTATTTTTTAGCTTAAAGGAATAGTTCACCCAAAAATGAAAATTCTGTCATAATTACTCGCCCTCATGTCATTCCAAAACCGTAAGGGCTTCGTTCATCTTCGGAACACAAATTAAGATATTTTTGATGACCCTGTATAGACAGCAAAGGAACTAACACATTCAAGGCCCAGAAAAGTAGTAAGGATATCGTTAAAATAATTCATGTGACTTCAGTGGTTCAACCTTAGTTTTATGAAGCTACGAGAATATGTGCATGCTTTGTGGTGCTGTCGTGAACACGCGTCAAAGACTGATACGGAGGAGAATAAATGTTAAATAAAGTGTTATTTTTGTTTTCTTGGCGTACAAAAAAATATTCTTGTAGCTTCATAACATCACGGTTGAACCACTGATGTCACATGGACGATTTTAACGATGTCAGTTGCGCTGCTGTCTATGGAGGGTCAGAGAGCTCTCGGATTTCATCAAAAATATCTTAATTTGCATCCAGAAGATGAACGTAGGTTTTACAGGTTTGGAACAACATGAGGGTGAGTAATTAATGATGGTATTTTCATTTTGGGTGAACTATCCCTTTAACTGTCAAAGAATCAAATGCACAGGATTGTGGGATGTCAAAAGCAGTGAAGGATACAGCAATGCTGCTTTCAAAAATCAATCAGGTAAAGGCATCTCAGGAGACATGAAAGACAGCTAACGCTGGATTCGGATGTACCTTGATGCCTTCCTACCTTGGAATGTATCCTTCAACAGAAGCATTTCTCAGCTTTTGGATGCAGCCACATTTGGCACCAACAATGTGGGGTTAACATCGCAAAAGCATTGCTAAACCTACTCAAGGGTTTTATAAAGGTAAAAAGTGTTAACCCTACTACTAAAGTACAAGTGTGAAACATTCCTCTACACGGGGTTAAAAGCAGTGTTTATAATGACGGTAACGTGGGGTGAAGAGCAGCATGAAAAACCCTATTTAAGTTACAAAGTGATATGCTTCAAATTTTGACTATATTAACTTTTATATCTTAAAAAAAAAAGATGATGTTAATGCCGTTGGATGTATGTTTGTGTTAAACTCAAGAATCTGTATCAGAGCTGCTAAACCATTTAATGAGACTTAATTCCGATTGACGTCCATGTTTGTATTTATTCACACTTATGTAGTATCTTAGTTTTTCATTTTTGTTTCTGGCCCCATAAGAAAATTTGGTATCAGGTAACACTTCTACATGATAAATATAAACTAAAAATTTAAAAAAAAAAAAAAATTAAAATGCAGTTTAATTGATAATATAAAATATTTATGGCAGGCTGGTAAAATCTCTTTTGTGTATGTGATTGCTACAAGAATCTAGGTATTTGCTAAGGAAAACACTGTGCTGATATGCAAAAATAATTTGAAAATGTGAATTATATATGTGTTACAGTTGTGTGTGTGTGTGTGTGTTGGACCTCTCAAATTATCATAGAGAGAAAAAATGGTTTATTAATTCACTCTTGTAAATATTTATAATCTCTCTGTTACAGAGTCTTTGTACAACTTGTATTGTACTGTCAGCTTCATTCAGTGGCCAAAGAAGAGTGTATTTAATTGACATGGCCACTTAATGTAAGATGTGCCATTATGTTTTTATATTTATTGAACATTTGTTTGAATATTGGCAGCTATTTATTTAAATTCATTCCATTTGTTTATCTGTAAATTGCATTTATTTATTTCATTATTTTTAAGTCATGTTTCTGGGGAAAGCAACATTGGTGTAAAAGATCATTAATGCTCATACTTAATTACTTAAGTATTTAATTACTTAAGTTAAACCCTTTAAATGTGGCTGATGTTTCTGAGTGATGTTTATTGCATGATTGGAGGAGTATAATTTCTTTTAACTCCATGTTCTTGGTGCTGCTAATGAAAAGTTTAAACTTGGCTTTTTTCACTACACTTGCAAAAAATAAAACTGAAGCTGTTTTTTAAAACTAAAAAGGAGAGTAAAATAAAATGGGGAAAAATTATGTATAATGCCTTTCATATCTGTGTTTTTTATTTATTTTATTTTTTTACAGTGATACAGCCAGACAGCAGGTACATACAAAACACTCCCACACAAATAAGGAATACAACTAAAAAAAGTAAACAATTATTCAATTTAATCAGCTTTAAACTCATCAACTTCAAAACTAAAACTTACTAACAAGCTGATAATTGGCTGTTAGATATGGATATTGAAATAGCAATGAGCTAAGATTTGGCAAACCAGACGTGTGTTTAGTTTGATAATCTTTTCAGCACTCTTTTGAATTGCAGTTTTAGTAACATTGTCTTTCTTCTTTGAATCTGCCATATTTGTTGACTGACAGCGTGCATGTGAAAGCTAATAAAAGTGCTTTTGCGAGTGAATTTCGGCTGAGTGGGTCAGAAATTTGATGTTGGCCATGAGCGCTTTGAGCACTCAATATTTTCTCCATAATCACTATATTTTATAACCATGAAAAACTGTTAAAATCTAAAACAGTTTTTATAATGAGCTAATTATTTTCTATACCATATAATGTAATCTTACATTTAAGCCTATTAATTACCATTACCATCAGTGTGATCTTGAAATATAAATGATTGCATAGTCAAATGCATATGGATTTCATGTATGATACCTGCATATTTAAAAGGTTTGTTTACTTAAAAACTTTAAATTCTGCATTTACCTATTATCGCAGCATTATAAACCCCAAAGACTTTGGTTAAACTTCAAAACACAAAATAAGTTCTGTTTCATTCCTCCTGACCGCCAGAGGCAGTGCTAAGCACTAGTGGATAATCGCTGTGCCAGCTAGATAGGTCGAGAAAAAATAACAACAGAAGTCACGTCATGACGTCGACCGAGATGCGAGGTTATAAACCACAGCAGCTCGATGCCCAGCCTCTTTCGCTTTCTCGCTTATGATAGGTCGTTAGTTAAGCGTTGTCCCGTGCAGTTTACCTCGCGAGGATTCGCCCTCCCAAGCTGTGACAGCGCGTTCTGCATTATCATCAGGACGGATATTGTTTGGATTATTTCTTCCTTATTACGTGAGTACACATCTTTGCATTTGATCGTCGTGTCGGCGAAACCCTGTGCTTCACGGTACTATCCGGTAGCTGGTCTCGACCGCACATAGGTAGCGTTCCCCGCTGACCTATTTATCATTGATTCGCCGCTTACAGTCGTACAAGCTCTTGTATGCCCTGTGGTGCTATCCGAAGGCAGCTTTGATAATCCACGTGTGATTCTCTCACTTATAAATCTTTCGGTTCCATCCGAAGATTTTATCAACGCCTGTTTTTTCTTTTGCGTGCGTCATCGCAGTTTGTGTTCCTACGGTGCTACCGAGGACGTGTTTGACGGAGTCATGGATCACAGCTCTCATTTTTCCGTTTCTTCACCGGATTGTAAACTGTGTCCGAACACACTTCCCGATGACGGACACGATCTCTGCCCGTCGTGTTTAGGGATTCAGCATCTGAAAGAAGCGTTGACTGATCCGTGTTTGTATTGTGCCATGTTGTCGCTGTCAGAAAGACAGCTGCATCTTGCAGTGCTAGATCCTAACTCGCCTGCTAGCCTCGCACAACCGTGTATAGCGCCACGACATGCTCAAAAACGTCGCACATCAGCGGCTGCTGGTGCTCCGCCGACCAAAAAGAAATCTTTACCGAAGACAGAAAATTCGCTATCGAAGACTGTTGCTTCTCTTTCTTCAGAGATGGCAGAGATGAAACGCCTTCTCCAGTCGTTACAACCCCCGGTACCAACCGCGCCTACTAAAACCGCGTCAGTGAATGAGAGTGATTTTGGCGAGCCTCCAGATAGGATCGATTTAGACACTCTCTCCATGAGTGCATCTAATTCACATTTCCTTGATGAAGAGTTGGCGGATCCTGCCATACAATCTGGCCCCCCACAGGAGGTTCTCTCCAGCCTGTCGGCTGCTGGTGGTTCAAGCGGTGGGTCTGTACATTCATCTAGTGCAGGCCAGTCTTCTCCTGATGACATTCTCTCAATTCTGCAGATGGCAACGGCTCGTTTAGGTCTTGACAGATCTGTTCAGCCTGCTCAATCTAATGTGTTCTTCAGACAAAATGCTGTACGTTTACTATGCCACAATGTAAGGATTTTTACTGAGTTCTCCAGTGCATTAACTAGCTCCAATGCACCTAGAAGGAGGTCAAAGTCAGCCCGCACTCTGGCCTCAATGGCTGAGGCTGATTCTATTGGGGTGGGTCGGGCACCTGAAATTGAACAGCTGGTAGCAGCCTTGGTGGTATCACCAGACGAAGCGCTTAGAGGCAATGTGCGTTGCCCAAGTGCGCAATGTGGTCGCATTGACACCTTTCTGAAAAAAGCATATGAATCCGCAGCCTACATAACCGGGGCAGAGAATACTATTTGCCAACTACTGCTTGCCTGTAACGCCACATTGGAGTCAGCAAATGTTGACCCCTCTGTGCCTCAGTTTCTACAGACTGCCCTATTGACTATGGGTCATGTGACACGTGAACTTGGGACACTGTCAGCGACCCTTTTAACAGCAAGATGCCAGTTATGGCTTGCTCAGGCAAGATTGCCTGAAGATTGTAAGAGGACATTGAGAGAACTACCAATTGTACCGGGACATCTCTTTGGCCCCAACATTTCTGAACTATTGGAAAAGAGAATGAAGTTATCAGAGGCCACATGACAGTTAACTCAGGCCCCATGGGCTCCCTCCTTTAAGATGCCATCGACACCGGCTCACCCACGCTACTCAAGCGCATAGCAGCGTTTGCGTCACCACAGTGGTCCGCAACTCCAAACACGACATAGAGTGGCTGAAGAGACTCAGTCACGCCGCCCTTTTCCCCGTCACCATCAAGGAGGGCCACGTCAGCGCCCCCCCACAGGTCCAAAGGGCAGAAACCCGAAACCCTGGGCTGGCAGTCGGTCATTTCACTGCAGAACACCTACATTGCTGGGAAAATTCAACATCCGACCCCTGGGTTCTGACGACTCTGAACAAGGGATACAGTCTGCAGTTCCGACGCCGGCCTCCAAGGTTTTCAGGAATTCTTCCGACATTTGTCAAAGATTCAACCAGATTAATGGCCCTTTCCATGGAAATTCGTTTACTGTTGTTGAAAGGAGCCATAGAGAAAGTTCCCCTTCTCAAACAAAGAGACTGTTTTTACTCAACTTACTTCCTCGTTCCAAAAAAGGATGGTGGTTTTCGCCCAGTTTTAGATCTGCGATGCCTCAATGTGTTCCTGAAGCATCTTTCCTTTCGGATGTTGCGCACAGTCGACGTTCTTCGATCTGTGACGAAAGGAGACTGGTTCGTGAGTGTAGACTTAAGGGATGCTTACTTCCATGTTCCCATTGCTCTCCACCACAGGAAATTCCTAAGATTCAGCTTTCAGGATCAGGTCTATCAGTTCAGAGTCCTACTATTCGGGCTATCTCTGGCTCCTCGGGTTTTTACGAGATGCATGAGTGCGGCCCTGTCTCCTCTTTGGTCCAAGGGCATGAGGATTCTGCCCTATTTAGACGATTGGCTTCTCTGCGCCCCAACAAGAGTGCATGCTCTACACGACACCAAGATTGTTCTGGAGCACATACAGAAGTTGGGCCTTATTGTGAACGACACAAAAAGTCATCTGGTTCCAGAGCAGACCATAACCTTCATAGGAATAACGTTCAATTCTATCACAATGTCTGCTACACTTTCTCAAACTCGGACAGACAGTATTTTGCAGTTACTGACTTGTTTCCGCATGGGAGCAAGGATACCTTATGGCGTCCTATTTCAACTAATGGGGATGTTGGCTGCTGCCACATCTGTGATTCCCTTAGGGTTGCTACACCTCAGGCCCCTTCAGAGGTGGAACAACCGCCTAGGGCTAAACTCAACGAGACATCGTTATCACATGATTGTTGTCACTCCTGCCTGTGTCCGAGCACTGAAACCCTGGAAACGGGTAACATTTCTGAGAGCTGGAGTGCCACTAGGGGTGGTGCCTTCTCGTCGAGAAGTGATCACAACCGATGCTTCGCTAACAGGATGGGGGGCAACATGGAACCAGAGGGGGAATTGGTGGTCACTGGTCAGCAAAGGAGGCCTTAGAACATATCAACGTTCTAGAGCAGAAGGCAGTATATCTAGCACTACAACGCTTCCTACCACATCTGTTAGGTCGCCATGTGCTTGTACGGTCCGACAACACGTCGACAGTCTTTCATTTGAATCACCAGGGTGGCACCAGGTCTCTTGCTTCTTTACAGCTAACTCGCAAGATCCTCAGATGGTCTCAGGGCCGACTGGCCTCATTGAAGGCAATGTATCTCCCAGGATTGGACAATCCTGGGATATTATTTTATTTTCATTTTTATTTTTATTCTACATGTCCTTATTTGTATATTTGTAATAATTGCATTTTGTGGTTGTGTATGTGTATATGTGTATATATATATTTGATTTGTACTTATCTGTATTTATGCGGTCTACTGTTAGTACTTAGTGTTATCTGTATGCACCAGGGAGTAAGAGAGTAACGAAATTTCAGTTCTCTGCATGTATGCACGGTACATGTGGCAGAATTGACAATAAAACAGACTTTGACTTTGACTTTGACTGATCAAGTGGCAGATGCTCTGTCCAGAGATCTACTGCTTCCGGGCGAATGGAGGCTTCACCCACATGTGGTGCAGCTGATTTGGCAACGGTTCGGCAGGGCAGAGGTCGATCTATTTGCCTCGAAGCTAACCACACATTGCCGCTGGTGGTTTGCGAGGACCGAGAAATCCAGCCCATTGGGACAGGATGCATTAGCTCACGAGTGGCCGAACTGCCTATTGTACGCGTTCCCTCCTTTTCCACTTCTATGGGAGACCCTACATTGGGTATTCCTGTCCAAACACAGGGTGCTTTTAGTGGCACCTCGTTGGCCAGCCAGACTATGGTTTCCTCTTCTTCTGAGCCTGTTACAGGGCGAACCGTGGCAGCTTCCGATCAGACGGGACCTCCTTTCTCAGCTGAATGGCCGTGTTTGGCACCCAGATCCAGCTCGTCTTCAGCTTTGGGTTTGGCCAGTGGGTCCACCTCTCAGTTAACTGATTGTGAGCCGGCAGTACTGAACACTATTGGTAACGCTAGGGCTCCTTCAACGCGACAGCTTTACGCTGCTCGGTGGAGGATTTTCTCCTCTTGGTGCGGGGATCAAGGATTTGACCCAATTCATTGTACTGTTCCGAAAGTGTTGAGTTTTTTGCAGAGTCTGTTAGATGACAACAAGGCGGCTTCTACTTTAAAGGTTTATGTTGCTGCCATATCTGCTTATCATGCCCTGGTTGATGGTGCATCCTTGGGATCTCACAACCTCGTATGCAGCTTTCTGAAGGGAGCGAGACGTTTAAAACCTGTTCGTTCTACTCCCTTTCCTGTGTGGGACTTGCCACTTGTTCTAGAGTTTCTTTGCACACAGCAATTTGAACCATTGGATGTTGTGGATATTAAGTGGTTGTCCTTGAAGGTATCTTTCTTGTTAGCCATTGCTTCTGCTAAATGTGTTTGCGAGCTTCATGCCCTGTCAGTGAGTCCACCGTGCTTACGCTGGTTACCAGAGGACTCTGGGGTTATTCTTCGGCCTAATCCAGCCTTTCTCCCTAAGGTCTTGTCGCCACAATTTGTGAATCAGTCTATTCATTGTTCTGTGAATTCCGCCAGAGTTCCTCGTCATTTGGAATGCGCGAGAAAGCATTCCGAGGCTGGCCATCGAGCTGCTGTGGTTTATATCCTCGCATCTCGGTCGACGTCATGACGTGACTTTTGTTGTTATTTTTTTCTCGACCTATCTAGCTGGCGCAGTGATTATCCACTAGTGCTTAGCACTGCCTCTGGCGGTCATCCGGAATTCACAGAACCACAGTTACATACGTAACTAGCAATATCTTTAATAAAATTAATAAGATTATGTCCCTCCATTAAAAATCCAGGTAACTAAAACTTTAAATGTACTCATATGAATCAAGGTGTTTAATCCAAATCTAGTAAAGAGATACAATCACCTTATATGATAAATACATTTAATATAGTATTTTATTTGGAACGCCACACTATAAAAAAAAAAAAAGTTGAGCCAACTTAAAATTTTAAGGCAACCAGCTTCAGCAGATTTTTGAGTTTTCTCAACTTTCTCAAGTTTATACAACAAAAATTTGAGAATATTTCACAAAATAAGCTGAGCAAACTCAAAAATCTGCTAAAGTTGGTAAAAAAATTTTTTTTTTAAGTTCGTTCAACTTTTTTTTTTTTTTTTTTTTTTACAGTGCATGAGAGTGAGTAAATGATGACAGAATTTAAATTTTTGGGTGAAGTAACCGAAAGAAAGAGAGACCCGTTTCAGTTTGCTACCAAATCAAGTCCAGTTTCGGTCAAATCCAGTGTGACAAGGCCATTTTTGTATAAAGCTGCTAAGTAATGATAAGGTTTTACATATACCATTTGTAATACTCTAAATCTGCAAAATATCTCTGTGAAGTTCTAAAGCTGTAATTTGCTGTAATCTTAATCCTGCCAGATAATAGGCCTATGTTGTCAGTTCCTGACATTGCATTTCATTCCTGACCCACTTCATTTGACTTATGACAGTACATAACTTTAATGCAGAGTTAGTGCTGCGTCAACACTTAACTGCTGGAATGAGTCAGCAATTCATAAACTATAAAGGTTTTTAATTGCACTTCTATATTAGATTTGATTTGACATCAGTTAACTTATACTGTAGTTAACAGTTAGTTTATACTGTACCATAAAGACAGTTTTCTATTGTGTGTGTGTGTGTGTGTGTGACTGATTCAAAGCAGATGTCTGAACAGCAAACATCGAAAGATCGAAAGACACTGATGCGAGTGGATTTAAGGTATCATCACCATGGCGACCAGGCTGTTTATCTGCATGTGACATTTCTTACCAGCGCAGTAAGATTCAGTTTCTAATTTAAACCTAAATAAAATCTATTTGGACTCATCTCATCATTTTCTGAATTTCAAACCATTTCCTTTATAAATTCACATACAGTAACACAGAGTTTATACTAAATGCATGTATATTAAATTAATTACAATATTGATTGTAGATCTAAAAGTGCTGTTTAATGTAGCATGAAGAGTGACCCAGATATTCAAATCATTACAGTGTGTGTTTGACAGTGAGGAAGCAGACGTGTGCACTAGTCCAGTAGTTGTATATTAGCAATTTGTGTGTAAATGCGTGTTTGCTGGCGAACGTGAGACAAACGTGCGTCATTGGTTCAATTGATAAAATCCTCTCAACAGCAGCACGTGCCCTTAAGCAGCCCACACATGCATACACTCACGCATATACAAATGCACCTCCAGAAGAAAATCTGTGAGGAAAAACCAGGAAATGCACAGCCTACACAGTTTATAGCTCAACTGAATGGTCATGAAATTATAACTAAACCATTTGTCTCAGAGTAAATGTCAGACGCTGGCAGTTTCTTGACAGCAAGGCTGTTTCAAAAGCTAGCTAACCTAATTATGCTCCCTCCTAAAACAGCTTGTTTTAGTCAAGATCTAAGGCAATACTGCAATGTCATTTACTGACAAGGCAGTCCCAGAATGCACCACATGCTCACATGCTATGTGAAGTTGCTGAAACAAATGTTGATTATAATTACATTTATATTTTATTTACTAGTGAAAAGTTTGATTAAAAAAGCATATAAAAAGAGTAAATGAATGTAATCAGCCTAAATTATAAGTATTTTAAGCTTATTGTAGTATCTTAGCAACATAATATTGGAAAGGTCTGTTGAAATTGATTACATGCTACCGAAACGTGCATAGCTATCAGTGGAAGAAAAAGACTTTTATTTATTTTTGTAAATTTAATTTTTAATAATTTTTAATTTATTTTTATTTTTTTTACAAGAGTGCACTTACCTGTAATATGCTTCTTTTAATTGTATTTATTTATTTGCTTTATTTGAAGTGAAGTACACTGTAAAAAAACAGTGTACTTAAAAAAAAATAATAATTTCCAGCTTCAGCAGAACACATTATCAGTTGTGCTGCTTTTTCAGTGTTTTTCTATGTAGCCTACTTTAACCATTTGCTAGTTTGATGTGTTTTACTGCATCTCAACATTCTTATTGCACAACATTCAACATTCTTCACAAATTTTAGTTTTTAATTTTTAAATAGTTCTTCACTACATTTCTTTTTTTTTTCCCCCTTTCCACTACTCACCTTTTTCTGTGATTGCACAGGCTATATTTTTCACAAAGGAAGAACTACTAAGCTGAGAGTATTTTCTTATTATAAATAGCCTACTTATTGCTGGTAACGTTATATATTATACCAGCGTTCATGCATGATATGCTGAAAAAGCAACGAGAAACGTCGTTGAAAACAACTAAAACAAATAAAAAGCAGCAGGCGGATTACTGGGTTCTGGAGCAGAGGTAGAAATTAAACGGGCAAAGAATGGCCAAGAGAACTAGAAATTTAATGCATTCGATGTTCATGAGCCTGAAATGATTAACAATGTAACGTCAGTGAAGACGAAGAAAAGTTCTAGAGAAGGGCGATGGAGAGAAGGATGAAGCGATAGGAACAGGGATATTTTTAGAGCAGCATTACCCCCCTGTTTCTTGCTGCCTCACGTGAGGCTAAATTTAGATCGGCTGTTGACGACAGAGACCAGCACGAAATACAAAACAAATTAGCACAGAGACACACACAGGAGTCCACCCACTCCAGCACACACTCATTCATTAAAACGAGCTCATCAGGGTCGGACTGAGCAACATGGAAGTGAGCCTTCAAAACAATACGCAAAAAACAGACGCTGGGTGTTTTTCATTATCTTGTGCCGTGTAAGTCATTTAACAGGTTGAATGTTTGTGTGTGGCCCCAACTGTCGCGGGAATTAACGTCTCCATTTAACGTTAAACTACTGTAGGCTATATCCTCCGGTAAGGCAGGATCTTCTAGTCTCCCTTTACTTTCGCTGATAATCGAAAAACCACAATCACAGCCACGTGTCAAATTGTTTCACTGTATCAAGTTGAATAATTTGCTTGTTTATCAGTTTTTAACGTTTGCTCATTAAAATAATTTAATATAAAGAAAAAAAACAGCAGAAATATTATTAAAATTATATTTACTAACATGATATACAAAGTTCAGGCATTTTTTGAAAAAGGTGTTTATTTCACATGGAGCCAGTCGCCCCCTCATGGACACCGCTATATTAACATAGTTACCATAATGACCAGCCTTGGGCTACAGCAAAGGCTACAAGTCACAGTTGTAGTTGTAGGCTACTAATAATAAAAACAATATGTGATTTATAAACATAAAAGCACAATATACAAGAATGAATACACACAAACATTCAAATAAGGAGCATAGGAAAAAACATTTAGTTTTGGGGATACAGAGGAGGACAGAGGTCCAGAAAAGTGCTGTATGGATGTTTGGATCCTGTCTTTTTTTTTCTTTTTTCTCCAGTGTGTGTGTGTGTGTGTGTGTCCTAGCCATGCCTTTCAAACAGACACTGTTGGCCATTAAAACCCAAAGACACTTCTGAGATACTGTTTTACAGAAGAAGAATGACATTCTCGGCAATAACATTAAAAAAAGTCACTGCTCTGAGAATTCAGAATGTGTGTGTGTTTTAATGCAGTCCTTTTGTCCCTCTGATTAGGCATTACCTACACATAAGTATCAGTTGAAGCTTTTGGGTTGAATTATGTTATTTTACTTATGACTTAAGTAAATGTCCTTGAGTGATCCCCAAATATCAAGTTGCCATCAATGTGCAAGACCTTAAAGGAAGTTGTTAATTTTTCTCAAAGACCGAGACAGCTCCCCTTGGCACAAAATAACTGTTTTAAAACGTTTTAAAATCTGAATGCTTAAAATCTGAAAGTCTTGTAAAGAGGAGATTCTCTGGTTTTGTAGTTATTGCATTTCAGAGGCTCCTATGAATGTGGTTATGTCATAACATTTTGATCACTGATTAGTCAAAAGAAACCCATTTTGTTCCAAACAGGAATGATTTTTGATGCTTAGTCCCACCCCGTGCCCAGATTGGTTCAAACAGTCATCTATTCAACCAACAAACAGGTTTTGGTCTTTTAAATCACAATTAGCATGTTTCTTTAGAAATTTGAACAAAGGCAAAGTGAAAATAAATGCGTCGCGCATGCATGAAAACAAAACACACACAAAAACACATCTGCATGAGTACACTATCTGACAAAGCATAGAAAAACACACAACAGAGCACTTTGACATAAACCAAATCCAAAATAAGGATGAAACAATGGTATATATTGGATAAAGCACTGGAATTTATGTTTTCACAACACTGGGCGATGTCCCATAGAATCGATTCTGATGCAAAATCAACTTAATAATACAATAGATTATTAATAATACAAATAGATAAATTATAATAAAAATTAAAATTGTTAAAAAGGGTAAATAAACGTGTGGCTTAGGAAAACAATGAAAATGCACAATCAGTATAATACAACAGAGTTTAATTTTTTTTTTTTAAATTATTAAAGCTTTATTAAACTCAGATTGAAAATATATTTCTCTGAAAAAATGTCACTTTTGCTTCCGTGTTTTGCTATTATATAACTCTGTTTACATTCACTTTACTCCCTAAATGTTTTTGGACACATCTTCATTGTTAGAGAAAACTAAAGGAAAATTGGATTTATAATTTAGCTAGACTGAAGCTTCAAGTTCTCCTGTTTATTATCATATATGGCACTTTATGCTGATTGCTAGAATAGGTCTGAAAAAAAAAGAAGGTGCCCCCAAAAATGTTCTAGGGTTTATTTCAATCACTTTTTGCATATCATAAAGCTTGTATTGTGTTAGTTACTAATAATGAACACTGTATATCTTTTAGCAACAATTTGATGTACACAGGAAGTTACTAAACATGTCAACAAAACTAACAAGTAAAAATTGATAGAACTAAAAAAAATAAAATAGTTTAATAGTTAACTATTAAAAATAAAAATAGTTTAATAGATAACTATTAAAAATGCAATCGTATTAAATTCTTAATGGGAGAATGGAACTGAACCACAAACCACATGCATAATATGACACCTTAAATGTTTCAGTTGTACTCAAAATTGAAATCGAACTAATCTCCCCTTGCCTTCTGTCTAAAGCCTTCACTCCCAAAATGCACTGCAGCATGTAACAGGAAAAACTGAATATCTTTATTAACTAGCATGTATTGTAGTATTGATGAAATTCTCAGTTTAATATCTTGATGCTGATCTTGTTATTCTGCTTCTGCTGTTTCCACAGGTTTCATTGCCTGAATGCCACGACTAGGAATGGGTTCTTCCATTAACCTTGGCACAAATAGAACTTAGACAGGGGTTTTCTGACTGAGTTTGTTATGGAAGTACAGTTTTTGCTGATTGAGCACAATCCTGTGCGATAATTCAGTTTTAACCTCTGTTCCTTACAAGCAGTGAAGATCAAGGACAAATGTATCTCCTCTGCTGCAGTGCTTTTCTTAAGTAGTTTAGCTTTTTACATTGAATAATAAGTGGTGATTCAGTACAAAATACAAAATATTGTAATATTTGAATGTATTAATATGCTTTTCATCTGGCTTTTTTTTGCCCTTGATATAAAGTAGGTGGGTACAAAACTTCTTAAGGCTCTATTTAAGTACTTTAATGAGAAATGGTGCTATATGTTTGTTAGATACTGTATTTGTGCCATGTGTAATGATGCCGGCACTGTGTATAGGGTCTAAGACCTCAGTTTGATGCGGAGGGTCTGCCCCATGAATCTGTCTCTGTGGAGGGTGCACTGAGTGTAAGCTTTGGGAGTTTAAATCGTGGCACTGTGGAGAAAAATTTCATTAAACTGTCAAATACTCAAACAAGCAGTAATCAAAGCTGCAAACTTTGTTATAGAAAACCAACCAATGGCATGTTCCATGAGATCTTATTGCTTAAATAGTGACCATAAAGTGACTCTTAACTGAAAGATGTGTGCATAATAGTTTCCAATATTGTGCTTTCTAGTCCAGTGGTTTTCAGTCCTGGACCTGGGTACTTACTGCAACTGTACACAGCTGACTTTGCATTGCACACAATAAATGATGTCCTATAAATCAGAAGTCATTCATTTCAAAGAGAATCGCACAGGGGTTGCTTGCGGGTGCCAATCTGCCAGTTAAAACTGCAACTAGGGAGTGAACTGACAGTCGAATCCAAATGTTGTGTGCAGTGAAAATGCATCTTATGTCTCTCTTTTCTGACACACTTAGATTATTTGTTAAATAACACAGAAGGAACCTGTGCAGACCAGAATATATACAGCTCAATGCAGCGCAAATGATCAATTAGAGTAATCACAATGTGGAATCAAACCAGCCAAATCATTCACACTTTGATTCCTGTTATCATTTGAATATCACCTTTGCCTGTTTCACGAAAACAGGAAATGTGTGATCTAGACAACGACTTCTCACCCCAACTGAACTAAATAAAAACGATCTAGATTTGAAGTCAAATGGCAAAGTTTCTTTGATTACTGATTATTTTTAATGAGCATGAATAAATAAAAATCATAGATGATATAGTGTGTGTGTGTGTGTACTTGTCACCATCATGTGACTTTCTCATCACCACCTGCATTTGGTGGTTATCAGTGTATTTCAAAGGTACAAAACAGATTTCAGTATTTCAATAGGTTGTTATATTAACATTATATCAGTTTACGGTATTTAATTGAAATTACGGTATTTAACTGTAAATTTAAGTTAAAACCGTAAAACCTAAAACGTTGCTACCATATATTTTACGGTATAATTCTGGCAACCACAGCTGCCGGTTTTTTACCGTCAATTTTACGGCATTTTTTTTTTACAGTGTAGAGAGAGAGAGCTCCAGTATTTTACCTGTACCAGATATCTTTTCTATCTCCTCTTTCCAGAAATCCTTGAGTTTTTCTTTTAACAAAGAAATTGATTTCCCTACATCATCATAAGGGAGGGGAGATCTGATCCTGAGCTTAGGAAAATACAAATGTGGAAATACAGGCCCTCCATGGAAACTCTACAGACACACAAAGAGAAACAACAAAATAATCAAATAAAGATGAATGAAGACACACAGTCCTGTTTTTCTCAAAAGCTCTTGTTACCAGCGGAAAATGGATGTGATCCTCTGTGTGTGAAAGCTGCCCTAATTCACTGTTTCTCCTCCTCAGATCTTCAATCTCCTTCTCCAGTTGCTTCACGTGTTCTTCAGCTCGACTCACTGCAGCTTTCTCCTGATCTCTGATCAGCCGTGTGACCTCAGACCGGCTTTTCTCAATGGAGCTGATCAGTTCAGTAAAGTTCCTCTCACTCTCCTCTACTGCTTTCTGTGCAGAGCGCTGTTAGGAAACATTACACCGTAAACTTCAGTGGGGCTGGAAGTGCACTGGGATCCTCACTGATTGGAGGAGAGTATTAACGGACCAGTTATATTTCTGGGCTTTTTTCTTCTTTATTTTGAGAGGACAGAGGAGTGACAGTAAGCATGCAGGGGAGTGGGACTGGAAAAGGACCGCAAGCCTTTAAAATGTTTCACTTTATGTTAGATCACTGTCCACAAGGCTATGGCTCCAAACCATGAGATGCTTCTACATGTAGCTAACTCACCTTATGAGCCTTCACATCTTCTCTCAGCCGCTGAAGATCTGCCTTGATCTTCTGAATTTTCTGCTGTAAGTTTTTTTGTTTTTGCTCCAGGTTTTTCTGTTGAACAAAGAAATGACAGTAAAGCTAAAAAAAGTTCAAACTAATTAAATTTTACATAAAAATGTTACTGACTATACATAATATTAAGAATAGTGTTTTTTTCAGCACACAATCATTACACTCATTATATGTACACCCAATTACAGTTAGAAAGATGCTAGCTTTGCTTCCAAATGCCCTAAGAAAAGATTCAATCAGTTTAATAAACTGACCATTTAATTAAGTAATTTAATGTCAGTTTAGTAAACCGAGCCAGTCTAATCACAAGAAGTAAGTAATCAATAGTAACAATCTTATTGAGCAATACCTGTCTCTTTGTGCTCTCTGCTATAGCTGTTATAGTATCATGGTTTTTATGTTCATCCATTGTACACAAGTAACAAATACAGCAGTTGTCAGTCCGGCAGTAGATTTCCAGTTGTTAATGATGCTGAGGACAGAACATCTGCTGCAGTCGTCCAGTTGCATCAATCACTTTGTGTGGGTTACCTGAGCTAAATTCTTCATGACGGTCAAAATGAGTCTGACAGTAAGATTCCAGACACACCAGACAGGACTTGACGGCTTTGTGTTTTCTTCCAGTGCAGACATCACACTCCACATCTCCAGCACCAGCAGGAACAGCGGCTTCTACACTGTTAGACATTTCTGTAATTTCCACAGTTATTTACTGTATATCACCCAGTGTAATACTGCAAATTCCCTTTACAGTAAATAACTGTAATACCCTTTGCATCATGGGAATTTTCTGTGACGTCAGACCCCACATACAGAGACCTACTGTATTTTTTTTAAAATTGCTGTATTTACTGTAACGGTCTCTTTGGCGCCATTATACTGAGGTCGTTTTATTTTCCTCATTTCTTACATTTGGATTGACACAATTTGCCCTGCACCGTGTCTACAACACCGCAGCAGCTTGGAACTGACTACTGGATGTGTTTCAGTGCTTAATGATTGGGAAATCCGTTTGTACTTCCTGTGAGAAACAGCGCCAGGGCTTGGAGTACATCTGTACATCAGAAATATACCGGGGCATCACATTACTGTCCGCATCCACTGTAGATAGTATATCTAATGGGTTCTATATTGCTTTTTTATCGAGTCGCGCCTCGCCACTCGCATCCGAGGAAGACACGGAAGCAGCGGGGCAGCGCCGGGGATGAGCTCCGGAGAACATCTGCGCTGTGTCGATGCACCTTACGAGAGATTAAGACCAGCAAGCAAGGTAAAAATATATGTACATTTGTCTGTGTGTTTGTGTCAGATTTTTGCACACCAGTTTAACCCATAGTAACATTTACTCGTCAACATGGCGGTTACAGAACTTTACTATGGTAAACTGTGCTGTCGTTTCAAACGACTTTTGTCAGCTTATTTAATTAAGTTACCGAATTAAAATTGTTTTTAACGAGCAACGCTTATCTTATATTAACATTAGGTTAACTATTGTGAAATTTAGTTCAGGTGTTAGTAGTTAATGTTGGCCAGTAGGCTATTGAGAAAATAAAATCATGTTAGCTAGGTTAAACTAGTTTTATGGCTAGCTGCCTTTCTAGTTTTAGAATTAGTTTGTTATAGTTTTTAATGGAATTTAATATTTACTGCATTTTTTTGTATTTGTGTTTTAAAGGCAACTGCAATGAAGCATAAAGAAAGACATGAGCAGGCCAGCCACCCTGAGACTGATAATTCATGGTAAGAGAACAACTATGGTTTTGAGAGATTTGTGTATTCTATATGAGGTTTGCCTTTTAAAAGTGTGCTATTTCTTCTACTTGTTTTTCAGAGAAGACATTTCTGTCAAAGTGGATGGTGAGCAAAGATGGTGGCCACGTTTTGGAGCAGCACCTGGGTTTTGCAGATGGCTATGTATTTTTGGCTGCTTGTCTTTTTTCCCCATTATGTTTCTGTTGCCTAAAGATTCTTTGTGAGGATGAATCCAGAGGACACAACATAATGCACTGCAAAACGTCCTAAGACAGGAGAAATGGTGAAGATGCACTGTTCCAGCATTGGAAGACTGTATTTTTAAGTATTATATATGCAATGTTTTAAATAAAGAATTTGATATTTTGTAATTATTGTGTCTGTTTTAATTGAATGCCAGTAGTACCTATGTAGAGTAAAAATAAAATGAATTCTATATAAAAATTATAAAATCTAATGAAATCTATATTAAAATTAATGAATTACAGTAGTATACCAATAAATCAAATACAGTTTGCTACTGTAAATCTTAATTACAGTAACTTACTGGAAACAGTGTTGCCAGTAAGTTACTGTAAAAACCCTTTGAAATGTCTAACAGTGTAGTTTAGTCTTCTTCAGTTTCTCCAACATTTCAGCCAAGATGGTGCTTTTGCCTAAAGCAGGTCTTGGTATGAAGGTCTGTCTGCACTGAGGGCAGCTGTAAATTCCCTTCTGATCCTCCTGATTCCAGCAGCCTATAATACAGCTCATACAGTAATTGTGTCCACAGGGAATGGTCACTGGATTCTTCAGTAGATCTAGACACACTGAACAGGTGAACTGGTCCTGTCCCACTGAAATACTGCCTTCTGCCATTTTACTGCATATGAACACAGACTCAAACAACAGTTCAACAAGTTGAACAGGTCCTTTCTGCTCAAATGTTGAAATAGTTTCCTTGTTGTGATTTAGAGGTGTGTCCAAAAAAGACCGGTTTGTATGTGACTTCAGGATTCTGGAAGGTTTGTGTTTGAAATGTGACACTGTAAGAGTGCAGAGTTAAGGTCAGCCAGAAAAGAACATGAAACATTGTTTTCTTGTGTTAACTGCAATTACTCAACATGTGCAAAAGTTGGCCATTTAATTTTGATTTAATTGTAATCTGCATCCATGTCCTTGTAAGAAATCTTCACAAGGGATTTTCTTGATAATAATGTGCCACTAGATGGCAGTATTTTGAAAAGTTTCTGGGTTATTATAGTTCAAATTTAAAGACTTTCAAAGTCAATGTTTGTTTGTTTAATTTCAGAAAGTTAGTCCTTGTCAGTAGATGTTGTAACCAGAGCCCAAGTAAAATACTGCTATGTAAAATTTACTGATAAATCCTCTGACAATGAGAAATATGTCCATAACAATTTCAGTGAACATGTAGTTTGTTTTCTGATTAGAATCAGAATCAGTGATTACCAGTTCTTTTCAATGAAGTGCGCTGCATCTGAAATCGCATTCCCTACACATCTGAAACTGGTTGGTCATGTGATAACATGAAAAATGCAGTATGTCCACATTAAAAAATACCTACTCAAAAGAGTATGCAATTTCGGATGCAACCTAGGTGTGAATTGATTCTCAGTTCAAACAGATTCATTTGTACAGTTCACTCATGGTCTGAATTGTTTGCACAGGTTTCTCACTAAAGTAAAACACTGCATAACTGGATATTTTATTACACAGATAACAGTTCGCTAGAGTAAGTGAATAAGAAATCTTTATTAACCACATTAACCAACTTTGCACTTCAGTTACAAATAACTCATCAAAATAGAAAAACAACTGGATTAACAAAAGAAAGAAAAAAACCATATACTAAAAATAATTAAAATAATTTTAAAAATCCACTACCATATTTCTAGATACATAATTGGATACCACTGTAAAAAGTGATGTTGACTTAACTTAATGAGGAAACCCATTGCCTTAAAATTATTAAGTAAATAATAATTTAAAAAATAAGTTAAGTGAATTGTCAAATTCACTTAACTTATTTTTTGTAAATTATTATTTACTTAATAATTTTAAGGCAACGGGTTTCCTAAGATAAACACCTGAAGAAATGGTATATATATTTCCTGTAACATATATGCTATAAAGCTATACAAAGATGATAATATCCTAATAAATTTATCAATAAATCTATCTATCTATCTATCTATCTATCTATCTATCTATCTATCTATCTAGATAGATAGATAGATAGATAGATTGCAGATTTCCAAAGAAAAATAGGAATCTACTGGTAATAGGAATATTTTTCTGAATTGTCTTTGTGTTAATTTAAAATGTAAAAAAAAAAAAAAAAAGAATCATATGCTGCAGCTATAAACTAATTTTGTGCAGCCATTCTATTAACACAGCAGTTGAGCTGCATAATAAATGTTCTCCGCCTTGGTGAGCAGAACTCAGCGATGGTCTGGGGCATTACTTTGGTGCTGTGGAGGATCTGACACATGATCCTGGCAATGTGGAGGGTCTGGGTTGTGACTTTTATTCTGCGAAATGCCAGTACTTTGTATCCGACAAGGATCTGCTTCGTGACCATGCATTTTGGGGACGATGAGTTGATGACCCTGGTATTGTGCCCCAGGACTGTTGCTGTGGTGCTGTAGAGGAAAGCAAATATCATGTCACACTGTCAGAGTCAAGAAATAATTAAAGCTTTTAAAACAACCCCCTGATATAGTTCTTAGATGAAAATGTGATACTGAAGAAAACAGTTTTAGATTTACTCCCAAATGGGACAGCTGATTTAGAATAGTGCACAGCAAATGCATGCGAAGGATCTGATTAATCACATGATGAAAGAAAATGTTGCATGAGCTTCACAAGTATGATTGGAGGTATCAAACATCATTGTGAGTGCATTTTATCGGTAAAGCTTACGCTGTATTCTCTCCACAGAAGTGCAAATGATCTCAATGTCTGGCACTATGGAAACCAACAGACATTTAAAGTATTATTTTTACATAAAGAGAAAAGTCACATGTAAAGTAACATGTAAAAGGCTCATTAGATGATTCACAAAATAAAACATTTGTTTTAAGATAGTTATATCTTTTTAAGTGAGTCAGTTGGAAACATCACTTTTAGATTTCCAAACATTCTTTTGCAAATATTGTGTACGTTACATGCGATGCACCTCCAGTACTTTACCTGTGCAAGATATCTGGACAATCACGTCTTTGCAGAAACTCTCAAGATTCTTTTTTAGCAGAAGGACAGATTTTCCCACATCTTCATATAAGAGGTGAGAATTGGCTGTGATTCTGGGAACATCAGTAGTTTGTGGAGGAACGGAGCAAGACTCAACACTCTACAGAAAAAAAAAAAAAAAACATTATAAAGACAGATTGAGACACCTCTAGATCACTGTCCTGTTTTTCTCAAGCTCTGTTACCAGAAGAAAATGGATGTGATCATCTGTTTGTAAAAGCTGCTCCAGTTCAGTGTCTCTCCTCTTCAGATCATCAATCTCCTGCTCCAGTTGCTTCATGATTATTTCAGCTCGACTCACTGCAGCATTTTCCTGATCTCTGATCAGCCGTGTGATTTCAGATCGGCTTCTCTCAATGGAGCGCATCAGTTCAGTAAAGTTCCTCTCAGTGTCTCGCACTGCTTCCTGTGCAGAGCGCTGTTAGGACACATTACACAGTGAGCTTCAATGGGACTGGACTGGGCTCCTCGCTGCTTAGAGGAGAGTTTTAACTGAGCATGTGACTTTTCCACCAGTTGCCAACTCACCTTATGAGTCTTCACAACCTCTCTCAGCTCCTGAAGATTTTTCTCTCTCAGCTGGATTCTCTGATGGAAGTCTCTTTGTGTTTGTTCCAGATGTTTCTTTGAACAAAGAAAGAACTGTAAAGTTAAGAAATGTCGTTTTCTGAATGAAATCAGTTCTTTTTTAACAGAATAATGCAATGTGAGTTCTGCAGAGATGTAAGAGGATTGTCTGCGTCTGAGGTCATGCAGTATTGACCTCTGAACAATTCAGACAAGAAGTTACTTCAGAAACAGAAACCATTAACAGATCCGATGACAGAATGTCATGCAGCATAATTTAATATACAAATAAATTTGACAATAACTGTATACACCCAACAGCTATTATTTACCCATTCATTATGGGGAAGATGAAGATGAAGGGGAATATCCAGTAGATCTGACAATTATTTAGGGGAAATGTATGATAATAATTTTAACTAGACTATTTCAAAAGATTTATTTTCAGTAAGCATATATTTTAGAGACATAAAAAACATAAGTCTAATGTTGTTATAGCAGTATTTATATCTAAATAGACTTTCACTGTCACTCTTCCACAAGCTGCTTTTTGTTGTAATGTTTCTGGTTTATTAAAAAAAAAAGTTACAAAAGATCGCATTAGAACCCAGAACACACTCAAAGCAAAAACATAATTACTCACCTAAAGTAAAATGTAATTTATATCAAGTTATCAGATGAATGCATAACATAGACTATTTATTTATAAAAATATTAAAAGACATTTGTCCATTTTGTGACGTCATGACCAGCACCCTGCCCTAAAGCTATAGTCCACCCTCCTGCTATTATTCCTCCTATTATTTTTAATGCTAGCTAAAAGTGCCTCTTATTGGTTTACAAATAGCCTACTAATTATTAAAAAAAGCGAGTGAAGCAGTTATTACATACAACATTTATAATGAAAATAACAACGTAAAATAACAACAACCAATAGTGATTTTTGTATTTACCTGTTTCTCTGTCCTCTCATCTATAGCTGTTACAGTGTTGTGGTGTTTGTGTTTATGCACCGCACACAAGTAACAAATATAGTTCTGGTCAGTCCGGCAGTAGATTTCCAGTTGTTTATGATGTTGAGGACAGATCATCTGCTGCACTCGTCCAGTGGCATTGATCACTTTGTTTGGTTTACTTGAACGAAATTCTTCATGACGGTCAAAGGAGGCACCAGCAGGAACAGCAGTTTCTAGTTTAGTCTTCTTCAGTTTCTCCACCATTTCAGCAAACACCACGTTCTTACATATGGCAGGTCTTGGACTGAAGGTCTGTCTGCACTGAGGGCAGCTGTAAATTCCCTTCTGATCCTCCTGATTCCAGCAGCGTGTAATGCAACTCATACAGTAACTGTGTCCACAGGGAATGGTCACTGGATTCTTCAGTAGATCTAGACACACTGAACAGGAGAACTGGTCCTGTTCCACTGAAATACTGCGTTCTGCCATTTTATGATAACAGACCAAACAACTCAAACAACAGCTCAACAATAACTAACACTGCAGGTTCTTTCAGCTTAATAGCCGAAATAGTTTCCGCGTTCTGTTTACTGTAGACATGTTCAGGAAAAAAAAGAAAAAAAAGAAACTGGTTTGAAAGGAAGCGCACTGGTTTCAGGGAATTGGAAAGTTTTTTGTTTGTTTTTTTACAAGTGAAATGGTGAAACTGAAGAGTTACAGGCAATCAGTTCAAAACAAAACTGCAAAAGTTGGCCAGTGAATAAACAAATTTGTATTATACTTTCACGTTACTTTCATATGGCTTTCATATGTTTCCTCTATAGTCCAAAGGCCACAAAAATGTATGACTGAATGTGGTAAGAACAGGTCAGACTGCACAGTGCTCTGAAGAAGCATCATTCCTATGCATGTGTTTCTTGTAATTTATTACAAAGTATCCAAGCACAAAAAAAAAAAAAAAGCAAAGAAAGAAAGAAAAGGCAAAAAGTAAAATGTGAGAATAAAATATGATGAGAAATAAGTGACTGATTAATTAGAGATCTAATGAGTCTAATGAGTGATCTCTGGTGGCAAACCTGTGACTGACATTTGAATATTATTATAAATCATCTTGATTGCTGCTTTTTTCCCCCGGAGCTCATCTTTCAGAGTGTGAATTTAATTATGCACCTGTGGAATCACAGTTATTGAGGAGTTTTTAAGCTGATGACTTTATTGTGTGCTGTAGCCTATAATACGAAGTTGTTATTTGAAATTCAAAGCAGGCTGTGAACAAACAGCCCCATTTTATGAAAGTTAGACCATTGTGTCTTTTCACTTTCAAAGCCTGGGGAGAGCTGGTCTTTCAGAAACCATATCAAAAGATTACAGACAATCAATACTGTTTATTGCATATCAGTACTGATTTACCCTTTAGAGATTTGCTAGTTAAATGCATATTTCTCTGTTTACTTACTTTTTCTCCTGTGAGATTTATAAAGAAAATGACAGCATTGATTGATTGAAGTTGTGACTGCACAGCAAAAGATGACTTCTTGGAGGGTTATACAGCATTAGTGTGCGGTGTCTCCATCTAAAGGTAAGAAATAGGCTTTGCAGTGTTCAGTTTACCAAAAGCAACTAAATTGAGTAGCATCTGCCTGCAAAACCGGAGGCTGCATTTTCAGGACCGCATTTCTAGGACCCTAGGTTTTTAGTGACAGCGCCACCTACCGAATTAGAGGACCAGCGAGCGAAGATGGATGACAGTCAGAGTGTGAGTATCAAATGTGAATACATTTTTATTTGTTTAACATTAAAAACAATTGTGATGCATTTCATTGGAAAGTTAACATAGCCGAAGATATCGTGATTTGCTAAATAGTCTTGAATTCATAGCCGTCATATATTAGCCTCTAATGCTGTAAAATGAATTGTTAGCACATTAATTTAACGAAACTGTTGCATGATAAGCCTGTGTTGACTTATTGACAGCACAATAAACTGTAGCACGTTCGTTGTGAAAGCTTGTTAATTACTCATTGTTTTTCCATTTTAATTAAGTTAAAATAATCTTAATGTTTTAACTGTCACATGCTCACAGTCAGCCTGTTTAACGTTACCCCACAATACATGTTATGAGTACGTCTCTTCATTTTGACATGGTTTTATAATGTTGTTTGAGACATATGACATTTTGATAGTCAGACATAACAGAGAGGCCATCATAATAATTGACTGTTAAAATACCACGTGTTAGATTGTCATTTACTGTGTACTGTACTCTATATGAAGTGCTTTCAAGGACACAGATCAGGGCAGGCAATAGTATGACAAAAGATTAATAAATAAATTTGTTGTTTGTTCAAGAACACAAATAAAAGTCGGGACAATGGTGGGCAGTTCTTCTTTCTTTAATTCTATACTGTGCAATAACTGAATCACGAACTCCATTAACACAGGTGTCTCTCTTTCTTTCTTTGATAATTAACTGGACAACCAAAATCTAACCCAGAGTGGCCAACAAACCCAGAATGGCCAACAGTGCTTATTCCTGAGTTTAGTCTGGGTGTATTCAACACAATACACTACAAAATTGGTCAAGTATTGGAATTGTTTTTACACAATGTGTAAACCCTTTTTAAGCGTTAACAGTATTTCTGATTATGTTCTCCATTTACTGTTTCAGTGAAGTGGAAGAATTGAATAGGGTGCTAGAGGAACAACTGAGAAAAGAGGTGAGAGCATCCAGGTGGTAGGTAGTGCTGCTGCATACATCACAACGTGTGCTTTAAATATTTAAAGTCATGTCAATAATATGTTATTTCTATTCAGATTTCTTGCATCTCTCTCTATTATTTTTTTTCTCAGTTCAGATGGGCTTTATTGACATGAATGTTTCAAGAACCTTTGTTCCCACAACATCAAAATATTTTTTCCAAATCTTTGAACAGTATGCAGTAATACTTATGAACATTAATTAATTATTTTTGTATCGTATATGTGTGTGCGCTCTGTGGTAACTAAGATCTTTTAAATATGAAATTTAAAATTAGAGAGTAGAACATGTTCAACTAAATGTTCCTCATTTCATTCACTTTTCTCTTTCTCTCTCTTAGGAGTCAGTGAAGACGTCGTCCATGAAGTTCTTTCTATGTGGTTCACGTCATGAACAAATTTGTTTTTGTGTGTGTTCAAGTTCAACTGTTGTAATATATTATTTTATAAAATATACACAATCTTAAATCTACCCCAGAGTCATCCTTGACTATACCATGATTCCTTGTTTATTTTATTTGAGTTATAATATTATGCTACTTAGACCCAATGATTACTCAACATTCCTAGGAACCAGGTTTAATTGCAATAAAGAAAGTAGTATTTGGGTGTAATAAAACTTTTAAAAAACTCTAAAATTCTAATGTAGTTAAAACTGGGTGGAAATACTGCCTTAGTTGCACTTTTTTCGGTCCTCCAAAACTAGGGTCCTGGAAATGCGTTCCTGGGACGGCGGTTCTCCGGCTCGGTAGGTGGCGCTGTCACAAAAAACTAGGGTCCTAGAAGTGCGGTCCTACAACTGCGGTCCTGAAAGTGCAGCCTCCGGTATTGCAGACTGATAATATTGACTAAATTTCCTACAGATTTTTTTGCAAACAAAGGGTGTTTAGCTTATCACTGTGTAAACACTTTTCATTACAAGTGATTGTGTTCACTGTGCTTTTAGAGACTACGGACTAATCAAACCTTGTTTTCAAAAAAGAAAATTGCATAGACCAAATTATATAGTAAAGATAGCACATGTTTATAATAATAATATAAAAAAAAAAAACTGTTTAATGGTTGAGATGAACTTGCCACATTTATTCATCAGTGCAAGCTTAACTAGGCTCAACTCTGACACTTTAAGTTATATTAATTAATAATTTGCAAGTTGTTGTTAGCTATTTACTACATACGCACCAATATGAAGTTACTATGTAGTCCAATTCTGTTCATTTTAGAAACAGTCTTTTCTGAGAGTGCAGAAAATAGTAAATCACTAGTGATATCTTGACTGTGTTGTGTCCTGACTAATGCTGTAGTGAACTAGGACCTGATAGCAGTCCTGTCTTATCATGTTCTCCCCAGTAACACAAACCTCTCTGGAGGGACAGTTTAGTTGGTCTGTAAATAGCTTTAGATAAAAAGCTTCCACCACATTGTTATAACCCCAGTTCAGATATTTGTTCCTTTCCTATCTGTCCTGTGCAATGCATACATTAAAAGTCATATCTCAGAAAAAGAAAAAAGAAAAACGCTCATGGCATTTCCCAGGTGTCCTTTGGTTTCCACTTTCACCTTGATCTCCAGTGGTGTATCAGCTAAGGCACTTTGCCAGCTGGCATTCTTCCAGCAGCCCCAAAAGCCTTGTTTCTGAAATATGAAATCTGGAGCATTTTGTTTGTAGGACCTTGCAATGGCCTTGGATGAAAATGAGATGAATTTCCTTGAGCTGAGGTCTTGCGTCTAATGATTAGTCTACCTGGTTTTAGTTTCCGTGCTACTTACAAGAAGAACATCTGAATTTCTTGTTGTAAAGTTTTATTTGAACTTAATTTGGCTAATTTTATCTGATCTTCATTATAGCTATTTCAAGCTCTCGATATTATTCAGTCAGAATGTGTTCCACAGAAATATTATCTGTAAGACTGGTGTTAGTTTAAGAATATGTAGCCGGTGGTTGATGTTTGATTCTATTTTATGTGTGAATGTTATTGAGACTGAAGACTGAAGAGCTGTCTAATAAGGTATTTGCACATTGTCAAAAAAGTACTGAATTGTTTCTATCTAGAATATCAAAGTGAATATTGTAAATGATCATATAGTTCTTTAACCTAAAATTAAAAAGAAAATACATTTCTGAAGTCCTAGTTTAAAATATGAAAATATTTTAGTTACTCTGAAGATACTTACATTCAAACAGAGTTACTGGTATATATAGACAGTATAGTGAGCTAATGTATGCTGTCACCCTTTACTGTACGTTTGAATGCCATGGGGAGGAAGCACAACCAGGAAAATATATGCTAAACCAGGAAGAAAAGATAACATCTCAAACAAATCATGAGGTTACCATTTCATACAAATTTGAGACTTCTTAATCAATCATGTGTACTTAATGTTTTTTTGGGGGGATATTTGTCCTTTATTGTCAAGTGATGATTTCATTTAGGACCCTTTTGGCTTATGAAACATTGTGTGACATTTAATCAAAGCTATTTTTGTTTCATATTATATGACAAATATCATAGCATAGAATATAGATTATTTTTCATATGATACCACACAGAAATTAATATTGATTGCATTGCATACAGTCAGTTCTGTGACAAAAAACAAACAAAAAACAGTAACACTCTTAAAGGGATTGTTTAGACAAAAATGAAAATTCTGTCATTAATTACTCACCCTCAAGTCGTTCCAAACCCATAGACCTTCGTTCATCTTCGGAACACGAATTATGATAGTTTTGATGCATTCCGAGAGCTCTCTGACCCTCCATAGACAGCAAGGATCCTAACACGATCAAGGCTCAGAAACATTGCAAGGACATCCTTAACCCATAAGAACCCGGACCAATTTCTACTTATAGGAAAATTATGGGGCGTATAAAACAGACCAAATGGACCACTTATAACATGTTTCTGCAGTTGTTTTTAAAATACAACGCCTCCTTGTGAAAGATCTGTAATGTTACACATATGACACATTGGGCGTTTATGATACATTTTTCATGTTACATATATGTTACATTGGGCGTTTATTCCTCAATTGAAAAAAAAAAAAATGTTATCTTTTTTTTTTTGCTAAATAACATGTTTTTTTATGTTTATTTGCTTTTCCACAACATATATCAAAATGATTACTTTTCTGGGAAGATAAAACAAAAACATTTTCCAGAAGTAATACAGTTTTTGCATTTTATTTGCTTTGCCACAACATATTTCAAAACCACATAACTGTGACCATTACATTTTACAACAACTCTTTTGTAACATATCAAAATTCTACCTTTTCAGGTATATGTTTTAACCAGAAATGAATTTTTAGATTTTTAGATTTAATTTTTTTCAGAATTTGAAAATGTGCAAACTGAATAAAAATAAATAACTACCTCACACTGGAGGTCAACATGTTAAACATGCGTGTAGATTTGTTAAAATATGCTTTGAAATGAGCAGCAGAATATATATAACACTAAAATAATTGAATTAGCTAAATTAATTGAGCAGCTCATTACCATTTGTACCATTTTTCTTAATGTGACAAATACGTCACATCAAAATTCCACCTACTTTTATAAGGTTAAGAGAAAATATGTGACATATGTGTCACCACAAAATCTTTGTAACTTGTTTTATGTCAATTTGCTCAAGAAATGTATTAAAATCAGGTTAAGAGTAATCTAGGATATGTTATTAAAACATTAGAATTGTCGCATGTGTTGAAACATACCTTTAGTAACAAAAACAAGCGTTTTAAAAATTACTGACACTGCAACATGTGCTAACCAGACAGGACACCATTGTGGAAATGTTGCTATGGCAACAAAAAATGCACACATTGTCACATGACTGAACCTGGGTGTTCATTATATGTCACTTAGGGACTTCCTGAGTTGAAAGTGAGGGATAATGCTTTAAAAAGACCTTTCCAGATAGTCACAAGTGTTTGTGACACCAGCGTCACCGTGGGTTCTTAAAATAATCCACGTGACATCAGTGGTTCAACTGTAATTTTACAAAGCTACGAGAATACTTTTTGTGCACAAAGAAAACACAAATAACGACTTTATTCAAAAATTCGTCTCCTCCGCATCACAACGCCATGCGGATACATTGTTTACGTTTACGCTTTGATCTGAATGTAAATAATGTATACACGTATATACGTTGCATACGTTGTTTACGTATTTGATAATCTCCAAAATGGCACTATAGGGTGATGAATTGTTGAATAAAGTCGTTATTTTTGTTTTCTTTGCGCACAAAAAGTATTCTCGAGAGCTCTCAGAATTCATCAAAAATATCTTAATTTGTGTTCCGGAGATGAACGAAGGTCTTACAGGTTTTGAACAACAAGAGGGTGAGTAATTAATGACAGTATTTTCAATTTTGGGGGAACTATCCCTTTAACAGGGATGTAACCGAATGAATACACAGCTCTAAAAAAAACAAAAAACTCTACAGAACTGCTGAATTATTCTTGTGACTTGTGATGCTTCACTTTAGGTAATTTGCTTGAATGTTTAAATCAAGACAACACAAGGATACAGTTCACTTCTGAGTCTATTGTGCCGTTCAATAGTAATATGCTTTGCAAAACAGTTTATGTTTTGCTAAATTTGTTTTGGTTTAAATGTGGTTTATAGCAGGTGTGAACAGTGATTAACAGTAATGAATCTAAAGGGTGGGGTTGGGTGGGGTCGGGTGGGGTTGCTGTAAAGCAATATAGCTCATTTGATGAGAGGGACTAACCGGCCCGCTCCCTGCTGTCAATCACTGTGACACATCCCTCCCCTCCACCAAACACAACACACTACACCACAACCACCATTTGGGGTGCTATTGAGCCCTCCTGCACCCACCCACCACCACAACTCTGGCAGAGGCCCAAATAAGTTCCAGCATCACAGGGTTCCCTGGGGGTCTCTAGCACTGATCAATTTTAAATACTTGTCCCCATAACCTGGGGGAACGGACATTTGTAACTTGAATGTGCAAGGCTTCCAGTGTCATTCGTTTCCAGTTATTTTACCTGTACAAAACAGTCTGTTAACTGGTATTTGTTATCATATTATTGTAAATTAATATCATAAATAATTATAAACAGTTTTCACAAATAGTTGTCCTGATACTTCACTTCTAATATTCTTCTAGTTATTTCACATTGTGGCTAATGAATTAGAAGTCTGGCACATTAAAGAACTTACTTCCACATTGCCAGGGTTGGGGGGATGGATGGAGGGGGTTATTCTCAACAAGCTTTATTTTAACAAATGAACTGTTTTGCAGTAGTTCATTAATATTCATATAGAACTGAAACGGCACTCTATGTTGTTATCTTGTTTTAAAATTCAATATGGTGAAATACATCACACCTAAACTGAAGCATCACTCACCAAAGAATCAAACAGCAGTTCTGTAGTGTTTATTTTATTTTATTAATTAATTTTTTTAGAGGTGTGTGTACTGTTTCCGGGCTATACTACTACTACTAATAATACTAATACTAATACAATTATTTAATACTATTATGAATATTTGTATAGACCTATTGGGCTGGGAGTAAAATAATGGAATTTGATCTAATGTTTTCCAGCTTTAACAATACCTTTACAACAGCTATGACAACCTTGACAATAAATAAATAAATACATAAATAAATAAACAAACATCAAGGAATTGTGTGTAAGCAGGTTGTTTTGCTAGGGACAGGAGGACCGTCTAAAGTTGGAAAACAGTAGCTCAAATGCAAATATTTTGTGCTACTGATTTCCTTGCATTTGTTGCACATTATTAATAGATGGAGCGCTGAATAAAATAGTTTCATATCAAGACTCTCAAAAACGTTTATCAAAATTATGCTAAAAAATATTAATTATTTAAGCACCTCTGTCAGTGGATGTTTTGCTTAGATTAGATTCTAACAGCCTTTTTTTTTAAAATCTAACGTTGAATACTTTTGCGCGACAGTTGCTCGTCAAGACTTGTATTTTGAAAACATTCCTTTAGCGTGAACCATCATGACGCCACTCACTGGCAGCCATTTTGTAGGTCACGCCTACCGGAAACGGTGTCTGCACCTGCACCGACAGCAGAACCGAAATCGAAGGAATCCCGGTCGAGCCCCGTCACGTTTCGCTCGTCTCTCCCACTCCCATCCCGGTCACCGCGGTTTCCTCTGCGGCTCGAGCGCCTTTTCACGCCGCCGTGTCGCAGGACTGACCGCTGGAGTGTGGGGGGATTTTCCAGAGATAGAGAGAGAGGGGGAAGAGGGAGGAAGGGCAGGTCCCTCATCATCATCATCATCACCATCACCACCACCACCACTTTCACTCCCTTCATCATTTCCAAACATCATCATCTTCAACGCGACGAGGCGTGTCTGCGCTTACTAGAAACACACCGGGACACAAAACCAGCAGCAGCACCGAACAAAATGCATCGCGTTGACCGCACGCCGAGCCCGGACGCCGTTTGATGTAGCACGTTGTATTATTTATTTATTTTTTGATCTGGAAATTTCTTGACTTTGTTGAAAGAGCGAGCGAGCACTGCGGCCTTGCATCCAGCTGAATGAACGATGCGGACTTTACCAGCACCCTGATTTAGCTCCGCATTTCCCACGGATGACCGTTTCACCGCGCCAAACAGCGTCTCTTTTCTCCGATCTGCGTGTTTTTATGGGAGTGACGGATAGCTAGTAGCCGATATAAAATGTGGAAGTGGAGGCGGCTGATGCGGTTGTCCAACCGCTCCTTAATGGCCTTCATCTTTTTCTTCTCCATGTCCACGACCTGCCTCTACTTCATCTATGTGGCTCCCGGAATAGGTAAGTTTCGCTCGTTTAGAGTGATGCGATTAAACGTGTTAATCGTGTTTCATTCATCACTGACTCCAGATACTGATCAGCACCTCCCAAACAAGCACTAGTGACAGGTTGTGTTTAAAAACCCAACTAAACAGCCGTTATACTGTGATTCTGTAATGACAAACTAGGGTTTGGGACGCAGCCGATGTGTTTAGAGCCCACAATTAAATCAGATTTGGCCACTGAATCCACCATTAAATGGTTTATTGCTAGGTTTACGCCCTCCTTGGCCAACGACTGTTCTGTCCAAGTTTGTGTATTTGAGGTATATTGAATTATGGGCCGTTATTGTGTTTGTGTAAAGCTCTTGTTGAAGTACAACATCTGTGATATTTTCATTACAAAATACTGTGTACTGTAGCTATACACACACACACACACACACATATATATATATATATATATATATTGTAAAATATATAAAATATATATTTTCATATATATACACACATGTGTATGTGTGTGTGTGTGTATATATGTATGTATGTATGTATGTATACCCTTCTGAAAAAGCATACTTTTACAAGTATATTACAAAAATAATATACTTAAGAACTGAATGTTATGTTCTTGGGCACATAAATGCATGTTATTTACAATTAAATAACATTTTTTATAGTTAAACTTTATATTCAATGCAGTTAGTTTAACTTTGGTTGGACTTAAGTAGCCTACAGCTTTATATGTAGTTTCATATTTACATGTGTTTTTGCTTTTCATATCTGTCTTTTAAATATGCTTAAAATGTTCTACCGAATACACCAAGCATTTATGGTCATGTAAAATATACTTCAATGTCATTTAAAACTTTTATGTCATGTTTTCAAATATACTCATAACTACACATTTGTAAGAATGAAGTTGCTATTTAGTTCATTTAAAATATATATTAACTTTAAATGTAATATCAATTCACGCAGTACTGGCAAAATTATAGCCCATGTCTTGTTGACTAACATGCTAAAGCACAAATGTTGACTGACAAATTAAGACACGATGTAAAATGTACTTTAAAGTTATGTTTATCTTGGCATTACTAAGTGTTGAACAGTCATGAAAGTGTATTAGATGCTCTCACAACTGAAGTGTATCTTAACCCATTTGCAGTTTGTCTTGATTTGCTTAACTGAATGTCTACACAAATGTTAAGTTGCTTATGACAAGCTGTAATATTTAACTTTCAACCTGACTGTTGTTGTCCCTGAAGATGTTTGAAAAAATAAGGGATTTCACAGCCTTCTTGACGATCACAGTTTTGTGTTGATTTGTGGACGTGAAACAGATCTCTGTTTCGGTGTCTGTGCTAAAATCTTTATCTAGAAATCCAGGCAACCCTCCAACACATGCCACTACACCGACAACACACTGCCAAATCCTGTTTAATAGCTCTTGCTGTGTTTGTATTAATCAGTGCCCAAGAAAGGTAATGATTTTTTTTCCGGCCTTCACTGGACTGTGTCTAATGTATGAAGAGCTCTGGTCGGTTAGGAAGAACCAATGTGTTTTTTTGTCCTTAGGCTTGGAGTTAATTTTTTCTACCATTAATGGCTGCTGTTTATATTCTTGCTTGGAGATTTGTATCAACATTAGGAATCTACTTGCTGCGGTGCAGTTTCCACACAGCAAAGCTAAAGTTTTTTATAGATATGACCGCCAAATAAAGCTTTTTTTTTTTTTTTTCATTTCTAGGTTGTATTACAATTATTTTTGTTTTAGAATTGCTGTTATTGCAGAAAAAAGGGGGCAAACTCTTTATTAATGCTCACGGGCTTGAAATGAAATGGTAAATAATCAAAAATGGGTGTGTCCATATACTTTTGGCCACTTTTGACATATACATTTGTTTAATTTTATTTAAAACCAACATACAATTTACACTATTTCTGCAAAATTCACTGCAAAATATTAGAGGACATTTACATTTTCATTTCTGTCTTCTGTTAATTGTTAGTTACGGTTATTGGCCACTGCTGATAATGTTACATTATATAAATGTCATCTAATTTATGACCTGTCACATGAATTTACAGGCAAGAACAACTGATTATTTTTGTTATACCCTGTATATTATGTGTGTAAAACTTGTCCCTTATATGCAGAAACCAAAAGATGTTCTCATTTAGATTGGTCTACACAAATGTCTTGAGTTTACACTTATGTGCTTCTATAGTTTTTCCCATCAGAGGATGTGAGACTCTGTACAGACTTCCCTCTATACCTATAGCTGAAATTCAGCAGTAGACATTTTGCTGATATTGGTTCATTTCTCCTCATATATGGACTCAGAAATGTTGGTTTCAGGAATGCTGACACAACTTTTGTGTAGTAGTTAAATTAAAACCGCATTACACTGACAAGAACAAAGGCTAAACCACAGACAGCTACTGATGCTTACGATGATAGGAGCTTATTGTTTCAACATTTGCCATTTTCTCCCAGTGCTGCTCGTAAGAGCTTTTCTTTGAGAGGAAGAGATTCAAAACAAAAGCCTTCAATTTGGCTGTCCGGTTACAGTTGTTTTACAGTGTGGAAATTTGCATATTTCTGTTATGGTTACATATTTGATTACATACTCTTTTGTTTCCTCTTTACGTCGTTTGGGAAATTCATTACAGATCCTCTCTCTCTCTTTCTCCGTTTCAGTCAACACATATTTCTTCATGGTACAGGCTCAGGGCATCATGTTACGAGACAATGTGCGGACCATTGGTCACATGATCAGGCTATACACCAATAAGAACAGTACTCTCAACGGCACAGGTAAGAGTGAACGTCCTTTCATAGTGACATCGGCCAGACTGATCCTTAAACTGAACACTTTTGCAAAGGTATACTTAATTGTTTGCTTTATGTAGCGCACAGTTGAGCATGCAAGTACACTTTCAATGTGTACACTATTAACTTTAAAGGGATAGTTCACCCAAAAATGAAAATTTGATGTTTATCTGCTTACCCTCAGGGCATCCAAGATGTAGGTGACTGTTTCTTTAGTAGAACACAAACAAAGATTTTTAACTCAAACCATTGCAGTCTGTCAGTCATATAATGTCAGTCAATGGGCTTCATGGTTTTGAGAGTCAAAAAAAACATTCACAGACAAAACCAAATTAAACCTTGCGGCTCGTGACGATACATTGAAGTCTAAAGACACAAAACGATCGGTCTGTGCAAGAAACCGAACAGTATTTATATCTTTTTTTTTTTACCTCTGATACACCGCAATGTCCAACTGTCCTGAGCGCGTTCACAGCAGCCTGCGCGTGACGTGTCGTCGTCTTCTTGCTTTCCACCTGTCTCTCAAATGGACCATTGACACACTGGGCGAATTCCAAATGGCTTTTTTTTGGAACCCTTGAAGGGCACTTCGGGAAGGGGACGCCATTTGTAGGGACATTCCCAATGAAAGTGAGCAACTGAATCCCTTCACGAAGGGCCCTTCCAGAAGTCCGTTAGCGAAGGGAATATGCGATGGTCACTTCACGGAAGTGATTTCCGTTTGTGATCATGTGATCTTCCGTTAGGAGATCTTTCTATGCATTTTAAAGCAAAGTTGGTGTTTTGACTACACATACAATCATAAGTAGAATAGGCTACATAGGCTAATAGGAATAGGCTCTGCCCTTCGAAGGGAGTAGGGCATAGGGGTGCTCACTTCTGTTTGGAATTCACCCTCTATCTACAATCTCAGTTAGGAGTGTCGATGGTCCATTCGAGAGATAGGTGGCAGTAATGCACTTAAGTCGGCGATCCGCCCTAAAGCAAGAAGACGACACGTCACACGCCGGCTGCTGTGAACGCACTCAGGACAGTTGGACATTGCGGTGTATCAGAGGTAAAAACTATATAAATACTGTTCAGTTTCTTGCACAGACCGATCGTTTCGTGTCTTTAGACCTCAATGTATCGTCACGAGCCGCAGGGTTTAATTTGGTTTTGTCCGTGTATGTTTTTTTTTTTTTTTGACTCAAAGATGTGGAGCCCATTGACTGCCATTAAATGACTGACAGATTGCAACGGTTTGAGTTAAAAATCTTCGTTTGTGTTCTACTGAAGTAACAAAGTCACCTACATCTTGGATGCCCTGAGGGTAAGCAGATAAACAAAATTTTCAATTTTGGGTGAACTATCCCTTTAAGCATGGATGAACACGCTTACCTAGTGGACTTTTGTTTTTGAGTGCTCAAATCACTTGCACATGCACTGCTGTCCACATGGATGCATAAATCAGTGAAAATCATGACTGAAATTACACCATGCAGACTGTCGGGAAGGGAAGTATTTTGGCTTAATAGATCCTGTTTCTTGGTTTCAAAGTCAACGTGAAGTCAGTTTGACCTTATTTCCTCACTTAATGAATGTCCCTGGTCTCACTTGGAAATATTCATCAATGTTGTTCCACAGCACAAAAAAAACCAATAATAATAAAATAAATGTAATAACTTTTCTGAAACAAAAATTCTCTGGTGTCATAGACTCTACAGGCCAATATTGACACTTACATTCAAATTCTTCACCGTCCAGTCAATTCCCAGTGGATAAAATCAAGTGCCATCCCACCTTCTATCTCATCAAATATAATTTTACGGAAAAGTCATGTTTTATTAGATTGTGATGGTTTTAATCCTGTCAGAGGACTTTATTCAGTTAACTCTTAAAGAGATTTTTAATAGAGTTAAGCCAAGTTGGAGTTTTTAGCAAAAAAACCTTATGCAATTCAGTCATAAATTTTTCTCACCATGAAAATAGCCATAGAAGCTGGCATAGCATTAGACACAAACGAACAAACTGATAAATAAGTCACACTATGGAAATAAACTGGGAATAGCAAGTCACATTGAATCTAATGTGTATCTGTCTGTCTTTGTTTTAACAGATTATCCAGATGGAAATAACTCGAGCGAGTATATCGCTCAGCCAACCACATACCTCCCTGAGAACTTCACATATGCTCAGAACCTGCCCTGTCCCAAACGGTTACCTTCTATGAGTAAGTGTCTTGAGTTAAACAATGCCTTTGTTTATTTGACTCAGAAATGATTTGAATATTGTTTGGTTTTGCTATGCTAATGATGCAGTATCTAAATAAGCATACAAATGCAGTAAAGGGAACAAATATTAGGTAAACTAGTTTGCTTTAATTAAATTGACTTTTTTGGCCCTGGAATTGCATGCTTTCCTACTATATAGTAGATGCAAACAGTATGTGAAAAGACTACTCTCTGAATTCACAGTATTCATAAAATAGTTTGATAAAAATACTTAAATGATTACTACTTCTGGTGAGATTTTGAAGTGTGCATTCTGTAGGCACTTTACGGTCTCTTGAGGCCACAGCAGAGAAGTTGTGAATGCCACTGAAACAATGCAACTGACATTTGTAGGGCATGTTTCCATCCACCTATTTTAATGAGCATTTTTGAATATTGCATAAAAAACGCTGCATGGAAACGCCAAGATGCGCATAAATTCTAGAAATGCACATAAAAAAAACGTATGCGCACATTTGAGTAGGATAAACTTTTTATCCAATAAGAAAAAATAAATTCCTCCATGCGCATTGAAACAGACGTGACTTCGCGCTATGAGACAGGATAAGTTGACTAGCAGCGGACCGATCTCGTTCACAGCATCTGAAATGTTGTTTTGGTCATTCTGAAATGCCTGAGCAAAGTCTGTCATCAAAGTATTTCTGTATAATTGTCTTACATGACTGTGTTCCCAAACAGCAGGCATCCACCTCCGAAAGCAATGAACGCAATTACTTTGTTTTTCGTCTGTTCGCTCTGAGGCACAAGTAATTTATCATATATGAACATTATTCTATTCAATGGCTTCTCCTTGTTTTCTTGGATGGAAATAGTGCTTTATTCACAAATGTTTTATGCAATATTACATTTTTGCGCACAAGTTTAATTCAAATCTTTGGATGTAAACACAGCTAATGACAGCATGATGAATTTAGTATGTCTAGATTACATTCATACTATATAGATCATAGATTTTTAAAACAGTTTTAAGTTAATTACTTATTTAAAAGTAGTACCTATTCTGAGACATTTTTCCTATATAACTCGCCATTAATTTTTTGCTAAACTTGGTGCAGTTCATTATGGTATTGCCTCTCCTGTGAAGGATAAATCTGGTGCTCCTTTAGCTTTTGGCCAAAAGAAGGCATTCTAAACAGTCTTTTGAAGGCAGCATAAAACAACCTTTGTTTGGGGAGTGTGCTAGCCACTTAGCTTTTTAATCTAGACTTCTCAGGTTTAATATGCTTTTTTCTCATTCATCTCTGTGTGAGGCACACCCATCACATTGGGTGTGAATTTTTTGGCTAGTCTTCACACACCTTTTCAGGTTTGCATTTCTCAGCACTAAATTACTAAGAAATGTTTTTTTTTTTTTTTTGCTTAGTTTCTTGTTTTTCTTTGCAGAGGGTCAGATGGAAGTGAACATGACAGAGGTTCCTATGGAGGAGATTGAACTGAAGCTCAAACATCTGGACATTCAATTTGGAGGCCACTGGAAGCCCAAAGATTGCAAACCACGCTGGAAGGTGTGACATTGTTGTAGTTACATTATCAAAAAAGGTCATTCAGCACATCAGCATGACTGGTTTTGTGGTTTTCTCTCTTGCTCTCTCTCTCTCAGGTGGCCATTTTAATCCCCTTTAGGAATCGCCACGAGCATCTTCCCATTCTCTTTCAGCACCTCGCCCCTATGCTCCAACGCCAGCGCTTGCAGTTTGCCTTTTATGTCATTGAACAGGTGCGCAAATACACTGTTTTAATGCAGTACCGCCATCCACCGATGGTCTACTTTAGTAGTTTGTATTTGACCTCAGTGTGCCAGTATCATGTACCAATGATTGAGAAAAATCAATGAACAATCATATACAGGTGCTGGTCATATAATTAGAATATCATCAAAAAGTTGATTTATTTTACTAATTCCTTTCAAAATGTGAAACTTGTGTATTATATTCATTCATTACACACAGACTGATATATTTCAAATGTTTATTTCTTTTAATTTTGATGATTATAACTGACAACTAAGGAAAATCCCAAATTCAGTATCTCAGAAAATTAGAATATTACTTAAGACCAATACAAAGAAATGATTTTTTGAAATCTTGGCCAACTGAAAAGTATGAACATGAAAAGTTTGAGCATGTACAGCACTCAATACTTAGTTGGGGCTCCTTTTGCCTGAATTACTGCAGCAATGCGGCGTGGCATGGAGTCGATCAGTCTGTGGCACTGCTCAGGTGTTATGAGAGCCCAGGTTGCTCTGATAGTGGCCTTCAGCTCTTCTGCATTGTTGGGTCTGGTATATCGCATCTTCCTCTTCACAATAGCCCATAGATTTTCTATGGGGTTAAGGTCAGGCGAGTTTGCTAGCCAATCAAGCACAGTAACACCATGGTCATTGAACCAGCTTTTGGTACCTTTGGCAGTGTGGGCAGGTGCCAAGTCCTGCTGGAAAATGAAATCAGCATCTCCATAAAGCTTGTCAACAGAAGGAAGCATGAAGTGCTCTAAAATTTCCTGGTAGATGGCTGCGTTGACTCTGGACTTCAGAAAACACAGTGAACCAACACCAGCAGATGACATGGCAGCCCAAATCATCACTGACTGTGGAAACTTCACACTGGACTTCAAGCAACATGGATTCTGTGCCTCTCCACTCTTCCTCCAGACTCTGGGACCTTGATTTCCAAATGAAATGCAAAATTTACTTTCATCTGAAAAGAGGACTTTGGACCACTGAGCAACAGTCCACTTCTTTTTCTCCACAACCCAGTTAAGATGCTTCTGACGTTGTCTCTGGTTCAGAAGTGGCTTGGTAGCTCTTTTTCTGAAGACGTCTGAGCGTGGTGACTCTTGATGCACTGACTCCAGCTTCAGTTCTCTCCTTGTGAAGCTCTCACAAGTGTTTAAATCAGCTTTGCTTGACTGTATTCTCAAGCTTGCGGTCATCCTTGTTGCTTGTGCACCTTTTCCTACCCAAATTCTTCCTTCCAGTCAACTTTGCATTTAATATGCTTTGATACAGCACTCTGTAAACAGCCACACCTTTCAGTAATGACCCTCTGTGACTTACCCTCTTTGTGGAGGGCGTCAATGTTCGTCTTCTGGATCAGTTCCAAGTCAGCAGTCTTCTCCATTAATGTGGTTTCAAAGAACAAGAGATACCCAGAATTTATACTGTAGGGATGGTCATTAATTGAAACTCAAATGTAAAAATTCTAATTTTCTGAGATACTGAATTTGGGATTTTCCTTAGTTGTCAGTTCTAATCATCAAAATTAAAAGAAATAAACATTTGAAATATATCAATCTGTGTGTAAGGAATGAATATAATATACAAGTTTCACTTTTTGAATGGAATTAGTGAAATAAATCAACTTTTTGATGATATTCTAATTATATGACCAGCACTAATAAAATCACTGGACAATAAAAAGCTTAAGACGTTTCTGTGTCTATCCAAACACCTTCATCAGTTGTAAAAACAGGAAGTAACTCTGGCAAATATATCCACAAAAGTCACACGACCAACAGACCTATAGAGGTCATATGACTACTAGATTAAATGTGTAACACATGCCAGATCAAGATAGAAATAAAGATTGGACAATTACTGCCAGCAAGTGGGTGAAAAATCTATCCGACAGAGATCTCACCGAGCCAGAGATGGAGGTTTGAATTTTGCAGTGGCACCAGACATTGTTCCAGTAGTAGAATTAATTATTGCAACTGAATCTGCTATTCGGATTAACAAAATTCCAGAAGCGGAGGCCGAACAGCTTCGCGCAAAAATTTCCATAACTTTGTCTAGTGCCAAGCTACCACCTCCTAATCTGAGTAAACAAGGGAAACAAGCTGTAACTTCGTTAAGTAAGGATCAAAACATCACAATTCTTCCAGCAGATAAGGGGAGATGTACAGTAGTTTTGAATACGGAGGACTATCATGAAAAGGTATTTCCTCTTAATGATAGCAATACATATGAACGGTTGAAACATGATCCTGCAAGGAAATATAAGAAGCAAGTCATCAGTTGCTTACAGTCGTTGGAGAAGCAACAATCCATAGATCGGAAATTGTATTTTCGTCTGTACCCTGGTGAAAGTACTCCTTGTATATGGACTTCCAAAAATACATAAGAAGGGTGTTCCACTCAGACCTGTGGTGAGTGGTATTAATTCGGTTACTTATAATGTGGCTAAATATTTGGCCATGGTTTTGAAACCGTTGGTGGGTAATGACGGAACGTCATATACAGAATTCTAAAGATTTTGTTGATAAAATCAAAGGACTCACCTTGGAGTCAGATGAGACTATGGTGTCGTATGATGTTACATCTTTGTTTACATGTGTGCCGACAGCCCAGGTGATTTAAAATTGTAAAAGAAAGGTTGCGTCAGGACCACACACTGGGTGAGAGAACGCCACTGAGTCCGGAAGAGATTGGTTCACTGCTGGAATTGTGCTTAAACACAACATATTTCAAGTACAAAGATGGGTTTTATCGACAGAAGCATTGATGTGCGATGGCTTGCCCAGTGTCACCTATAGTGGCTGATCTGTACATGGAGGAAGTGGAAAGAAAAGCTTTGGACACGTATAGTGGGGAGGTTCCAAGCCACTGGTTCAGATATGTGGACGATACATGGCTGAAGATTAAGAGAAGGGAGATTAATTTGTTCTTTGAGCACATTAATTCAGAGGATATAAATGTCAAGTTCACCAAAGAGGAGATGTTGGATAACGAACTTCCTTTCTTGGATTGTACTATAAGAGTGGGTGAAGACAGAAGATTACAAGTGGAGGTGTACCGTAAACCCACTCATACGGACCAGTATCTTCTGTTTGATTCACAAAAACTGGGTGTGATTCGCACCTTGCAACATCGAGCGGAGAGTATACCCACATTTCCAGAGGTCAGAGAACAAGAGAATAATCACATCAAACAAGCTTTAAAGAAATGTGGTTACCCAAATTGGACATTTATCAAAACTCATACAAAACGAAAAAGGGAGGTGAAACGGTCAGAACAAAGGAAACATAATTTCCAGAAAAAAACATGTTGTTATCCCTTATGTGGCTGGAGTATCTGAGAAGTTCAGAAGGGTTTTCTCCAAGCATAAGATTCCTGTGTATTTCAAACCAATGACTACTTTGAGACAATGTTTGGTCCATCCTAAAGACCGGATTCCCTAACATCAAAGAAGTAATGTTGTATATGCTGTTAAGTGTAGTGAGGAGTGTGAGGATTTATACATAGGAGAAACAAAGCCACTTTATCGACGCATGGCTCAGCATAGACGTGCAAATTCTTCTGGGCAGGATTCGGCAGTTTTCTTGCATTTTCAACAAAAGAAACACAATTTTCACAACCATGAGGTGAGAATTCTGGATGGAGAAGAGAGGTGGTTTGAAAGAGGCGTAAAGGAAGCGATTCATGTAAAGGTGGAGCCATCCCTCTTTGAATAGGGGAGGGGGTTTGAGGCGCCATCTGTCCCACGCCTATGATGCTGTGCTGAAAACGGTGCCACGACGCTGCAAGGAGAGATCGGAGTGCTCCGTTCGGAGAGTAGGAGGGGCACCATCATAAGCTGCAACACCATCCACTCGGGCATGTTACACATTTAATCTAGTAGTCATATGACCTCTATAAGTCTGTTGGTCATGTCACTTTTGTGGATATATTTGCCAGAGTTACTTCCTGTTTTTACAACTGATAAAGGTGTTTGGATAGACACGGAAACATCTTAAGCTTTTTATAGTCCAGTGATTTTAATAAAAAGTAAAAAAACTTTGGAAAATCATACATATATAATTTATTTATTTTTTCTCAATACTTTGCTTTCAGACGGGTACTCAGCCGTTTAACCGTGCCATGCTGTTTAACGTGGGCTTTAAAGAGGCCATGAAAGACCTGGACTGGGACTGTGTGGTGTTTCACGACGTCGATCACATCCCAGAAAACGACCGTAATTATTACGGCTGTGGTCAGATGCCTCGACACTTCGCTGCCAAGCTTGACAAGTACATGTACATGTAAGTTGGTCATCACTGATGCAGTTTTACTTTATTCTCTTTGCATTTCATTACTTTTACCCTCCTTTCTTGTCACTTTTCTGATTGCTTAACATTTATTTTCCTTATTGCCCAGCTCTTGATGTTCCAGGTTTTGAATGCAGCTAAGTTGAGTTCAGTTTGTTTTCAAAGTGTGTATTTCAAAGAATTCGAGCCTTGTGTTTTCAACAATTCTAGTGGTGTTATAGAGGGTTTTTTAGGTCGTGTTTGTGTATAAACTCGTATGATGTTATCCACCACCTGTAGATCCTTGCAGTTCCCAATGTATATAACCAGTGTCTGTGTTTAGTTATTTGGTTGGAGTGTTTGAGAGATTTTATCTTTCTAATTAATCTAAAATTAGCTTATTCACTGAACAAAGATAAGAACAATCTGTAATGTTCATATTCATTCAACCAAAAACTGATCAATTTCAAAAACCTGTTGAAAATGTAATCAATAATGTTTAAGGCTTAACCAAACGTGTTAAGTTTCACACTGAAGTATGACACCTACAGTGTCATTTTGTGATTATGTTTTTCCTCTTAGTGCTCTTTAGACTTGCTGTTATGTTGCAGTGTCACTTACTTTATCACAAGATATGAACTTGCAAAAATAGTTAAGACAAAACTAACATCATGCTACACTTGTGCTGTTGAATATTCAGGGTAAACCTAATTTGTCTTTTTGTAGACGTTAAGGACCTGCAGAACCCTACATTTCCTTAAGTTCACGTCCTGTTTTATTGTATCTGTAGTAAACAGCAAATGCAAGTGTGTGGTTCATGTTTTTTTTTTTTTTTTTTTTTTTGGTTATTCACAGCAGTTCATAGAACTTGGATGTTAGGAAGGACTGAAAAGCTTTAGGGACATGCAGATTTTAGGACTGTTTGTTATGCAGATTATGTCATTTGTGTAATGAGGTGTAAACGCAGCTCTAATTGCCTCTCAAAAGTGTTTGAGGTAGTTGGAGAATTTACCCTTGTTTTGCATGTGACCAAGGACTGATTAAAGACCCCGTGGTGCAGCTTTGCTTTGGTTGAGATGGTTGTTCCTCTGAACATATTCTGGTTGAAACCAAAACTGCTTTTTGGAATCTGCAAGGAAGTAAATATGTGCTGTATCTCCTTATCGCCTTGTGACGTAGTCTGACAGTCTGTGCTATTAAAGGACTTTTTTTGTTGCCTATTGCTTTCAAGTGATTTCTGATGGTAAGGTTTATGTTTCTTCTTTTTATTTTTCTCTTTTCCGTGTTTTTTTAAGAATGTTTTACAAATGATGGCATATTTGTAGTTTAGTTTGCTAAGTGTTGTGTTTTGTGTTTTCAGTCTTCCCTACAATGAGTTTTTCGGTGGAGTCAGTGGACTTACTGTTGAACAATTCCTCAAGATCAATGGCTTTCCCAATGCATTCTGGGGCTGGGGCGGAGAGGATGATGACCTCTGGAACAGGTCAGTTGTGTTTAATTAGTAGTGTGTGTTTATTCGTAAGTCCGGCATAAGTATTTTAAAAATATTCAGTTACTTTTGTACAACAAGCAATTGTTGTTTCTCCATGATGTTGATGCATGATGCTGTCTGGGTTTCTTGTTCTCAGGGTACATTACGCAGGTTTCAATGTGACCAGGCCAGAAGGTGATATTGGGAAATACAAATCTATCCCCCATCACCACAGAGGAGAGGTGCAGTTTCTGGGGAGGTCAGTGAGCACACACATACGTAAACACTAGGGGTGGGTTGTACGTGCAGAAATTTGTACTAATATATAAACTTTAAATAAACTACCATTCAGAATTTTTTTTTTTTTTTTTTAAGAACTTGAAACTTGTAGTCGGCAGTTATGTATTAAATTGACCAAAAGTGACAGTAAAGGCTTTGGCGTTACTACAAAAATCTGTATTTTAAATAAATGCTGTCCCTTTTTCAAAAACATTTAAAAAACTTACCAACCCCAAACTTTTGAATGGTTATGTTATATAATACAATTACCCCAAACAATATCCAAAGTAGAGGCCTAACACATTCAAATACGTTTTTAACAGTCATGGAAATAACAAAACAGAATTATTATAAATAAGTCTTAATTAAAAAAATAACTAGGCAACTATTATTACTATTTATTGTTTATTTTATTTATTTTTGAAAATTTGTCTTTTCCATTGTTTCTGAAGAAAACCTTTCTACATAGATGCAAACTCCTCACCTTTAGGTGACCACTCACCTTTTTCAGATCAAAATAGGTCACCTGTGGGATTTGCTTGGATTAGAAGGTGTTTTTATGAGGAAGAAGGGTAAATAAAGAACTGGGGCTGGTTGCATAAACTGTTTAGACTAGTCTTAAAAAGTTAGTCATCTAATTTTTTTTCCTCAAGGCTGGTTATAACTTTTTTTAATTCAGTTATGAAAGGGTAGATTGGTCTTATTTGTGTGGGAAAAGTAAGAAATGTAAAAAATAAAAAATTAGTAAAAATTTTTTTATTTTTTTGGTGAAAAATGACAGTTTTGGATATAAAAGGTAATAAAAAAATATTTAAAAAATAGCTTAAAGCAGGGATGGGCAACTTTGATAGTGACGAGGGCCAGCATTTTTTTCTCCTTTATACCAAGGGGTCAGATTACAACTTAAGAGGACAGTTAAAAAGGCTTATTCAAAGTTTTTTCCAAATGGTACCATAATATAACCAGGTATCTGCAGGATAAAATCAGATTTAAGACCTGCACTTTACATTTCAGCCTTTAAACAATTTTTAAGAAAAGGAATGAGTCAAAATGATCAATTATTATATTCATTTAAACAATTATTTTCAACAGTAGCCTATATTAAATAAGTATTTTAGTGTCTTAATTATTAAGATTTTTAAGAGTGGCTGGAAAATAGCGACCTCTACTGGTTGGAGGTAGTATTAACATCATAAACTGAAAGCAATCTTTACGTGACTGACTTTTAAAATGTTTTAAAATTGATCATCCGATCCAGCAGGCCGTATACGGTTGCCCATCCCTGCCTTAAATTAACTACAAATGAGCATGTAAAGCAAATATCTTTAAAGGAAATTCTGGAATCTGCGCAGTGTTCTCACCGTTTTCCCCTTTACTTGTTTGCATCTCTGTTTCTATTATACTACTTTTATGACGTATTGAAAAGGTTTCTTGGCTAGATTTTATTACTAAGTCTAGCTGCATTGTTAATCCAAATGTTGTTTATTAGTTCTCAAGGTAATTTACTCAGTGCGATTGCTTCTCTCTACGTGTTTGCCGGTAAGCCTGACATTAAAAAAAACAGGAACTACGTGCTTAGCGGTGGGTCAGGTCGGCAAAACTGAGGAAGCACCTTTTTTGTTTTGACAAGCACATTGTGAAGGAAAATTTGGACTAAACCGCCTTCTTCCTCAGTCTCCCTTTTGTTTTCCCCCAATTTTGGAGGCTAGTACTACAAGAACTAAGATTTGGACAGAGGAAAATTGCTTTCTTGTCACTGTTCTGTTCAGTCTTTACCTCTGCCCTGCTTACACTTGACCTGACCTTAAACAAAAGTTGTATTCATCTGTGAGTGGATTGACCTATGTGTGACAAAAACATATTTGCGTTTATACATGCATAGATCTTTTGTGTATTGTAGCAGATTATCTCAAGGAGACACTAACCCCCGGTTCATCTTGCCCTCCCCTCAGGTACAAGCTGCTGAGGTACTCTAAAGAACGACAGCATCTGGACGGCTTGAACAATCTGCAGTACTCTCCGGAGATCTCTCTGAGCAGCCTGTATAAGAACATCACGGTCAATCTGAATCCCGAGCTTGCCCCCATAGCAGAGTACTGACAGGCTGTGACCCGCGAGTCAAAAAATGTGATGTATCGATGCCAAATGCCCTTAAAAAACAGGAGCGAGGAGGGCAGAGGCCTGTCTAATGCACAGTTAGTTGCGTGACGTGAGTGTGTGTGTGTATGTGTGCGATTACTGGATCATATCTGTGAAAGTGTATTAGCGTGACTGCGTGCGTTTAATTGCATGTTCCTATGTCCATGCTGGCTTTAGCGAATCAAATCACAACACATTTCAAAAAAGGTGGGGAGTGCCAGCGTCAACAAATCCGATGTTTACTGCAAAGCCTTAAGTGAATTTTATAGGCTATCAAACTCTGTAGATCCAGTCATCTGTGCTTACATTGTAGAAAGCTTGGTTTTACATTGCAACAGCACTCTTGACGCCAATAGACGTTTTGTCATGTTCTGTTAGTATAATTTTTTTTATACATATCTATCGTTTTTTAAAGAGAAAATTGTTTAGAAGACGTCAATGCAGTTTAAATGGATGTATTTTAAACCTGTCTTTCACTTCAGATGGTTTTGTTCTTGTATTACGATATACATTTCACCTTGGTGGTGTTATATATATATATATATATTTTTTTTCAAAATCCCATGGCTATACAGAAGGCTGTGACAAGTTGCATGCATGACCCAGACTCCCCTGTAAATATCTGGCCTTTTAAATGATGCTTTAGCTTTGTCCCCCAAAAGACGCCTGTGATTCCAGTGGAAACACTCTTCTTTTTGGCAGCTATTTGTTGATTTTGATTTCTGTTAATTTTATTAATGATTTTTTTTATCTTCAATGGTTTGGGACACATGACAGATGGACAAAAAATATCAGCGATGACCATAGAATGCAGGAAACCGAATGAAAAATGACATACAGATATCATTACTTGCTGCATGCCTTAATTTATTTTTTGTTACGTGATTATTTTGTCTTAAACTTTTATTTTTAGTCATATTGAATGTTTTTTTTGTCTTCGCTTTTGTTAATGGCATAGTCATTCTCATGTATTGCTTTTGAAGTGCACTCCACAGTAGTGAAAGAAGATGTGATTGAAACGATAGCGAGGTGTTTACGAGACGGGTCGTTCGCAGGAAGACCTGGTGGTCAGTCGGGTTCGCAGCTGCTAAAGCCAAGATGCCCTTCGCAGGGTTTGGCATGTGTCTCAACCTGTGTTTTTGTCTGTTTGTGTGATTAGCTCTCGGTGTGAAGTACTGGGTGACGTTGCGCTCCGGTAGGGCCTAGATGAGAGAGCGATGTCGCCATTGCTCTTGAATGGCATTCGGAGTACACTTGGGCCATGACGACTTTATGCTGTTAAAGTTTCGAGCATTACAAGCTGTTGGGAAAACTTTTTGTTGGTACATGTTCGCCTTTTGTATATAATTTTAATTTGTTGGTGTTGTCGATATAAAATGTTGTATTCATTTTTTGTATATATTTTAAGTTATCATATACATGTCCTAAAACTGCTGTTTCATATCCTCTCATGCTGTATGTGTGTGTCCACTCAGAGAATTACACATCGAGGGCGAGATTTTGTCAGTGGCGTAGTTTGTGACAAAAGTTGAGCCACACTCACACCTCACAAAAATGCTTAATTAAGCCTGCTTTCGAGGCTTTTTGTTGGTTCTTTCCATCTGCGTGTCTCTGAGGTGTAGATGAGCCATGGCTTCTCTTAGGTTGTCTGAGTGGATGTCTTCTTAACACTAGTATGGTCTCCTCCCATTGATGGTGTCCCCGACGTGATCTCCAGTGCCCAGTCTGTTGTTTACAGTCTCTTAAACCATCAGACTTACAGTTGGACTCTAGTCAGACCTGTTTACTGTGGTTACGGGTCACAAAAAACCATTTGACCAACTCCGACAAGGAATCGAAGAATACTGTCATATAATATACTGTATATGAATGGAGGTTACTGGTGCCAAAGTCCGCTTTTCCTTGTCCTTGTCCCTTTCGCTCTCCTCATCTTTCAGCATTGGATAGTGAAATGTAGCTCTAGGACATCAGCTCAATCTAAACTTTTCGATCCAGTCACTTTGAGTGTTTTTCGACATGCGTTGTGTGTATGTGGTGTCACATTCATGTGCAGTCCAGTGTGAGAGGATTGCTGTAGAATGACATTAAACACGGCTGAAAAACCCTTCGCCTCGCTTTTCCACCGCACAGGGCCAACACATTTACATAAGCAAAGTTGGCGTCAAATGTGCTATTGGTTTATGCCCTGTGTTCGTGTTGAAGCAGCCAGTGAGATATAACCACTTAATAGGTGTTGTTTAATGTACAAAATAGGCATTTTAGACTGGGTTTTGGCTTTTGAAGAGGGAAGTGTGGCTTATGAGCACTAGTTTCCAGAATGCTCAAATAAACGAGTATCATTCCACCTTCACAGTGCACCGTTTTTGTTTTGCAGGCACTTTAACAGAGTAATGATTAGTCTTATGCTGGAATAGCAAAGTCAGATAGGCCTGTTACAATTGAAGCATTAGCTTTTGCACCACAGCGAAATGGTTTTATTTGGATACACTAATTGGGACTGAAAATTACACATTATTCTTAAAGTAAGGTGGGTTGCAATATGAATACTGAATGTTAAGTTTGTTTTTATTTTCTTTTGTGGTAGTGTAATGCCCTGTTCCCCTGATATTGAAGAGTGTTTTTTTTTTGTTTTTTTTTTGTTTAAATGTAAAACATACCGGTGAGACTACTCTGGTGTGTTTGGATCTGATGGTTAGTCAGTCGTAGCTTTTGAAGCTTTGTTCAGTGCTGTCTGCTAATTTAGACTCATCTCATCTCATTTTTCACCCCAAACCCACCCGTCTCATAGCTGCCCCATCCTGTTCAGCTGTCTGAAAAATATCCAGAAGAAATAATAGATAGAGAATTTTAAAAGATGATTTATTCACCATTACAGATCTGTAATGTGTAGAGTGTTACATATTTGCAGTATTCATATTTGTGCCTTGATTTTTTTTTTTTATTTAATTTTTTTTTTTAGTTTATTTAATTTGAATTATTTTCACATTGTTTGTTGAGATGTGCAGTGGGGTGTGTGTGGATGGTGTTTAAAAATAAAACTGGGTGCACATTTACATTTTCTTTTACTGAAAGTTTTTATTTCGATCTGGAGCTGTGTCTTTAGAACTGAAATGGCCGCTGGTCATTGAATGGAAACTGAAAAACTGATCTTCTCCTGTGTTTGCGTTTCTCCAATGTTGAGGGTCCACTTTAACTGTAACACCAGTATGAGAAACAGAATGTCTTTGAGATGTCAGCTGCTTTGACTGACATGTACAATCCTGGTTCCAGATTTCTTTTTTTTGTTTTTGTTGTTGTACCGGTCTCTTCACTGCGTTTCGCTCTGTAATGATCATTAAAAGACTTTATAGTTGAAAACTTATTCAGAGTCTGATCTCTTTCATTGGTTTGAGGGAAAGTGGGTTCAGTCAAGGTCCAAAATTAACACTTGCCAAGCTCCCAAATGCAAGTAAAAACTGGCTTTGGTGAATTAAGTTATTCAGTATTAAGAAACTCATAGTTTAAGCCAAATTGAATAAATGTCAGATTCTTGATGATGTGATTAGTGTGTTTGATTCAAATGTCTTATATACCGTACAGATTATTTGGTAACACTTAAATTAAAGCCTTTGTTTTTTCATGCATTATAAAAGTATTCATAATGTAGGTTGTAATGCATTATATCATTTCATAAATAATGTAATGTTTAAAGATTTGTTTGTCATGTGTTTAAATCCATTATACTTTCCAAATGTGTAACAATAAATAGATGAGTGTATTTGTATTATGGACACTATTATAATGCATTTATTTATGAGATCATACAATGCATATTATGGTGCATCACAAGGCATAATTAATGCATTTAATACTACTATTATAATGCACGGTAAAGGCTGTAAGTAAAGTTGTACCAATGATTTTAGAACACAAGGAAACTGCATTTATTAGAAAACAATGCAAAAATGTAATGGCTAGTGAGTAATATAAGATTCACAATATTAGTGTTTTTAATGTATTTTGAACACATATATGCAGCTTTGGTGAGCATAAGATAAAAATCGTAATGCTTCCAAACTTTTGAAAGGAAATTGTGAATTTTATCAATCAAACTGGCATTGCAAGGTGTGGCAAATAATTAATCTTGGACCCTGGATGTAAAGTAATTTCTCTGTGTATAGGTTGTTGTGTGCTGTCACTCGTGTGCTTTGACGACTACAGCTGTTGTGGTGTACGAGAAGGGGCTCAGAAGAAGAGCCAGAGTATAATGACGATGCCCCTCTGCATGAGCCTCAAACACCACCTGCAAAAAACACCAAAGAACCACTGAGAAACACAAAGCTTATCTGGAAGATAAGTGTCTTTACAGACATGTGTATTGGTATGTGCTCGGTATGTTTGTGCATGTATGCATGTGTTGTCCTTGAATGCTCTGTCCTCTTATCTAAAACTGTCCATTACTGTGTGTCTATAGAAAACAAGATATAGGATTTTAAATATTTACCTCCCCACAGTTAATACAGCTCTTGGTTCACATCCAAGACAACCATTCAGGTTATTAATATACACATATTTGCTGCAAAAACAGCCTCATGCAAATCTAGTAGGTTGGTGTTTTATATAATAATAAGTAGCCCCAATAATAAGGGGGCTATGTGCATTCTTGTGACCTAAGTGCCTTGATAACGACAGTAACCCATCACTTAGCAACCATTAAATGCTCATGAATATAGAAGTGCCATCAAAGCATTACTTACATCGGCCACCTGGTGAAAAGGTGCACGACCCTCCGCCTTCCAGTAGGCTTTAGTGTTAAACTCCACCCGATACACGCCAGGAGTGAACTCCTCGTCCGTGATCAAGCTGTGCACCTCTCCAGTCATGTCCACTTTCCTGTGTGAGAGGTAGAGCTCATTAATGATAATGACAGTGACAGGACAGAAGAACCATGACGATGAGTCTATTTTTCTATACTGGAACTAAATCAGTGTTATTTTAGTATAATTAATATACTATAGTTTTTATTCATATTTTTAAAATTAATTTTGTTTATATATTTTCTGTTCTCAAATAAATTTTAAAGTTTTTTAGTTCTTAGTAATTTTTACAATATTTATTCATTTTTATTTATTAGTTTTAGTGTCTGTAATTCTTTAATTCTTATATATATATATATATATATATATATATTAGTGCTGTCAATCGATTAAAGAAATAAACTAATTAATCGCACGTTTTTCTGAAATTAATCACGATTAATCCCACCTAACATTAACATTTTTACATATACTTTTATATTGCAATAATTTCACATTCAATCTTCAAATGAATGTACAAACAACATAAAGACAGTATATTTTTTTATATTTGTTTAATGGCATCTTTTTTTAATGACTGAAGGACAGTATCACTGACACCAATACTACTGATTTCTCTATAAAACTGCTCTTAGGACTGTAGACTATATACTATAGCTATATATAGACTATGATCTATAGCCATTCAACATTACAGTATAATTGAGAGCTATCAATTTTAACATTTATTAGACTTTAAAAAAATAACTTCTAATTTAAGTGAACTTAAAACAATCTTCACATAAACCCATTATAATAAATGTCATATTTACCTGTGTCCTTCAGCAGAAATATACAGAAATTGAAATTGAAGTTATCAAACACTAAATTCTAAATTAAATACAGATGAATCCTTAAAGCTATATAAAAGTTATTGATTTCCTCTTTTTTCTTTTGTCCTGTAAGGAACAGACATCACAGCAGCTGGTTATTAGGTTGTTTTGGGTGCTATTTCATCAAGAGCTGTCTCTTGATCTGACACACATCATATTTTCTCTCAACTCTCTTCACCTTTTCTGACCCACTTCAGGTCTTAAAGTCTCTATTAATGAGCTGACGAGTTCAATCGGGTGTGTTAGATGAGGGAGACAGTGCTAGGCTGCTCCAGGACACTTTTGAAAACCATTTTAGAGACATTTTCATAAATGTGACTCATATAAAATATATTACATGCATGCACAGTTTTAAGGCAGCTTTAATCGCCTTTTTGGTAACTTCATGACTTAACTGACCGCGACATTGCATGCACGTAGTTTATTTCCCGCTTTGATATGAAGGAATACAGGCTATGGCCAGCGCCTTTGTGCGTGCAATGGAAGAGCGCGAGCCCAGTACCGTTTCCGCTCTCGTTTGACTCGCGCCTGACGCTGAAGTGAAGTGGAGCGCGAGTCTGTAACGTCTCCCGTTTGATGTGGTCGTAAAGACGTTCTGCGACTGAACAAAAGCACTTCTTGTCAAGAGAAAAAGTGACAGAAGCAGCAGTTTTGAGTGGGGTGGCCAACCGTAGCCCCGCCCCTGCGTTAATTGCGTTAAATATTTTTAACGCTTTAAACTGAAAAAAATTAATCGCCTACGTTAACGCGCTAATTTTGACACCACTAATATATATATATATATATATATATGTGTGTGTGTGTGTGACCCTGGACCACAAAACCAGTCTTAAGTCGCTGGGGTATATTTGTAGCAATAGCCAAAAATACATTGTATGGGTCAAAATTATCAATTTTTCTTTTATGCCAAAAATCATTAGGATATTAAGTAAAGATCATGTTCCATGAAGATATTTTGTACATTTCTTACCGTAAATGTATAAAAACTTCATTTCTGATTAGTAATATGCATTTCTAAGAACTTAATTTGGACAACTTTAAAGGCGATTTTCTCAATATTTTGAGTTTTTTGCACCCTCAGATTCCAGATTTTCAAATAGTTGTATCTCGGCCAAATATTGTCCAATAACGACAACAAACCATACATCAATGGAAAGATTATTCATTCAGCTTTCAGATGATGTATAAATCTCAATTTCGAAAAATTTACGCTTAAGAGTGGTTTTGTGGTCCAGGGCCACATATAAACAAAAATGGGTAATTTATTATTACTATTATTTATTTCACTTTATTATTTATTTATTTGTTAAATTATTATTATTATTTATTTTTATTTTTTTTGCAGTTTTTATGGTTTTAGATTTTAGATAACAATACTAACTGCACTATACTATGGACAGAGACCATTATCTCCTTTTAACAGTTCAGTATATATTGTCATTGAAGCATCAGGTTAATATTTGACATCATTGACGTAAAATACTTATCCATACAAATTATTAACATGATTTGATTCTTCATAACATTTATTAGAAAATCCTTCATGAACTGTTTTTAACATTATTGTCCCAAAGACCCTGGGTAACATGAATAAATAAATTAAAATGTCATTACCGAGGTCAAATTGAGCCCAAACAGAATGAACATTAATACAGAATTACTATGGATCGTCCACTGGGTTCTAATTAGGTCAGATGAAAAACCCGAAATGTAATGAATGTTATTAATATCATTATTTATTGCATCAAAAGTCTTTATAGAGCTTGAAGGCTTATGCGATCTTACCCACTGGCAATCTTTTCCCATGTCCCACCTTGATCTTGGCGATAGACATCCAGAGCTATATTTCCAGCGGGAGTCCCTTTCACAGCATCCAAGATCTTTACTGTCAGAGGGCAGAGAACATCTGCACCACCATGAAGAGCCTGGAACACAGTCAATGTGCATAGAAATACTCCTAAGTTTTGTTCAGTCCAAACATGGTGCTTAGTCTTTCTGTATCTCATTTAGGTCTGATAATAGAACCTTGTGCTTGAGATGATCTTATCTTTAGATGAATGGCTTTGTTGTTTTCCTTATTAGTAAGTTTCTTTTGGATAAAAGCATCTGCTAAAGTTAAATAATGGAATCAGCTGTATCAGCTCTGAGCCGTTTGTTAGGTCAGTGACCGCTTGGACGTACAGCTGTGTATATGTGTGTCTTCCCAGTACAGAGTTTACTGCAGCACTTTGTAATATGGCAGAACGCAGATAACATTGCGACCCATATGTTAGCCTGTCCAACAACTTAAAGTACCTTGTCTCACCCAGAAGGGGCCAATTTAGGATACATTTTGTCTTTCATATACATTTCATAGATTTTGTGTCACTGCCAAGTTAAATATAACTAAAAGGTGCTGTAAGAGATTTCAGCTGGTCCCTCTCTCCAAAATTCACTCCTCCAAAGACCTGAACAAGCAAAATCAAACAGAAAGCAATTCTGATTGGCTAATTTTCGTATTCTTAAGAACCTACCTTTTTACAGCCTTTTTTTCTGACAGGAAGACAGGTGTGATCTGTCAGATAATTCACGTTTTTGTGATTCTCAGAGGTGGAAGTTGTCATAGTTTGGTCAACTTTTATAGTGGTGAATAGATACTACAACATATATATTTTTGTGTTCCCATTTGCTTGAGTAGCAAAACTAAAAAATACATGATAGCATTTCTATACCAAAGAGGGAAGAAAAATAGCTATATGAAAAGTGGATATTTATGAGAGATTTTATTATGAATAAATAATAAATTCCATTTACACAGTCAGAACTCTCTATAAGAAATTATTCATGACATACAGAGCAATCATACAATTGCACTTGCTCTTAGCCTCGAATAGGTCACTTTAACGAAAATGAATGTCAAATTTATTGCTTTTGAAAATATGCTCCTCTTATATAGCTCTATTCTATACAACAAGCAGTTGAACTTACCACTGGTGCAGATTTACAGCAGGCAAAGAGAGATGCAAGAAGCACACAAATAACTGCTTTAGCCATGTTAGAGCACAACTTCATGAGTTAAAAACCCAAAATGCCCTTTATACAGCTGCCGACCCTGTCATCAGGTGACTCAAGGGGGTATCTGCGGTGCCCTGTTGACACAGTAAATAAACAGGGGAATCAGTAACTTCATACAATTTGGTCTATCCAGTGGAAACAATCAATGGCATTTGCCCGTATCTATTAAACAACACTCCTGTCCTTGGAATTTGTGCATTTCATGATTGTTAATCCCCAAAGCTCCTCCACTCTGTGAGAGTCTGATTCATTGCTTGTTTACTTTCTGAGGAACTTAGTTCAAGCTCACTGGTGAAATGTTTCTGGGCAGCACAAATTTGAGGGTCTGAGCTATTATTGACAGTTCAAAGAAAAGTGTACAGTTATCCCTTGAGAGGCGGGTACATGCTTGTTTTTCACATATTTTCATGTGCTAGCTGTATTGCTAAAGGCATTAAATCCCTAAGTGGAGAACAGCAGAATTCTTTTTCTTGCGAATAGATTCTTATCAAATTCATAACAGGCCCATGGTTGGGTCATACAGAAGTCATTCAGTCTCATTTTGTTTCATTCTTTTAAACAAAACTTACATTATTTAGGCACAGTAACATGGGAAGGAAAAGGAAAAATAAATAAAACAGGCACGTTGTATCTGTGAAATGCTGGCTCGGTAGTGTCATGCACAGAAGACTTGAGTTCACTGTTGAAATTTGGATAATGCATGACTTTTGCCAGTGTTGGGAAAACTACTTTGAAACTGTAGATATAAGCTTGCTACAAGCTAATATAATAATTCAAAGTAAAACTAGTCAAATTACTGTTTTGAAAAAGTTCAACAAAAACCTACAAGCAAAAAGTAGGTAACACTGATTTCCTCAAAGGGATTGTTCTCCTAAAAATTCTGTGTAATTCTGTGTGAATGTATGTAACCAAACATCTGATGGTACCCATTGACGTCCATAGTATTTATTCATTTGTTTTTTACTGAGGAAGTTATTGGGGACCATCAGCTGTTTGGTTACACAAATGCTTCGAAATATCTTCTTTTTGTGTTCAGAAGAGGAAAGAAATTCACACAGGTTTGGAAAAACATGTTTTTATTTTTGGGTGAAAAAAAAAAGACTATCCAATGATGTCATTTGTAATTTAATCAGAGCTATACCCTGTTTTTTGTTGGGCTTTGAATTAATTTATTCAGCTGAATTAATGAATTCAGTTAGGTTGACAACTTGAATTCGTTAAATATTAATTTCAATAAAATGTATAATTCACTTCATATGAAGCAATTCACTATAATGAATCATGACATCCACCATGAAAAGACCAATGGGACGAATCGATTCACTAGAATGAACCGGACGTTACAATGCAATACGCGTGAGAGGTTGAACAGATTCATTTTAATGAATCGGACTTTCTAACGCTACACATGATGGAGGACGATTCACAGACTTTGCAATGCTACATATGAGAGAGAAGGCCATTTGCACAAATAAAAAAGGAATTTCTAACACTACACATGAGAGAGAAAATGGCTCAGGACGAATCGATTCACTAGAATGAGATGGAGAGACAAAAGGTGAGTGTACCCAACGCGGCCTAACTTCTAAGATGCATAGCCTATATTAATAGTCTTATGAGAATATGGCAACTTACTACAAGACCATGATGCTTGTTTACAGGCTCAGTCATTTCTGATAAGCAGTCAGAGCTGATAAGTTTCAACATGACTAAAGGAAAAAAGCTCTTTGATTCTCATCATCCATTTTGAATTGGGCAAAGCGTGGGAATTGGACAGCTGGTAATAGTTTTAAATCACAGAAGTGACAAAGTCTTGAGTTTGCTGAAAAGGTTCAGTTGAGTTGTCATTCTCATTCTTCTGCTCATACCCTGTGGCGTGAGTCGTTGAAAGCTAGTTGCAAATTTATGACTGCATTAGAAAACTGCTGGTAAGGCAGGTTTCAGCAAGTAGCGTGAAAGGAGAAAATATGATATTTTTTTTTAAACTGCTCCTCAGGGTAAACAAGAAAACTGTCAAGCTGATAGCACGACTCACAAAAGTAACAAATGAAAAACAAGACTCTGCAGAAATGGAGTGTTAAAGGACTTTATTATTACTGTAAAAAAATCCCCATTATTAAAGATTTACATTAAGGTTGAATAAATCCCTACTGGATAATCACCAAAATTATCAGTATGTAATTAAACAAGAAAACAGATTAGTCAGTTTAAATACATTTTGGAAAAAGGAAACTGAAAAAAGAAATGGATTCATTTTTGACAAACATTATATAGCAATTTTTTTTCTTTAATTTTACAATACGTTTTAGCCTTGTTATTCTATTGATAATTAAAAATAGAGAAATAGCAAGAAAGGGTCATGAGAACGGCAAGAGGGTGGGATCAAGTCAGATTTACACTCTCATATCCTGGGTGAGCACCTGGCGCACAAATATGCTTATTTTACAGTTTCATCCCACAGGCCATCTCCATCTGTAACACGTAGCTCACACACATAGTGTTCTTTACTGATCACTGTCCCTCAAACGATTCCTCCATCAGCTGTCAGAACATCTGGCCACATGTACGTCTGTCAATGTGAACGTAGATGAACCTTAAGGACAAATGGTCTAGATGGTGTCTGCATAGACACATACATCTCTCTGACTGAATGAACAGTGCAAGAGATAATCTTTTAGCAAGGACATTATCGACGAATAGTAACTTCAGCTGAAGAAAAAGCTGCTGGATTTTCAAGTTGTGCTTCACAAGCTTGTTCTTTACTTTTTCTTGACATTCTTTGAGAGAGAAGCAGCCTTTTGCTTCAGGGTTCAAGTCTATGATCTTATCTGTTCAGAAATGTAAAAAAAAAAGATTATTTGCTTTTGAGTCACTTTGTTCTTGTCACGCATTGATTTCTTTTGACTGACAGACACTGGCTGTGTCTCAAAGCCTAGTCAGCTGTCTAAGGGGGAGTTGTCTTTTAGGCAGATATTAACCAAAACGGAACTTCACGAGTGATTAATTTGATGTCTTTCATAGACAGCAACAGCCACTCTTGTAGAAATACACTGACCTTCTCATGTTCATTTTGATGCTAGCATGTTCACAAGTACAACAAAAAAGCACAAAATATGTACTACATATAAAAAATATCAAAGAAATATTGGATGAAAATTTGAGGAATTATTCCATCAAATCAAATCAAAATCCTGAAAAAATATCACAGTCTCCACAAAAATATTAAGGAACTGCTTTCAACATAATAAGAAATGTTTCTTGAGCATAAAATCTATCTGTCTCTCCGTCCTATCTATCATTTTTTCCCCCTTCTCAAATGGGATTTAATTTTGTACCCTGGCTTTGGGACTTGTCTTCTTGAATCTTCTCATATCTATTTAGATGGTGCAGTGTTTTTTGCTTTAGGCTCCACTTCTTTAGTACCCAGTGGCTCAGGTGGTGTCGTCTTCTTCTTTTGTTTGCCCAGTGTTGGAACATCAGCAAGCAAGATTGGTGGTCTGCTGGTCGCACCTTGCAATGGGTTCTCCTGAAAGTGGGTCTGCATTAGCAGTACTCCACCAGGCGATCCGATGGGAGATGAGACAGGGCTAAATCCCAGCACAGTCTCCTGTTCCTGTCTTTCCGTTTGCAGCTGTATCGGCTGATTAGCAGCTACAGGGGCTCCGTTAATCACATACATTGCTTGTTGTCCTCGGCTCAGAGTCGCCTGTGAAATGTTTCCGCCTTGGAGTATCAAACCTTCCGTCCCAGGGTTTCCATTTATTACATACAAACCCTGAGTGGGACTCTCAACAAAAACTGTGTTTGGTATTTGCTGCTCCACCAGGTAGAATAGAGGCTGCTGTTGCACAAAAAGCATCTCGCTTGCTTTGGCACTTGGAAGCGTGGCTGATTTATTAACCGTCTCAACTTTGGTAACAGAGCTTTGTTGTACTTCTTGTGGAGGTGGGACGGTTTTGGTAACCTGGACAGTGCTAGTACTGATGGACTTCTCGGTTTTGAAGCTGGTTTCAACCGATTTGACTACTTGCTCAGTTTTGGGAGGGGGTACAGGAGGCTTTGGAGGATGGCATAGTTCCGCTAATGTAAGGAACTTTGACCCTAGGTTGTTGAGGAACTCCAGGTCATCGTCAGACTCAAGGAGGCTGCAACGACCAACAGAGCCAGCCGGGCTGCCTCGACCCTCATACCCATACAACAGAAGACCATCTGTCAGAAGAGGGTTCGCTGCAAGACAGCTTGCTTTCTGCAATAAAGAATCAAATGAAAATTCTGTCGTCATTTAATCAGCCTCATGTCATTCTAAACCTGTATTTTATTGAACACAAAATATGAATTATTGAAGAATATCTTGCATTCTCAAGAAGAAAAGGAACAAAAGCTGTCACTGAGGAGATATATTTTCATCTTTGTACTCTTTTTACCCCTAAAAGATGCATATTACTACTATGAAAGCACATATGGTACATAAAGAGTGATATGTCGATAAAAAACATATTGCGAATTCACGGTGTTTCACAATGTTATGTGACTAAAACCTAATTTTTTCCTCTCGCCACAAGTCATGGTGAAAGATGTTGGTAGGTTTACGTGTATTGCAGCCACCGCACAAGCCATTATTTTTAATCTAAGGAGGCGCATGCATGTATCTTTAGTGAAGTAGCACGGGGAGCCGCTTCTGAAATGTGCTGTGGCACAGCTGGTATAAACACAAACACTGATTAGTGGTCATGTTGGAGCTGTAATGCACCATGTACGTGTGCAATGTAAATAATGGGTTTTCCAAAGAATGTATGGCAAGGAAAGACCTTTATACTTGAGAACAACCACGTATGAGATGTTTCTTAGAGGTTAGAGCACATTAAAGAATGATCATATGATATTTACGTAGGCCAGGTGACCTCCATTTCAGTTTTGCGATATATTCCTTTTCGAATTCCCTGAAAATCCACCTGATGCGAGCGTAAAAACTTTTTTGCGATATATGGGAGTTTTTGCCCAAATTTACGTGTTTGTATTAGGGGTATTTTCAATTCCCAATTTCAATTTGCGCTATTTGAAGGGTAATGGAAACGTGGCTATTTAAAGATAATCTTCCAGGCCAATGAGAGGCCCACAAAGATCATTGATTCAGTGAGGTAAAATCGAGAACCATTTGTTAATATATCATTCAGATTTGGTAAACTGAATCAGCTGATTCATTGAAAGGGGCTTGATCGATTTGTTAAAAAATTGCTATTTTCATTTAAGTGCCAAGAAGAACTTGGACAGATGTTCATCAAATAACAATCGGAAATTGTATTTGTTCCTCACACAAAAGTTATTGTATTACTTCAGAAGACTTGGAATATGGTGCATAAGTTGTATGGAATGCTTTTATGGTGTTGATTTGTCTTTTAGAGCTTGGCCAAGATCCCCTTTTGTGCTCCACTGAAGAAAAGTCATACAAAGTCTTTGTATGAACTTAAATATAAATAAGTTCCTCCGAAAATATGATTAATCTCATACCTGAGAGAAATATTCATTGAGAAAGGCATCTCCCACTGCCATATCCTCATAAATGTCTTGTTTTTCAAACATGAGTGATGTAGAGTAGAGAGCACTGTTGCGCTGGTTGGCTGTTGAAAAGGTGTTTCGCCGGGACCAAAACCTTTTGCTGTCAGTTTCTGTAAACCCTTCGTTTATTTCCTGGTTGAATGTTCTGCTTTCATTAGTGACACTTGCTTGAACGGGCATTGAGGATACATTGTTGGATACATAGTTGGAAACTGTTCCATTCTGGAACAGTTGTTTTTGGTCTATTGCAGCAACAGGACTGCTGAGAAGAGGAACCTCCTACAGAATACAAAATCATGTTGTACATGTTGTAAAACCGAAGTGTGTTTCATGATATAAAACCAAGTTCTAATTTTAATTTTGCATCTGAATAAATTTTACCTTGTCCTCTCCTATGCCTTCAGTGTGATATGCAATGAGAGATTCTTTAGCATCAAAGGGCAAATCTGTGAATTCGCTCATGGTCCCACACTGGCAGAAGATCAGGAGGAAGGGTACCACTGAAAATGCAAGGAACAAAGAGTTTTACAAGCACTATAAGGATGTCAAGTTGTATGAATGTGTTGAACACATGAATAACTTACACAGGAGCAAAGCTGCACCACCGAGGAACAAGCCAATGGCTGGTGTTCCTATTTTGATTGGTAAGCCACGCTGTGCAGCCAGTTTCGGCCCACATGAGCCTTTTTTCTCACAGCTGCAAACTTCTACCTCAAACTTTTGGTTGTCTGGACAGGCCAGACCCTGAGCGTCCGAGACCTTCACTGTCAGCTTGTACATGCCTGGCCACAAAGCCTCCAGTGCATGAAAGCTTACAGTTGTTCCTACAAATAAGAGAGAATTGCACTCTAGTAATTCATGTACATTGCATTTGAGTGTTAGTTATGTGTTTTAAGTGAAAAAAAACGGTAACACTTTACAATACGGGTGCACAAATATGCATTAAATAATGCTTAACTAATGCACAGATAATCATGAGTTAATGTATAACTCATGATGAAATAAACCATTTATTAATGATTATAGCATCAGCAACTAATTAACATTCAATATGATTCAAAGATTAAGTAATCAATAAATTATTATCAGTTAAATGCGTCATAATATATTAACTACCTAATAACTTATTTTATTAACTAATGAAGTAAATTCATATTTTAATTACCACATTGGGTCGAAAGCCATGCCTTTAAACTTCCAGTTGTCTGCTTTAATTAATCATTAGCTAATGATTTGCATGGGTTAAGCATGAATTTATACATATTAGTGTCACCGTATTGTAAAGTGTTACCAAAAAACCCGCTTTGTTTTACCGTTTATAGGCACCATCTCCCATTTTCCCACACTTTCCTCTTCTATCAGAACAAATTGATAAGGTGCTCCATTTGGATCAGCATCCTCATCGAAAGCTGTGACATTAATCACTTTATTATTATCACAAGTTTGATGATGGGTGCTGGTCAGCTTGGGACAGTGATCATTTGAGTCCTCTACTTTTAATGCTATTGTCCCAGTCGCAGTCTTAGCTGGCACATCTAAAAATGTAAGAAAAATATTTCAATATTTTAAGGGAAAAATGTATATCTATACCTAAACTAAACATAAATAAATAAATATTTAAATGACAATATTTATATACTTATTAACATTTACATATTTACAGCATATTACTATCTAGTTTAGCTATTTACCATTCCTATTTACATGAATAATACCCATCCGGAAAAAATAATATTTATTGTATTTACAAAATTCCCCATTAAGGACTTGCAGTTAAAAATCTTTTGAAAGACTTTCGAAAGAAGTTTAAGTCGTTTCTTTCTGCTTTTTTGAACTAAATGTTTGGCATCCTGACAAATATTGGAGTTCATATTTAATTCATCTTAGTGGAAAAACAAACAAACAAACAAACAAACAAACACTTGGCACGGTCAGGAAACCTATAAAAAATGCTGATGCTTGCCTTGAGTCATGCAGATAATCTTTGCGAAGTAGGTTCCATTGACCAAAAACTTTGATTCTCGATCAGGTGCCTTTGTTAGTTTAATCTCAGCAGTTTCCTCATCAATGCTGAGCCAGTTATCGGGATCATGACCTTTAGCATACCTGGATGTTCAATTAATGATGAAAACAATGACATAAAAATAATTGATCAAAGATTATTAGGCCTCTATATAAACAAGAATAATGAAATCAATAAACTGCATCAATAATAGCAATGATGGAAATCAACAGTATCATTATTTACAAATAAAACCAATGAATATAATTCTCTCTCTCTCTATGCATGTATATACAAGCAATTTGATTAATAATCCAAGGTAACCATACATTACCTTGATCAAAGCTCACCTCACATTTTCAGCTGGTTCTCCAGTGTCACCATCCAAAGCAGCATACGTTCCCAGCACTATTGGGAAATCTTTATTATCTGGATCTTCTGACACTGGGAAGCCTTTCACAGAAGGTGAGAAGCTAGGACCATCGGGTTGGTTGTTTACACTGATCTTAACTGGGTAACCTTTCCCAGCTGGTTTTTTATCAGGCTCAGATCCAGGTTTGCCAGATGGTTTAGTACCAGGTTTTGTCCCAGGCTTGACACCAGGTGAGGGGCCGGGCTTGGCTCCAGGCTTACCATCAGGTTTAAGCCCAACATCACCACCTGCATCCACTCCAGCACCCAGATCCAATCCAGCATCCAGTCCAGCATCTAAACCCAATCCAGCATCCAGTCCAGCATCTACACCCAATCCAGCATCCAAATCCAGTCCTGCATCCAGTCCCGCGTCCAGTCCCGCGTCCAGTCCCGCATCCAGTCCTAGTCCCAAACCTAAGCCTACTCCTAACCCCGCTCCCACCCCGGCCCCTGCTCCTAGGCCTGCTCCAGGCCCTAAACCCTTGTCTAGATTAACGTCCAGCTCTAAAGCACTTCCATTTATGAAAGGAGCTACATTTGAAATAACCAAACTGAGGTCTAATTCTTTTACCTTTTCAAAATCAACAGGCTTCAGAGAGGCAGACAGGCATGGAAAAGGAAAAAAAGACAAAAATATATATATATAAAATTACATAATGTAGGTTATTTTAATTAGATATACCAAAGAAGTGTCTCTGAGTCGACGACACATGAAAAAATAAAAATCTTGTTTAATGTACATTTGACAAGTTCTTAAAAGAGCTTAATGTGGTTTTAAAAAAACTTTTATACCATTTACAAAAAAAGTTTCAATCTAATGACTTAGTGAAAATATAATGTGGTGTAACTATCAAGTAAAATTACTAACATTTTCTTACACCTTGATTACATATGAGAGTGTACATTTCAATCATTTTTTTTAGTTTTAAAAAGTTTTTAAATATATTTGCTCTATTTATATTTAGATACTTTCTCTGTGCCAAAGAACTATTAATTCATAAAAATAATCACATTTTTGGGAAGTTATGCTACATGACATTTTAAAATCATAATAGGCATGTTTAAATATAAATATTAATTCAGTCAGAACATTTTTATCATATATACATTTATTTAAGGAATAATAGATTATTCCAAACTACTAAAGGTTTTCTTGTCAAGAATTGCATCCCTAATGATTTTTTTTTTTTAAATTTTTTTCATGATATGAGGACATTTTTACCATACTGACATTTTGTATGAATTGCAATTTGTTTTTTGTTTTTAAATAAATTAATAGATAGGACAAATGTGTGTCATTGACCCCTCAACATAATGTATGAAATTGTTATTATAGTAAACTAAAATAATTAGCAGGTACCTTGACAAGTTTTAGAATTCCCTCATTCGTTTTAGGGTCCGTTTCAATAGAGAAGATATTGTCTTCATTTCCTTTATGGATATCAAACACTGCCAGCCAGTTGTCAGTGAATTCCAGATCCTTGTCCAGGGCTTTAATTCTCATGACAACCACATCAATCACACCTTCATCAACACTGCCCGAATACTAACAGAGAACAAAGACACCAACTGATAAACGTTACGTTACATTTACGTTAATCCTGCCATTCACAGCTTGCAGGCAAGTATATTTTAAGATCTTACCTCTTCTTTCTCAAGAGTGGGAACATTGTCATTAATATCCAAAATACGAATTTGCACTGTGCCTGTTCCTGTGTTGCCAGACGCAGCTCCGTTCATATCAACTCCCTGAACTATTAAAGTATATGTGTCGTGTCTCTATAAAAGACAGTTGGTTATAAATCTGGATTTAAATGATCATGTTGCGTTTTTCATAAACTTCTGAATGTCGTGCATTGCCATATCAGTTACCTCTCGATCCAGGGCTTTCTCCTTCACATAGACTATCCCAGTTGTTTTATCAATGGAGAACATATGCCCAGATTCGGCTGGGGTTTGTCTTAATATACTGTATGCTATTTTGGAATTAAGTGTGTCCGGTTCATCCGCATCGGTAGCTTTTATTTGCACGACAGGTGTTCCTGTTGTTTCACAAGCAGGATGACAGAAAAATATGACATTTTAATCAAATATATACTGTAGAATATGGGCTGTAAAATAAGGGTAAAAATTGTAAAGTCTTATTTGAGCAGTAACTAACTAGTAAATAGTGTTATATTTTTAATTTCTAAGCAATTAACCTGTAGAACAGAGAATTCTGCTTAAGGAATTTGGCAAACGGAAAAAAAAAAACAATTTGGTAATAAATGCAACCCACCAATCTTGCTGCTTTCCCTCACGGATCCCCTTTGTTGTTTGAATATCGGTGGGTTATCATTCTGATCCTCAACTTTAATTTTCAGCTCAATGTTTTCCTCTGCTATTGATCCGTTACGAAATTTCGCTATGCCAGTCAGCTACAGAAGAACAAAAATAATGTGTGTATCAAGGTCTCATAATTCAGTCATTATATAAACCATTTACTGTATGTGTCTATAATGAATTACCCAAGTGTGGAGCACAACTCACGTTATATAAGGATGTTTTCTCTCTGTCTAGCAGGCTGGTGACCCTAACATAGCCATTTTCAGGATTGATAACAAACAAGTTATAGGGTGCCTTGTCAGCGCCGTGACCTGTTAGTCCATATTCCACCATCTGCCAGTTAATATCTTTATCAGACCGGATCTAAAAAATAAAAAAAAGCAAGACAATATTGAGAATGCCTGTGAATATTGAAATATATTTAAATATGCGAAAGCAAAGGCACGGCTACATTATGCAAATATCAAGCGAAAAACATAGGCGGCAGCCAGTCGGTTCAGGTAGTGATGACTTGAGCATTTAAAAATATGCAGATTGTGGTGGAGTTTCTGTTGGAATTTTGTGCGAATCACATTTTTTTTTTGGACACTTTGCAGTTGCTGTATAGATGTTAAATATTGCAGTGGTCATAATTCAGCGGCTACGTATAAACCAAGCAGGTATATACTGATAAACACACAAATATGCATGTTGCATGTACCCCTGTTTGCTTGATCATAAATTCTGTCTCAATAGAGGACATATTTGTGTCGATAGCAGGTCATTATCCTGGTTTATGCCATGGTCTGTCTGAATACTCGATTCTGATTGGCTGGCAGGTGTTGATTAAATTCGTTGAACTGCACAGGTAGTTCCAGGTCAGTTTAATCACGTTCTATATTAATGCGCTTCCTATAAACATTGGTAACCATAGTAACATACAGTTACAGTTGAATAGTAGCCTACTACAGATGAAAATAACCGCCATTTTTATCGTTCCGGTCAAATATTGCAGCACAAATATTATTAACATCTTTAATATGTGAATGCTGGGAAATGACCATGGCATAAATGGGATAATCAACGGCTAGCTGTGCATTAAACGATTTGAATGCACTTTGCGGAGGCAACCACCTTCCGCTTCGCGTAGTGACCGCATCACCACCTCGGGTGTGCATTAGTTTTCTAATAATCCAATGACCGAAGTCAATTATTCCTTACATGTCTTGATGAGGACCTTCTTGTCTTTTCTGAGGTATGACAAAGTTCTAGGAATAAGAGGCTGTTTACTTTTTTTTTCTTAATATTTACCTTTAAAAAAACGTAATACACTTAAACATACATTTTAAAATACTATGTAGGTAAGCAATACTATATGCACTTTTAATTTAAGATATTTAAAATATAAATATACAAAATATAAAGATTGTAGAATAATACCAGGTTTAACTAAGATACATTTGAAAAACTCTTATCATCTTTTGTTTTGTCTCAGGTGTATGTGTATGTGTATGTAGGGCAGCTTATGAAACAGGTGAAAAGGTGAAGCTTTAAGAACCAGTAGATCCAGATCTCACGTTTTTCAGATGATAGCACAAACAAGAAAAGATTGACATTAGGACCACCCAATGCAAGCATAATTATGCAAAATATGTCTTTGGGGAAAAAAAGCTGTAAAATGCTTACCTTTGCCACAAAATCCTCTTTTGTGTAGTCAATATTCTCATAAAGTCTTGTTGGTGGAAGAATCCACTCTCGTTTCCTTCGATTAGATCTGCTGTTGGCTCTCGATGCCTAAAGAATAAGATTTTTTTCAGAATGTTAGACATTAAGTATATCCAGTGCATTGACATTACTTATTCACTAAATATACAGTATTCCTATTAACCATCTTTATTAAAAATTCATAATTTTTTAATAAAATTGTATTGCTATCAAAAGAAAGATAACACACTCTCGGGGAAAAAAAGGTACAAAGCTGTCACTGGGGCGGTAGACGAAAGTACTTGTTAGTACCTTCAACGGACATCTTAGAATTTTAAATGTGCATATTAGTACATAAAGTGTACGTATTAGTACCTTTTGAGTGGGTGACACCTTAGTGTGGAAAGAATATACATCTAAATGTTCTGTATATTAAATAGTATAGAATTCATGTGAAGATCTTTTAGATTTGTTCTTCCTACATTTTAATGACCTTTTCATCCCTAGTCACGGCAATTTTATCTACAGTGTCAACTGTTTATGGTTGGCAACTGTTGATGGCTGATGAAAATAGATTCAAATTCTATTTTTCAAGTGTGTAAATTCTAACAATAAGCAGTTTTTGTGTCCTTTTACATACACTGTAAAAAAAAATCTGTTAAATTTACGGAAAAATACCGGCAGCTGTGGTTGCCAGAATTTTACCGTGAAAAAGACGGTAGCAACATTTTAGGATTTACAGAACTGTTTAAATTTACAGTGAAAAACCGTATCTCATTAACTGATACAATGTTAATACACAAACCTTTCAGTTAAGACATTTTATTTGCAGAAACCGACTACGCTTAAATTATCCAACTGCCATTTGTTTATAAACTAATATTTATAATGTTTATGTAATGTGAGCATAAGAGTAGTGAGAACTACTTTGTTTAAATCCATGAAGAAAATCTTACTGATTTATGCAAAGTCACCAATTCAGCTCAAAACTCTTGCAAATAACAGCAACACACATACATGCGTGATTAAAACTAACAAAGAGATTATCTTTATATCAGTAGCTACACAGTTATTGCCTTTAAATAAAGCAACATGCAGCATAACATCAGTGTCTCTCTGTCCGTCCTTGACTTAAACACAGGCTCTACTCTCCAGCACAATGGTGACCCACAAAACACAACAGGAAGTTGACTGTTAGGTTTTACAGTATTTTGCTGTTTATTTTCTTGATTTTACGGTGAAATACCGGCAGCTGTGGTTGCCAGTAATCTACTGTTTTTTACAGTTTGTTCCGTAAATTAAATTTACGGTATATTTCTGTTAAAATGACGTTCCACAGAATGTTTTGTCATCTCACAAATTTAACCCCTTTAATCCCACAGCAAAATCCTCAGTTATAAAGAGCACTTCTATGTGTCCACACTACAGAGTGTTGAAGTAACACTGAAGCAGTGATGAATTAATGAGAGAATTAAGTGACTAATTAAATTAGGATTGAGTTTATTGATGAACACCTGCTGTTAACAAGTAGAATCATTGAAGGAACGAGAAACAAGAGCAGAGAAACAAAACTTACAGCTAAAGCCAAGATGAAATCAACTGAAATAAAACACATGAAATCTCTCAATATTTCAGAAGAGGGTGATTAAACAACTCCACAAACAGCATCTTATTACTAACCACTTTTACTTTATTTCTGTCATGTGTACAAAAGCTCTTATTGAGATTTTAGTTGTTGTACTTTCATTTGAAGTCACCATATTGGCGATCAGTGGGTGCTTTAGTTGGGCTCTTGACTCGTGACTCTTTAACATTGGTTTTGTTTGGTTGCTTTTAATTAGCTGTGTTTATTAAGCACAGTTTTTAAAGCAAAAGCGCCAAATTAATCTATCATCATCGGAGACTGATGTTTGTGATGTCAAAACCGTCATGATCTAGTTTAATTCACTGGTTATCCCATGTTAAGTCTCTTATTAAACATGTGATATGTTAATTGCACCATTAATTGCTACAGTAATCAAATGTTGTGAAACAGCTCTAACCAGAATATGCACAAATAAATGTATTGAACTACGGCAGAAATTAAACACACACAGACATCAACAATCAGCGTATGAATCTCAAAATTGGTGACAATCAAAAACGATATTAAAAATTTAAAAACGGTTCAACTCTGAACATCACAAAACAGTCTACTGAAAAGTAACAACAAAAACAACACCAAAATAAAAGCAAATAAAGAAAATATTAAGAACATTCAGCTGCATAATTTATTCATGCTGCAGTGCATTCTGGGAGTTTTGTACTGGCACCCAGCATGCTTTGCAGCATGAATTGTTTTATTATTAATAGTCACCATTGTTGAGGTTCATGTGCTGATTCCTGATGTCTGTGTGTTTCTGAATGATGCTGTAACTCTGAAGGTTTTGTGCATAAAAGGTTTTAAATTCTTTCATAATGGTTTGTCAGCTTAACTTGTGGAGTAATATTATTACCATAGCCAATATGAAATTAATTACAAATCACCCACATTGTTTGACACTAACTGAGATCAGCGATCCAGGTCATTAGAAGATGATCACCACTTTTAAGTTTTAACCAAAACTACAAACACTCTTGGCTTTTCTTGTCATAACTAATGTGTTTACAAACGCAGTCATAACAGCCAAAGAAAAACTAACCTCAAGGAGTCAAGGGTCAAGAGCATAACAAAAGCAACCACTGATCGCCAAAATGGTGAGATAAAACAAAACATTTGAAATAAAATATAAACCTCTGTTAATTCGTAGATATATGACAGAAATGAAGTCAAACTGGTTAGTAATAAGTGGAGCTGCTGTTTGTGGAGTTGTTTAATCATCCTCTGCTGTTTTATTTCAGTTGATTTCATTTAAGGCTGTGGCTGTATGTCAGTTGTAGTTTTGTTTCTTGTTCTTTCCTTCAGTGATTGTGTTTGTTAACAGCAGGTGTTCATCAGTGTCTGAATTCACTCATATGTTCTCAATCACTCTGTCTAGTGGACTATATAGTGAAGTAATGTAGGACTAGTGAATGAGGGTGTAGGAGTGGTTTCAGACACAGTCTATGAGTGTCGACTCTGAGGCTACTTTCTCGAAAACAAAGGTTAGATCTATTACAGTTATTCACTGTATATAGTAAGGAAACTTACTCTTAATCATTTAACAGGTTATTACTGTGGTATTTTACAGTTTTTTACTGTTAAAATCACAATCATTTTTTACAGTGTACTTTCTCTCTATGCTTGTAAATGCTTTTAGGAATTATCTATGGCCAGAGGTGGGTAGTAACGAGTTACATTTACTTCGTTACATTTACTTGAGTAAATTTTTTGGGTAACTAATACTTTTAGAGTATATTTAAAAATGGGTACTTTTACTCTTACTCAAGTACATTTTTAGTGAAAAAACGGTACTTTTACTTCGTTACTGTGGGCGACGCACCTCTCGTTACTTTATCTTAATGCAATAAGTTAAAAATCCTTCAATTTATTCCAAACGCGCCGTCTACTTTTTTTCTGGGCACTGAGCGATGCCCGTTCGCGAATGATTCATTCTTTGAGTCAATTCTGTTCGAAGGCTTGATCAGACCAGTTGGCAAACCAGTGAATCGGTTCGCGAATCAGTTTGAATGATTCGTTCAGTTCCCTGCCGCACGCGCTGAGTCGTCTGAAGCGGTTGTAACAGCAAGAGCGTTGAAGACGTCGTGGGATCAACAGTCAGTTGAAAGTACAGTACACGATACCACTATGCCATTACAGTTTGTTGTACATGTACCTTACACATTAAATACAATGTATAATTTATTCATTAAATAAGCTGTCACGGAGTATGAAATGAACACCCGCCAAACCCGCGTTAGTTCCAGGAGGAATGCCTTTGCCTAGACACAATTAATATTGATATTTTCACAGTATTTACGCTTGCAGAAATAAAGGCTACATTTGTTTACATTTTGCAGAACAGACGGAAGAAGTGCATTTGTTTCGTTACGTTCAGATGTTCTGTAGCGGTCATGTGAGGAGTTTTCACTCTTCTCCGCGTCAGAGGTTATATAATACTTAATTTAATTTATTTCAGTGATACAAATCAGAATTTTTATCAGCTGTTACTCCAGTTTTCAGAGTCGTATGATCCTTCAGAAATCATTAAAATATATTGATTTATTACCAGTGTTGTTGAAAGAAAAAAAAACAGAATATATGGTGGTTAGGTATGTTTTGAAGCTGGGATGCTGGTTTATGCTGGTCCTTTGCTGGTTTAAGATGGTCCTTAGCTGGGCATGTGCTGGTCTTAAGCTGGTCAGACCAGCATAAACTTAAATCAGCTCAAACCAGCATCCCATGCTTCAAAACATACCTTACCAGCATATGCTGTTTTTTCAACGGGAACAGTTTTGCTGCGTAATATTTTTGGAACCTGTGACATTTTGTTCAGGATTCTTTTATGAATAGAACGTTAAAAAGAACAGCATTGATAATAAATCAGGCTGATAAAAATTCTGATTTGCATCACTGAAATAAATTACATTTAAAAAACATTAAACGTATTTTGAACAGCAGTGTGTGCGTGTGTGTGTGTGTGTATGTATGTGACCCTGAACCACAAAACCAGTCATAAGTGTCAATTAAAAAATAAAATAATCAAAATACTGAGAAAATTGCCTTTAAAGTTGTCCAAATGAAGTTCTCAGCCATGCATATTACTAATCAAAATTAAATTTTAATATATTTACGGTAAGAAATGTACAAAATATCTTCATGGAACATGATCTTTACTTAATATCCTAATGATTTTTGGCATAAAAGAAAAATTTATAATTTTGACCCGTACAATGTATTTTTGGCTATTGTTACAAATATACCCCAGCGACTTAAGACTGGTTTTGTGGTCCAGGGTCACATATGTATATGTGTATATATATACACAGTATATGTATATATAAATTTTATCTAAATATCTATATATCTACATAAAAATAAGCTATATTTAGTATATGATCCAAAGTAACTAGTAACTAACTACTTGAGTAGTTTTTTTATCCGATACTTTTTTACTCTTACTCAAGTAACTATTCAGACTATTACTTTTACTTTTACTTGAGTAAATATTTCTTCAAGTACTTTTACTTTTACTTGAGTACAGTTTTTGGGTACTCTACCCACCTCTGTCTATGGCCTACCATCATGGCACTCCAGAGATATACATAGAAATGAACAGAATTGAAAAAGTCAGTTAAAATTGATCTCCTTGCCTAAAAACAACAGGTAATGCAGCCCATTTACAAAACTTACGCATTTTATATATACATACTGTAAACCTTTCCTCTTTATTGTAAGCTGAACTAGTACACATTGTTCCAAGTATATGCTGAGGTGACAGTAATGCTGTCTGCTGTAAGAACCTGCTGCTGTAGCATAGAGTGCAGGTTTAAACTTGAGACTATGTTGCCCACAGGCGTTTTTCATATTAACAAATGCTATGCTTCTGTCTTCCAGTGGTAAAATAACAAAAGGCCACAACAATTAGTGACTATTATGATACTCATTTTACTATTCCATTGTATTGGCTTGCTTTATAATATGCAAGGATATAACAATGTGAACACAAAATAATCAGATCAAATCTATCCATTCAACACTCTCATATTCAAAAGCTTTAAAAGAAAATGAATTTGTTTCTGTTGAAGAAAACAAAATAGTTTTAGGAGTTAATTTGATCAGAAACAGCAATTGTGCATAGTATGCATAGTACTGTGTACCTGTAATTATTACATTTGCTTAAATATGTGTGAAAGAAACACAATTGAGCTGAATATTCAATTTATTTCATACCAAAACACCTGTTAGTTTGGTGTCACTTACCACAATTCTACACAGCAGCAGGACCAAACATATTCGTCCAAGCCAAACGGGAGACATGAGAGCTGTAGGTCAGATGTAAGCAGTCAGTCCTTGTTTCTCGTATCTTCTCCCGTCCTCCTTCTGTCTCAGTCGTGACCTGTTGATCAGAGCTGTGCTTGTGTAGAGGGTTGGAAATGGGGGGAAAGTTACTGATCACTTTTTGGGTGGGGCATCTGAAAGAGCACTTTCTCTTGTACACACCCAGGCGTGAGACTCTTCTGTTGTGGAGGAGCCCCCTACCACCTCTCTTTCCACTCTCCGCTTTTATTCACTCTTTGAATAAAGCAAGCACTAAATTCAATTTCCAATTTCATTTTATGTAAAGGAAGGTAATGCAACAGATTTAAACTGTAAACTCAAGATATGGTGACTGTGACAGCTGTATGTGAGACTGTGCAAGTGTGCGTGAACATGAAAGCTAGTGTGTCCCCAGTAAGTATTTAGACACTTAAACTTAAAATGTAGGAATTTTATTGCGTACATTGCAAAAAATCAACCAAACGTACATTTTTGGAGTCATTTTTGCTATGACTTTTAAGCAAGGTGATATTTAATGGGTGCATGAAGTCAGTTCTCCTAAAGTTCACAAGATGTCCTATTAAAGGAGCCAGAGGTGTAGAGAATCACATTACCTATCAGCATGTTCACAAATGTTTGAAATACACAAAGTGTCACAGTACTTCAGTATTGAGTATTGTTTTATCATTTGAAATCGGACAAACCACTTTTTGTGAGTTGTTTTGCCTGAAAAGCAATATTTCATTCAATCAATTGGCACTTGGTTTGATATTTTGTGTTCAAATATTTTTCAGTTCCACTAAATAGACTGGCAACACTTTAAAGAACTTAGAGAATTCACCTGTGCAACAAGTTCATGTGCTACACCTCTCACCGAAATGCAGTCCGCTCCAAGCAAAACATAAACAATAAGGAAACACCTGACCAGGGGTGCGGTTCCAAAAAGCATTGTTGGCTAACTACGGTCGCTAGTTCCATTGAACTCTGTTGGTAACGACGGAACTTGCGACCATAGTTGCTTTTGGGAAACACACCCCAGTGTGGTAAAAACATCAATAGCGTTTCATACCACTAGATGGTGTGAATCACAAAACATCAGGACTGCTCTTTAGTCCCAACATTCTGTTCATGAAATGGCTTAAAGAGTAAAACACCACATGTAACTTTTAGTCTTTGAAACTACTGAAAAAATATTATTACCACACACAAGACAACATTGTTTTAAAAACACAGAATGACCATCTTACAAACAACTTAAAATTAACTTAACCGTTTTTAATCACAGAGTATTAAATCACAGTCGTACCTTCGCCAATGACAAAAATCCCAAGAGAAACCACATTTTAAAATACTGAAAGAAATTTAAAATACAGTAGTATGAATTCCACAGGACATAACATTGACTCCTCCCTACTGTTCACAGTAATGCAAATATAATGGAAGTCCATGTAATCATGTGACTGAACTGACTAATAATAATCAATCACATTGTTTATATTAAATATAATAAAATTTGATTACAGGATTTACAGAAATAAAAGCTTTATAATTAATTTAAATGCTACATAATCAGAGTATACATATAAGTTGTAGTTATTTTTTTTTTATTATTATTTTGAGTTGTTGTTAAATTATGTATGGTTAATCACGTTATTTATTGCCCTATAAAATGTCCGTCTAATGTGTTAACTTTTTCTTTGAAATCTTATCTGTAGATTTAAGATGTAAAACAAAATGCAACATGTTTAACAATATTGGCCTTGAAATAGGTTCAGACCACCCAGGCCAAGTAAATATTGAAAATTATACCATTTTTAAAAATGCTCATACACACTTATTACATTGTCATTACATTGTCTATTACTATTACATTGTCATTTTAACACTGAATACTTTTAATTCATCTAATGTTTAAAATAGTTTCTGTGCTTCTCTGCGAACAATCCCACCCTGAGAATTAATGAGGTATTAATGACACTAGACCAAAAATTAGATCACTGCTCAACGTTCAGCTTCCCATTTGTTGCAAGTCTTTCGGATTTTGGCATCATAACCAATGAAGTCAGAACTCTGGATGCTGTAGAACGGAATAACTGTCTGTTTGTTGCCTGAGGAAGTTCCACTGGACTAAGTACTCCTGGACTCATGGCAAGTGGAAGCTGACTTGAACCCTCTAGAACTGTGGGACCACTAACCAATGGTCTACTCTGTCCACCTTTCCCTGATACAATGTTCTGAACACTTGGCAAGAGACCATTTACTAATACCTGTCCAGCTGCAACTTGAGGCAGTCTCGCTAGATTTGGAGTTCCTGCGGTCATAGACACAGGATACTGACCTGGGCCTGCAACCAGTAAATTACCTCCACTAATAGGAGCCTCTAGAATAGAATGACCACTAACCGGTAGTCTACTCTCTCCACCTTCTTTTGAAGCACTCTGGTAAGGACCATTTATTAATAGCTGGCTGTTTACCTGATCATATGCCATTTGAGGCACTGTCACTAGGTTTGGAGTTCCTCGGCCTCTAATCAATACATTGCTTCCAATGACAGGACTTTCTACAGTTGTTACTGTCCCTTCATTCTGTGCACTGGAAAGGGAGCCATCAACTACTGTTTGGTTCATATGTACCATTCCACTAAACTCTTGAGAACTTACTGGGTAAAGTAGTTGAGGGCTCATGGGACGATAACTTGGACCTAGACCTCCAGCGAATACTTTACCTTCGTTTGCTGAACCATCTATAATAGTTACTCTACCCTGTCCGTTCTCTCCTGATACAATCGATTCCACAGGTACGGTCAACATCTGTAGCGAACCAATTCCATCTAGTTGTTGCTGTGGCATCATTACAAGGTTTGGAGTTGGTGAAAAGTTCTGAATTACAGTAGGATTAAATTCACCTAAACCTTCAGCAATCATGACTGGACTTTGAGGTCCAATTTGTGAGTACAAGACTGAATCACCAATGATGTTGTTTGCTAGAACAGCCTGTTGTCCACTACCTAAATATGCAAGTGTATGGCTGTTACCTTGAGTCAGAATTCTATCAGCTTCTTGAGTTCCATTAAGTATGTACATTCCTTGCCCAAGCCCATCCTCTGACAGCAAACCATTGCTTGCCATTGGCTGGTTGAATCCATAGTACATAGGCTCCTGTATGACAATCCCCTGATTAGGTGCAGGTTGGACAAGTGGTGATTTAACGGTTATCTCCTCAGGACTGGGCAAGATGATGTTGGTCACATGACTTGAAGATACAGCTGCGTTTGGTGTTGTCTCGACAGGATTAGCAATAACTTTTGGGTCAGTCTGTCCGAATCCACACACCTCAGCCAAGGTGTTGAACTTTGAACCCAGGTTGTTCAAGAACTCCAGATCATCATTAGACTCGATGAAGCTCCCAATTGAACTGGCAACGGATCCTTCACCCTCATAATCATAGTGCTTCGGTCCTTGCTTTGGAGAATCATTCTCCGATATATACGTGGATTTCTGCAAAAGAATGGGGAGAAGTGTCATTTCAAGTGTCATACTAGTAATTTCATTCAGTGTTAAAGGGATAGTACACCTAAAAATTAAAGTTCTTTTATCATTGACTCATGTTGCTCCAAATCTGTGTGGCTTTCTTTCTTCTGTGGTAATCCAAGATGTAGATGAGTTTGTTTATTGTTCTGAACAGATTTGGAGAAATTTAGCAATACATCACTTGCGCACCAATGGATCCTCTGCAGTGAATGGGTGCCGTCAGAATGAGAGTCCAAACAGCTGATAAAAACTTCACAATAATCCGCAAGTAATCCACACAGCAGCAGCCAATCAATTAACTTCTTGTAAATAATTTGTTTGTAATAATAAAATCCATCATTAAAGGGGTCATATGATGCGATTTCAAGTTTTCCTTTCTCTTTGGAGTGTTACAAGCTCTTTGTGCATGGATAAAATCCCTGAAGTTGCAAAGACTAAAGTCTCAAAACCAGAGATATTCTTTATAAAAGTTAAGACTCGACCACACCCCCTTAAAACTGCTCATTTAAACACGCCCCCACATGTCTACGTCACGGTGTGGGAAGATTTGCATAACACTGCCCCAAACGTATACGCAATGAAAGGCGGAACTATTATTTTCGCTGTAGTAGAATTGTTGCTGCCGCCGGCGCCATTGTCCTGGAGATGCTGTGTTTCGTTGTGAAAGAGAAAGTACTTTGTTTGGGCTTCCAAAAGAAGACACAACTAGAAATCAGTGGTTAAGTTGTATTTACAACACTGTTCCAGAACAGTTCAACCCAAATATTACAGTGTGTGCAGCACTTTTTACGGAGGACTATTTCCTGAACCTGGGAGAGTAGCCTACAATGCTGGCTTACACAAAGGCTGTTTCTATAAAGTGGGGCAATTCCAAATTTGCAAGGACAGTCTGGCATTTGTGACTCACAACCTGTAAGTATGTTTCGATATTTAAAGAATTTGCTACTGACTATTCAAACGCAAGTTTTGAGCTGTGTAGAGCAGTGCTTGTTGTTTGTCATTTCTCCGATCACAAATGCAGACATGGTAATGTTTACGTAAAAAGACAGTATAAGTCATTATAATCAGTAATTATGTCCCCACTGGATGCAACAAATGCCTCGTTTATAAATGGATTTTATTGTTTTTGTGTCGTCGAGTCGGGACACGGCATCACAATACGGTAAGTGGCGTCATATTTCCATCACACGCTTGAGGTATTCGGCCAATCGAAACGCACTGGATAGCTGGCCAGACAGAGCACGCCTCACTTCTCAGAACGATGAGCTTTGAAAGAATTGGCACGTTTCAGAAAGGCAGGGCTTAGAGGAGCAACAATAATGTACAGTATGTGGAAAATAATGTGTTTTTTGAACCTTAAACTGCATAAACACATTGCATTACACCAAATACATAAAATAATGTTCTTTTTAGCAACGTCATATGACCCCTTTAAGGCATTTTAACTTTAAACCATCGCTTCTGGTCAAAATACATAATCCATAAATCCAGTAAAAAAGTCCATCCCCTGTTGCCCTCTAATATTAAAATCCACCTACATATTTAGAACTGTGTTGGCCTGTTTCTGCTTATAAGCAGTGCTTGATCTGTGCATATTTCTCTCCTGATTCAGGCGAGACAACTTTTTCACTTGATGACTCATATTTTAGCTGGAAGCAATGGTTTAAAGTTAAAAACATCTTAAGGACAGATTTGTTTATTACAAACACGTAGCTTGTCACTTCACAAGATGTTAACTGATTGACTGGAGTTGTGTGGATTACTTGTGGATTATTGATGTTTTCATCAGCTGTTTGGACTCTCATTCTAACGGCACCCATTCACTGCAGAAGATCCATTGGTGAGCAAGTGATGTAATACTAAATTTATCCAAATTTGTTTGGATGAAGAATCAAACTCATGTACATCTTGAGTAAATTTTCTGCACATTTTAATTTTTGGGTGAACTATTCCTTTAAAAACACCTCAATATAAATGTAAAAAAATCACATACATGTGCAAGGTATTTTTCTAGGAATGCGTCAAGCGAGTCTTGTTCTTCTTGCCACCTTGCAGAGTTTTCCATGTTCGTGTCATAGTAAAAGCCTCCAAATGCACTCTTCTGCATCATTCCTACCATTTTAGAACTGTTTACAGCCTGGTTTGACCAGGGGACCTGAATTTCATCCACTGTGAGATTAGACTTATCTTCCACCATTCCTAAAGGTTCTTTGGATAATTTTATTTCATTGCTGCCTTCATTGTGGACTTCTGGTAGGATTCCCATCAGAAGACCATCCTGCAAGAGAAACAGAATCAGTTATCACACGATATAAGTGTTTTACAAATTCACTTGTTCCTTTAGAATATAATTATAAGCTGTGCAAGATCATGAAGGGATTTTTTTTTTACCCCGTCTATTCCTTTTCCTTCTGTGCAGTAGGAGATCAGATGTTGCTTGGTTTCAAATGGCATATCAATAAATTTTTTTCCATGATTCCCAAAGTCACATTTTACTATGGCAACGAGCGCCACTAAAAATAGAGAAAGACAATCACATTTAAAACGTATTTCTGTTTTACAGTCTTACCATTAATACAAAATTTACAGTGGTACACCACAGCAAAGTAAACTCATGCTCACAGATTAGGCAGACGAATCCTAGAATTAGGAAACTAATTCCTGCTGCTCCAAAACTGGCTGATGTAGTGTGTACGGCCGCCACTTTTGAAACACAAAACGTTCCTTCAGAGCAAGTGCAAACCTCTAAACGGAGGACTTGCTCATCAGGGCAGGCCAGTCCTTGCTTGTCTCTGATCTCCATGGTAACTTCATAAAAACCAGGCCATAAGTCATCTTCAGCAAGCAGTGAAGCACTTACATCTGAAGAGGTGAGGATCAGTGAGAAACTTGACTATTATGTCACAGTGAACAAGAAAGGTTATTATCTTCTGTATATATGGTGTGATTGCTTTCAGTTTATTGTAAATAACAAAAAAACTTTCTTAGATCAAGAGGATAGTGTACATTTGTTTCACTTTTTTCATCATTCAGACACTTGCAAATAAATAATATCATCTGTTTGGTATTACCATTTATTTGCTGCAGGTTCCACTTGCCCATTGTCTTCTCTTGTATCAATCTGAACTCTAGTGGAGCTCCGTTGGGATCTGAATCTTCATCTTCTGCTGTGACATTGACCACTCTGGTATCACTGCAGACAGTCTGCACATTATTAAGGAGTTTGGGGCAGTTATCATTCAGGTCCTCCACCTGCAAAGCTATAGTCCCTGTAGACGTCTGAGAGGGCAGTTCTAAAATGTGTAACAAACACAAAACATGTTACAGTTAACCTTCTTAAATCATTTTTTACTATTTGACATGTACACTCACGTCATTGACTTTTGCAAAGCGTGGTGACTGTACTATTTGTCTAAATTGTCAATAATGCTAATGAAAAAAAAAAACAGTATGTATGTTCAAACATTTGACTAGCAGTGTAAATATCCCCAACATAATGCTCTGACTTGTTGTTCATACTAACCATCTGTAATGCAGAGGATCTTGGCATAGTAGGTCCCATTTACCACAAAAGGAGACTCACGATCTGGTACCTTGTTCAATTTTATCTCAGCCGTGTCCTTGTCAATAGAAATCCAGTTGTCAGGATCATATCCCTTTGCATATCTAAACAAACATGGGCCATTACATCATTGCAATTTTAAACTCTACATTTGGTTTAGCAATTTTAAAGTTTGAAGATTCTGAATAGTTATAAACCTCAAATATAGTATTCAATCCAATATTGTAAAACTGTATAATGTCAATTTGTATTAATGCTTCTAAACACATTATATGCATGGCTTGAGTTATGAACTGCATATTCGAAACTTGTAAAGTCTTGAAACTGACTTTTTTTTTTTTTTCAAGAAATGATTGGAGAACACTTACTTGACTTTTTCTGCTGTTTTGTCTGTGTCTTCTTCTATAGCAGTGTAGGTGTCAATTACTCTTGGAAAATAATTTTTGGTGTTTTCAGATACAGATATAGGCTTGAGCTTTGGCTTGAACTTTGGGCCTTCTGGTTTGTTTTTGACACTTATCTTCACTGAGTATGTCTTTTGATTGGACGCACTTCCTCCAAAAAACACAGGCTGACCGCCTGCTCCACCACCTGCTCCAGAAGCTCCAGCTCCACCACCTGCTCCAGAAGCTCCAGCTCCACCACCTGCTCCAGAAGCTCCAGCACCACCACCTGCTCCAGAAGCTCCAGCTCCACCACCTGCTGCTCCTGCTCCACTCCCTAGAGGTGCTCCTGGACGAGCTTTGTTTGCAACAACTAGCTTCAGGTTCATATCAGATGCTGACTCAAAGTCAACAGGCTAGAGGAGAGAACAAGGTGCAAAAAAAATTCGTAACAAATATGTAAACAGCACACACTTATTATATTTCAGCCCTGATCTCCTTGCTTCCATCACATGAACTTCTTAGAACTGTGTACAAAATAAGCACTGACCTTGTTCAGGTACAAAACACCCATATTTGTCTTCGGATCAGTTTCAATAGAGAAACGTCCATCCTCGTTCCCAGAGACTATTATAACCTCGGCCAACCAATTGTCTGTCCTCTCTTCATCGTTATCCAATGCCTGGATCGTCAAAACCTCAATAGGTGCCTCATTCTCATCAATACTTGCTGAAAACTATGAAACCAGAAAAAATGTCCACACTTTTTTCCATGAGCATGTATTATTGAACTTTTTCGTATACTGCAGCATTTAATTAATTTAAGTTTAATTAATTTAAACTTTTAAGCATACTTAAAAAAATAAAATAAAATAAAAAAAGTACTTAAATATAGTTAAAATGAAATAGTAAAGAATATACTTTAAGGGATAGTTCACCCAAAAATGAAAATTCTGTCATTACTCACCCTTATGTCGTTCCAAACCTGTAAGACCTTCATTCATCTCCAGAACACAAATTTAAGATATTTTTGATGAATTCCGAGATCTCTCTGACCCTCCCATATAGACAGCAAGGATCCTAACACGATCAAGGCTCAGAAACGTAGCAAGGACATCGTTAAAATAATCCATGTGACATCAGTGATTCAACCATAACTTTACGAAGCTACGAGATTACATTTTGTGTGCAAAGAAAACAAAAATAACGACTTTATTCAACAATTCTCCTCCTCCACCCTAGCGCCATTTTGGAGAGTATCACATACGTAAACAACGCATGCAACATATGTATGCAGATATGTTGTTTACGTTCAAATCAAAGCGTAAACAACGTATCCGCATACGGTGCTGCTGACATAGAACAGCATACGTTGTTTACGTATATGATACTCTCCAAAATGCCACCAGGGTGACGCGGAGGAGACGAATTGTGGAATAAATCGTTATTTTTGTTTTCCTTGCTCACAAAAAGTATTCTCGTAGCTTCGTAAAATTACGGTTGAATCACTGATGTCACATGGATTATTTTAACAATGACCTAGCTACGTTTCTGAGCCTTGATCATGTTAGGATCTATGGGAGGGTCAGATAGCTCTCAGAATTCATCAAAAATATCTTAATTTGTGTTCTGAAGATGAACGAAGGTCTTACAGGTTTGGAACGATTTGAGGGTGAGTAATTAATGACAGAATTTTCATTTTTTGGGTGAACTATCCCTTTAAGTGCAAACTGAATGTAATGTTTTGAGACACTACTGTTTATTAGAATCAAGTACTTTATATGTTCTTTAGCATTTGGTACTCAACACATCAAATTAAGTGTTCCACTTTAAAGCATGATGAAATATTTTTAACAATTTAAATGAACAATTTAAAATGTACTTTACAGTAAAGCTTTTAATTTGACATAAGTACAATGTTCAAGTTTTTTAATTGTGTGAAAGTGTACTTTCTTTAAATACACTTTTATTTCATTAATATTATGTTAAATCTAGTTTAAAAAAATATATATAAAAAAAATAAAATGAAGATTTGAAGTGCACTAGAAGTACACAATGAATACAGTTAATTCTTTTTCACAAGGGTATTAAAAAAAATACTATTTAATGTCAAAATTGTGACCTCCTGGCTATTTAAGTTACATTAGCCAATGCATATAGTCACCTCATCCTTCTCCAAAATAGGAATATTGTCATTGACATCCAGGATATCTATAAATACAGTAGCTGTAGCAGAATTTCCTTCGGGACTTCCATACATGTCAGCAGCTTGCACCGTAAGAACAAAAGACCTGTGTACCTGTTCAAGAGAATAGGAACTTGAACATCCGACACACACAAACACATTCAAATATCAGTATAAATGGTAACAAATACCTCTCTGTCAAGTGTTGGGTTTTTCACAGAGATTGTTCCACTGTCTTTATGAACAGCAAAGAAAAGCGTCCCATTGTTTGGCTCTTGCTTGATCAAGCTATATGCTATCTTAGTGTGAAGAGTGTTTGGCTCATCTGCGTCTTTGGCCACAACTTGTGTTACAAAGGTACCTAGAAAGGAGAGAGCTGTTATAAAAACAAATCTTTCACACAAGATCTTAAAGGTGAATGATTGGTCATCCCTAATTTCAGAAAATCAAACAATTTTTGACAACAGCAATGCAGTGGTAGACTTACCAACTGGGCTCCCCTCGTAAATGCTGCTTCGTTCTGGCTTGATGAAAACTGGCGGATTATCATTCTGGTCCTCCACAATAATGTTGATTTTAACATTATCTTCAGCTATGGTGTTGTTTGCATACCATGCAGTGCCAATAAGCTACAAGACAAAACATTTTTTATTTTATTTTTTTTAATGAAAATGCTATAGGAAGTAACGTTCGTATTAACTAGAAAAATCTATCTGGAGTTTGTGGATAGTAAACAGTTTATTAGAAATGTATTGATATGGGATAATTAATTGTAGTCAACTTAATTATCCAAGTTGTCACTTAGTACAACATTTCAAGTTGACAAAATTTAAAATAACTTATTTTTTAACAGTGCTGCATAATTGAGCTTTTCTCAGAACCTTAATTTTACTAAATTTAGACATATAGCCCTTGTGACAGTCTACAGTATATCACAAGACCTATACTTTGTATCTTAAATCTATATGTTTGTAATCCTCACGGTGTAGTTTTGTCTCTCCTCGCGATCCAGAGGCCGTGTAATGCGAACCAGTCCTTTGTATGTGTCTACTGCAAAGTAACCAACAGGTGGCTGGTTGGCTCCTGGTCCCCTCAGAGTGTAGTGCAGCATCATGGTCTCATCATTGTCTGATCGGATCTGAGAAATTTCACACTGCATGGTTAGACTTCTGTCACTCAGGAGGAGTGCACAAGTCAATTAAAAAAAAAAAGTTTGTTTATAAATTATAAATAATTAATATCATTAAGAGTCTTACTGATGTGTCAAAATGACTTTCAGTTCATATTACAAGCATTAACTGATTTTAATGATCAAAATTATGATATTTATCTCTGTCTTACAAATTCTGCACAGTCCTGTTACCACATAATTACTTAATATTGTAACATCCTTCTACACTGATAATAAAAGCTTGCAGTGGTTAAAGCTCGTATGTTCACAATGGAGCAGTTCATAGAGTTTTATTTTGAACTTGGACTCAAAGTAATACAATCAGTGCTTAATTCAAGGCACGGTTTTGGGACATTCTAAAACGCTTAATGTTTTAAAACAGTGACATTCGAGGACTAAATTCGATAATAATAAATCCTGATGAAAAATTATTAGGCTAACATTAATAACCTTGTTAATAATATTACTATCAATAAAGCAGAATATGAACGCATGTTCAGAATATGAATGCAACGCCCTGCACGTTAAGCCTTTTCTTCCCCATAGAAAACGCTTAAGGTAGGCTATAATGAAAGGTTCGTACAGCTGGTATGTTCACAATGGAGCGGTTCATAAAGTTTTTATTTTGAACTTGGACTGAAGTATAAATAAATACAGTCAGACAGTGGTTAGTTCAAGGCACGGTTTTGGGACATTATAAAATGCTTTAATGTGGCTTAATGTATTAAAACAGTGACATTAGGACCAAATTCGATAATAATAAATACTAATAAAATTGTTAGGCTTATATTAATAACCTTATTAATAATATTACTATTAATAAAGCAGAATTGCCCAGAATATAAATGCAACGGTTTTGGTATTTTTACATTTTCAGTCATTAGCCTACCTTAAGCGTTTTATGGGGGAGAAAAAGCTTAAGTGCAGGGCGTTGCGTTCATATTCTGGGCTATTCTGCTTAGTAATATTATTAATAAGGTTATTAATATTAGCCTAATAATTTTATCAACTTTTATTATTATCTAATTTGGTCCTCCAAGTCACTGTTTTAAAACATTAAGCCACATTAAGCGTTTTATTTTGTCCCAAAACCGTGCCTTGAACCAAGCACCGACTTATTAATTTATTAGTCCAAGTTAAAAATAAAACACTATGAACCGCTCCATTGTGACACGAGCTAACCACTGCAAGCTGTAAAGTAAACAGGAAGAGTTTGTCCGAACTCAAATGGGTTTGCAACACAACGCAAATATCTTTGCGAGAGAACTCAAAACATTTGAAAAATATTTTTTCGTCCCACCCTGAATTTTTTCCACTCACCCCGATTTTTTTGTCCTTTAAACCTTTTGAAAAGAGTTCGGTTCATTTTACGGTTTTCGGTTAATTTAGCAGCGACAGACTTTTAGCCTTTTTTTTTTTTTTTTTTTTTGCTTGCTTTTTTTGCTTACTTTTACTTACTTGCAAAGTTTTCTGCACCGCCTTTCCTTTTTTACGGTCCATTATCTAGCTTTTACTGAAACTTAGCTCGTGTTGCACTCTCTCTGATAACGTGCTTGATTTTGACTGGACTGGGTTGAGTTTCCCAAAAGCATCGTAAGCCTAAGTACATCGTACACCCATTGAAATCAATGGAGCTACGATCAATTTAGGCTTATGATGCTTTTGGGAAACGCAGCCCTGAACGGTTCGGTCGGCCCATCGGGACCAAGGCGGCCGGCCGTTGCCGACTTGGCCAAATGCTTAACATTTATTATTATTAATATTAATATTAATATTAATATTAATATTAATATTATTATAACCGTAGAGAAATCGTGCAAGCGATAAAAACGCATCCTATGCGCTTTTGGCCCGTAAAAACAGTTTTATTTATATATATTTAAAAAACGTGACACATTAAACAAAATGGTCCGGCCCCTCTGGCATTTGTCAGAATTGCCAGATGAGATGGCCAATCCGCCGCTGGTGCTGTGCATGCAATGAGCAGAGAGAATCGCTGTGTGGTGTTATCTGTTACCTTGCCGACATAGGCCAGATGACTGTAGTCTACATTTTCTGTAAACCGTTTAGCAGGAACGACCCATTCCCTTTTATGACGCTGCTTCTGTGAACCTGTCCAGCAGTCTCCAGTGCTCAGGATCTGTTTAAAAAATAATAATGATGATTAAAATAATAATAATAATAATACAAATAAATAAATCATTAAAATATAATTCCATGCAAATTTGTATTATTTAAGACCTGGTGGTTAGGTTTTGCTATGTTTTTAATATTGATAAGTGGCATATTTTGGTAACTTTGTGCATTCAAATGTGAGACAAAAAGACGCAAATATTTAATACCCAAATTATCTGAAAGCCACCTTTTTTTCTTTGTTTGCATATTTGAGCTTAACATGAAAACAGGAATTTGAGAGAATCACATGCCAATGAACAGAAGGCTGTTCTTATGTTAGAGCAACATGAAAACCTCATCATATTCTGAATGTAACACCGAATGTATCAGATAGAAGTCTGTTTCAGGGAAGTAAATACCAAAATGATAAGTTAATTTGTCACAAATTTTACGCAATTAATAGTCATAGAGTCTAGCCGAAAGAATCCTTGCTTATTTTTTATACCTTGAATTATAGCCTATTTAAATATTCAAAAGTCAACTAGCTTTAGTTTTCCCCATTGTTTTAATTATGTTGGACAAGTTGCTTCACTGAAGCCTGAAATTGTTACAATTCAGTAGCGTCTGTTTGGCATAAACTGATTGCTGCCCATGGTCACACTTGAGTCAAGTTTGTCCATCTTTTATTTTAAAAAAAAAAATGGCCATAACCATATGACCAAATTGATTGAGTTGTTACCAGAAAGAAAGAAAGAAAAAAAGAAAGAAAAAAAAACATGGAATTTACAGGACAATACAGAAAGGTACAAAATGGGTACCTTTTCAAAAGACACTTTTGTACAAAATATTGTAATATTTAAAAAAATATATATATTATTAACTATATATATTAAATATATATATATATATATATATATATATATATATATATAAAATACTCCAACATGTAACATGTAACATGGTTGCGCTTCACCTTTCCCGAGCCCATCCACTTCTATCTGTCCTATTGCAATAAAAGCAAAATTGCCCAAATATAAATGTTCTATATTTTTTCTATTTTCATAATAAAAAATTCTCAATTTTAATAACTTTCTTATTAACTGCTAGGCTACTCTATATTAGTGTTTAGAAGGTTGTTGTTTGTAGTTCAGATGCATTCATTTAAAGTTGAATGAGTTTAAAACATTACTGTTCATGGCACATTATTATATGGACTTGTAAGGGCTTGTCAAATTGTAGTTGAGGACAGATATTGTACGGAGACCTGAGATGTCTGATATCGTGTGGATATGTTCATGTTCGGCTGTTCTATCACAGACCTTTGCTCAGTTCGCTTAACTTTCAGGCAGGAGTTGCTTGAAATGTAAGGACGGTACTATACGCTAATAACACAGTTAACAAGTCAACATTCATTGCTACAGTATATTGATATTTGAGTACAGAATTATTTTCTTAATCAGTAGTTTTGTCTTGTTTTCCAGTGAAAATATCATTAACACTTTACAATGAGGTTTCATTTGTCGACATAGTTAATTACATTAGTTGACATTAATTAACAAACAATACTTCTGCAGCATTGAAACAGAAATACAAAACCTGTGTTAATTGAAAGAAATCAGGTTAATAAAAAGACTGAATCCAATATTTGGTGATAATTTAACAAGAAAATTAGTTTTAGTCAAACGCGATAACATTATCTAGCATTTTCTGGAAAAAGAAAATCTGCTCTGGGTCAAAATGATTAGAATACAATATACACTACATATATATATACTGTGTGTGTGTGTGTGTGTATATATATAAATATATATATATAATATTAGTCAGTCATATATAGTCAAATTACATATATTGGCTTTTAATGAGAAGTTTCTGATCAGATACAATATAGTTGTAGTTGAAAAATATTAAGTTATGACTTTTTTTAAATCAACGAATCTTCGAAATGCAAAAATTATATGCAGATTTTGAATGCATTATGAGATGCATTATAACTAACAATGATCAATTACTATTATGAAAATGGTCAATATTTTAATAATGTATTAATAAATGCAGAAATAACATGAACTAAGATGAATAAAAGTTTTAGAAGTAGTTTTTCATTGTTAGTTCACGTTTACTAATTTTAACAAATGGAACCTTATTGTACACGTTGCCTTTGACAACCTTCCACAGTATACTCTACCATCCCGATTTTTCTGAAACAGCATTTACGTGCTACATTCACATCTCTTTCTACTCACCTGCACAGCGAGAAACAGCAACAAGGTCAGAGCCAGCGAAGAGCGAGGGAACATCTTCTAGAAGAGATGAAAACAATCTGTGAATGAAAGAGTAGTCAGTGGCAGAGCTTATCAAACTGACACAGGTTTTCAGTGGCCACAAAAATATAAGACTTTAGCAATGTATGGTCCGCCCAGAAAAAAAGCCTCATCGCGTGCCTCTTCCACTCTGCATGTATGTGTGTGGGTTGGGGAATGACAACCTTAAAAGACAGCACAAAGCCCTTTGAAAACAAAAAAACAAAAAACAAAACCCTTTTTAAATTAAATAATCATTACTAAACTATTTACTGAATAATTAAACCTGAATTAAAAAAAAACAAATTTTTTTTTAATAATTTACTATGGGTTACTACACATGCAACACATTACTAAGTAATTGTTCTTTAGAAGTTTGGGTGTTTCGAAAGTTAATTAGAGTTATTAATAGTACAGTTCTATGGAGCTCCTCTTGTTAACATTGAAAGTTAATTACCTCATGAGTTATGAAAATGAGTGTTTACCAGTACAGTTCTAAGGAATTCCTCTGCTTAACATGCAGGCACACACTATTTCCTGGGGCTTGGCCGTAACAGCTTCAGGGCAGTTTTGCAAAAAAACCATCTGAAAATATTTTGTTAACCGAATGTGAGGAATGCATCACATGTATGTAATTGATTTCTGAAGAAGAAACCCTATAAACTTTCTTTTTCCAAGGTAAAAGTCTTTAAAGCCATGACACATTTTCTTTAGCAAATGCCTGTGTTTGATTTGAACCGCTTTCAGGACTAATCGGTTCAAACCCACAAAGCAGTTTCTTATGAAGTTACCTGACACTTGAAACGTATTTGATTTCATTACTAAAATAATATATGGTATTCAAGTCTATACAGTGTCAAAAGGATATTCAAGTAGAATACTAGTGTTTGGGTACAGGTTCAGTGACCAAAATGTGGAAAAGTCTTTCAAATTGGTAGCTTTGATTCAGCGTCCTGCAAGTCATAAGCAGTGTCCCACATTTCAGTTTGTCTATATTATTTTAACGACTAGACAGTGTCACGGTGCGTCGGAGGAGACGAGGAGATAATCTTCACAATAAGCAGACTTTAATCATAAACCAAAGAGAATCGCACACTGAAACAAGGTATGACTATAGACGCCAAACAAAGAACGCTGAACAAAAATTAAGTACACATATGTAACACACATGGGACACATAGTAAACTAAATAAAACACACACAGAATAGTCCATGGCGTGACAGATAGGTTATCAGTGATGGGAAAAGTTACTTTTAAAAGTAACGCATTACAATATTGCGATACTCCCTAAAAAAAGTAACTAATTACGTTACTTAGTTACTTTTTTATGGAAAGTAATGGGTTATGTTACTTTTGTAATCTGGGGCCTCATTTATAAAATGTTGCGCAGAAACCGTGCTAAATTTGATCTTATAATCGTTTCTCAGAAATGCTTACGTGCGATTCATAGAATGAACGTACGAACAGAAAACGAGCGTACGCGCCTATTTCAGATGTGAAATCTATGAATTGCAAATTATCTTGTACTTGCGCGCAATTGAATGGTTTCAGCTCTCTGCCTTGTAAACGACTCCTATTAACAATTAAAATATCACCAATCATCATAATTTAGAACAGCAACCTGCAAGAACAGCTTACATTTGAAAAAATCTGCATTACTCCGACAATAAAAAGTGCGTCCGTCTGCTCTGACCCTGACGTGACGCTAAGCACTTTTCCACGTCAAAGTCCGTTTTTATGAGCGTTGGCGTGGATTTAAGCGTACGCACACTCTAAGATCAAATCTGTGCGTACGCACGCTTTATAAATGAGGCCCCCGGTCAGGGCTTGCTTGTTTGTTTTTAATATAAAAAAGTTCTTCTTTACAAATGTAAAAGCCCTTTCACACCAAAAGTGAAATGAACACGCATCAGGCTGAAGGAAATGTAAATTCACATCTGTACAGTAGAGGGCGCAGCTCAAACAAATTGCATGAAGAATATGAAGCATGAGAAGAAAGTTCAACACTGTTCAGAAATAACAAAAATGAAACACAAATGTGTAATTTATGCTTATTAGCAGAGGTGGGGGACTCGAGTCACATGACTTGACTCGAGTCTGACTCGAGTCGCAAATTTAAGGACTTGTGACTTGCTTGACTAAATAAAGAAAATGACTTGACTTGGACTTGAGATCCAGTGACTTGAGACTTGACTTGACTTGACCTTCATGACTCGGCAGGACTTGACTTTATAACAACTAATTATTATTATAAATCATTGCGAGTGCGACATAATTTGGTAAACAAAACGCAAGCCACTGAACCAGCAGCAGTGATCCGAGTCTGCGCAGTTCATGACACTGCACGAGCGCAAGAACACAGCGCGCCAAATACAGGGAGCAAGAGAATCTCGCGATGTTTGGATTAACATTCTTCCAAACTATATGCATTTGCAAAGCCAGGACGTCACCACTTCATAAAGGAAATGTATGTAAGCTTGTTCGTTAGTTGAAAACAGCATTGGTCTTAAATTCAGCTTAGGTCTGTCATTAAATTAAAGTGATTATAAATTATTAATCTCGTGTTTGTAATTAACGACGTCAAACTTTAATTTCGCTGGCGTTTCGCCTCTCAAAACAGTGCTTTAGTGTCAAGTATCCCTCTTTGTAAATCAATAGGCTAAGTTATATGGAATTGTACCACGGAAACCAGTGTTTTCGATTAGTGATATTTCTCTTGAACCCAAAATCCAAGACATGTTGTCAAAATGGCCTTAGTATGAGTTTTTATATTTATAATATACGATATAGTAATATTTTCAGCGCGGCTGCCAACAGTTCCGTTGAGCCCACAGCTAGAGTTACGCGCGTCCAGTGTTGCCAACTTCTTTCGATGGAAAGTAGCTAAAGCCAGTTTGAAAAGTCGCTAAATGTCGCTAGATGACGTCACACGCTAATTAGCATATTCGTGACGTCATCACGTCATATTGCCTTTTACATTTGTTTGTCTCTGTGCTCATACTGTATTTTAATGCAGCTAAATTCTCAATAAAACTGTTTTCCTTTATATATTTTACTGTTTCTGTTGTCAATCAACGGGATAAATATGAAATAGTGACTGAAATGCAGCCCTTTAAGACTACATAACCAGCTCTCCCTTCCAAGAAGTTACTCTGCACAAAAATCCTATTTTATAATTGAGCCGTCGTCTGATGAAATAAAATAATACACACAAGATAAGACAAGACAGAGACAATTCCTGTTCTGTGATTTTGGCTATATTTGCATGTAAAATTAGAGAAGCAACATAGTATCTGTTTTAACTGGATGCGCTGCTCCTCTCAGCCGCTCGCTGAACAGAGCAGATGCAGAGAAAGAGGTGCGTGCACCCTGACCTCGCGCCGTTGCGGCAGTACCAGCGATCACAATGCCGAGTTCACACTGCACGATTTTAGCCCGATTTTTCACTCGCCGACAGGTTTTGATAAATCGCCGACAAATGCCCGACATCGGAGGCAAATCGGAGCTCGTTCACGCGAGTGACAATCGGGCAGTGTGAATTACCAAAGACACGATCTGAGGGAATCGGCGACACGTCGCCGACGCCTGTGAAATATTTGGCATGCTAAATATCTGGAGCTGTCGGCGATTCACAATCACGCTGTGTGCAATGATTTCTGACTGAAAACTACATCACGATGACTTTCAGCCAATGAGAGAGAAAGATACAGGGCAGAGGGAAGTTCAGTGAGGAGTTATAGACCATATCAGTATTTTAATATTATATCATACAGAAACGAGCACAAACGCTTGACCAGCCGCAACATCAGCATAACAGTTACTGCAAATTATTATTCACCACTCTTTGCAGAACACAATCCCTGTTCCCTGCATCTCCCTCCTGCATAATTTGTTTTTGTTTTTGTAGCTGGAAATCAGTGCACAGACCATTTGCGGGTTATATTGTTTTAATACTTCCAGTCTAGCTCGAGAACAACGGGCTGACACACGCAGGTTCTCGCGTTATTTCCTTATCACTTCTCGCCTGTGTTTTGTTGTGAAACGTAGTTTGCGGATCAGACAGAGTTGTCGGCGATTCTTCCTATTGTGAAATCGTGCAATGTGAAAGCCCCTGTCGCCGATCCATCGTGCAATGTGAACACAGCAGCGACTGAATGATACCCCAGATAGTCACGCAGTGTGAAAACAACAGCGATCCGACGAGTTTGAAAATCGTGCAGTGTGAACTCGGCATAAGGTTTGTCCAAGAAGTCGCTAGATTTGTCGCTAGTCGCTTTTTTGGAAAAAAGTCGCTAGGGGGGTCTGAAAAGTCGCTAAATCTAGCGACAAAGTCGCTAAGTTGGCAACACTGCGCGCGTCTCTAAGCAACACACTGAATACTGAACGAATCCAGGGATTCGAACGAATCGGTTGAGTGATTCAGTGGCCCATTCTTGCTTGTTCATGAACGAATCAATTTTGAATGAATCAGTTCAATGAACGCTTCTGTGATAAAGCTGTGATTTGCCACCACTTACTGGTGGCATTAATGTCGTAGAGTAGGCCTATCATTTCATTTCATATTTCTATATTCATTTTTTTTTTTTTTTTAATTTTCCCCAACAGAACAAACAGAAAACAAAACAAAAAGCTTAGGCAGACCTTAAATGCACAGCTGTCAATTTAGTTCTTATTAAGATCAAATCAAAGAAATCGATAAGTTACAGGGGAAGATACATAAACATTAACAGTAATATGCTTCTTGTTTTGAGCCATGATGACAATAGTTTTCAAGAACAATGTAGGCAATCATGCAAAGTGAAAGAAACAGTCCAAATAGTGTCTATATCCATTTTATTTCTGATATAAGGGGTGATTTGTAGTCAGCATATTATTTTAAATTGAATAGCATGTTTTGTTACACACTGAAATTCTTTAGCGTGCTCCGAGACTGAATCCCAGGCTTCACTGGAGATATTTAGTGCAAAATCATCTCCTAGGATGGTCAAACTCAATATAAAATAAATATGAGATACATATTTCTATCTTGTATTTTTATCAATATTTTCTCAATTACAGACTTATCAGTATACAAAGTAGTATTTTGCCTATTTTCAAAATGTTATATTTAAAACATTATTATTTAAAATGTATAATTAAAAAAGTTAATTTCTGAGGAAAAATGAATAAGGTTGTGTGGCAAAAATATATTTGTTCCTGTTTGATACTGTGACTTGACTTGACTTGACTTGACCCTTATCAGGGCTCGACTTGACTTGCTTGAGGTGAGCCACTGACTTGACTTGACTTGCTTGATTTGTTTGTACTGTGACTTGAGACTTGCTTGAGACTTGATGGTAGGGACTTGAGACTTGCCCCCACCTCTGCTTATTAGTATGGCTAAATTGGATCATGGAAGGTCCGTAGCAAAGACATTGTTTAATAAAATGGGATTAAATACATAAGTGATATTTGTCTATTTAACATTTAATTATTGCAGGTTTGTATAATATTCTGAGTTTGCATTTGACTTTTTATTCATTTTGAGGAATACTGAATCTGTTTTTGTGCAGGTGAGATGAGTAAATACGTTCATACTTAGTTTAGAACTACAGTAAGGTCCTGTTCACGTGGCGCACACAACGCCTCTGCACTTACTCCCGATTTCTCTCAACATGGAAACACGAGAGCTGTCAGTCAAGACATGGGAAACAAAGTAACTGGAATTACTTATTTGAAAAAGTAACTCAGATATTTCCTTCTAAATTAAAAAGTAATGTGTTACTTTTGTAGTTACTAAAAAGTAATCTGATTACATAACTCACGTTACTTGTAAGGCTATGTTATGTAAGGTTATGTTCAGTTCATTATAGAATCATGTATTCCAGAGAGCGTGGGTTGAAACTGAACTTGTAGAGGAATGACTGGCCTGTCTTGAATTACTACTTTACAGATTCCAGTTTGTGTTGACACTTGCCCACAGACACAGTTTTACACAACGGATGACATTAAATTCACTTTTTATTGTCTTTTGGAATTCTGTTCCACAGTGAAACATAAGAAACATTTATAAAATCAGCATTAAAAAGAAGTTCTAAACAGCCTTAAGCTGCTTTACAATATTGACCCCTGAAAAAAAGTTTCTCTGTGAAAACTAGTAACACACTTTCCCACCATGCAGCTAATGAGTCCATTTCTGGGAAAGTTGGAGACCATTGCCCACCCTTCAAAAACTTCTTAAAAATAAAACTTTTTTGTACCAAACCAGAGCTGTGAATAGAAAAATCCCAGCACCACACTGTTTTTTAGTATTTAGCATTAAATTCCAATGACTAAACAAAAGAAATGTGCTTTAGCTACTGTATTCTTAAATACAAGCATTTTGAGAGAAAAATAAGACATTTTTACATAACATTCATTTCATACATATGATCATTATTGCTTGGAATGCGGGTTTGGTCTTTTTATTTAACCACACTGCAAAGAGAAACCACAAGCTTCTAAACATAGACTTACTAATCAGACTTCCTACTTGTTTACAAACAGTAACTGTAAGAAGAGGAAAGTAAAAACTGTAAAATGCAAATCATACCAGTGCTGGTTAATGAAACACACTGATCATTTTCATAAACAGCTACCCAAAATATACATTGCCACAACAGATTCATGAATTGTCTTTACAGCACTGTACTTTTCTAAAAAAAATAACTTTTGTCCTTCCATAGTCTTTTGAGGTGACTCTACTTGACTGATTTCTGGCTGTGTTTATGTTCTCATATGTCTGTGCCTATCTAAAATAGCTTCTAGCTGATTTGCAGAAACTGCACAGAAATGGCCTCAGGGCAACTTGTGCATATTTTCCGCAAACAACAGTCTTTACAGAGCACACATTGAATGCACACGTAGGGTAACATATGATTTATAGGCAAGGGAAAAATGAAAGGAAAATAAAAGCATGTATAGTGCTCTACACATACAGAGAAGTAAACCTCAAGGGCATTAAAAACCAGTTTTTCAAGCATTATTTGCATATTCTATGTGACCTAACATGGTAACTCTAATGATTTGCATGCATGAGCTCTGAAGACTTGATTGATGGCTTTCTAAACCCTCTAACACTTTTATGACTGTACAAGTACTGAATGAGTGTTGCATTATTACTTGACATTTTGTGTTGTCACAACCTTTCTCTCCTGGACGACTTTGTGTGACGATAGGTTTTGGTTAATCTGGACAGATGACCCACCTAATCCGATGCCACCGTATGACCCTTGGGTGGACGTCATCCCCTTTTGAACACCCACACTTGATCCCCCTTTGCTGTCCATATAAAGGACATGTTTAGATCCACCGTGAGTGGAAACACCTTGATTGAGGGACCCCTGAATCATGTGACCCCCTTGTCCTTCCATGACCATCATGCCCTGAGATCCAGCAACCCCTCTCTGAAGCGCCCCTGAAGGACTTGACCGCTCGTGGCTCCGCCTCCACCAGGAACACTTGTGATCCAGACAGATTACCTGTGTGCAGCATCCCAGCCTGAGCAGGTGCCCCCGTCCACAAACACCATTCTCTCGCCACGGGTCAGGTATTCGGCGCTATGTTGGCGCCCTGGACTACAACCCTCGGCTACCGGGCCGCTGTTCAGCACGTACATGTTCTGTCCCATGGTGGGCCTTTCGGTGAACAGTACTGTGCTGGGCTGCGGCTGCGGCTCCATCATGTAGTACATTGGCTGCGGTTGCATCAGGAGCGTTGGAGTCGGTTGGACAGTCGTAAACATTGCGGGCCGGTTGTCTGTGACCATGACATTCTCCACACGAGTAGATGATGACGTAGCCATGTTGGAAGGTATATTCAATGCGTTTGAAGATATAGCTCTGTTAGTGGTAATATTCCCAGGATTTATAATGTTGGTTGATGAAGACACCACCTGCACGGTCCACGATGGGTCTGGGAGGGGGAGGAAGAGGAGCGAGAGGAAGAGGAGCGGGAGGAAGAGGAGCGGAGACCTCAGGCTTTTTACCTCCACATATTTCAGCGAGAGTAGTGAACTTGGGCCCGAGGTCATTGAGAAACTCTAGGTCATTGTTATCTTCGAGGAGGCTGCAGCAGCCCACAGAGCCCACAGGAGAGCCCTTCCCTTCATAATCATACACCACAGGCTCATTCTTAGCAAATCCATCCTCCATTCCACGGCTTTTCTGTAACACACATAGAGCAATACATATATATATATATATATAAATGTGATCCACATAGATAATACAATACAGCAATATAATAATAGTATGATAATGATAGAGTGATAGATTGAACAATGAAATGATAGATAGAATGATGAAATGATAGTAGATACAAAGATAGAATGAAAAAACGATGTAATGATAAATAGAACAATATCTATTAAAATAATAGATAGAATGATAAAATGATTAAATGATAGAGCAATAGATTGACAGAACATTAAATAGAACAATAGATAGATAGAATAGTAGATAAAACAATAGATCATTAGATAAACAGAACGACAGATAGATAACTATTCACACTAAATAAACATAATAAATTAACTTTATATACACTGCCCTGTGGGTATATACTACATACTAACCTGTGAGTAGTATTCGCCCAGGAACATATCAGACACGGCCATTCCATCAAAATCTCCAGCCATTCCTCTACTCCTAAGAGTCTCACTTCTTCTGATCGAGTCCATGTAGGACATTTCCATTTCATTGTAGCCACGGCCACCCATTGTGGAAGTGGAGTCCATGAAACCTGCTCCTCCTGCTCCTCCAGCTCCTCCAGCTCCTCCAGCTCCTATGATATGCATGCCACCCACTTCTCTTGATGCATAACCCATCCTTCCATTATCAACAACATCAACTAGTGGAACATCCTATCAGAGACAAAATGGTTTGATTTAGCTTTGAGATATAAAGATCTTAATTAGATTTTGTTTCTGATAACATACATTGCAAATCAATCAGAAGTTCAAGATCTTACCCTGTCCTCTCCTTGGCCCTCAGTATGGTAAGAGATGAGATGCTCTTTAGTGTCAAAGGGCATGTCTGTGAAAGCTCCCGCCAGCCCAGCAGTTCCACACTGACACAGCAGCAACAGGAGTGGGATGACTGTAACAGAGGAGAAATACAGCAATTATTTTCACTTCATAACTATCAATTATAATATCTTTTTTGTGTTCTCCAGATTAACAATGTTAGAATAAAGTTAAGTTGTGCACAATCAGGCAAAAGAAAGTAAGGTGATTTTTTAATGTCAAAATACATTCTCTGTAGGGATGCACCGAATGTTCGGCAACCGAAATTGTTCGGCCGAAAATAGCAAAAAAATCTCTTTCGGTGTTCGGCCGAATAAGCGAAAAGACCGAATAAATTGTACCGAACAATGACGTGACGCGATCAAATAGAGGCGCGCACTAATGCAGCAAACACGTCTGCAGTGTGAAAGTCTTTAAAACTGTCAGAGAAAGACGCAAAAATAATTCCAAGCACGAAGCACCGACAGTTAGATGCTTAGCGCTGCATCTCATGTCTCCGATGAGAAGAGGAAGAGGTGGTTGATGCTGGTTACTATGATGATTGAAATCGCGAAATAGCCTCAACTGATTAGTAAATAAACTGCAGAATGTTATGTTTTCTAATACAAGCAGGGATTGCATGTATTCAAACAGCGCTGCAAGAGCTCGCGGTGCCAGGGTTCAAAGTCCAAAGCGCGAGGAACATCTGCGTTAAAACACTGTAGCCTACTCGTCTTTTGCTCAGTAACATTTTTTTTTTTTTAAAGACACATGACAATGTGATAAGTGCTACAAACATCTTCCCAAATTCGTAATCAGAATCATTTAAATATCTGCATGCTGTTGTCAACAAAAAGAAGCACTAAAATCTTCCAGCGGGTTTCTGCCAAAATAAAGTCTAAGAAAAAGCAATAACTCCATCAACATTCATAAATTTTAGTATTGTAATTTTACTGTTGTTCTGTAAAGTAAAATAAAAATAATAATAATTACCCTACAACAGCTCTATACATTTATTATAACATTCACAATAGTGTTCAAATTGGGATCTGTAGTATGTTTTAAAAGAATTCTCTTCTGCTCAGCAAGGCTGCATTTATTTGTACAGTAAAAAAATACATGCCTGATTCAAGAAGGAGGTCTCAAAAATGGCCCAAAAATATTATTTTAGTAACTTATTAATTTTTAGTTAAATTTTGCTTTGTTGGTATAATGTCTGATAGAATGTTAAAAATGTTCAGTGTTAAGTAAATATTTTTAATTGTTGTTTTGTAATTTATTTATTTATTTTGAAAAGCAGGACAAAACAGTAAAAAGCACATTTTGGATATTTAATTTATGCAGTGGTGACAAAAATAAAAATAAAAAATGGAAAAACAGGCCTGGGGAAAAGAATGCGAAAAACCATGTTCGTATTCGCCTTCGCCCAGTGTTCCATTTTGTTCGGCTTCGCTTCGCCAAGAATTTTAATTTCGGTGCATCCCTAATTCTCTGAACTCAATTCATTGTACTATTAGTATGCCATTCATGGGTTTATCTCTTATTTTACAGAAGTGTAAAGATTGAACCTCCCAGGCACCATCAAAACATGCAGAGCAGTTTGCTCAGATCTGTCAATCTCCAGCTCAACCTATAGTAAGAGTTTGGGGTGTGGCTACTGTTGTTTAGCCAGTGTAGAACTATGTGTCACATGGATATAAAAGGATATAAAAAAGTCATATTTGGTTTCAGAAGTGTATGCCAAAATTCGAAGAGACAGAAAAAGCTAAACATTGGCAGTGCTTTTATAAGATGAAGGAATGAATTGGTGGAATGTTTGGATTTCAATGGAGATGCAAAACTTGTGGAGTTTCTTCTCGACAGGTAAACTAAACTCAAGCTTTTGCTACACGTTAACTCTGTACTGTCAATCTTTACACCTGCTAGTCAAAGGTTGTTTGAAAATATGCTTTATTAATATGCTTTATTTGTAAATGTCTAAGGAATGTCATGAAGTCAGATTTACATGGTAGACATTGTTAAGATACTACACAAACTTACGCAATAATGAAAGGGCTCCAAGGAAGAGCAGGCCGATTCCAGCTGGTCCGAACCTGGATCCCTTCTTAAATGCTCCTGATGCTCCTGATGCTCCACCTGGTCCTGCTCGGGCACAAGCTCCCTGGTCGTTACAGGTGCACACATCCACCTGAATTTTCTGAGGTTCTGGACATGACAATCCCTGCTGGTCCTTGACGTCCACCATCAGCTCGTATTCTCCTGGCCACAGCTTTTCCTGGGTTCTGAAGATGGCAGTGGTATCTGATAAGAAGAAAAACCGAAGATGTCAACCACAAAGTCAGTAGTAGCAGAACGCCAGCTCGTGCATGCGTTGCGTTGTGGTAGTCTTGTGTATGTGTGACTAAGACTGATACGGAAGAGAAGAAATCGATGAATAAAGTGGTTATTTTTGTTTTCTTTGCGCACAAAAAGTATTCACGTAGCTTCACAAAAAGACTTATTTTAACGATGTTCTTACTACCTTTCTGGGCCTTGAATGTTTCAGTTGCATTGCTGTCTATGGAGGGTCAGAAAGCTCTCGGATTTCATCAAAAATATCTTAATTTGTGTTCAAGATGAACTAAGGTCTTGCGGGTTGGAACGACAACAGATCTCTGACTATTACTTCATATTATTGATTTCTTACAACAGCTAGTTTTAATATGACACACAGAGGTACTGCGGCAGTATTTTGTTATAAATATTCATGGAAATACTGTATTTTAAATTTAATTGAATTTCAATGCAATTTTAAATGTTACATCAGTGAAGTATTGTTGTGGGCCAAAAATAACCTGACAACATCTGGCATACCGTTTAAATGCTCAACTGTCCATTTCCTTAGTTCCTTCTGGGACAACATTGAAGGTGAATGGAGATCCATTGGGCGATGCATCCTCATCCACTGCAGTGACTAAGACAGCATCCTTGTCAGTACAGAGTGTCTTGACTTTGCTTGTCAAAGTTGGGCAGTGGTCATTAAAATCCTCTACTTGGATAGCAATGGTGCCTGTTGCCGTCTTTGAAGGCAAGTCTATAAGAGAAAAGGAAAAACGTATTTAAAAAAATAGTATTTTTTTATGTGCATTCAATACATAAATATAAATGTGAGATAAATGTTATACTACTGTAATATCTAATAAAAATGTACGTGTTGAAAGGTTTTTTTAAAAGTACTGAAAAAAAAGAAAAGAAAGAACAAAGAGAATGCAATGTAAATGAATCGATTAAATTAAATCAAATCATTTTTACAACATAACTTGCAGATGGTTAAGCACCCAAACATTGACCCAGTTTTCAGTAACTATTGTTGATCAACGTGAAGATGGCGCCATCTTCAGGACAGGTTATGTATCTGCAATATCCATTATATTACACTATGTGACACACTGGAAGTATTATTGGTCTTAAGTTAATTAAGTATATTATCCCATATTATGGCAGTGAACCATAACCTGGCAACATCTGGAAACAGTTGGATAAATAAAACAACAAAGACAGTTTTCCCTTTTCACTAGAACCACTGTTATTTTAGTATTATTTATACTATTATATTTTGAATTAGATTTTATTTTTATATTTTATGTTTTCAATTTAATTTTAACATCTTAGTGATTTTGCTGTGTGTTTTGTCATTTTATTTATTTATTTGTAATAATAATCAAATGTCTTAAATAGTTTTTAGTTTCAGTTACTTTAGTACTTAAACTAAATAAAAATGAGAAATGTTGCCTTGGCAACTAGCTGAAATAAAATAAATTTAAGTTATAGGTACATTTCTGGTAACCAAAAAGTTGCTGGTAAGACATTGACGTCCACTATATGGAAAGAAAAGACTATGGAAGTCAATGCTTACCAGCAACTGTTTGGTTACCAATGTTCTTCAAAATATCTTATTTTGTGTCAACAGAAGAAACTTCTACAGGTTTGGAACAACTTGAGGGTGAGTAAATGATGACAGAATTTTCATTTTTGGGTGAACTGTCCCTTTAAGGTTTTAGTTAGGATAGGTTATTAGTTAATAACCCTGCAGAAAACTTGCCTTGAGTTATGCTGTAAATAATGGCGTAGTAAGTGCCGTTAACTAGATACTTGGACTCGCGGTCAGGTGCCTTGTTCAATTTAATGGCTCCAGTCGTCTCATCGATGGTCAGCCAGTTATCTGGGTCAGATCCTTTAAGATACCTATAAGAAAAGGGAACATAGTTAGCTCAAGCTCATTTCTTATTGTTTTCTACGCCATTTCCTCTTAATTGTTGACAGAACTATTTCAGAGTAAACGTACTTTACGTTGGTAGCTTCCTTTCCTGTGTCTGTATCAATGGCGGGGCATCTTGCGATGATCTCATTACTGTTAAAAGTCTTGCCTTCTGAGATGGGGATGGCTTTTGTTAGGGGCCAGAACTTGGGTCCTTCTGGCTGGTTTTTCACCTTGATGTTCACATTGTATATATTACCCCCTGACGCTGACCATGAACCGCCTGAACTGCCACCACCTCCGCCTCCGCCTCCGCCTCCACCTCCACCTCCACCTCCACCACCACCACCACCACCGCCGCCGCCTCCTGCGCCGCCACCGCTGCCCCCGAAGTTGATATTCATTCCTTGTCCTCCTCCACTCACAGAGGGGTGGAATGGAGCAGTGTTTGCTACACCAATGCCAAGGTTCATGTCTTTGACATCCTCATAATCGACAGCCTACAGGGAAAACAGACATGAGATCATTTTTTCAAGAAAATGGTTGAGAGTATAATCTGCTTCAAAACAATTACATGCTATAAATCTCCCTGTCAAAAGTAAGTTGATACTATAACAAGGTAACAATATTAACCTTTCTTCTGTATCTGTATCAGTATAACCAAGTACCGATTAAATTTATCACCCGAGTGCTGTCTAACTGTTTTTGATGGTAAAAATGCACATTTCTGCATATCTTGTATTGATGTAAATGCAGTAAATTATGTCTCATATGAATGTTAACAGAATCCTTTTTGATGAAAAATCAAAGTACATTACTATTCAAAAGGTTGGGGTCAGATTTGTTTTTTGTTTTTAATTACCACTTTTATTCAGCAAGGACACATTCACTTAATCAAAAGTGGGAGTGAAGACATGTATAAAGCTCCAAGATTTCTATTTCAAATGGCTGCTGAAAATTCAGCTTTGCCATAATAGGAATAAATTGCATTTGAGAATTTATTAATATAGAAAACAGTTATTTTAAAGCATAATAAAAGTTACCGTCTTGTTAATCAAACAACAATACTGCAAAGAAAAAGAGAAACTGCCATGTTATTCCTTTATTATCGATTGTTTACTTGAATAGTTATTTGTTTACTTAATTGCAAAATAATTTAAATATGTTAATTTTATATGAAAAATTAGCTATTATAGTAATAATTAATTTTAATGATTAATAATTAATGTTTTTCCTGGGGTGTCAAAACAGGCAATCGAGAATTGTGAAATATGAGCAATACTGGTATGAATACTGACATTTTGGTATCACAAAACCTACTCATACCAGAAATTATGAAAGAAATAAGCAACAAATATCACTGCACACCTTGTCAAGCATAATGACTGCCTCATTGGTCTTTGGGTCCGTGCGAATGCTGAAGTATCCAGCCTCATTGCCTGATGCAATAAAGCAATTAGCCACCCAGTTGTCCGTGTCCTGAAGATCCAGGTCGCTTGCTTTGAGTCTCATCACCTCTACTTTCTCCGTATTTTCCTCAATACTGGCGTCAAACTATGGCGAAAGAAAAAGCAGTTGCAAAATTGAAGGAACCACTACAACAACATAACTGTGTGGATGCAAACATAGCGAAGATATTTTCTTACTGGGCCTTCCAACACAGGCACATTATCGTTGGACGCCATCGATCCTGATGGTGACCGTCCCTGTGGCGGCATTGCCGCCTGGAGCTCCATTCAGGTCAGATGCTTTGATAAGCAGGACATACTGATCAATAGTCTGAAGAGAGAGATGGCGTGTGAATAAAAAGGTGGAATCGTCTACATACTGCTCAACAAAACAGTCATTGTGTCTTTATTATGTTCCTGCATTACTCATTTAAAATGAAACAAAAGCAGAACATCTGGCACAATGAAGCTCATACGTGCTATGTGTGTGTGTGTGTGTGTATGTGTGTGTGTGTGTGTGTTATGTAGCATGTTAGATACCAGAAACACATTTGATACAGTGATGGTGGCCTCTCACCTCTCTATCCAGGTTAGGACTGACAACACGGATTGTGCCGTCACTGTCAACTCTGAACATTCTCTCCCCATCTGGCTGCTGCTCAACAATCTCATACTTGATTTGAGAGTTTGGGTTTCCTTGCTCATCAGCATCAAAGCAATTAACCTTCATCACTACTGTGTCTGTATCAAAAAAAGAGCGCCCACAATAAATGAAAGGAAAAATCTTTTGAAAAATGTGATTCTAAGTTCTTAGAAATGTACTCTTTATATGTATGATGGTTTCTTAAGGTTTTAAAAACATGTTTTAATACTTTTTAATACCATTTTAATACTGTAATACATTTAAAATTGTGTAACCTTCAAGTAAAAAGTAATAACATTTTTCTCAGACCTTGAATACATGTGAATGTAAACACCTTTATCATTTGAAAAATAGTTTTGTGAATATATAATGAATACTTTTAAATAGCAAAGATGCATTAAATTGACCAAATGTTAGTTTTACTAAATATTTCTATTTCAAATAAATGTTGTTCTTTTGAGCTTTCTATAAATACAGGGAGCAAGAGAATCTCGCGATGTTTGGATTAACACTCTTCCAAACTATATGCATTTGCAAAGCCAGGACATCACCACTTCATAAAGGAAATGTATGTAAGCTTGTTCGTTAGTTGAAAACAGCATTGGTCTTAAATTCAGCTTAGGTCTGTCATTAAATTAAAGTGATTATAAATTATTAATCTCGTGTTTGTAATTAACGACGTCAAACTTTAATTTCGCTGGCGTTTCGCCTCTCAAAACAGTGCTTTAGTGTCAAGTATCCCTCTTTGTAAATCAATAGGCTAAGTTATATGGAATTGTACCACGGAAACCAGTGTTTTCGATTAGTGATATTTCTCTTGAACCCAAAATCCAAGACATGTTGTCAAAATGGCCTTAGTATGAGTTTTTATATTTATAATATACGATATAGTAATATTTTCAGCGCGGCTGCCAACAGTTCCGTTGAGCCCACAGCTAGAGTTACGCGCGTCTCTAAGCAACACACTGAATACTGAACGAATCCAGGGATTTGAACGAATCGGTTGAGTGATTCAGTGGCCCATTCTTGCTTGTTCATGAACGAATCAATTTTGAATGAATCAGTTCAATGAACGCTTCTGTGATAAAGCTGTGATTTGCCACCACTTACTGGTGGCATTAATGTCGTAGAGTAGGCCTATCATTTCATTTCATATTTCTATATTAATTTTTTTTTTTTTTTTAATTTTCCCCAACAGAACAAACAGAAAACAAAACAAAAAGCTTAGGCAGACCTTAAATGCACAGCTGTCAATTTAGTTCTTATTAAGATAAAATCAAAGAAATCGATAAGTTACAGGGAAGATACATAAACATTAACAGTAATATGCTTCTTGTTTTGAGCCATGATGACAATAGTTTTCAAGAACAATGTAGGCAATCATGCAAAGTGAAAGAAACAGTCCAAATAGGGTGTCTATATCCGATGAAAATTTTGGGTCCATTTTATTTCTGATATAAGGGGTGATTTGTAGTCAGCATATTATTTTAAATTGAATAGCATGTTTTGTTACACACTGAAATTCTTTAGCGTGCTCCGAGACTGAATCCCAGGCTTCACTGGAGATATTTAGTGCAAAATCATCTCCTAGGATGGTCAAACTCAATATAACATAAATATGAGATACATATTTTTATCTTGTATTTTTATCAATATTTTCTCAATTACAGACTTATCAGTATACAAAGTAGTATTTTGCCTATTTTCAAAATGTTATATTTAAAACATTATTATTTAAAATGTATAATTAAAAAAGTTAATTTCTGAGGAAAAATGAATAAGGTTGTGTGGCAAAAATATATTTGTTCCTGTTTGATACTGTGACTTGACTTGACTTGACTTGACCCTTATCAGGGCTCGACTTGACTTGCTTGAGGTGAGCCACTGACTTGACTTGACTTGCTTGATTTGTTTGTACTGTGACTTGAGACTTGCTTGAGACTTGATGGTAGGGACTTGAGACTTGCCCCCACCTCTGCTTATTAGTATGGCTAAATTGGATCATGGAAGGTCCGTAGCAAAGACATTGTTTAATAAAATGGGATTAAATACATAAGTGATATTTGTCTATTTAACATTTAATTATTGCAGGTTTGTATAATATTCTGAGTTTGCATTTGACTTTTTATTCATTTTGAGGAATACTGAATCTGTTTTTGTGCAGGTGAGATGAGTAAATACGTTCATACTTAGTTTAGAACTACAGTAAGGTCCTGTTCACGTGGCGCACACAACGCCTCTGCACTTACTCCCGATTTCTCTCAACATGGAAACACGAGAGCTGTCAGTCAAGACATGGGAAACAAAGTAACTGGAATTACTTATTTGAAAAAGTAACTCAGATATTTCCTTCTAAATTAAAAAGTAATGTGTTACTTTTGTAGTTACTTAAAAAGTAATCTGATTACATAACTCACGTTACTTGTAAGGCTATGTTATGTAAGGTTATGTTCAGTTCATTATAGAATCATGTATTCCAGAGAGCGTGGGTTGAAACTGAACTTGTAGAGGAATGACTGGCCTGTCTTGAATTACTACTTTACAGATTCCAGTTTGTGTTGACACTTGCCCACAGACACAGTTTTACACAACGGATGACATTAAATTCACTTTTTATTGTCTTTTGGAATTCTGTTCCACAGTGAAACATAAGAAACATTTATAAAATCAGCATTAAAAAAAGAAGTTCTAAACAGCCTTAAGCTGCTTTACAATATTGACCCCTGAAAAAAAGTTTCTCTGTGAAAACTAGTAACACACTTTCCCACCATGCAGCTAATGAGTCCATTTCTGGGAAAGTTGGAGACCATTGCCCACCCCTTCAAAAAACTTCTTAAAAATAAAACTTTTTTTTTGTACCAAACCAGAGCTGTGAATAGAAAAATCCCAGCACCACACTGTTTTTTTTTAGTATTTAGCATTAAATTCCAATGACTAAACAAAAGAAATGTGCTTTAGCTACTGTATTCTTAAATACAAGCATTTTGAGAGAAAAAATAAGACATTTTTACATAACATTCATTTCATACATATGATCATTATTGCTTGGAATGCGGGTTTGGTCTTTTTATTTAACCACACTGCAAAGAGAAACCACAAGCTTCTAAACATAGACTTACTAATCAGACTTCCTACTTGTTTACAAACAGTAACTGTAAGAAGAGGAAAGTAAAAAACTGTAAAAATGCAAATCATACCAGTGCTGGTTAATGAAACACACTGATCATTTTCATAAACAGCTACCCAAAATATACATTGCCACAACAGATTCATGAATTGTCTTTTACAGCACTGTACTTTTCTAAAAAAAAAAATAACTTTTGTCCTTCCATAGTCTTTTGAGGTGACTCTACTTGACTGATTTCTGGCTGTGTTTATGTTCTCATATGTCTGTGCCTATCTAAAATAGCTTCTAGCTGATTTGCAGAAACTGCACAGAAATGGCCTCAGGGCAACTTGTGCATATTTTCCGCAAACAACAGTCTTTACAGAGCACACATTGAATGCACACGTAGGGTAACATATGATTTATAGGCAAGGGAAAAATGAAAGGAAAATAAAAGCATGTATAGTGCTCTACACATACAGAGAAGTAAACCTCAAGGGCATTAAAAACCAGTTTTTCAAGCATTATTTGCATATTCTATGTGACCTAACATGGTAACTCTAATGATTTGCATGCATGAGCTCTGAAGACTTGATTGATGGCTTTCTAAACCCTCTAACACTTTTATGACTGTACAAGTACTGAATGAGTGTTGCATTATTACTTGACATTTTGTGTTGTCACAACCTTTCTCTCCTGGACGACTTTGTGTGACGATAGGTTTTGGTTAATCTGGACAGATGACCCACCTAATCCGATGCCACCGTATGACCCTTGGGTGGACGTCATCCCCTTTTGAACACCCACACTTGATCCCCCTTTGCTGTCCATATAAAGGACATGTTTAGATCCACCGTGAGTGGAAACACCTTGATTGAGGGACCCCTGAATCATGTGACCCCCTTGTCCTTCCATGACCATCATGCCCTGAGATCCAGCAACCCCTCTCTGAAGCGTCCCCTGAAGGACTTGACCGCTCGTGGCTCCGCCCTCCACCAGGAACACTTGTGATCCAGACAGATTACCTGTGTGCAGCATCCCAGCCTGAGCAGGTGCCCCCCCGTCCACAAACACCATTCTCTCGCCACGGGTCAGGGTATTCGGCGCTATGTTGGCGCCCTGGACTACAACCCCCTCGGCTACCGGGCCGCTGTTCAGCACGTACATGTTCTGTCCCATGGTGGGCCTTTCGGTGAACAGTACTGTGCTGGGCTGCGGCTGCGGCTCCATCATGTAGTACATTGGCTGCGGTTGCATCAGGAGCGTTGGAGTCGGTTGGACAGTCGTAAACATTGCGGGCCGGTTGTCTGTGACCATGACATTCTCCACACGAGTAGATGATGACGTAGCCATGTTGGAAGGTATATTCAATGCGTTTGAAGATATAGCTCTGTTAGTGGTAATATTCCCAGGATTTATAATGTTGGTTGATGAAGACACCACCTCGGTACGGTCCACGATGGGTCTGGGAGGGGGAGGAAGAGGAGCGAGAGGAAGAGGAGCGGGAGGAAGAGGAGCGGAGACCTCAGGCTTTTTACCTCCACATATTTCAGCGAGAGTAGTGAACTTGGGCCCGAGGTCATTGAGAAACTCTAGGTCATTGTTATCTTCGAGGAGGCTGCAGCAGCCCACAGAGCCCACAGGAGAGCCCTTCCCTTCATAATCATACACCACAGGCTCATTCTTAGCAAATCCATCCTCCATTCCACGGCTTTTCTGTAACACACATAGAGCAATACATATATATATATATATAAATGTGATCCACATAGATAATACAATACAGCAATATAATAATAGTATGATAATGATAGAGTGATAGATTGAACAATGAAATGATAGATAGAATGATGAAATGATAGTAGATACAAAGATAGAATGAAAAACGATGTAATGATAAATAGAACAATATCTATTAAAATAATAGATAGAATGATAAAATGATTAAATGATAGAGCAATAGATTGACAGAACATTAAATAGAACAATAGATAGATAGAATAGTAGATAAAACAATAGATCATTAGATAAACAGAACGACAGATAGATAACTATTCACACTAAATAAACATAATAAATTAACTTTATATACACTGCCCTGTGGGTATATACTACATACTAACCTGTGAGTAGTATTCACCAGGAACATATCAGACACGGCCATTCCATCAAAATCTCCAGCCATTCCTCTACTCCTAAGAGTCTCACTTCTTCTGATCGAGTCCATGTAGGACATTTCCATTTCATTGTAGCCACGGCCACCCATTGTGGAAGTGGAGTCCATGAAACCTGCTCCTCCTGCTCCTCCAGCTCCTCCAGCTCCTCCAGCTCCTATGATATGCATGCCACCCACTTCTCTTGATGCATAACCCATCCTTCCATTATCAACAACATCAACTAGTGGAACATCCTATCAGAGACAAAATGGTTTGATTTAGCTTTGAGATATAAAGATCTTAATTAGATTTTGTTTCTGATAACATACATTGCAAATCAATCAGAAGTTCAAGATCTTACCCTGTCCTCTCCTTGGCCCTCAGTATGGTAAGAGATGAGATGCTCTTTAGTGTCAAAGGGCATGTCTGTGAAAGCTCCCGCCAGCCCAGCAGTTCCACACTGACACAGCAGCAACAGGAGTGGGATGACTGTAACAGAGGAGAAATACAGCAATTATTTTCACTTCATAACTATCAATTATAATATCTTTTTTGTGTTCTCCAGATTAACAATGTTAGAATAAAGTTAAGTTGTGCACAATCAGGCAAAAGAAAGTAAGGTGATTTTTTAATGTCAAAATACATTCTCTGTAGGGATGCACCGAATGTTCGGCAACCGAAATTGTTCGGCCGAAAATAGCAAAAAAATCTCTTTCGGTGTTCGGCCGAATAAGCGAAAAGACCGAATAAATTGTACCGAACAATGACGTGACGCGATCAAATAGAGGCGCGCACTAATGCAGCAAACACGTCTGCAGTGTGAAAGTCTTTAAAACTGTCAGAGAAAGACGCAAAAATAATTCCAAGCACGAAGCACCGACAGTTAGATGCTTAGCGCTGCATCTCATGTCTCCGATGAGAAGAGGAAGAGGTGGTTGATGCTGGTTACTATGATGATTGAAATCGCGAAATAGCCTCAACTGATTAGTAAATAAACTGCAGAATGTTATGTTTTCTAATACAAGCAGGGATTGCATGTATTCAAACAGCGCTGCACGAGCTCATGGTGCCAGGGTTCAAAGTCCAAAGCGCGAGGAACATCTGCGTTAAAACACTGTAGCCTACTCGTCTTTTGCTCAGTAACATTTTTTTTTTTTAAAGACACATGACAATGTGATAAGTGCTACAAACATCTTCCCAAATTCGTAATCAGAATCATTTAAATATCTGCATGCTGTTGTCAACAAAAGAAGCACTAAAATCTTCCAGCGGGTTTCTGCCAAAATAAAGTCTAAGAAAAAGCAATAACTCCATCAACATTCATAAATTTTAGTATTGTAATTTTACTGTTGTTCTGTAAAGTAAAATAAAAATAATAATAATTACCCTACAACAGCTCTATACATTTATTATAACATTCACAATAGTGTTCAAATTGGGATCTGTAGTATGTTTTAAAAGAATTCTCTTCTGCTCAGCAAGGCTGCATTTATTTGTACAGTAAAAAAATACATGCCTGATTCAAGAAGGAGGTCTCAAAAATGGCCCAAAAATATTATTTTAGTAACTTATTAATTTTTAGTTAAATTTTGCTTTGTTGGTATAATGTCTGATAGAATGTTAAAAAAATGTTCAGTGTTAAGTAAATATTTTTTAATTGTTGTTTTGTAATTTATTTATTTATTTTGAAAAGCAGGACAAAACAGTAAAAAGCACATTTTGGATATTTAATTTATGCAGTGGTGACAAAAAATAAAAATAAAAAAAATGGAAAAACAGGCCTGGGGAAAAAGAATGCGAAAAACCATGTTCGGTATTCGGCCTTCGGCCCAGTGTTCCATTTTGTTCGGCTTCGGCTTCGGCCAAGAATTTTAATTTCGGTGCATCCCTAATTCTCTGAACTCAATTCATTGTACTATTAGTATGCCATTCATGGGTTTATCTCTTATTTTACAGAAGTGTAAAGATTGAACCTCCCAGGCACCATCAAAACATGCAGAGCAGTTTGCTCAGATCTGTCAATCTCCAGCTCAACCTATAGTAAGAGTTTGGGGTGTGGCTACTGTTGTTTAGCCAGTGTAGAACTATGTGTCACATGGATATAAAAGGATATAAAAAAGTCATATTTGGTTTCAGAAGTGTATGCCAAAATTCGAAGAGACAGAAAAAGCTAAACATTGGCAGTGCTTTTATAAGATGAAGGAATGAATTGGTGGAATGTTTGGATTTCAATGGAGATGCAAAACTTGTGGAGTTTCTTCTCGACAGGTAAACTAAACTCAAGCTTTTGCTACACGTTAACTCTGTACTGTCAATCTTTACACCTGCTAGTCAAAGGTTGTTTGAAAATATGCTTTATTAATATGCTTTATTTGTAAATGTCTAAGGAATGTCATGAAGTCAGATTTACATGGTAGACATTGTTAAGATACTACACAAACTTACGCAATAATGAAAGGGCTCCAAGGAAGAGCAGGCCGATTCCAGCTGGTCCGAACCTGGATCCCTTCTTAAATGCTCCTGATGCTCCTGATGCTCCACCTGGTCCTGCTCGGGCACAAGCTCCCTGGTCGTTACAGGTGCACACATCCACCTGAATTTTCTGAGGTTCTGGACATGACAATCCCTGCTGGTCCTTGACGTCCACCATCAGCTCGTATTCTCCTGGCCACAGCTTTTCCTGGGTTCTGAAGATGGCAGTGGTATCTGATAAGAAGAAAAACCGAAGATGTCAACCACAAAGTCAGTAGTAGCAGAACGCCAGCTCGTGCATGCGTTGCGTTGTGGTAGTCTTGTGTATGTGTGACGAAGACTGATACGGAAGAGAAGAAATCGATGAATAAAGTGGTTATTTTTGTTTTCTTTGCGCACAAAAAGTATTCACGTAGCTTCACAAAAAGACTTATTTTAACGATGTTCTTACTACCTTTCTGGGCCTTGAATGTTTCAGTTGCATTGCTGTCTATGGAGGGTCAGAAAGCTCTCGGATTTCATCAAAAATATCTTAATTTGTGTTCCGAAGATGAACTAAGGTCTTGCGGGTTGGAACGACAACAGATCTCTGACTATTACTTCATATTATTGATTTCTTACAACAGCTAGTTTTAATATGACACACAGAGGTACTGCGGCAGTATTTTGTTATAAATATTCATGGAAATACTGTATTTTAAATTTAATTGAATTTCAATGCAATTTTTAAATGTTACATCAGTGAAGTATTGTTGTGGGCCAAAAATAACCTGACAACATCTGGCATACCGTTTAAATGCTCAACTGTCCATTTCCCCTTAGTTCCTTCTGGGACAACATTGAAGGTGAATGGAGATCCATTGGGCGATGCATCCTCATCCACTGCAGTGACTAAGACGGCATCCTTGTCAGTACAGAGTGTCTTGACTTTGCTTGTCAAAGTTGGGCAGTGGTCATTAAAATCCTCTACTTGGATAGCAATGGTGCCTGTTGCCGTCTTTGAAGGCAAGTCTATAAGAGAAAAGGAAAAACGTATTTAAAAAAATAGTATTTTTTTATGTGCATTCAATACATAAATATAAATGTGAGATAAATGTTATACTACTGTAATATCTAATAAAAATGTACGTGTTGAAAGGTTTTTTTAAAAGTACTGAAAAAAAAGAAAAGAAAGAACAAAGAGAATGCAATGTAAATGAATCGATTAAATTAAATCAAATCATTTTTACAACATAACTTGCAGATGGTTAAGCACCCAAACATTGACCCAGTTTTCAGTAACTATTGTTGATCAACGTGAAGATGGCGCCATCTTCAGGACAGGTTATGTATCTGCAATATCCATTATATTACACTATGTGACACACTGGAAGTATTATTGGTCTTAAGTTAATTAAGTATATTATCCCATATTATGGCAGTGAACCATAACCTGGCAACATCTGGAAACAGTTGGATAAATAAAACAACAAAGACAGTTTTCCCTTTTCACTAGAACCACTGTTATTTTAGTATTATTTATACTATTATATTTTGAATTAGATTTTATTTTTATATTTTATGTTTTCAATTTAATTTTAACATCTTAGTGATTTTGCTGTGTGTTTTGTCATTTTTATTTATTTATTTGTAATAATAATCAAATGTCTTAAATAGTTTTTAGTTTCAGTTACTTTAGTACTTAAACTAAATAAAAATGAGAAATGTTGCCTTGGCAACTAGCTGAAATAAAATAAATTTAAGTTATAGGTACATTTCTGGTAACCAAAAAGTTGCTGGTAAGACATTGACGTCCACTATATGGAAAGAAAAGACTATGGAAGTCAATGCTTACCAGCAACTGTTTGGTTACCGATGTTCTTCAAAATATCTTATTTTGTGTCAACAGAAGAAACTTCTACAGGTTTGGAACAACTTGAGGGTGAGTAAATGATGACAGAATTTTCATTTTTGGGTGAACTGTCCCTTTAAGGTTTTAGTTAGGATAGGTTATTAGTTAATAACCCTGCAGAAAACTTGCCTTGAGTTATGCTGTAAATAATGGCGTAGTAAGTGCCGTTAACTAGATACTTGGACTCGCGGTCAGGTGCCTTGTTCAATTTAATGGCTCCAGTCGTCTCATCGATGGTCAGCCAGTTATCTGGGTCAGATCCTTTAAGATACCTATAAGAAAAGGGAACATAGTTAGCTCAAGCTCATTTCTTATTGTTTTCTACGCCATTTCCTCTTAATTGTTGACAGAACTATTTCAGAGTAAACGTACTTTACGTTGGTAGCTTCCTTTCCTGTGTCTGTATCAATGGCGGGGTATCTTGCGATGATCTCATTACTGTTAAAAGTCTTGCCTTCTGAGATGGGGATGGCTTTTGTTAGGGGCCAGAACTTGGGTCCTTCTGGCTGGTTTTTCACCTTGATGTTCACATTGTATATATTACCCCCTGACGCTGACCATGAACCGCCTGAACTGCCACCACCTCCGCCTCCGCCTCCACCTCCGCCTCCGCCTCCACCACCACCACCACCACCGCCGCCGCCGCCGCCTCCTGCGCCGCCACCGCTGCCCCCGAAGTTGATATTCATTCCTTGTCCTCCTCCACTCACAGAGGGGTGGAATGGAGCAGTGTTTGCTACACCAATGCCAAGGTTCATGTCTTTGACATCCTCATAATCGACAGCCTACAGGGAAAACAGACATGAGATCATTTTTCAAGAAAATGGTTGAGAGTATAATCTGCTTCAAAACAATTACATGCTATAAATCTCCCTGTCAAAAGTAAGTTGATACTATAACAAGGTAACAATATTAACCTTTCTTCTGTATCTGTATCAGTATAACCAAGTACCGATTAAATTTATCACCCGAGTGGTCTAACTGTTTTTGATGGTAAAAATGCACATTTCTGCATATCTTGTATTGATGTAAATGCAGTAAATTATGTCTCATATGAATGTTAACAGAATCCTTTTTGATGAAAAATCAAAGTACATTACTATTCAAAAGGTTGGGGTCAGATTTGTTTTTTGTTTTTAATTACCACTTTTATTCAGCAAGGACACATTCAATTAATCAAAAGTGGGAGTGAAGACATGTATAAAGCTCCAAGATTTCTATTTCAAATGGCTGCTGAAAATTCAGCTTTGCCATAATAGGAATAAATTGCATTTGAGAATTTATTAATATAGAAAACAGTTATTTTAAAGCATAATAAAAGTTACCGTCTTGTTAATCAAACAACAATACTGCAAAGAAAAAGAGAAACTGCCATGTTATTCCTTTATTATCGATTGTTTACTTGAATAGTTATTTGTTTACTTAATTGCAAAATAATTTAAATATGTTAATTTTTATATGAAAAATTAGCTATTATAGTAATAATTAATTTTTAATGATTAATAATTAATGTTTTTCCTGGGGTGTCAAAACAGGCAATCGAGAATTGTGAAATATGAGCAATACTGGTATGAATACTGACATTTTGGTATCACAAAAACCTACTCATACCAGAAATTATGAAAGAAATAAGCAACAAATATCATTGCACACCTTGTCAAGCATAATGACTGCCTCATTGGTCTTTGGGTCCGTGCGAATGCTGAAGTATCCAGCCTCATTGCCTGATGCAATAAAGCAATTAGCCACCCAGTTGTCCGTGTCCTGAAGATCCAGGTCGCTTGCTTTGAGTCTCATCACCTCTACTTTCTCCGTATTTTCCTCAATACTGGCGTCAAACTATGGCGAAAGAAAAAAGCAGTTGCAAAAATTGAAGGAACCACTACAACAACATAACTGTGTGGATGCAAACATAGCGAAGATATTTTCTTACTGGGCCTTCCAACACAGGCACATTATCGTTGACGTCATCGATCCTGATGGTGACCGTCCCTGTGGCGGCATTGCCGCCTGGAGCTCCATTCAGGTCAGATGCTTTGATAAGCAGGACATACTGATCAATAGTCTGAAGAGAGAGATGGCGTGTGAATAAAAAGGTGGAATCGTCTACATACTGCTCAACAAAACAGTCATTGTGTCTTTATTATGTTCCTGCATTACTCATTTAAAATGAAACAAAAGCAGAACATCTGGCACAATGAAGCTCATACGTGCTATGTGTGTGTGTGTGTGTGTATGTGTGTGTGTGTGTGTGTTATGTAGCATGTTAGATACCAGAAACACATTTGATACAGTGATGGTGGCCTCTCACCTCTCTATCCAGGTTAGGACTGACAACACGGATTGTGCCGTCACTGTCAACTCTGAACATTCTCTCCCCATCTGGCTGCTGCTCAACAATCTCATACTTGATTTGAGAGTTTGGGTTTCCTTGCTCATCAGCATCAAAGCAATTAACCTTCATCACTACTGTGTCTGTATCAAAAAGAGCGCCCACAATAAATGAAAGGAAAAATCTTTTGAAAAATGTGATTCTAAGTTCTTAGAAATGTACTCTTTATATGTATGATGGTTTCTTAAGGTTTTAAAAACATGTTTTAATACTTTTTAATACCATTTTAATACTGTAATACATTTAAAATTGTGTAACCTTCAAGTAAAAAGTAATAACATTTTCTCAGACCTTGAATACATGTGAATGTAAACACCTTTATCATTTGAAAAATAGTTTTGTGAATATATAATGAATACTTTTAAATAGCAAAGATGCATTAAATTGACCAAATGTTAGTTTTACTAAATATTTCTATTTCAAATAAATGTTGTTCTTTTGAGCTTTCTATACATCAAAGAATCCTTTGTATCACCGTTTTCACAAAAATATTAAGCAAAATATTAAATTCAACATTGATAATAATAAGAAATATTTATTGTACTAATTTGTAATAATATTTTTATAATATTACTTTTTATACAAAAATGTTTTATCAAATAAATGCGTTGGTGAACAAACATCTTTCAAAATCATTTAAAAATCTTACAGACCCCAAATATTTGAACTGTAGTGTATATTTGAAGATTTTTGTTGTTGTTGTTCAATTATTAATTCAGAAATATCATTACATTTTTGGGGAGTTGCACCACATTTTACAACTAACCTTATATTACCAAATATTCATAATATATAAAGTGCAGCTGATTCCCCCCCCCTAATTAATTTCTTATTAAATTACTGTTAAATAATAATAAGATATTATTCAATCATAATAATAATAATAATAATAGGAAGAAGATATTTTTATTTATCAAATAATTTGCAAGATCTTGCAAAACTACTTCATAAAAGAGAAATTAATTATAATACAGAAAAGTATACAGTATATCAAAATTAGTATATGAATACATTTTAAATAAACAGATTAATTAATTAAAAGATCCAGGACAAAAAAAACAATAACCCACATGCAGAATTTGATCATTATAAAAATCACCATTCTGTTTATTGTAGAAACTTCGTCACTTTATTTTTTTATATATATACCTGTAACAACTGCAAATCACATACCTGGTGCACTGAGCTCATCTACAGCCCCGAGATCCATCGCACCAAAAACAGGCGCATTATCATTCTGATCCTTCACTTTTATTCTCAGCCCAATGTCATTTTCTGCAATCGTGCCATCTGTAAACGTAGCAATGCCTGAAAGCTGCAGAGGAATAAATTTAAGATCACCAACCATCATAATCAAGCCAAGCCACCTTCATCATCATCATCATGAATCATCATTGTAATCACGGCTATTTCACTTACATTGTATTGTGCGATGGACTCTCTGTCAAGGAGCCCCGTTATCCTGACATATCCATTTTCAGGATTTACCACAAATAAATTGAATGGCGCCTGGTCTGCACCGATGCCCTTCAGTGAGTACCTCACATTTTTCAGTTTGACGTCTTCCTTATCTGAGCGAATCTAAATAAATCAGAAACACATTTATTTAACACAAAAACCGATCAAGTCAACAGTGACCTAACACATGAAGCACTGTAAATCTCAGAATGCTTGCATTTGCTTATGATATTGACTTCATCAACTACTTTTACAATAATGATACTGCAGACATCAGTTTTATATATAAAGTTTGAATTGCAAGAAGCTAAAGTTGTAATTTTCATGTGTAATTTCTATGCATAACATAAATTTAAAAGAACAGCTCACCCAAAAATGAAAACATGCAGAAAATTTACTTTCACAAAGATGAGATTTAGACAAATTTTTAATTACGTCACTTGCTCACCAATGGATCCTTTGCAGTGAATGGGTGCCGTCAGAATGAGAGTCCAAACAGCTGATAAATGCATCACAATAATCTACAACTAATCAACATGACTCCAGTCCATCAGTTAATAAATTGTGGAGTGAAAAGTTTGTTAGAAACAAATCCATCATTAAGGCGTTTTAATTTTAAAACATTGCTTCTGGTTAAAATACTATAATTGATAATCCATAAGAACGCTTCCTTCAATGAAAAAGTCCATCCCCTCTTGTCCTCTCACATCAAAATCCACCACTATATTTGTTTAGAACTGTTTTGATCTGTGCATATTTATCTCCTGATTCAGGCGAGACAACTTTTTTAATGGAGAAAGCAATACTATGGAGATGACTTCAAGTTAAAAACATTGGGATATATCTGTTTATTACAAAAACAGCTTTTCACTTCACAAGCCATAAAGTCATTGAAGTCGTGTTGATTACTTGTGGATTATTTTGATATTTTTATCAACTGTTTGAACTCTCATTCTGACGGCACCCATTCACTGCAGAAGATCTATTGATGAGCAAGTTACTTAAAGCTAAATTTCCTGCAAATCTGTTCTGATAAAGAAACAAATTCATCTTGGATGGCCTAAGGGTGAGTAAATCTTCAGCAAATTTTCACTTTTGGGTGAACTAGTCCTGTAATTCTACTATAAATTGCAATTACAAGAGATCTTATTTTTCCCTCCCTGGTGAAAAAGTTGATGCCTTACTTGTCTTTTTTACACTTTAATTGTGCATTAATGTTGATGTTTGCATATTAATGTGTTTGATGCAGGAGAAGTCTCACTCACTTTTGCAATGAACTCTCTCTTGGTGTAATCCACATTTTCCTCTAATATTTGGGGAGGGACGATCCATTCTCTCTTCTGCCTGTGGAGGGCGACAGAGTGCTGGAATCTGGCTTCAACCTCAAACACATGCTGTGGGAAAACAGAAATGCACATCAACAATTTGTGAAGACAGACTTATCCTGCCAACCTTCTCACACAGCAGAAAAAGGAAACCAAGAAATATTTGTTTTTATATTTGCTGCCCTGCCTGGTGAGAACGTTCTCATAAGCACGATTTGTAAATGATTCACTGGTGAGTCATTATAAATTATTGAAACTGCAGTTGCAACTTGCATGCATGCATAGTTTGACACTAAGCTCATCCTGTCTGTACACAGACAAAATTAAACAGATGCTGTAATTTATATGAAATGAGATGAAAGTGATATAATAATATAAATAAACCTGAAAAGATTTGCAACCACAGAAAAAAAAAAAAAAAAACCTGCGCAGGAGTCAATTATTTAATTTTGCAGACCTCTAATTAAGAAAGATAAGGTGAAGAAATACTTGGCAAAGACTAAATACATTCCATTTAAGTCGAGATCACCTTAATCAGACCACACACAAAAGGAAATAAAAACCCTGGAAAATCACAAGTATAAAATCTAATGTCTTAGTAAAGTGGCTTCTTTACTTTCTTCCACTGTGCATTTCTGAATTTTAACTACAGAAACTTTGCACAACACTTCTGCAAGTGTTTATAGTGATTCATGAAGACTCCACATTTTGTGTAGTAACTACATAAGGTTTGGTACATGCATTAGGTTGTTTTACGTAAACTGAAGGCCCAATGATCGTTGTGTAAAGTAGAAACTTTACATTTGTTAAGTGGAAATAGAAGGTATTAAATAAAATGTGTGATTCACGTTCTCGTACACACACTGTGTATGCCACATGTATGGGTATAATGTATGCAAAAATATTAAAACCGAAAGCCAAAACAACCAAGACTGTGCTCTTGGCATATCTACCCAGCACATACTGATAAAAGCAGCAAAATATGCCTTCACTGAGATTCTCCAGTGTAAACTATTCCAGGTAAAATGATTTTCACTCATTTCGACTGTTGCTCGGTGACTCATCTTCATTAAAATGTGAATAATTATTATTGAGAAATGTCAATCGCTGAGGTGCCAGAGGGCGGGGATTTCAGCACACCTGAAATTAAATGGAATAGGCTATACTTTCTCACACAATACTTGCAGATCCAGCTTAACTGCTGCAGTTTGTCTGTCTGTATTCTAGACAGAGCTTGTTCTGAAATGCCCTTTATGAAACTTCACCATGGTAAATAGTGAAAGTTGCCAACAAAAATACTACAGTTACTATGGTAACATAATAAGATTGTTAGATCTCAGACCAATGTAAAAATAAATAAAATATAAGTTTTTATTTATTTATTTTTACATTGGTCTGAGATATATATATATATATATATATATATATATATATATATATATATATATATATATATATATTACTAATATTTTTTCTGCTGATTGACAACATCATTAACAATAATATAACAGCCTATTATAATACTGTATATTTAATATTATGTATAGTAACTTATAAATACCACATAGGCTGTAAACGATAGATAGATAGATAGATAGATAGATAGATAGATAGATAGATAGATAGATAGACCACTAAAAAACTAAATTGTTGTCTTAGCACTGAGAATTTCTTTGCATTTTATCCACTGCTTTGAATAACCACTGAAAAAAAACCCCGGTCCCACTTTATATTAGGTGACCTTAACTACTATGTACTTACATTTAAATTAATTATTTGGTACAATGCACTTATTGTGTACATACATGTTTTTACATTGTACTTATATTTTTAAAAATACCTATCTGTAGTTACATCTGTAATTCATTTCTGTAATTACATTTATAATTACACTGTCAACCCATCCCTTACACCTTAACCCACCCTTAAACCCACCCAAACCACCAAACCTGTCTCTAACCTTACCCATATCCCACCTCAAAGCAGCAAAAGTGTTTTGCAATACAATATGACCACAATAAGTACATTGTACTTATTTTTTGATGTAAGTACATAGTAATTAAGGCCACCTAATATAAAGTGTGACCAAAACCCCGAACTGAATCTCTGAAAACTCAAATCAGCTTTGACAGAAATGATTGTGAAAAGTTGAAAAGATGGACAAAAAGATGCATAATGTAACATTTTTACCATGTCTCTTCTTTTTCTTTCTTTTTTTACATTTAGTTGCCATTGTACATTTCTGTAAAGGGTTGGACAGTTGATGCGATTGCCCTCCGGCATTTTAAAGGTTAAAGACAATAAGGCGTTTTTTCAAACTAACTTTATAAACGTAAATGTCGTTGCTTTATACATCGACAGTGCTATAAACAAACAGACTGCCAAACCAACAAAAGTAGTTTCAGTTTTATGAGAAACGATTGTTTCGGTTTACAAAACGATACTTTGCCATTCAGAAGAAAGACTAAAATGGAGTAGGCCATGTTAACGGGGATATCTATTGACAGATATATTTTAAAACATGTCAAACTTACCGATAGTCCAAAACAAAAGAGAAAAGCAACAGCAGGCGATATACGCCGGGCCATGGCCGGAGGAACACACGGTATTTCCTGATCACCTGAGATCCGCTGCTGTCACCAGCTGCTTGTGCAAAAGTTTATAGATCCCGCTGCGCCTGAAGTGCGTCCCGGTGCTGTTTGATGCGCGATAATGCGAATGAGATCGATCCGGAGCGCTTTACACTAACTCCTTATTCATTGTTTCTCCCACACCCTCACCTTCAGGGTTAAAAGGAGGACCTAACGTCACAAAGATGGGTGGGTGTGTGAGAGAGAGAGAGAATGTGTAAGTGCGGAAGCCTGTGTGTGTGTGTGTGTGTGTGTGTGAGAGTGAGCGAGAGAGAAAGGGGTGGGGAATATATAATTTTTCACAATTACATTTAATGTATCATAAGGGGTGGCAAGTGTTCTCACCCAGTAGTATTAACATATATCCACAAGACCCATTCTTAACCCATTATGTGGTGTACTATGAGTAACAAAACTTCAATCATTAAAAAATAAATAAATAAATAAATAAGGTGAATGATTATTATTATTATTTTATACATATATTATTCAATTTAAAAACAAATATTTAAATTAGTTATCTGCAACATTTCAAATATTTTGTCAGATAAAGAATGCCTCCAAGTGTTAATAAATTGCATTGTGTCATCCTGAGCTAAATTAATACATTTTAATACATGATGAAACTTGGGCTATAGCTGTGCTTTAAAAGGTGAAAGGGTTGACAGTTTTATATTTCATGATTTCACAATAATGTTTTCAGTAAAAGGTGAATCTAATGCTGATATTTATATAAATATCAAGTTTTCAATAATCAGTGCTTTATTTGTTTCTTATACTGACAGACATACATAATAAACAACAAACTAAATATAAAATAAAGTGATAGAAGAGGAGAAATGTACTTGTTTTAAAAATTTCAAAAATAGTTTCTATTTTATTTTATTTTTATTTATGGGTTTCTGCATAATTTTAATAAATGTTTTAATGTGTCTATGTATGCATGTATAAAACCCTAAATAAATGTATAAACACACAGTATACACATATTTGCTAATCAAGAAGTTGGAAACACAAGCGTGGGTCAAAAGGGCAAAAATGTATCCTCATGGGGAAAGATGGGTAAACATAATACTGAAAAGGAACTTTTTTTTTTTTTTTTTGACATGCTAAAATACCTTTAAAAAACACATAGTATCACTATTAAAGTCACATAATTTGCACAAACAGTATGTCCATGACACAAAAGGTATGCTTTTGTAAATATGCATGCTTCTGTTGCTCACTGACAGTGTGATGTTGCACGTGAATTTTTTGACACCATCAGTTATATCAGGTATTTAATGGAAATAATACATCCTAAAAATCATTCTGAGATCATTCTTTTTTAAATCGCACAAAAACCTTCGAGCAATCATGTGTAGTTTTGCTAAAAATCTATTGTGCTGGCCCAGAGATTAACTTCATTAGCAGATCAGAACCAATGCTCTTTTGAATTAATATTAATCACACTTAGTATAAATTGATTCCTCAGAAGCTCACACCTTAACATGTGCTTGTTAAAAGTTGGTCATACTTAGCTTAACCGAAATGTGCCTGAGGGTTTGCCCAACTAAACAGCAAATAGTTTTCTATTGTATTTTATTGGTAATGGACATGTGTTTGTATGCTAAATTATTTCTGGAAATAGTTTTAATCAATAATTTTGCATGTGAGTTTCATGCACACACTTATTTGGCTGCGATAAGACTGCCAAACATATTCCGATGTGCTCTGTGACGCAACTTCAGTGGAAAGGAAAGAACGTTTTGAGGAAAGGTGAAGTCATGGAATTAAAGAAGGTGTAAGAAAAGAGTGGGGAAAAAAAACAGAGATTGGGCGAGACAGCTTTAGCTGTTTATTATTTCCTTCTGTCGATCTGTCTCTTTCACTTACTCATTCCCACTCCCTTGTCTCAATTTGAAAAATACAATAAAATAATTGCAAAGCATCGTGTTGTTAAGTATGAGCACAATACTTTCTAGATGTTAATAAGGCCTCGGGGTCTCTCAGACTGGAAATAGAATATGAGGGCTAAGAAAATTCAAAGGGTGTTTCAGAGGCCCCTTAGAGAGGCTCTCAATAGCACGTCTTCGCCATTTGCACACATTTAGAGAACATCCTGAATGTGGGCTCCATTCAGATGAAGTCTGCACCTTTTGAGCCGCCATAAATCTGTTTGTCAGACACAACTGCTGAACAAAGACGTTGAAAGAGAGGAGAAAAGAAAGAGAGATTCCATGATGTTTACTGCAGGTCAAACATTCATGCACAAACATAGAAATAGACTCGATTTTGATTATTAGAGTTTGTACACTGAAAAAAAGAAATACAATTTCACTCAGAAGCTCCTAGTTAATTACACAATTAATTACATAGAAACAGCAAGGAACACCATGAATTAAATGTTACATTTTAAAGTAGCTAGACTGAAATAGTATTTTCGGTAACACTTTACAATAAGGTTCATTAGTTAACATTAGTTAACAACATTAGTTAACATGAACTAAGAATGAACAATACTTCTACAACATTTATTAATCTTAGTTAATATTAATTTCAGCATTTATTAATGCATTATTAAAATCACAAGCTGTGTTTGTTAACATTAGTTAATGCACTGTTAACTAACATGAACAACTCTATTTTCATTGACTAACACTAACAAAGATGAATAAATAGTGTAATAAATGCATTGTTCATTGTTTGTTCATGTTAGTTAAAACATTAAGTAATGTTAACAAATGACACCTTATTGTAAAGTGTTACCATTTATTTATTAGAAACAGCAAGGAACACCTTGAATTAAATGTTACATTTTAAAGTAGCAAGACTGAAATAGTATTTTCTCATAAAATATACTCCAATAATCTTTTATTTAACTTTAAAAAACATTTACAGTGTAATGAAATAAAATAAAATAAAAATGTTTTTGCATTTTTATACATCTTAAAATTCTTGAAACAAGATACATTTACTTGAGAATCAAAATTAGAAACTGAGACTTTAAAAAAAATATCTCAAATGATTTTTATTTTTTTTTAATGGCTTTATTAAATAATAAAATAAAATGAAATACAATATAAAATGTTTTATTAGCGTTTCAATAAATACATCTTAAGATTCTTAAAACAAGATACATTTACTCAAGAAGCAAAATTATAAAAGATACTGAGACTTTTTTAAAGAAAATATAATTATTTTTCATTTTTCTTACTGGCATTGTTAAATAATAAAAATAAAATAATATTTCTCTCAGAAATTGCTTGTAAATTTCATAATTAATTACAATATATTTACAAATATTAAATCATATTTAAATATTAAATTTTAAAGTTATTTAATTTTTTCAAAATATTTTTCTTGTAAAATGTGCTCCAACAATCTTTGTTTTATTTCAAATCTCAAAAGAATTTTTTTTTTTTAATTTTTACTTATGTATAGATAACAAGACTTATTTTAGAAAAGATCGTGTTTTTAATTTTTGTTATTGGTTTGCTAAATTTAGTGAGGTTTAAATTTAAAATAGCACTTTGCCAATGGGGTAAGAGAATAAACTTAATTCAAGATATATTCTCTGAAAAAGTCTTAATCCTTATACACAGTTTTATCTTCTTTTTTCAAATGTTTGGATATTTTTGTAGTGTGTGTGTGTTAATTGTATCTGCTGGTGTTCATGGATGGAGAATGAGAATAGAGAGTACCGAAAACCAGTCGTGCAGGAAACTCCCTTGAGTTTGGATGGTAAACAGTCACAGGTCTGTATCTGTAGACGCTGCATGTACACGCTTGTCACCTGTGCACAATGATTGTATGACTCATGGTGAAATCAGTGAGAGAGATTGGGAGTGTCTGGCTGGCTTAAGCAGGGTGTGTTCAAGGAAAGGGTTGAACAGGCAACGCCCAAGTTTTCCGCGCTCACATGGCAAACCGCCTAACCTATAGGATGCAATCCTACTCGTCGTATAGTCGTGTGCAGTGCTGAGATGGTATATCCGTGTGCTCATATTTAATTTGCAGTTGTGGAGACACACATCTGTCACACCCCACTTATGTACTTTGGGCAAAATGTTTTAGGTTACAGTAATAGTCCCAGCTCTAAAAGAAGTTTTTCAGTGTTTTTTTTTTATTATTATTATTTTTTTTTTTTTATGTATCACTGAGATACAAGTTATTATCACTGAGATTTTTGTTATTAATTTTTTATTTTAGTAACATTTTTTAAAAAGTTTAGTTTTTTATGCTTAATTAGATTTTTTGTGAACATTTATTATTACTTTTATTTTATTTAATTATTTTATTTTGCTATAATAACACATGGTTAGTTTTGGTGTAGACCTTAGGTCTCTGGTTAGGGTTAGAGTACAGGTTGAACTTTATGCTAAGGAAACACTTAGGGGTGTGTAAGTAGTTGAGACAAGGTATTGCACATACTTTTGTAAGGGCTGGGTTAGGTTAGTTTACATTAGGTTAGGTTGTGGATTTTCATTTCCATGAAATTTCTACCAGTGTACTTATTCTGAAGCATTAAATATTTCAGTCTTCTTCTTCAGTATGGCAGGGTTTGCATGGTTAGGATTAATTTTGGTAGTGTAGACTTTCACAGAATTGTGCAAAAGTGAAAAAATATTAGATGCATTTTCAGTCATAAGTGATTTGAACCATATATTGGCCACACCCTACAGGAAGTTTTGGAATTTGAATTGGAATGACAAGAAGAGGAATTCATTGAATTGCAATTTAAAGAAATTTAACGCACATGGTGCACTTTCCCCTTACAATTTATATTATTAAGTTGACATATTTATAATATATTATATTTATATCTCATAGTTCTGTCTTTATGTTGCATCATCCCTAAATATGAATTGCATCCTTAATTTTTTTTTGTAATTAAATTTAAATACAAAATTTAAATTTGTAATTCTCCCTTACATTTTCTGCACAATCCTGCTCTTTTGTATTAGAGATCTACTTTTCAATGATTTACATGCAGTAAAGTTAGCTCAGTGCAGGCTGTTTATAGTGAGCACTTGGCCTTTGACACACCCTTGCATTTCACTGACATTCCTACAACTGTTTTTTTTTTTTTCACCCCACAATTAGTGTCTTTCTCTCCATCTCGCTCTGTCACTTCCACTTCCCAGTTTTCTCATAGTTAGTCTCATTATGTTGACTTTTTCAAAAGTTTATAATGTTATAGTTCTCAGTCGCAACAATCTCCATTTCCCTTTCTCTTCCTCCCTCTTTCCTCTCTTTGTATGAGAGCACTCTTTCTTTTACCTTCTTTCTCTTTCTCTCTGTGTCTCTTTAAGAGTGTAGTCAAAAGAAAACAGCTCCATGACAACGGCTGGGAGTGAAACCTGAGCTCAGCGATAAGGCCAGAGAAACGGGAGGCGTGTCTAGAGTCTCAAATAAACAGTGTTTCCCAGCACCCAGGCATGCGGAGCTAAAACATTAGCCATCCTTTTGCTATTTCTATTCAATAAAGACAATAACCAGTAAATTTTAATTTATATTTTTTTGCTCCAACATGGTTTCTGTTGTGAAGTAGGTGAAGTAGTACAGAGCATTAGCCAAGCTTTGTTTGTTTGTTTGAATTCTGTGCCTGTATAGAGGCCCTCAGCACATTATAAATGGTTTGGCATGCACTTTATATCATTTTTACTGTAAAATACTGGGTTTTGGATGTAAGAAATTATGAATTGCCATATAATTTAAAGTTCAAAACTAAACACACTAAACAAGAAAATATATGCACATTTATAGTAAATTATTGTTTAAATTATTTTTTTGTAAGTAAAACGTATAATTGAATAAATTCAATGATAAATTCAATTATAGCAACAGATAAAGGACATTAACATCACATAAAATAATGATTATTTTTAATTTAAATAATTTTGTAATCACTTATGTACAGTATGTTTTGTGTTACATTTTGTGTCATTAAGTTAATAACATTAATTACATTACAACTAGTGTTTAGTTCATGTTTAGAGATTTTTTTAAATGTTTTTGAAAGATGGCTCGTATGCTCATTAAGGATGCATTTATTTGATAAAAATACAGTAAATATAGCAATACTGTGAAATATTATTTCAATTTAAATGTCTTTTTCGAATTTTCAATTAAATTTATTCTTGTGTCATTAGTGTCACTTGATCTTTCAATAATTATAATATGAAATAATTTTAATATGCTTATTATAATTTAATTTTACTGCACCGCTTATTATTTTTGTGGAAACTGAAAATTCACATTGTTTTTTTTTTGTTTTTTTTGTAACAACGTGCATGCCATACAAACACAAAAAGTCTTAATTGTGACTTTTGATTAAATTATTGCGTCTTTGCTGAATAAAAATATTAATTTATTAAAATAAAAAAAAACATTCTTACTGACTCTAGTCCTTTGAATGGTAGAGTACAAAGCAGGTTTTGGTTCAAATATATTGATATATTTACATTATATCACTTAAAGGGATAGTTCACCCAAAAATGAAAATTCTGTCATCATTTACTCACCCTCAAGTAGTTCCAAACCTGTATGAATTTCTTTATTCTGCCGAACACAAAGGAAGATATTTTGAAGAAAGTTTGTAACCAGGCTGTTTTGGGGCACCATTGACTTCCATAGTAGGAAAGAAAAATACTATGGAAGTCAATGAGTCAGCAGAACAAACACATTCATACAGGTTTGGAACTACTTGAGGGTGAGTAAATGATGACAGAATTTTCATTTTTGGGTGAACTATCCCTTTAATGAAATACATAGTTATAAGTCGTAGAATATGTGATGACATTTTTTTTTGGTACTGAAAGTTCATCATAAAATGTTGTATTAGAGTGTATTGACGCACAGAGATAGTATCAGAGAGCTTGTTTTGACATTGATTGAATGCCATGAGAGGCCGATTGGGGTGAAGCCACTGACTCACTGTCTGACTGTCATTAGATGTACCTACCTGTCACACATCTGTCCGTAAAATACGGCACACCCTGAGAACAAGTGACGCTTTCATGGCAACTTCCAGTGCCCTCAAACTATATTTTAAATGCACTAAAAACGTCAATACATTGCAATACATTTTGTACATGCTGTTACAATATTTCACACATACTTGATTGTCTACATTTGTTTCATTTTAGCGTTTACTGAGAAATCGCAAAATGAGGGAAAGGAAAGGAGAGAGGGTCACATACCTGCACTCGGAAAGCGAACAAACAGAGTGCAGAGTGATCTCTCGTGTTGAATTACATGCATGCATCAGTGCTCATGCAGGCAGAATGCATTATCCTAAACAAAGCTGTGCCACATAATACTGAAGTACGTTTGTGAGCTATCTGAAAATAAATCTGTTTGAGAGGGAAAGTGGTTTTGTGGTTTATGCTTGAGGTCTGGATGCATCTGGGACGTTTGCTGTCAGCGTGTATCAATAGCAGCTGTACCGTCACTGTTATCACATCCCATCTCACACTTGGTTTAGTGACTGGTATCTCTTTCTCTCGCTCTCTCGGGCTCACTCTCTCTCTCTCTTTTATTTTTTTCTTTTATACTGGGTTTGCGCACCATTCAGAATTGAATAATGATTTGAGTTCCTAAATTTGAATTGAGGCAGCAAACTGGATGCAAAACTATAAATCTGAATGGAATTTAACAAAGTAGAATTAAAATGGAATGAAATTCACATAACTGCTTTAAATGCAGATTTTAATAATATTTAATTTAATATTTAATATTTTAATTTAATTAATAAAATTTATATTTTTAATAATACATTTATTATAATTTAATATTTATTAATATATATATATATATATATATATATATATATATATATTATTTAGATTTTAATAAATTATCATCCATTTTATTGATCATAGTGCAACACCAATTTGTTCTCAGAATGCTCTAATTTATTTTTGGCAATATTTAATTTTATTAAGTCATCTGAAAACAATGTGGTGGACTTTTCGTGGTGCTGTATGGCAAAATAAAATCTGTATTGAAGGATGTAGACTGAATGAAAGTTCAAGAAATAAATATGAATTGAATTTAGTGAAGTAGAATTAAAATGAAATTAAATTCATATAACTGCTTTAAGTGTACATTTTAATAATACATCATTTATCGTTTTAATAATAGATTTAACTTGTATTTGTATTTATATATTTTTTTCTAAATTGCATTTCCTTTTATTGGCCAAAAAAGAACAATTTGTTCGCAGAATTCTCTAATTTATTTAATTTTATTGTGGTGCTGTATGGCAAAATAAAATCTGTATTGAAGACTGCTCGAAGGTTCAAGAATAAAAACAAAACTATAAATATGAATTTAATTTAATGAAATAGAATTAAAATGGAATGAAATTAATATAACTGCTTTAAGTATAGATTTTAATAATACATTATTAATACGTTTAATAATGGATTTAACTTGTATTTATATATATATATATATATTTTTTTTACAAATTACATATCATTATATATAATAATTTAGCTTTCCTTTTATTGACCATAGAATTCCCAGAATTCTCTAATTAATTTTTTTCAATATTTAATTTTATTAAGCCATCTGAAAACAGTTTGAAAAATCAAATCTGTATTAAAGACTGGAGATTGTATTTATAGTTCAAGAATAGAAATATTAGAAAAATATTAAAGTAAAAAATATTCTGCAGTACAACAGATAATTCTGCAAATTTAATGATGTAATTATGTTACAAAAATACAAATCCTCTGATGGAAATTTCTTGTGTTTCATTCAGTATGCTGAGTGAAGCCCATTCAATTCAAATTACAACCCATATATATATTGATATCAAGCCAATTCTCAGATTCCGATTTTGCCCCACCTTGTTTCACACACTGATTTTCTCATGATTCAGCTATAATGACAGAGCTTCGTGTGATTTTCATCTGTCAGTCAGGTGTTGGGAGGTGTAGCAGGTGCTCACACCCAGACTCAAGAGAAGCTTCAGGGCTTCAACATCACCCAACACACAATGTTCATCACCACATCAAGACAATCGGGATTTTTTATTTCTTATCAACTGGGAGTTTTCGTGACACAGTCACCACACCAAGAAAGATTATTCACAATTACAATACACAAAGTAAAAAAATAAAAATGAATATTATTAAGTTTTAAATGGTAAAACTGATAAAAAAAATTAAATATACAATAAACAAAAGAATAATATATAAAGTATTCACATCTTAAAATAATGAATGAAAATATATGCTGTTGAAAATTGTTGTGCTATATAGAGCAAAAATTACATTTATGCTACAGTGCCTTGCGAAAGTATTCATACCCATTCATTTATTTCACGTTTTGTTATGTTGCAGTTGCAATTGTTACCTTCTGCCCAGTCTGAGGCTCTGAATGCTTTGGACTGGGTTTTCATCTCAATATTTTGGTGCATTGAGCTTTTCTTCTACTCTGACGAGTTCCTCAGTTCCTGCCGTTGAAAAACAGCCCCACAGCATGCTACCATCACACTTTACTTTTGGGATGGTACTCTACAGGTGATGGAGCAGCGCCTGGTTTCTTTCAAACATGATGCTTGGTATTGAGGTTCATCAGACCAGAGAATCCTGTTTCTTGCAGTCTGAGGATCATTTAGGTGCTTTTTTGCAAATTCCAAGTGGGTTTTTGTGTGTCTTCACTGAGGAGAGGATTGAGTCTGGCCACACCGACATAAAGCACAGATCGGTGGAGTGTTGCAGTGTTGTTTGTCCTTCTGTAGGTTTCTCCCATCTGCATATATGATCATGGAGCTCAACTAGAGTGACCATCAGCTTCTTGGTCACCAGTCTTGACAAGGCCCTTCTCCATCAGTTGCTCAGTTTGGCCAGGAGGCTAGCTCAAGGAAGAGTTCTAGTTGTTCCAAACGTCTTCCATTATGGATAATGAAGGCTACATGATTCTGTGAACCTTCAATGAAGCAGAATTTTTTCTGAACTTTTCCCCAGATCTGTTGACGCAAACCTGTTTCTGAGCTCTACAGGCAGTTTTGGGTTTTTTTACCTCAGGGCTTGGTGTTTCTTCTGATATGCATTTTCAGCTGTTAGACCTTATATTAAGACGTGTGTTCCTTTCCAAATCATACCCATTCAATTGAATTTGCCACAGGTTAGCTTCACTTGAAGTGTAGTAACATCTACAAGCAATATGAATGCTCCTGAGCTAAATTTCATCTGTCCCATATAAGGGTTTGAATACTTATGCAATAGAATCATTTAAGTTTTTTATTTTTAATAAATCTGCAAAGATGTTAAAAAAAAAAAAAACTGTTTTTTGCTTTGCCATTATGGTGTATAGAATGATGTGGGAAAAAAGTCATTTAAAGCAATTTAACATAAGGCAGCAACATAACAAAACGTGAAAAAAAATGAAGGGGTATGAATACTTTCGCAAGGCACTGTAAATAAAGGTACAAATATAGAGATATGTACACTCTCAGAAAAAAAGGTACAAAAGCTGTCACTGGGGTGGTACCTTTTCAAAAAGTACACTTTGTACCTTTCATGTACTAATATGCACACTTTCAGTACTAATATGTACCTTTAAAGTACAAATATGGACCCTTTAGGTACAAAGGTGTACCTTTTGAAAAGGTACCACCCCAGTGACAGCTTTGTACCTTTTTGTCTGAGAGTGTACATATTTCTGCTGAAAAGAACTTTTAGGAAAAGGGAGGGACATTTAGTAAAAGGGTAATATATGGTCAGGGGGTGGAGACTGGAAACTGTACATGCTGTTCACCTGGGGCCTGGGTGCTCCTCGGGACATGTGTCACAATAAACATAGCTATTCACGCTCCAGGGTGGTGGAAACCATCCACCTTTGCTGTTTAAGTCATTGCCATGGCAATAGAATATAAAGGGACTCTCTGAGGATATTAGATATTGTAATAATTTCTACAATTTCTGTTGACTGGCTTGACGTGTTTCATATGGCCTTCATTGCTCTGATTTCTGTGTTTTACTATGGATACTGTCTAGTAGACAGGCTATAGTATACAAGTAATTAACATTTATCAATTGCTAATTTGGTTAAATTTTAGACACAATTCCGCCTATTTAATGACAATGAGCTGTTCCTTTAAACGCCTTTGAAGACATTAAGACAGTTGATAAATGTACTCTTTTTAGTGATTCAGACCTAAACGTCCCTATAGGCCAATTATCCACCATCTAGTTCTAATACCGTTAAACTGCTTACAAAAAACAACACTTTTTAGTGTTTCATAGAGTGCACTTGCCTAAATTAGTCACCTAACTACAAGATGTCAACAGTTTTTATTTACTCTTCTCTCTTGATCATGGACGTCAGTGCACTTCTACAACAGACATCTATTTGTGCTGTAGTAAAATGAAGGTTGTAAATGTATAACAGTTCAGCGAGCTGTGCACAATAGTACAGACTCAACACTTACTGACGGGGCTCTGCCAAATTCCTTTGCACCCAACCCAACCCATCCTCCACCTCCCATGCACACAAACACCATCATATTGCAACATGCTCATCTCCAGGCTGTTGTGCTCTAAACTTCCACATCAACACATAACAGAAGGGTCTCAAAATCTGACTAATAACCTCCAGAAACAAGAAATTCAACTTTTCTGTGAAAAACAATACCTGCCTTTGTCCATTTTTTGCCACTAATCTTTCTTTATCAGTTTTCCTGCAAAAAAAGAGGCAGACTAGTTTTGAAATGCACTATGTAGCCAGAAAGGATTTACGAAAATAAAGTTGCATACTTCAAAAAATATGTTCAAGTAAGGGTGCTTTACATAAAAGAGTACAACATAGGGCCTAAAACGTTTAGACTCAGTGAGAAGTTATGATAACCAACTTCAGGAGGTCAAGCTAAATGTTATATGAGCTGTTTAGTTTTCAATTCATTTTACATTAGATTTTCCAATTTTGCAGTTTTAAATAAATATTAAGTTGTGTGATTATGTTATCTTCTAGCAATGGGGCAAATTAACAAGGTTGCACACATTTTGGACAATCATGCTGGTTTTCATTACAGTTAATTGACATTTAATTCAGCAGACCGTTGTATGATTTTAATTGTTGGATTAAGTCAACAAGGCCACAGTCTCTAAGGTGTGATGGGCCAAAATTTTGAGAAACTTTTTATGAAAAGTAAATTTTATGATCTAATAATTTATACTATTTATCTTGTTCGCACAACAAAAACACCAGATTTGAGGCTCTAATGTTAAAAAATAAATACATTTGACCACATTTAAAGGGCTTAATAATGTCGTAATTTGAACACTTTCCTTATGTTGCTCTCATAAATGTCTCGCATTCATTTGCTCAGTCTGAGTCACTCACTTATCAGTTTCAAGAAGTGAAGAAGTGTTTTGGTTGAAATAAAGCATATCCTGTCCATTCCTGCCGTCTTGATTTTTGTTTAACACCGTCCAATTCCTCGCAGAAAAACTGCATTCTGTGAGACATTACAGTAGGTCAACAGGTCACATATTTTCACATTTAAGGCCTAATGCACCACAGTTATCAAGCGGTGAAATACAGAGCCACACGCTTGACCAGGTAGTAATTCAAAATGAATAAATCACATCCCACGTGAAAAAGGCGTGCACATGTGAGTGGTTTCAAGCTGGGATATATATATATATATATTTTTTTTTTAATTGGGCTTAACGGGTGATTAAATGCAACAGTTGTAAAAAGTTTCTTTTCTTTGCTAAATGTGTAAATGTGATGACTGTCTGTATAATCACCAGTACCTCCTGCACTCCACCCAAAGAGATGAAGATTAATTGTGTCATGCATTAATCATGTCTGAAAAGTCAGATTGTTCAACAGGTAAAAGTCTGTTCTGTTAAAGTATAACTTCTCTCTCTCTCTCACTCTCTGACACACACACACACACACACAAAGTAAGAGGGAGTTTCAGTGGGCAGTTTGGGGTGGAGTCTAAAGAGCTTCCCAAGCTAAGGAAGTCAGGGACAAAGCGTAGTTTAGCCTGTTTAGTGTACTCAAGACTAAACATTCAGTCCCATTGACATAAAAAGTGAGAGGCTGAGGCTCTGCCACACCCATATTAAAGACTTCAATGGCATGAGAGCCGCACCGCGCCCAGAGGACTTTATCCGAGCACGTCTGTCAGAGACACGCAGTGTAACGTTAGTGGAGTCCAGAGAAATTCCTCACACACACAGCAGGATGTATGAACGCGCGCTGTTCGCTCTCTGCCTGCTGACTTTGGTAAGTTAAAGTTAAAGTTACGGTTATCAATTGTTATTTTTGCTTTTTGTCATTTTATTTTAGGTTATTTTATGTAAGTTTATTGTAGGCCTACCTGAATTCTTGCCGTATCCTTTCCTATTTACCTTGGTAACCATAGTTTCCGTTAAATTGCTAGTTAGTTAGTTAGTTAGTTAGTATAAAATGTACAAAATGCGAGTTATAAGCCTGTATTGCGAAGAGCATTTTAATAATCGATATTATGCCCCAACTCCCCCATTAAATATAATATTTATAATTTTTAAATATTATAAGAGAGTACTTGCTTTTAAATATGTTGGCATAAACGTCAATGAATTTTAGGCTAACTGAATATAGCCTATTAAACTACTACACTTTTTATCACATTTTTACAGAAAAACAAATAGGCCTGCTGAATTTAATGAATAAAATGGTAAATTCTTCTGCTTTTTAGAATATTTCTGTCATTTTAATTTCTTATTTTGTCATGACAGTGGTGGTTAATACCACGTGATCATATTTTATAGTCAATTAACTAGTACTATGGTAATTTCATGGAAACTATGCCATGGTTTATATTTAAGTAAGATTTCCCCAATGATAATAATAAATTATGAATAGATTTCCCCCTACCTTTTTCCAAACTATTTGGAAATTATTTAAGTTGGCTATTGGTTAAATAAAATAAAATAAAATAAATGAGTTAATTGGTTGGATATTGCATGTTGTAGATTTGAAAGGGATTAAACTACTTGAACATTACTATGGTAATTTGGTGGAAACTATGTTTACCATGGCTTATTTTCAAATAACTTTTCCCCAGTCATTATAATAAATTATAAATAGATTCCCCCCCTACCATTTTCCAAACTATTTGGAAATGATTTAGGTTGGATATTGGTTAATTGTGTGTTGTGGATTTCAAAGGGATGAAACTGTTTAGAATAACGAAGTTCTCACTAATTACTTAGTCTATCTGCATTTGATTGATTTTTTTATTTAATTTTTCCATCAAACAATTGTGTTGCTATGTTTGCTTGGTATCATCCAGGGCGAAACTAAGCTGCTGACCAAGTAAATCAGTTATAAAAAAAAAAGTTAATTGATTTGTTTTAAAGAAACCATAGTGCTATTGTAAATGTGTTCATTCATTCATTTATTCATTCATTCATTGATCACTAATGTTGACTGAAGAGAAAGGTGCTATCACCTAGCTGACTGGGTGGGTCAGTTATTTAGATTTTTTTTTAGTGATGGATCCATTAAAACTTGAATAAGTTTTAAACTTTGTGATTTCCTGATATTGTTCAGGTTCATACACTGTGGTACATTTGCATGTTTTATTGATGCATGAAGACAAAATGACAATAAACATTTATGCATTCAACTAAAGTCAAATTTATTTTCACGTATTTTCAAGTCTTTTGCTCTGCTGGTTCCACTGGACAGATTAGCCTTGTTTGGAGATAAGATGGAGCTGATATGAATAACCGAAACCCATAACATTACACCACATAGGCCCAATGAGACAGAGTACCATATAACAGTATGTAGAGTACTTGAAATCTGCTTTGTGTCTTGGCTTATGTTTAGTGTTTCCTTGATAGTGGTTTTGTTTAGCTATGTTCTTATTCTATTTTTATTAGCCACAGTGTCCCATGTCATTCTTGAGTTATGCGAGCCATTGTTTTGGTTCATTGCTGTTTGTCTGCCGCACACAAACAATGTCACTGTGGTGCAATGCTTTCATATAGCTGTTTAGGACTGAATGTAACAATCAAGAGATCATTTGAGGAGGTTTTCTGTGTAAAACGAGAAAATAAGATACTGATTAATAATGTTTTTTTGCGAGTCAAACACCCCAGTATCCTATATTACGACAATAAGGAGTATATACTGTATTACAATGTTTTAAAAATGCATCGTAGTTCATACAATTAACATGAATCTGATTATCACACAATCCCAATCCTCACCTGATTCATTAGGATTAACATTTGAAGTCATATGTTGTTTCAAACTATTTCTCCATCACAGTGGGGAATGCAATACTCCCTTGATTCTCCCTTTCACTCACTTTCAATTCCTCCCTCAGGTGCTGTTTCAGAGCGCTGCGTCTTGTGAGTTGAGGCCTGTGCTTGCTCAGGTTCCAAAGAGGCTGCCTGCAGGTTATGTCATCTCCGAAAGCAAGGAAGAATGTAAGATTTGTGCTTTCACTAAGCCTTTTCATCCCGCATGACATGAAATTACCTTTTATGCAGAAGCTAACTTCATTTGATGTTGCTAATTAGACTACATAACATGACATTTTCATGAAGCTAATTAATAGTACAAGAATTTGTTCTTCCAAAAATGTTACATTCTGTCATCATTTACTCACCCTCATGTCGCTCCAAACCTGTGTGACTTTTTTGCTTCTATGGAATGAAAAAGGACCTTCAAATAGACACAAAAGTATCATAAAAGTCAAATGAAAAGTCAACTAAATGGGAAGATTATCAGTGAATAATGATGGAATTGCATCTGTTACTCAAACAATATGATAAAATATGGTTTTATATGATACTCTGTTTTACAATCACTATGTTTATTAATATTTTGAATTAGCTTTTATTTTTATAGTTTTCATTTTAACTTTAAAATTGTAATATTTTTTTTTTTATGTGCTTTTGGCATTTTATTAGTTTTTGTTTGTTTCCATTTAGCTTTCATTTTAAAGTTTTAGTAATTTTAGTGCTTTATGGCGCTTTTGCATTCTTTTTGAAGCTTAAAAGCCTTAGTGATATGATATTGTGTGAAAAACAAGCAATAGATTCAAACTGCTTTTGATTTTGGAAAGATACAAGGCTTAGCTGTGGAATAATTACCTGACGTTGTTGTATTTTTTCACAGTGAGTCTCAAAGGCTGCGCGGCCAAACCTGTGGCCTTTACTTCCAGTGACCCTGACTTCGCTGTGAATACAGATGGAACCATTATCACAGTTCATGGTTTGGAGATTACAACAAAGCGATTTTCTGTACTAGTGCAGGATGAGAATGGAATGGATTGGAGGGTGGACATAATCCTGTCCTGTAAAGATGAGGTAAAACTACAGCCTGTAATGCATAACTATAAACCATATGATCTGTATCAGCAGCATGAAGAATGTTTTTCTATATGCTCTGGCTTCAGGCATCTCAGAAATCCAGCAGTGTGGCTCGCAAGCGCACTAAAAGAAGATGGAGACCGTTGCCTTTCTCTTTGGTTGAGAATGACAAGCCTCCATTCCCAAAGGAACTGGAGATGGTGAGACCGAGTAACATAAGCAATATCTTTACTTCAGTCATTCCTTTACTCCCTTCCCGTTTCCTCCTCCATCTCAGTTTGACCTTTTGTTATACTTCCTGTTTTCTTATGCTCACTGACACATTGCTGTGTACATCTTTTCTCAGATTGCATCTGATTCTTCAGTAAATTACACAGTGTATTATGAAATCAGTGGACCGGGTGTTACTACAGATCCTGTGGGCCTATTCACTCTGAATAAGAACAATGGCATGCTGAGTGTGACCAGGGCCGTCGACCGTGAGCAGTACCCACAATTCAATGTGAGTATGAATATTTCAGGCCTTACACAGAAAACAGTGCATGAGCTTATGGTCTGGAATATGATTATAGCATCAGTATAACTAACTTTGTCTGCTTCTCTTGTTGTAGTTTAGCGCTCGTGTGTTTGACATGAGTGGCAAGGAAACTGATCTATATCTGCCCATAACTGTGAATGTGGAGGATTTGAATGATAACGCCCCTGAATTCATAGGAGGTCGATTCTTCACTGTTGAAGAACGGTGCAGGGCAGGTATGAAAGAGAAGGACAGAAATGTGAAATTATATTTTTGAAATTATGGAAGGTGTTTTTAGGACCATTAAAATCATTTGGATTTTGATATTATTTTCATAACAATTCTCATCACTATAACAATAAAAAAAATTAATATTTTTATATTCTCAATAATGTGATGTGGAAGAAAAAAAAAAAAAAAAGGTTCTGTAGTACTGTAGTATCATGGTCGTATTTGTTTTTCAACCTTTATGTTGATTTTTATTAGGAAAAATCCATTGTATAACCATATTTTTTAACTGCAGTAAAAATATGTTGTATTACAGTAATGAGAATCATTGTTGAAAATAATAGGAATGGTAAATGTAAAGAAAAAGGAAATATTCCATAATGCAATAAAGTTATAAGAATTGGTGTGTAAAATATTTTTAATAGCCCTAAATTAATGTCACAATTATTGTTATTTTAGTATTGTTTATACAATTATAGTATTTATTAATATTTACTTTATTTATAAATTATATTATAATTAATTATATTATTAAAGTATTAATTATATTAATTTATATTATTTATTAATATAGCATACATTCATTTTAACTTTAAATTCTTTCAATTTTATTATCTTAAATTTTCATTAAGTTTTAGTCATTGTATGTGCTTTCATTATTTTTATTATATTTATTTCAGTTTTAGTTTTGGTAATTTTAGTACTTTACAAAATAACGACTAACCGAAATAGGTTAAAAAAAAATTCTACTTATGTTTTATTTTATTTCAGCTTTATTTCAATGAATGAAAACTGAAAATAAAGTTTTTGTTAACAATAAGAACATTGTTCACAATGTAAAAATATAAATATATAAAATATAGTATAAAATATAAGCTTTGTTATCTTCATACTGTGTAATTTCTTATAGATATTTTAATCATTCTAATTTATTTGGGGTGAAATATGACCCAGACTATTTTTGACAAGCTTTATGAGATTTTCCTGTTTGTTTAAAGTGAACTAGTGGTCTAACGGAGAACTGCAGTAAATGATACTAAACCGAACCTGAATATACTGAAAGTGAAATTGTATTTTGTAGTGTATTCAATCATATTTGCATTCTGTTTTTCAGGTACTGTAATAGGACAAGTGAATGCCACAGATAGAGATCAGCCAAAAACCCAACACACCTTGATCAAGTTTACTCTGCACAACGCTACTGACATGTTCTCCATTGATCCTTTTACCGGCGTAATAACTGCTAAAACCAACACCTTAGACAGAGAGGTATTTTTTCTGATTTGGTGTTGTGTCTACAATGCCTTTTTGTATTGTGTATTCAGATGATACAGTCTTCCAATAATGAGTTTTTTTTGTTTGCTTTCTCAGACTCAGGACAAAGTCTACGTTGAAATAGAGATCAGAGATATGGGTGGTGCTTCTAATGGGCTCTTCAGCAGAGGAACAGTTGTGATTACTCTCACAGACGTTAATGATAACCCTCCTTCCTTTAAAGAGAAGTTGGTAGGGCCCTTTTATTGACTATACAGCAATAAAACAAAACAAATAAACTACTAAACCACTCTGGAGATGAATAGACTTGTATAGTTCTCATCTTGAGATTAACATACTTAACATCAATAACTGAAAGTCTTTATGTTGTAAATTGTGGTATCTGAACTTTTAAAAAAAAAAAAAAAATGTTTTTTTTTTTATGGTAACAGTACAAGGCCAAGGTTCAGGAGAACCAAGACAATGTGCTAGTTACTAGGATACCAGTGGAAGATAAGGATTTGGTGAACACCCCTAACTGGAGGGCCCTGTTTGAGGTAACCAAAGGAAACGAGAGCGGGAACTTCAGGATGGAGACAGACCCCAAAACCAATGAGGGGCTTCTGTATACGATAAAGGTATGGTTTAAAGGCATTAAAATAATAGTCTGTACAGGAAGTTATTTTGTGGAAGCATCTGAAAATAACCTTTTTGGCAAGAAATAGAACCCAGATGTCCTTGATGAATCGTTTTTTGCTGAATTTGCACTTTTGCTAGTACATTCTTGTAGCGATAGCTTCCACTGAGGGTCACAGTCATTATCTTGAGAGCTCTCTTCACTCTCTGACAGGGTTGTGTTGGTCTTATTTATAGCGGCATTGCAGGGTTAGCTCACTATTTTAGAGCTGTGTGTGAAAACGCTTGTCTGTTCGATATGCATGTGTGGTTTAACCACACCCTGTTATATAAAGTACATCCATCAGGCAGGCAAACACAGGTTCTTCTTTTCAAGGAGAATTCAAGGCAGAGCTTTTGACAGCTCTTCACAGTATGGGTGCTTTTGGGTTAAATAAGCAAGTTTTATGCAGATGCACTTGAGTGAATTCTCAGTGTTCTTATTCCCCTTCTACTCTCTTTTCAGGGATTGGATTTTGAAAAAACTCCACTGGTGAAGCTGGAAATAACTGCCCGTAATGAGGTTCCACTGGTTGGGCCTGACACTAAATGGCTCTCTGTGCCGCTCGAGCTCAGTGTGGGAGATGAAGACGAAGGACCAGAGTTCAACCCTGGCATTCTATATCTCAAAGTCAAGGAGAATGTTGCCAATGGAACTGTCATTGGAACCTATAAAGCTCTGGACCCAGAAAATAAGAACAGTGATGGAATAAAGTATGTTCTTTTATGACGTGGGTTTTATTTGAGGTTAACTAAATAATTCTCTTTAAACCTTACACAATCAGGCGGTCTGTTCTGTTATGCCCCGACTAGCTGTTTTTGAAGACAAGCAAGAACATGTATTATATTAATACTTCCAAAGAATTTATTATGAAAATCATTTTAATTATACAGGGCTTTAAGAGTGATTAAAAAAGTGTTTCCTGTAACCTCTCTAGATTTTTTTTATTTATAGCATCTGGTGTCTCTATATATGACATTAGAGTGTATTATGGTAATGTAATTGTACATGATAAAACTTTATACTGTATTTTGAATGCACTGTCTCACTTTTCTATTTTATTTATGTGTAAGGTACTATAAGGTGACTGACCCAGGCAACTGGATCACTGTGGTGGAGAGCACTGGAGAGCTGAAAACAGCCAATACTATAGACCGGGAATCACCTTTGGTCCACAAGGATATGTACAACATAACCATCAGAGCAGTGGATGAGAGTGAGTCTGGACTTTATGTCACATACTTGACAACATAATTAGATTAAATTTAAAATATTAACTTAATAATTTGTGGACATTCAGCACAATAGCACTGAAATGTTGGTGTATTTCTGAGTACACACTGTACTCTATTGTTCTGTGAATAGGTGTGTGTGTGTTTTCGCTGGCTGTTAATGAAAGACCATTTGGTTGGGTGTGGTTGGGTAGAAATAGCTTCAGGCCTCTGCGAAGATTTCTGCGAAGATTTTGTGGTGTGATGTAACATGTATTTTTGATGATGATCAACATGTCCTACCTGACACTACATGTTCTACACGTTGAATGTTGTTGAATGGCATTCCAGGAAGAACTGAGTACATTTGTTCCTCTTTAATTCTTATGCACCTTTTACAAATGATTTTTATCTTTGGACGTTACTAGGTTACAATGTTTTCACTGCTAATAAGCGTTCTTGCTGTCCTGATGGGCGTCCTTGCTGCCCTAATTTTATTGGCAGTCTGTGTAGTTGGTCATAGCTTTTGAGAAACTGATCACAAATGTATGTAGGTATGTAAAACCTGTTTTTAAAAAAAAGGATTTTGAGATAAAGAAATAATGTCGCAATTTCACACACTATTAAAAAGTCACAATTGTGAGATATGAAGTCACAGTTGTGAGATATAAAGTCACAATTATGAGATTTGTAGTCGCAATTGTGAAATATAACATTGCAATTGAGATGTAGTTGCAATTATAATATACTGTAAAGTCGCAGTTATGAGAAAGTTGCTATTAAGTGATAAAAAGACACATGTATGCGATGTGAAGCTATATTTGTAAGAAAATTGCAATTGTGAGAGTTGTCACAATTATGAGAAGTAAGACTGCAAAATATCTCACAAATGTGACTATATATACAGTTTCAATTCTTAGATGTAGTCACAATCGTGAGATACAAAGTCACAATTATGAGATGTAGTCGCAATTGTGAGTTAGAAAGTTGCAGTCATGAGATATGTAGTCACAATTTTGAGATATTGCAATTGAGTGATGTAGTCACAATTATGATAGACTGTAAAGTTGCAGTTATGAGAGTTTCAATTAAGAGATAAAAAGCATTCATGAGATGTGAAGCTATATTTGTAAGAAAGTTGCAACTCTGAGATAGTTGTCACAATTATGAGAAGTAAGTTTGCAGCTATGAAATATAATGTTATGTTTATGAGATATGGCTCAGATATATCTCAGATGTAGTCGCAATTGTGAGATGTAAAGTCACAATTATGAGATGTAGTTGCAATTGTGAGATGTAGAAGCAATTATGAGATGTCACAATTGCGAGTTAGAAAGTTGCAGTTATGAGATTAGTAGCAATTTTGAGATATGAAGTCACAATTATGAGATGTAGTTGCAAATGTGAATGAGTTTAATCATAGTTATGAGATATGAAGTTGTAGTAGTTATGAAAAAGTTGCAATAAAGAGATTAATAGACACAATTATGAGAATCAATAATTGTAAGAAAGTCGCAATTGTGATAAAGTTGTCATAATTATGAAAAAAAGGGTTGCAGTTGTGAGTAATAAAGTTGCAATTATGAGTTTTAGTCATGGTGTAGATATATATATATATATATATATATATATATATATATCAGTTGCAATTATTATAAGGTCAGTTATAAGAAAGTTGCAATTGTGAGATGTAAAGTCATAATTGTAAGAAAGTCGCAATTGAGATAAATTTGTCACGATTATGAGAATTAAGGTCATGGTTGTGAGATGTAAAATTGTGCATTGCAAGCCAGTTGTATTCTGGCAGTTTGTTTTTCTAAAGTCACATGAAGCTCACTGGAATCTCTCTTTTCTCAGGTAAGAAAACAGGAAAAGGGATGGTTATAATCCAGATTGAAGACGTGAATGATAACATCCCTGTGATTCCGGGCAAAGACCTGATCATGTGTAGTAAGGGCGATATGCTGAGCTCTGTTATGGTTGAAGCCGTGGACATGGACAAGCCACCTTACTCTACTCCCTTCATTTTCGATTTTGGAGCAGATCATGATGGGAAGTGGAAACTGAAGGATACTACAGGTAAGGATAGAGGGTATTGATGTTTCTTAGGGCTGGGGGTTTATCAACATTATAATTTCTCAATATAGCAATAACAAAGAAAGGCTGATGAACTGAAAGTGTTGCAGTGTGATCACAGACATCATGTCTTTCTTCCTCTGATGCAGATTCCTCTGTGGTGCTGGAACAGGCTGTGGCCATGCCCAACGGTCTCTACAGTGTTCCTCTCTTGGTGAAGGATCTGCAGGGATTTGGGAAAGAGCAGATCGTGGATGTGCGAGTGTGCACTTGTGAGAGAGAGGATAATGGGTTGGGAATATGTGGGGCTCGGAGTGCCTCTTCCTCTTTGGGCAGTTTGGGAATCCTTGCCTTAGTTCTCTCTGGCCTGCTGCTGCTACTTTTAAGTGAGTGCCCCCTTCTGGCTATGACCAACATATTATATACACTTATTTCCTTCTTATTTCCAACTTATTTACATACACTCACATGATCCTTCAGAAATCATTTTAATATGCTGATTTGGTGCTCATGGAACATTTCTTATTATTATCAAATTTGAAAAGTTATGCTGTTTAAAAATTTTGTGGAAACAGTGATAACTTTTAAGGATTATTTGAGGAATATAAAGTTCAAAAGAACAGCATTTATTTGAAATAGAATTTTTGTAACAATGTTAATGTCTTTACTGTCACTTTAGATCAATTTAATGCATCCTTGCTGAATATGGTCCTTAAGCTATATATACAACTCCAAGAGTCTGAGACCACTAGTGAAAATGCTTATTTTTAACTTTTTTTCCCCATTTTATTTTAATTTTACATATATATATATATATATATATATATATATATATATATTAATAAGTAAGTGAATAATTAAGTGAAAAGTTGAATTGAAATTTTAACATGAATTTCTTAGTATTCAGTTTTTTTTATTTGTTTTTGTCAAAACCTCTCAAAGCTGATAGGTTTAAATAAAAATAAAAAAATCTGATTTTCTGATTTTCAGATTTTGAATTTTACGCCCATAAATGATTCTCAGAAAAAACAATAAATTTGCCTTCTGTTTTTCTTGCCGTATCAGGTCTGTTGCTCCTCTTCATATGCAGTACTAAGAGAGACAAGCTTTACATCAGTGATGACACAGGAACAGGTGGAATGCTGCTGAAATCCAACACTGAGGCTCCTGGTGAAGAAGTGGTAAGAAAAACACCTCCTTTTAAATGGTTAAATTAATCAGAGAAACCGCTAGAAGAGTTTGACCATATTTGGTTGGAATGTCGTTCTCTTTTTAGAAAGATGGAGCTTTGATGATCATTCCTGGGACAGATATAGTGGACGGGTCACTACAGAGCGGCCTCATGGAAAGTAAGAACATGACTTCAGCTTCAGGACGCTACGGGCAGTCGTTTTTACAGGCAGGAGGTGTGTACAACACCACCACTCAAGAGTTTGGGACAGAGAAGTACTACTCATCTGGACGCTATGATAACAACATGTACGGCAATGCCGCAGCACAGAAACTCTCAAATACGGGTGCTCTGGACACATGGAAAACCAACGGGCGCTACCTGGACAGAGTGAGCTGAATTTATACATTCATGCACCCAGGAAAATCATATTTCACATTCTCTCTGTTTTTCATTCATGCTCCAATGAAGTTATTTTCATGTGACCTAACTTGCGACCCTTATTTTGTGACAGAAACTGGCTTACTTTGGAGACGAGGAGGAGGGGCGGTACGCGGATGACCTGCTGAAGACTTATGGGAATGAGGGGATGGGATCTCCTGCAGGCTCTGTAGGATGTTGTAGCATCGTGGGTGAACAGGAATCACTGGACTTTTTGAACACTCTCGGCCCCAAATTCAGACCACTGGCTGACGTCTGCTACACCACGAATCGAACCGGAAACTAGATCGAGACGTGACTGAGATGAGAGAGTACTGTATGCTGTTTGCCAGGGGCCTTCAAAGCACTCTGCAGAAAATTATGTTCCTAATCAGTATTTTTGCCTCGTTTTCCAGTAAAAATATCAAAATGTCCTTGAGTAACGAATTTACTTGAGAAGTAAAATTATGAAAGACCATTTACTGAATGGCAGTCTATTTTTTGGATTGTTTAAATAGACTGTTCTTGTTTAAATGTAAATCTCACCAAATATTACTAGATTTATGATATATATTCTCTAAAATGAGTCTTAGTATCTCAGTTTTGCTTCTTATGTAAATTTATCAAGTTCTGAGGATATTTAGTTATTTTTACTGGAAAACAAGACAAAAATGCTGATTTAGAAAACAATTTTTCCAGTACATGCCTGTCTGCTGGATTAATCAAGTGCCTGTGTTTGTCTGTTAACTTTTGTAAGTTGAGTTTTTAGTGTGTGAATGATGCAAATAAGCTTTTCTGTAATTGTTTTGCTCTGCTTTGCAAACCTCTTCCTCACAGAGCTGAGGAAGGACAGATTCAATATAAGTATACAGAAGAGACATTATTTTCTCCCCAATCGATTGCAATTCTCAGCCGTGTGAAGTATTAACTGAGTCTATATTTACAAGACCATGATGAAGTGTGCTCATAAACATTTTTGGGAAACTTGTGGAATTCAGAGCGCTCTTCAGCTCCAAAAGCACTGACACCCAACGTCAACCTCTGGACACTGAACTCATCCTTAGGCCATAATGTATTACTGGAGTTTTTGTGTTATTTTCTTACAACATTAAACAGTATAGTTGCTATAGGGATTTTTAATTTCACTGAAAAGAAACGAAATATTTTGTATGTAAGTCACTTTATGCTTTAAATGAAGATAAGAGGTGAAAGGTGAAAGAGCAGGTAAATTTGGGAAAAACTACTTAGAAGTACTTTTTTTTTTTTTTTTTTTTTTAGCTCTTTGATATTTGATATCAGTTTTGTTCTGACAGCACATTTTAAGATTTTTTTGTATTTCTGGTAAATATTTCCAACATATCAGATGTTTAGAGGGTTGTTCTGATTTTAAAACTTAAAGGGATGCTTTTTGTAAATATTTTAATAAAATTGATTACAGACCCTATTTTATTGTCTAGTACTGTCTTTATGCTGCAATGGCACATTTTAAAAGCATAATTGAAAAGCACACGTACCTTTACCCAGAGTTAAAAGCAGGGTTTAGAATGATTTAAGTACAATGTGAAAAGGGTTATGCACAATGTGAAAAGCCCTTGAGGTGTAAACGTTCATCTACCTGAGGTAAAAAGCAGGTCAGAAAGACGATAATAACGCGGGGTTAAGCGCAGTGAGCCTGTTTAATGCTGAACCAAGGTGGCATGAATGCAGACTATAATGTCTATAAAGACTATAATGTCATTATAAGACTATAATAAAAAAAAAAAAAAAGTACTTAAAGTATGTACTCTTTTGGTGAAGAAAAAGTACACACTTTTGAGTGTGTAGTAGAAGAGTAGGCAAGCTTTGGGACATTCTATCACGTCCCACAACTGCGTGGACCGCTCCGTCGCACCTGTTACAAGCACCCTGTCACTGTAAACTGGCCTGTCAATCATCTTGTCACTGTTAACATCCTCCACATTTCATTTAACTTCCTACCGTATTAGAGAGAAAAGAAGTAGCTCGATGATCTGCCAGTAGGGTCTTTCATGCGGAGAACTCTAAAAGTTAACGACCAAATGGATGTTTATAAAAGTTCACATTGCTGTTGCAGATGAAATATAACACGGATAAAAATATATAAATAGTTTTTACCAGGTTAAATGTTGATTATTGGTAACTCAAACTCCTTTTTGTCAACCTAACTACTAAAAAAACTAAAAATTGTGCTTCATTGTTTTTGTTTTTATTTGTGAAGAGTATTGAACCTTCTTCTACTGTACAGATGTGAATTTACTTTTCCTTCAACCTGAGGTTTATTCATTACACTTTTTGGTGTTAAAGAGCTTTTACATTTGCTATAAATAGCACTTCTTATATTAAAAAACAAACAATCAAGACCTCCTCATATTTAAAAAGTAACGCGAAAGTAACACAAAAGTAAAGTAACACATTACTTTTCAGAAAAAGTAACTAAGTAACATAATTAGTTACTTTTTTAGGGAGTAACACAGTATTGTAATGGATTACTTTTAAAAGTAACTTTCCCCAAAACTGCTTGTGAATAACTGGCATATAGGCTACATATAAACTTGACGCATGTATATACCTATAGACACTCGCTTATATGTATAAACTCGATCCATGCATATACACCTACAACACCACATGCACATATAAACTCGCTGCATGCAGACAGACCTATACATACTCGCATATACATATAAACTTGATTCATGCATATACACCTATTAACACTCGCACACACATAATAAACTCGATGTGCGCATACACACCCATAAAACACTTGCGCAAACATAAAAAATAAAATTCACAAACGTATACAATTCTGATAAGAAAGATGCATGCTTTAGTTGTGTATATACATATATGCAAGTGATTTCATTTGTGGATGTGCATGAATTTTTCAGTGCAAACGGAAGGCATTTCAGTGTAAAAGGAAGCAGCGGCACTTCCGGCGACATCTCCAGATGTCGGGACATTTTTTAAATGCTTAGCGTGGCTTAATGCATTAAAACAGTGTTTTTAAAAGATCAAATTCAATAAACACATTTAGACATGGACGACGAGGAAGAGGAAGACAACTCCCTCTTCCCAGTCCAACAGTCTAGGCCTCCTAGCGCCAACGACTCGGCTTCGCAAGTCTGCAGTAACTTGCACGAGGTGTGCAAGCGAGCCGTGGCAAAATTGGGCCTAGCTTGGCCCGCGGCCAAAGATGCCGAAGGAGAGGGACCTTTACGATGGAAAAAGGTTCCTCCCGCTCAGCCTGCAACAAGACGAATGAAGGAAATGTCCCTTTATTGGTCTAGCCCTTTTAAAAGCAAGCTCTCTACTAAGGGCCATTCCATGTTGGAGATTCAGGGGATGGGAGAGTTGGGGTTGGCTGGACCCCCAGCGGTAGAGTCTTTAGTGGCTTATCATCTCCGTCCGAATCGGCACTCTATGTCTGCCTCCTCTGAGATCTCTCTGCCAAGTAAAATGGAGCAGTTGACCGCGCCAATATATCAGAGGATGTATAAATACGCGGGGCAGTCCGTGTGCTCGCTGAACGTGGTGACTTTACTGTCAGCATATCAAGCGGAGATTTGGAGGAAATGGGGCGGCAGTTGGACTAAGGAGCGCCGAACCCAGCACTCTGGCACAAAATTTGCATTGTGAACGATCTGATTCTGCGCACTTCTCGCGGCGCGGTCCAGGGCTGTGGCCGCATGATGGGCTTGGCTGTGTCAGATGAGAGAGCATTATGGCTAAACCTGTCAGGCTTGGGTGACGCGCAGAATGAATGCTGCTTACGACCCGACTATGGGGCTGTTTGGCCCAGCTCTCGAAAAAATTAGGGAGACCAGCACCCTCAGGAAACAGGAGGACGAAGTGTGTAACCTCTGTTTGCCGTGTAAGCCAGCGCCGCGACCATCCTCTCATCCTCAACGACAGGGCTTCGCAGCACCCGCGGCAGCGAGCGGGAGACGAATGGGCGCTAAGGCTCAAAGACATGGTCACGGCGGCAGCAAGCTGGCCAACACTCATGACCAGAAAACAAGTTCAGAAAACACATTAATAAATGTTGCACTATCGCAACCATGCAAGCAGACGAAATCAAATCTCTCTTAAACAAACGGGCGATCAGAGTAGTGCCCGAGGAAGAGAGCCATCAGGGCTTTTATTCTCGTTATTTTGTAATTCCAAAGAAAGGGAGCACAGCCCTTCGTCCAATTCTGGACCTTCGTGTGTTAAACAAAGTGCTTTGTCGATTGATTCGTCCGAACGATTGGTTTGTGACAATCAATCTGTCAGACGCTTATTTTCACATAGACATTTACCCCTCTCACAAGAAATTCCTCAGATTTGCATACCAAGGCACAGCATATGAGTTTCAAACTATTCCCTTCGGGCTAGCTTTAGCTCCGAGGGTTTTTACCAAGTATGTGAAAGCTGCCCTGTTTCCGCTAAGAAACGAGGGAATAAGAATATTGTCCTACATAGACGATTATCTGATATGCTCGTCGTCGAGAGAGCAAGCAGTGAAAGACACAGAGATGGTGCTAAATCATCTCAGCAGTTTGGGGTTCAGGATCAACTTAATAAAGAGCCGCTTGCAGCCCTCACAACAGACATAATATTTGGGGCTCAGCATAGAATCCCTCTCTTATCGTGTCAAACTGTGTACAGACTGTGCTTATGAATGCTGGGTTTAATGGCTTCGGTGATTTCAGTAGTACATTTGGGACTGCTCAAAATGAGGGATTTTCAGCGCTGGATCGCACAGTTACGGCTGTGCTCTCGGCAGCATCTCAGCCAGCCGGTGAGAATCACTCATGCGTGCGTCAGAGCGCTCAGTAATTGGAAAAGCCCCGCGATTCTTGTTGCCATGTAGCCACAAGGGGAAGCCGTTGTCTCGTCAACGGCTGTCTCATTGGATCAAAGAGGCTATTTCTTTAGCCTATATTTGCAAGGGTCTTCAACCGCCTAGGGGCTTGAAAGCCCACTCCACCCGGGGGATGGCTACATCCTGGGCCTTACTCAGGGGAGTTTCTGTTCAAAATATTTGTTTTCAACAGCAAGTTGGGCTATGCCACATACTTTTGTGCAGTTCTATAGACTGGACGTGTCTGAGCCTTCCTTAGCACACGCAGTGGTGGGAGCTAGTTGTTCCGTGCCCATACTGTTATGTTGGTTAACAGCGGTGTGGGTGCAATCCGGGAGTGGTCTATATCTCCCATAGTGAAACACAGAGCGAAGTTAGAAAAAGAACGATGGGTTACTTAATGTAAACCCGGGTTCTTTGATAACAGAGTGAGGTGTTTCACCAGCACTTCCTTCCTTGCACGGGTACGGGAAGAAATCTCTCTATAATGACTTTGGCAGGGGACATATGGAGGATCAAGATGGCACCGCTCACAGCAGCCATGGTGCTTCGCTATCCAATTGTTTTAGTGTTTTTGTTAGTTTTTCCTGTTTTTTGTTTCTCAAACACGATCAGTTTTACCAGAGAAGAACTGCTGAACATTCAGCAGAACAACACAAAATCTCCTGCCAGTTTTCGATTATTTGGATGTTTTGCTGGACATAGTAGTCGGTGGAAGCGAGCCGGCGCTCTTGAAGCTTAGACAGCGTGAATTTAGAACGCCGTTGCCTAGCATCCATCTGGCCAATCTCCGCTCTCTACCCAACAAAACGGATGAACTCCTTCTGCTCTCCCGGACAAATATGGATTTCTCAAACTTTGCTGCTCTGTGTTTCACGGAAACCTGGCTGAACGATACCATTCCAGACAGCGTGCTTCATCTGCCGAGTTTTCAGCTGATCAGAGCAGATCGCAACGCAGAATCAACGGGGAAATCGCGCTGCGGCGGGACATGCTTCTACATCAATGAGAGGTGATGTACAGATGTAACAGTGTTAAAGAAGATGTGCTGTTCAGATCTAGAAGCTCTCTTCATTAACTGTAGTCCTTTCTACTTGCTGCGGGAGTTTTGCTCGTTCATTCTCATGAGTGTTTACATTCCTCCGCAAGCGCACGTGAGCTCAGCTTTACAGAAACTGGTTGATCTGATCACAGACACAGAACAACAACACCCAGACTCTTTTTTAATCATTCTTGGGGACTTTAATCAAGCAAATCTCTCACGTGAATTGCCAAAATACAGACAGCATGTTACATGTCCCACCAGAGAAAGTAATATATTGGATCACTGTTACACCACAATAAAGAATGCATATCACTCTGTTCCACGGGCACCTTTGGGGCTCTCTGATCACTGCCTGGTTCATCTTATACCAACCTACAGGCAAAAACTTAAATCTGCTAAACCTGTGGTAAAGACTGTAAAGAGATGAACCAACGAGACAGAGCGGGTTTTACAAGCCTGTCTCAACCTTACTGATTGGAGTGTTTTTGAAGCTGCTGCCACCAATCTGGACGAGCTCACAGAGACTGTAACTTCATATATCAATTACTGCGAGGATATATGCATTCCCACCCGAACTTATGTAACATTCAACAATGATAAGCCATGGTTTACAGCAAAACTCAGACACCTTTGTCAGGACAAAGTGGACGCCTACAGAAATGAGGACAGAGTCTTGTATAATCAGGCCAGGAACACACTGAATAAGGAGATTACAGTGGCTAAAAGGACCTACACTAAAAAGCTGGAAGATCAGTTCACTTCCAATGACTCCGCTTCAGTGTGGAAAGGCCTGAAAGCCATCACCAAGTACAGGACACTATCCCCCAGCACTGAGGTGAATCAACAACTTGCTGAAGACCTGAATGAGATTTATTGTAGATTTGAACCCCCCCACACCCATCCTGACCATCTCTCTACACAACTGTTAACACCTCCAGCAACCCCCCTCTCTCCCACTCCTGTACTTCAGATCAGTGAAGAAGATGTGCGCCAGGTCTTCAGGAAGAACAAGAGAAGGAAGGCACCAGGCCCAGACGGTGTGACACCAGCCTGCTTGAAAACCTGTGCTGTGTGCCCCATCGTCACACAGATCTTCAACAGATCTCTGGAGTTGTGTGAAGTCCCTTCCTGCTTCAAACGCTCCACCATCATCCCTGTTCCAAAGAAACCCAAGATAAGGGGAGTTAATGACTACAGAACTGTGGCGCTAACGTCTGTCGTCATGAAGTCATTTGAAAAACTGGTTCTGGCTTATCTGAAGGACATCACTGGACCCTTACTGGACCCCCTGCAGTTTGCTTACCGAGCAAACAGGTCCGAGGATGATGCAGTCAACATGGGAGCGTGCTCCAGTTTACATCTCAGATCTTATTTGCCCATACTCACCTCGGAGAACTCTTAGATCTTCCTCTGATAATCTATTAACTGTCCCATTATCTCGCTTAAAATCTAAAGGTGACAGAGCGTTTTCTGTTTTTGCCCCTAAGCTGTGGAATTCATTACCTCAATCTGTTAGGTTATCTTCTTCCTTGTCTGGATTTAAATCATCATTGAAAACGCATCTTTTTTCTCAGGCCTACTCATAGTTGTTGGATATGTTGGTCTTAGTGATGTAATTTCTTATTTTTGTTTTTTACTAGGTTTTATTTTGTTCTTTGACTTTGTGATACCTTGTATTTGTTTTATCATTGTGCTTTGTTACTGTGAAGCACCTTGGTCAGCATTTAATGTTGTTTAAAGGTGCTATATAAATAAAAATGACCTTGACCTTGACCTTGACCTTGACTGTATTACATCCTGCAACACCTGGACAAATCAGGGACTTATTTGAGGATCCTGTTTGTGGACTTTAGTTCAGCCTTCAATACCATCATCCCTACACTCCTCCAGACCAAACTAACCCAGCTCTCTGTCCCTAGCTCTATCTGTCAGTGGATCACCAGCTTTCTGACAGATAGGCAGCAACTAGTGAGACTGGGGAAATTCATGTCAAATAGCCGCTCCACCAACACTGGTGCCCCTCAGGGATTTGTTCTCTCCCCATTGCTCTTCTCCCTGTACACCAACGACTGCACCTCTAAAGACCCCTCTGTCAAGCTCCTGAAGTTTGTAGACGACACCACACTCATCGGCCTCATCCAGGATGGTGACGAATCTGCTTACAGACAGAAGGTTAAAGGCTGGCTGTCTGGCTGTCTGGTGCAGTCTTAACAACCTGGAGCTCAAAACACCTCAGGAGAAACCCCCCCTGCACTCCCCCCACTCACAATCATAGACAGCACTGTGCAGTGGAGACATTCAAGTTCCTGGGATCCATCATCTCTCAGGACCTGAATTGGGACACTCACATCAACTCCATTGTAAAAAAAGTGTACTTCCTTTGCTAGGTGAGGAAGTTTAACCTGCCACAGGAGCTGCTGAAACAGTTCTACTCAGCCATCATTGAGTCTGTCCTGTGCACTTCAATAACTGTCTGGTTTGGCTCAGCTACAAAAACAGGGATCAGAAGACTACAGAGAACGGTTCAGACTGCTGAACGGATTATCGGTGCCCCCCTGCCCACCCTTCAAGAACTGTATACAGTGAGGAAAAGGATCTGGATCCCTCACATCCAAGTCATCCCCTTTTTGAACTTTTGCCATCTGGCCGGCGCTACAGAGCCCAATTACCAGGACAGCCAGGCACAAGAACAGTTTCTTCCCCCAGGCAATCCAACTTATGAACAGTTAAATGTTAAATGCACAACTGTATATACAATCATTTATGTTTCAAATTATTTTTATTTTTCATTTTTTTGTTTATTTATATTTACTTATGTGTATATTTTATTACTGTGGCCCTCTGGCCCCATATGAAACTCAGTGCGCTAGAAATCTGGGCGTTCTATTTGATCATAAAATTTTAAAATTTGACAAACAGATTAATACTGTTGTAAAATCATGTTTTTATCATCTCCGTCAACTTTCTAAAGTAAAACCCTTCTTATCACAGAGTAATTTCCAAACGGTGATCCATGCTTTTGTAACAACTCGTTTAGATTATTGTAATTCGCTTTATTATGGTGTTTCTCAGTCTTCTCTCTCCCGTCTTCAGCTAGTGCAAAATGCAGCTGCTGGACTTCTTTCTGGAAGTATGAGCCAGTAACCCCTATTTTATCGGCATTGCACTGGTTACCCATCAAATATAGAATTGATTTTAAAATTCTTCTATTTGTGTATAAAGCCCTCAACAACTTGGCCCCTCAGTACCTGACAGACTTGCTTCATCCATACACCCCTTCTAGAACATTGAGATCTAGTGATCTCTGTCTACTCATCGTGCCGAGATGTAGACTTAAAAAACGAGGTGATCACGCTTTTGCGACTGCAGGTCCGAAAAAAGTCTACCTCTTTATATCAGATTAGCCCCTTCTATCTCTGCTTTTAAGTCTGCTCTAAAGACATATTTCTTCTCTATAGCTTTCAATACCCCTTGATCATTGGTTGAATTGTTGTTTTGTTAGTGTTGTGTTTTGTATCTATCCTATTCCTGTGTTTTTTTTTGTTTGTTTTTTTAATTCTGTTCTGTACAGCACTTTGGTCAACCTTTGTTGTTTTTAAATGTGCTTTACAAATAAATATTGTATTGTATTGTATTGTATTGTATTATCATCTTATTTTTATTGTCTGTGTGTCGTTGTTGTCCCTGTGAACTGGAAGCTTTACATGCCTAGGGTGTCTGGATTGTAAGAATGTACAGGGATACTTCAGATTTAAAAATGCTGACTTGTTAGATGATGTTTTCTAATTAAATTCGCACTATTGGAATTAAGGGGGAAATACGGTGGAGCGTCGGCTTCACTTCCATGACGTCATGAGGAATCCCATTCTCTATTATAGATCAGTGGATGGTACACATACAAAAATATAAACATAAACAGTGACTGACAGTAAGTATTTTTACTTAGTTACTGAAGCACACTTTAGCTCTTTATGAAATAGACTGATCATCAAACAATTGCTGCATTCAATTTGTACTTGGAAGTCAGAAATTCAATTATACAAAGTTTGTATAAACTGGAACACCCTCCTAAATTGGAGTTCCAACTAGGAATCTCAAAGGAATCACAACTACTCCAACTTCAGAATCCAATATGGCTGCTCAGTATAGAGGAGAAACAGTAGTAATACATTGTTTATTAGCATATGTCGTCTTTGTCTCAGTAAAGTCAGTGGTGTACACAGTTCTATACATGTGTGTAGCCTACATGATACTATGGCGTTATCTGTGCAAAATACCACTTTTATATGTTTTTAATCAACTGGTGTTGCTAACAATGGACACGTCTATCTTGGTTTTCTGACTTCTCTACTGGAACATGGTCCTCTTGGGTGTGACGCCATTCCCAGCTCCGGCATCCGACTTCCGCAGCAAATTATCTCCAGGGCCCAAAAACACCCTCAGACCCCAGAGTGTTAATGACTCTAGTGAATTGTTTATGTCTGACTTCAAATGAGCCATGAACTGGTAGCAATATGATCCTCAGAATTTGGGTGTGCAGAGGATTTCACAGATAGAATGAAATTTAAGTAATAATGCTGATTTTTAACCATGTGAAAGTCAGTTTTTTATTTATTTATTTATTTTTTACATGTACACTGCTAGTCTTTTTTTTAATCTTACTTTTGCATATGGTATGTATAACAGTTTACACAAAAATAGGCTATTAAGTAGCAAAAATGATAATTGATGATAATTAGAAATGTTTCTTGAGCACCAAATCAGCATCAGAATCATGCGGCACTGGAGACCATGATTCAGCTTCTTATTCTATAACAGGAATAAATAACATTTTGAAGTATATTAAAATAGAAAAATAGTCATTTTAACTGTTGATCTGTGATATTAACTATTTCACAATATTACTGATTTTACAGTATTGTTGATCAAATAAATGTAGTCTTTGTGAGAATAAGAGACTTCTTTCAAAAACGTAAACAAATAGTAATTATAATCATTCAAACTTTTGACCGATAGTTCAATAGTTAGGAAAATAAATAAATTTCAGTATACTTGTCTGTAGTGCATTGCACCTAATTTTTATTCAGCGGTTAAAGGATGTAAAAGTATTAAGTGTATTAGGTTAAGTGAAATCAATAATCCAGGGTTGGATTTGGTCCCACTACTCTCTTACAGTGAATCTGATCTGAAGCCCTTAGCTTTGTGTGAGACAGGGCTGTTAAAGTGCTGTGACTGAGCTGCTGTTGCTGAGAGTGTATGTCTGTTGTGTCATTTTCAATGTCCCTGAAGTCCAAGTCTAATATCTGTGCCAGTGCCCTCTGAAGTATCTTGCCAAGGTCTCGGCCTTTGAAAACGAAAGAATTAATTCAATATTCAATGAAAAGTCTCAGTCAGGCAGATTGCCAGATAATTCATTCTTTATTCAAGGAAGCAGAGTCTAAACACAAAGAGGCCTCTTTAAACTAACAGAAAGAGGTTAAAGCAGAGAGAAAGCATGTTTGTCTGTTGATCTCAGATCTCATAGAGCAGGTAACCAGAGAAGATACTGAAGCGGTTTTGTGAGTCCTTCTTGCTTAGTTCACTGTTATTCAGCCGGACATACAGCCGGTCTCCAGCTTTAAGCTGCAGCGCTACACCGTTGCTTGCAGTATCTGTATGAAGAACGTCCACTGCCACCGCACTCGCCACAATCTAGAACACACAACAGAAATGAGCAGATTTATCAGACTCATACTGCAAAAGATGTGAGTCCTTAATATTTTATTATGTAAGCTGTTTTATTAAAGCAACAAAGCAGGAGTTTTCAGGACGCAAAGTTTTTTTTTCTTCTCTCTTAACATTTTATTTATTTATTTATTTTTATGAAATCTATGAAATTGTAAGGCTTACAAATGTAACATATTAATTTAAAATTGAATTATATTCAATCTAACAATTTTTGACCCTGGACCACAAATAAGGGTCATATACAACTATTTTATAATCTGGAATCTGAGGGTGCAAAAAAAAAAAAAAAAAAATACAAATATTAAGAAAATCGCCTTTAAAGTTGTCCAAATTAAGTTATTAGCAATGCATATTACTAATCAAAAATTAAGTTTTGATATATTTACGGTAGGAAATTTACAAAATATCTTCTTGGAACATGATCTTTACTTAATATCCTAATGATTTTTGGCATAAAAGAAAAATCAATAATTTTGACCCATACCATGTATTGTTGGCTATTGCTACAAATATACCTGTGTGACTTAAGACTGGTTTTGTGGTCCAGGGTCACATTTAAAAAAAAAAAAAGAAAAGCGTTTAATGTTTTCTTTTTTATTCTGTTCAGGAAATCAAGGGATTAATTGCAATATTACTATTATATATAACATAAATAAATACATTTGCATAAGCTTTTGTAAAATAAATAAATAAATTTATATATGCATTATATATATTAAACGTTATAAAATAAATTTTAATTGAATTGATGTACAGTATAAACCTGAAGATAAATATTTTATAAATAGAGTGTAGAAAAACTACCTAAGTTAATACAAATAATGTTTTGTAGATGAAGAGAACATTTTGTATTTACACTTTCGTTCATGTTCAAAGGTTTGGGGTCAGTAAGATTTTTTTATTTTTAATTTAACTTTTATTTTATTTTTTTGTGATTCAGCAAGGACACAATAAAGTGATTAAAAGTCACAGTAAAGACATTTATATTGTTACAAATAGTTTTTCTTGCAAATAAATGTTTTTTTTTTTTTAATTTTCAAATTATCAAGAAATTCTGAAAAACAGTTTCTATAAAAATATTAAGCAACACAACAGTTTTCAACATTAATAATAAGAAGAAATGTTTCTTGAGCATCAATTGAGCACATTAGAATGATTTCTGTGATTTCTATATATATATATATATATATATATATATATATATATACTGTAATTCTTAAATTATAAATAGGTCTTTTATGCATAAAAACAAATATAGAGCAGCCTTTATAATGCTTAGATGTCTTTGTTTGAAAATCCCTGCAAAACAAGTTCATGTTGAGGTAAACTCACCGTTTGGTCATTAAGAACCAAGTCCACTCGTAGGTTTTGGCCGGTCTTCACAATGCTATATATGAAGTAGTACACTCCCGCTGTCTTACAGGTGAACGTTCCGGTCGAGGAGTCATAACCTCCTCCCAGATTAGTAATCACATCTTTAAACTTTATCACATCATTCTTGCTGAAGGCATCCTGCAGCGCAGCGCTGAACGCGACACCTCCCTTACTCGACGAGCCTATACCTGAGGGTCCGGCTGGGCCAGGAGGACCTGCTTTACCTGGAGGTCCAGGTGGACCAGGAGGTCCTGCTGCAGATGAGGTGAGAGGGATGACAAAGCCATTGCTCTGGTCTTTAGAACGATCTGAGGAAGGGTCACACGCGATCCTGCAGGAGCCAGGGAGGGTCTCACAGATGCCTGCTCTGGTCAGAGATAGAAGTGTGAGGAGAACCGCTATCCAGTGCTTGGCCATGGTTGAAGAACTGAGTTCAGAGAGATGAAGGGACTCAAATGTAAAGCGCATGGTAAGAAGTTTGAAAATTTTGAGCTGTGATTGGTTGAGTTAGCTGGTCACATGATGAAGTTGAGAAATTGTTTGTCATATGACATTTTTTGTTTAGAATCAGCAAAAACTAATATTATGCTTCTTTAAAACTAACTTATGCTTCCCTATGAGTCTTACAAAACTGTTGTTGTGCAACAATGCTGTCAGAAGATTAGACCACTGAACTTATATTTTTACCAGTGATGAACCAAACAATATTAAAATAATGTGAATGGGTGCCGTCAGAACGAGTGTCCAACCAGCTGACAAAAGCATCGCAACAATCCACAAGTAATCCATGAAAATTCTTGATGGATTTCTTATTTTGCAAACATGCAGCTTTTCACTTCATAAGGCATTAATTGATGGACTGGGGTGGTGTGGATTATTGTGATGTTTTTATCAGCTTTTTGGACTCTCATTCTGACGGCACCCATTCACTGCAGGGGATCCATTGGTGAGCAAGTGATGTAATGCTAAATTTCTCCAAATCTGATCTTGGATGGCCTGAGGGTGATACATTTTCAGTTAAATTTGATCTATTCCTTTATGTGAGTGTTAGATGTTAAGGTTTCTGCATTATAAGCAGACAGATATGGATGGCTTTGGGTAGCTACATACGTTTCACAAGTGTCAGACCTGTTGCAGTGATCATTTTGTCAGTGATGTAAATGCTGAAAATTCATACGCACAGATTCACAATATATACCCCCACCACGTCTTTTAGGAAATGTCACTGGAAATAAAAAATCCCCAAATGTCAGCTTGAATGTCAAGACCTACAGTAAATATATTCAAATATCTCCACACACGCATAAACCAACACAGTCACGTCTATGTCTATTACAGCTGCATGGATTATGTTTATGAATGAAAGGTGCCTTAGACCTTGCAGGGTGTCTCTTAATGACCAGCAGTCCCACACACAACCACCAGAGGTCTGATTCGCCTCATCATCAGTTACCCTGACTACACGCGCACACACACACACACACACACATACTGGAATTTGTGGTTTACAGGGACCATAGGCATAATGGTTTTTATACAAACTGTATTTTCTATTTCCCTACAACAACACTACACCTAAACCTACCCCTTACAGGAAACTACTGGCAATTTTTGAATTTCATAAAACACCGTTTTGTATGTTTTTTTTTAAGCCTTTTGTTTTACTGGGAAATGGGCAGTGTCCTCATAAACCATGTTTACGTTGTAGTACACATGTCATTATACACATTTGTGTCCTTCGTAAACCATATATACCAGTACACACACACACACACACATACATGTTGGGTTACTGTATTTTATGGGGACATTCCATAGGCGTAATGGCTTTTATACTGTACAAACTGTATTTTCTATCCCCTTACCCTAACCCTACAGTATACCTAAACCTACCCCTCACACAAAACTTTCTGCATTTGTAGATTTTCAAAAATAAACTATATTTTGTATGACTTATATATAAGCTTGTTGGGGACCAAAAAGTGTCCTCACAAGGACAAGGAATTTTGATATTGCCATTTTTGTGCAACATTCAGAACAAAACTTAGGGTTAGGGTTAGGGTTGTTAAGTTGTGTTAATTTTCCACTAAGGGTTTGTATTTTATTGAATCAGATACCAGCACCAGATGTATCCTGATGTCTCTTCAAACTGTTTTCCTCTGAGAGCGCTGCACCAACATCAGATGTTCAACTACACTGAAATTCTATGTTAAAACAAGCTCCTTTTCTACTGATGATGTTTTTTTTCTTCTTGAATCCATGGAAAGAAGTAGAAACACTTAAATAACACACGTAAATATCAGGTATGATTTACTTGTTTCACTTGTTGAACAGAATCTGTTGCAGGAATGACTCAAAGTCTGTTCACATCTCTATGGTTAGATCAGTGTGCACAATAATGTGTCTTTGACCTTCATTATGTATGTTTTGATTATACTGTGTTGTAAATAAAATACAAATAATTTAAAAAAACATTTTTTTCAATCTCCTCACATTCTCTCTTACCTGCCTCAAATGTGATTATTTATATGAATGCATTGATGCAACAAATAAAATTCATTAATAATTTCTTTCACAAAACCCCTGATCTGCTTTCAAATAAATAAATAAATTGGGTAAGCCACAATTGCATATTTTAAGATTATTGATTGTCATGCTTAATTTTTTAGAGTCTGATCTCCTTCTAAAAATGTTTCTTAAAAAGTGCATCAAATTTAAGTTTTTGGTATGCTTGCATTATTTATTTTATGTGCTGTCCCATTTATGTGCATTCATTTTGGTAGGAGTCCAACCATAAGTGAACAGTAAATGTTTACTTATACTCATGCCTTTCCACAGTTTCTTCTGTAGATTATTCAAAATATCTATTTTTTGTGTTCCTCAGAAGACAGATGGTCAAACAGGTGTGGAACCACATGAGTATAAATAAATGATGAGAGAATTTTCAGTTTTGGGTTAACTATTCTTATATTGTAAGTGATACTTGTCTCTGACATTTCACCTGATAAATGGATGTGAAATAATCCTTTTTGTTTTGTTTTTTCTGCTATTTTACAGGAGCACTTTTTGTGATGCTGCAAGTGGGAGTGGGGTATCTTGCTTGGCTGAAAACTGCAGAGAAACACATTTAGTCTTACTGAAAACTACTCTTTACAAGGAGGTCCAAACACCATTAGCAGAGACTTTGTTCAGTGAGCATTAACATGCATTCTGCCTGGATGCTAATGAATGGGATGCTGTTGTTTAAGTGTAAGCATTATAAACCTCATGACATTAAGTGTACATATGGACCAAATAAGAATATGCATTTTGTGCCTTTGCACTGATTTGCTTTGACATTATGATGTTTTAATTGTTGTAAGAACATGTTCTTTACATGCATTGAAAACATTGAATGTGAAAACATTTTGGCACAGGGAAAAAGATTTACAATGTTTCAATTAAAAATTAATAATTGTAAAAGTGTATTGTTTTGTGGGTTTATTTTTTAAATATTTTTACCTGAACATTGGTGCAGTGTTCAACAGTTGAGGGAGTTAAATTCACTCTTTAAAATTTGCAGTGTAGGTTTATGTTTTAATCTGCATTTACCATTTTAAAATACGTATTTACAATATTTACATTACATCAACATTAAATAAATACACTGGGTGTGTAGGATTAATCACCATAAAGTGTTAAATGTGCATACTTGCGAGTAATGATTTCTTAACACCCTTAGTGTTTAAAATTAAACACTAACACAGTGTTTGTATAATAAACACTTTCGTCAGTGTTGTTTTAACACTAGCAAAGATGGACCTGTATGTTCACCCGGAAAGTGATCATTTTAACACCCATGGTGACAAATCTCCCAACATATTTTTGCTGTGCACTGACAGTTAAGGCTATTTCTGTTTCCAAAACCCCCTCATGATTTCAGTTCTGTATTGCTTAATGCTTTCTGTTTAAGCAACTTCTTTTTGTGAGCCATTAGGTATGACAAAACAGCTAAGAAATGCTCTATAAGAGAACATACCCTTAAATATTTTCACAATTACTACGTGGAATAAATACTAAATAAACCCAGTGCTATGTATCCACATATAACAATTACCACAATTCTGATTTTTGTTTCAACAGAATTTCCCCATAAGATTTAATTAGTTGCCATCGATTAAAGTCTGTTTGTGTAAAGAGTGCTTTAGGAATGACGAATTAAACACAATCACTTTAACAAAATAGATCTTTAGTGAGGAAGAGTTTTGTGCTATTTTAGACTCCCAAAGGATCTCATTAAGAGCTTGAAGAAGGTACTTTTAACATTCACTAAAACGTCCAGAGAGAATGTGGCAGGAGACGGAAAGCAAAAGAAAGGAATCTGTTTTAAAAAGTCTTTTTGCACAGAATTTATTGCAACATTCAATAAAAACGTCTTTGCATCAGATGCGCGTATCATGGATATATTGGGTCTTTTAGGCAAAGCTGCATGTGAGGCTGGGAAAATTCTCATCCAGCATCCATACGATCAGCACTGGAGCTCCTCAGGGCTGTGTCCTCTCCCCATTTGCTCTTCTCCCTCTACACCAACGACTCCACCTCTAAAGACCCCTCTGTCAAGCTCCTGAAGTCTGCAGACCACACCACACTGATCGGTCTCATTCAGGATGGTGACGAGTCTGCTTACAGACAGGAGGTTAAGGAGCTGGCTGTCTGGTGCAGTCTTAACAATCTGAAGCTCAACACGCTCAAAACTGTGGAGATGATCATGGACTTCAGGAGAAACCCCCCAGCACTCCCCACACTCACCATCATGAATAGCACTGTAACAACAGCGGAGTCTGTCAGGTTCCTGGGCACCACCATCTCCCAGGACCTGAAGTGGGACATTCACATAGACTCCATTGTTAAAAAGGCCCAGCAGAGGTTGTACTTCCTTCGCTAGCTGAGGAAGTTCAACCTGCCACAGGAGCTGCTGAAACAGTTCTACTCCGCCATCACTGAATCCGTCCTCTTCGTGTCAATAACTGTCTGGTTCAGCTCAGCTACCAAATCAGACCTCAGAAGACTACAGAGGGTAGTCCGGACTGCTGAGCGAATCATTGGTACAACCCTCCCCACTCTTCAACAACTGTACTCATCCAGAGTAAGCAAAAGGGCTGGCAAAATCACTCTGGACCCCTCACATCCAGCACACTCACTCTATGAACTGCTGCCGTTTGGTCGATGCTACAGAGCTCTGAGCACCAGAACGACCAGCACAGGAACAGTTACTTCCCTCAGGCAATCCATCTCATGAACACTTGATAATAATTGTGGAACACACACTATTTATACACTTATACACATATTTATCTAACACACATACTTAGTCTACATTTCAATTTGCACATAATATACCTGTACATACAAAACTGTCTATTGTCATATACCTGTACATACAATTGCCAATTTGTATATTGTTATTCCTTATTTACTTGTTCTATTTTTAATTCCTCTTTTTATTATCTGTGTTTTTTGTTCTGTCGCTGTCATTCTGTTGCACTGTGGAAGCTTCTGTCACGAAAACAAATTCCTCGTATGTGTAAACATACCTGGCAATAAAGCTCATTCAGATTCTGATGTTTGTAAGAAATAAATCCATCATTAAGATAATTTTATTTATTAATTGTGGATTATTGTGATGTTTTTATCAGCTATTTGGACTCTCATTCTGACGGCACCCATTCACTGCAGAGGATCAATTTCTCCAAATCTGTTCCTATACTGTATATATATATATATATATATATATATATATATAAAATATAAATACAAACTCTTGAATGAACTGAGGGTGATTACATTTTCAGAACCTTTTCCTTCATAAAAACTGTAAAAATTGTCATGGTTTACTCAGTTATCCTCATGTCATTCCAAACCTGTATGACTTTATTCTAAAGAAAAGAAGATATTTTAAGTATGCTGGTATCCAATCAGTTTTGTTTACCACTTACTTCGATTGTACAGACAGACTGAATTTAATTGACAAAACTGAGTGGAATTTGTACCTCGACCGAATTGCACCTCAATTTGGCACGAGAGTACGGACGTATCCAGTTAAAATGGTCCTGTAAATGTCCTCTCAGCAGGATGCTTTCAAATCCCTCAGTGGGATGGCTGGATTTGTCTATAAATCTGATTTAATCATGTTCCTCTCCATCCACCCTTAGCACAGCGAGACACATCATTTTCTTTTTACTGCCATGTGCAAACATTCAAAAATGTCTCCAATGGCTGCTGTTCATGCCAAAGAAAAATCTGCTTCATTGAGATGATTTACGCAGACACTGGGAATAAAGCCGTGTGGGATGGCAACTAACTAGCATTTTATTCTCGAAAGAAGATCTTTTTTGCGGCCCATAATAAAAATGATGCAATCGATGAAACCCTTATTTAATGTGCTATTTCCGCCCCTAATGTCTAAAGAGTCTTCATGGCGGCGATGTGCCTTATTAAAACAGAAATGTTACCAGAAATCTTTATTGCTTTGAGACTATGAGAGATGTTTCTCTGCATTAAAGGGAGTGAGGGAGGCTGGTGTGAGCTGTACGGAGGCATCATCTCTGCTAGTTTGAACAGTCTGCCTCAGCCTGCAGGCCACTACTGCTGTAGGCTACAAGCTTCGGATAAATGCAAATGTTTAACAAGGTTTTGGAGTCTCAGGTGTAAAGAAAGTGTTTATAAGCTTACATCTTGTTCTATATATTGTGCAATCCTTCATAATGCTTTATTTGCACCTGAGACTCTAAATTCTTATTGAACATTACACTATGGAGTTCACTAGGTTTGCTTTTGTGTACAAACAAGTAAACTAACAAAGCACCATGTTACAGTTTTATTTTAGTATCATTGATATGCTATTATGTTTCTTGTTAATATTTTGAATTAGATTATATTTTATATTTTCTGTTTTCGTTTTAACTAGTTATATTTTTAGAAATGCTATGTTTTCTATTTATTTGTTTGCCACTGTGAACAGCTACAGTATATGATGATGATGATTCATTTTTAAATCTTCCTTAAATGTAAACACAAACATTTTTATTTTTAATTGTTGTACTTTCATGCTACACTCAACCTTAGGAACTCCGTTGCCACTGTGAACAAAATAAGTAAGTAAATAAATAAATAAAACAAGGATATTGTTTGATGTACCTTGAGGAAAACAGGCATGTCACATTGTTTTTTTCACTGCCAGTTTTGGATACAGGTGTTTTGCCTTGTATGGCCACCTGATGGCACTGTTGTTCCTTCATGCACTTTTTGTCAAAATGCAGGGACTGCTGTGAAAAACAGATTAGATGTGTCATGGTATGATATATTTTCACAAATAGGTGCTATAGACTATTTATTTGATTGTGAATGAGGCTGACGTAGCACCAATGATGAAATCCAAAAACAAACCCTTCTTCACATGTGCGTCATTCGCTGTCCCCATATTCATTCTCCATCATGCATTTCTTAATATATTGTATAAAATATTAAACATACGCATTTTAAATATGGAATTCATATTACTTAACTTTCTTTTATAACAACTTAACAATTTTTAATAAGAAAACAGCATGTGTAAGTATAGTATGGATTTGTGGATTTAATAAAACCTGTGACGTACTATTTAATTGGTTTGTCTTAACTTAAAATATTTAATAATTTGCTTGACATTAACATTTCAAAAGATGGTTAAAAATACATAATTAGTTTCAAATGGACATCCTTATGTAAAATTACTCTAAATTCATTACAGACCAATGGCTAACTGTAGATCTTCTTTCCATTCTGGTTATAATCCTTTTCAATGTTTTATTTCCTTTTTCCTGTCAGGAATTAAATTCCTTTTCATGCCACTGTGAAGAAAAAAAACAACAAAAAAAAAACAAAACAAAACAAAACACAACACAACACAAAACACAAAAACAATACAAAAACAAGTCTGATTAAAGCATATCTTTTAAACTTTTTGAAATACTAAATGGCAACACAAACGTTCATTTCTAAAGGTTACCCTTTTCAGAAAGATAACATAACAGGAATGACATGACTTCATCCTCGCACACATCCATCCCATACACAACATGTATCTGCCTCTCTCTCTTTCACCATTGTTTGATCGAGTACTCGCATTACAAAAGCTGTGACGACTCTCTACCTAAGATGTCTGTTTAAACACAGCCATTTATTAAAATCAATAGGACTGAATATGCTATTAAGTGATATCAATCAATGTGACATCAGTTTGAAACCAAGGTACGGTAAGGCTTCCTCTGACGCTCTGTCAAGTCTATGGGATGATCTCTGCATGCAGTATTAGGATGGAGAAAGACAGTTGGCAGCACCCGGACTGCTGGGTGTTCACACACCATCGTTGTACATCAGATGCTTTCCCGCTGCTTGAGAAATTCAGGGAGTTTATTACTCTCACTGGCTGTTCTTTTGTTTGTGTGTGTGACAGTGAGAGAGTGAGAGCATGCAAGTGCTTGAAGTCACAGCACAGAATCTGTTTACTTGAATGTGTGTTTTCACAATGACACTCCATGGCAAGAATCCACAGTCAGAAACAGAAACAGACAGAGAAAAAGACCAGCTTCAGTTTGTGCCTGTGAGCACTGGCAACAAGGTCATGTGCTGGAATACACATAGAAGTTCTATATGTGTGCTGTGTGTCTCTTATGTTCACCAAGGCTGCATTTATTTAATCAAAAATACAGCAAAAAGTAATATATTGAATTATTACAATTTACAAAATTACTGTTTTGTATTTGTATATATTCTTGCAATGTCAAAGCTGAATTTTAAGCAGCCTTTTCTATAGTCTTCCATGTCACATGATCCTTCAAAAATCTATTTAGTATGCTGATTTGGTGCTAAAGAAATATTTCTGTAAAATACAGTTTCTGTTAAATACAGCACTGTTTCATATTGTAGTGGAAATCATACTTTCCCCTAAGATTCTTTGATGGATAAAATAAGTTAAAAATGACATTTTGTACATCTTTACTAAAACAAAACATTAATTTCGATCAAAAAATAAACACACACACACACACACACACACACGTTTGGTTTGCTATCCTTGTGGGGACTCTCCATAGGCGTAATGGTTTTTATACTGTACAAACTGTATGTGCTATTGCCCTACACACCAACCCTACACCTAAACCTACCCCTTACAGGAAACTTTGTGCATTTTTAGATTTTCAAAAAAAAACACCATTTAGTATGTTTTTTAAGCCTTTTGAATTACGGGGACATAGGCAGTGTCCTCATAAACCACCTTCAAATTGTAATACCTCTGTCATACCTATGTCATTATGCAAATTTTGTCCCCGTAAACCCCAAAAACCAGTACACACACACACACACACACACACACACTTGCATTTGTGGTTTATGGGGACTCTCCATAGGCGTAATGGTTTTTATACTGTACAAACCATATTTTCTATCGCCCTACACCAACACTACACCTAAACCTACCCCTTACAGGAAACTTTTTTGAATTATTTGAATTTTTGAATTAGTATATTATTAATATTACTTTGCTTTGTTACTGTAACGACATGCACAATATGGATTTAAACTTCATTTAGATAAAGTTCACCTGTTTATTTTATTGTCTGTGAAGATGTAAACTTCAGTATTGCACTTATATTGTGAATATATGTTAATTAACTCATTTATGAGATGTGTCTAAATGAACTACTTAAATTGCTAGTAAAGCATTAAGTTACAGTAAGTTTAAACTAAGCTGTAAAAAATTGTCCACCTACTTCAACTTAGTTCAGGTTAAGTTGCTGCCTTAAATTTTTTAATAAAATCAAATTGGCTGTTAATTATACTTAAATTATATTAAACTGACTTAGGAAATTTAGTTGAACCTGTATAGCTTAAAAAAGTGAAAATTGGTTAAATGATTATTACATATTGATCCTATCAATTTTTTTTTTGTGTGTGTTAAAATAAAGCCTTTTTTGCCCTGTCTGCAATTATTTTACGATAATGACTGGCTGATTTCATATTATCCCTTACTTACTATCAATTTTGGGGAAAGTTAAAGTAAGTTAAAGCTAAAGTTTTTGGTCAAGCTCACATACAGTACACACAGAGATGAGCTCCACTTCATTCCTGTAAACACTGGCATAAGACAACAGTAGACAGGCCTTCAGGGACACATCTCAGAAAATACACTGCACACACTTAACCAGCAGAGGCCTAAAACTGGAGATTCATTTGGAAACAGTACAGGTTGGGTCTACTTTGGAAACAGTGTGTCAGTCTATACGCATGTGCACTTAAATGTTAAATCATTGCAATCTGTCCCTTTTTCCCCAGAGTCTGATAGAGTTCAACATTATGTACTCTGCGAGACAAATGGCAAAGAGAGCAAATCAGTAGATGAGCAAGTTTCATCGCTTGGATAATCAGTGTGAGAAAAATGTCAAACATTTAAATGGACAGGGCACAGCTAGCCTTCATCAGAAGGACCCTATACAATCACAATCACATATACTGCGAGGTACAAAAGTCTGACCACAGAAATATGGGATTCAGTCATGTAATTTAAACCTAAGTCTTAGGCTACCAAAAAGTTTTTTTCTTGGTTGCTAATCAAATAAGCAATTTTATGACTCTTTGTATAGAGAGTCAGATGTTTTTGCTTACATTGATGCACAAGATGCTCTTTAGATCATCTCAAATAATGCTGAAGGACATGATCATCAGGTGGAGCTCAATTGCTGGTGCCATCAAATAAATAATTTTACATTTTCACTCAAAAGTTATGATGATGATAGTGTAATTGGTCCCACTTTATATTAGGTGACCTTAACTACTGTGTACTTACATTTGAATTAATCATTTGGTACAATGCACTTATTGTGTACATACATGTTTTTACATTGTACTTATATTTTTAAAAATACCTATATGTAATACATCTGTAATTAATTTCTGTAATTACATTTATAATTACACTGCTGACCCATCCCTTACACCTTAACCTACCCTTAAACCTACCCATACCACCAAACCCGTCCCTAACCTTAGCCGTATGCCACCTCAATAGCAGCAATAGTGTTTTGCAATACAATATGAACACAATAAGTACATTGTACTTATTTTTTGATGTAAGTACATAGTAGTTAAGGCCACCTAATATAAAGTGTGACCCTGTAATTTTTCATGGGAAAAAATACACTGTGAAAAGGTTTTGTCCTTGTTCAACATATGGGGGATAATGATAATAAACAATCTATTAAAAATTGAAGGTGAGAATTTAACAAAATCACAATGAAAAATCCTTTAATCAACAAAAATATATACAGAAATTCACATTTGTATCTTTGTACTGCCCCCCTCTGCAGAAATAACCTCTTATGTGTTTCTAAAACTTATAAAATACATTGTACTTATTTTTTGATGTAAGTACATAGTAGTTAAGGCCACCTAATATAAAGTGGGACCTGTAATTCTTTTCTTTTTCTTTTTTCCAAGTGCAAGATGAATTAACTATTTTTTTCGTGTTTTTGTCATTTTTAGACCTTCTTAGCCTATTGTCATTCACTTTCATTGTACAATATATCATGTCATAATATATTGCAACAAAAAATATAACAATACGGATCGTGCATAGCGACTATAGAAGTTATAGACATTTAATTTAGAATCAAATATGGTACACCCAGAAGGCACACTTTTTTAGCTTCCATGTTTATTATTAATTATTAAAACAAAAATAAATTGGAGTATTTATAACTTTTTAAATGTATGTAGTCAGGAACAGAATGCAAGCATATGTATTTTTTAATTAAGCAAAATAATGAACATTTCTATTTTGCTGTCATTATTGACCTGTGCTTGAGGGAGGCCCAAGTCCAAACCTTTTCAAGTTTACAGCTGATGTAATATCAAATTTAGCATCTTAGTGAAATTTAACTAACATACATGTTAGAAATAATTATTGTAAAAAGCACTGTATTTATTTAACTCTATATTTGCTTTGTTCAAAATTTTGTGAATCGTATCATGAGACTGTATGGAAAAAAGCGCCATGAACATTGTGCTAAACTTCACCTTCACGTGTTCCACAGAAGAAAAACTCATTTACATTTGCAACAACATGAGGGAGGTTAAATGAAGACAAGCAAAAGCATTTTGGCTTGTACTCTCAGAATGGATCCTAAAGGGTTCGCACACAGTCACAAATACACCATGAAATCTCTTCATCAAAAAACAGACCACAATAACCAGCAAGCACACATGCATGGATAAACACATTCTCAGATCCAGGGTCTACATGTAAAAAAATTATCTTTCCACAACTTGTGAGTCCAATAAGCAAAGTCCATATTAGTGATTGCAGCGGCTTCTTTCCATTCCCACACCCACATGACAATAGGCTGACTAAATTGATTGCATTGTAAACAAGTGAACTTAATGAAAAATCTCTTATCAGGGCCAATGCACTTGCCGGCGGGGACCACGCACCCTTAATATAGCAATTAAATTTTTGCAAATGAATTATTCCAGGCAATATTTTCTCCCATTAGCACAGTACTACATCCATTATGTGTCTGATAGCAGCCGTGCTGATGCTGAGGCCACTACCTCTCTCAGTGTAGCAAAGTCAGAGAGAGCCCACACAAATTAACACAATGTGAGATTAATTAGTCAAACGAAACCCTAAATACACACACACACGATAGAGGTTTTGTAACTAAAGCAAATGCCCACAGGCTCAGATACCACAGATACTGGTGTATCCAACCATTGATCAGCAAATCATTTTTCATTTGACTTCTTACACTCATTTGCAAGTGTACACACTACAGGGGAAAGAATGGCAAAGTTTGTGGCTATTCATCTGATTTATATCTGTGAAATAATGAACACTTATGTTTTAGATGAACAGAAACTGAAAAAAGAAACTATGAAAAAAATCTGCTGTAGAAACAATTTTTCAGTTGCTAGTAGATTTCACAATTTTAAAGAATCACATTGAATTAAATGTGAAATTTTGAAGTCGAAAATGTAAATGTACCCCAATAATCTTTGTTTTATGTAGATTATTATTCTCATAATTATGAGGAGCTTTCTTTTAATTATCACCAAGTATCTAATCATAATGAGAAACTTTCTTGTAGTATCTCATAATATTCTTGCAGTATTGCGAAACATTCTCATAACAATGACTTCACAATAGAGAAACTTTGTCGTAATGATGTAGAGTAGGATCTCATACTGAGAATTTTTTTTTTGTCACAGTAAAGACTTTATATCTCATAATACTGAAAAATTTTCTTATTATTATGACTTACAGTATACATATGCAGTGTGGCCATGCAAGAATCTTTATCTGCATTGCAATATGATATTGAGCCTACATATAATAGCTGGACTGAAACAGCTAAATTGCTCTGAGAAGTGCAAAATCATCCAAAATATACTGTATATTTATAAGTTGTAAATAGAGATCTGTCTCCAAATCCATGTAATTTCCATTCTGTGAACAAATTGCATATAGATTGGACCAGAAAACTACAGAATAAAGTCATCAGTTATTTGTCATCTGTCTTGGAGTGTAGAAGCCATCAGTTGAGTTATTGATTTCCGCTGCTTGGTCCAAACTTGACACAAGTCGAGATGCGATGTGTTCCATCACGCAGAAATTTATGCATCTCTATGACATAAACATCTCTATTGCAAGATCCAATTTCACTATTATTTGAGAACATTTAAGTTTCTCAAAAGGATAGGGTAACAACTACATATATAGTTCCAAGAAAAAGTATGTGAACCCATTGGAATTGGTTGGTTTTCTGCATTACTGTAATTTGATCTTCATCAAAGTCACACTGTAACAACATATAATTATAATCTCATATTTAACATTCACAGAGACAGAGTTGTGGAAAAGTATGTAACTTTACCTTATTGTTGTTACCTGGATGCATGTTTGTTTTGTGAGGAGTTGTTTATGAGTCCCTAGTTTGTGCTAAGCAGTTAAACTGTCCACTGTTCTTGATTTCCCAGCATATTCTGCATATTTGAACCACCTATAACAGTATGATTTTGAGATCCATCTTTTCACACTGAGGCCAACGGGTGAAGACATTCACTGATGCTCAAGAAAAAAAAAACACAAAGCATTAAGAACCGGGGGATGTACACGTTTTGAATACTTGTGACTTTGATGAAGATCAGATGACATTATATAGGCTATTTCTTACATGTCAAAATATTGTATTGTGTTGCAATCTCAGCATTGTCATGATGTCATGGCATTTACAGTAGGTTCAAGCGACTGGCTCGAAGAAAATTGCCAGCAGAACAAAGTGCATATGAGCAAAGATGACAGACTTCAAATCCAATTTTTGGGAAGTTCTGCGCCAGCTGAGCATGTGCCATTGAGAAGAATGGGAATGCTAACAGATAGCTTTCTCCAGGTATTATAGAGCTCCTGGCACACACAGATACGCTGCCACAGAGAATAAAGTGCATGTCAGATGAATAGAAAGAGAGGACAGAAGCATTGCTTTCCATTTTCACCCTTTACACGCAGTAAATGGTGGGCAAAACCTGAATAATGAATGTAGAACAGCACAACTATCCAACTGAGCATGTACTTGATTAAATGTATGACAGCCCTTTACCCACGCTGACTCTCTATCCTTGAATGATTAGAAGTTCCTTAAGCTACCCTGGCAAGTGAAATGTATTTTTGTTGTGACAAAAGGTGAAATGAAAATCTAAAGGCTTCATTAGGCAATAGAAACGCAGAGCCAAAAAAAAATGTATAATGGAATGTCCAAAAAAAACAAATAAAACAAACGAACAAAACAAAAGAAAAAAAAAAGAAAGAAAAAAAGTGTAATAATGTGACAGCCAACCATGAGATCATAAATTCCGGCCGCTCTTGTATTTAGATTTCTTCAGTTAAAAACATAGATGGTGGTGGCCTTCAACCGCAGAGCGCTGTGGTTAAGAATAATGAAACAATGGATAATTCTCACCACTTTTCTGCATGTTTAAACACTAGAAAAGATGTAGAGAAAACAGCCTTGACACAAAAAAACATCTATAGAGATAAGTGTTCAGTGGAAAATTAAGCTTCAAGTACTATGTACTGTGGTAGCCTATTGAGTGGTGTTGTACCCGAAGTGGACCTACATGTCAACAAAATACAAAACAAAACACACTGGCATTGAACGTTTTGTATTATTACTTATTTATTTTACTGATAATGTTTTGACACTTTTTATTTAGATGTCTTTACCTGAATTCGTTCACTAACTGCAGGTGTTGAATTTAAGAACTCGATGGGACGCTTTTGCAGGTTTGCTTTAATTGATCGTACTGTAGGTAATATTAAATATTAAATTAATCCAGAGATCGTTCGTTTTCGGTGTTGTGAAGCATTGCTTTAATGTTTTACAGACTGGAATCGCTCCAAACGATTCAACGCATGAGTTAGCTGTGCAAACAATTCAATATGAATCATGAACTGATTGAGACCGTTTTACTAAGCCGTTTTGGTCAATTCATAGAAATGAAATGACTCAAAAGAGAAAAGACTCACGAATTGAGCATCGCTAGTTCTGATTCTACACAGACGGAGCAAACACGGGACATACAACATTACTGTTCAAATATTGTGAGGGAAAAATTATTCTCAGGTCAGTAAATGGTGGGATCCGTTCTTTCTTCAACTCGAACCTCTACACTTCACCACTGTTGGATTAAGGAACCATGAGATACAGGTAGGAAATATAGAATTTTCTAGTGACTGTGTCTTGTGTTCTAATACATTTAAAGTTCATACATCTGAAGGTAAATAGCTGGCGTTCAGGTGTTGTCCTCAACTGGCTATAAGTTTACAAAGGAGTCTTTCCACGCTTCAAGTGTTTCACAAGGACTTTTGAGTCGCCCTTGCTCTTTATGTATCATTCACTTCCTCCCATCTGTTTTATATTTTTTTTCAGATACATTTTTGAAAACTTTGCACAACATTGTTGTCCTTGTATGGTGTGTCCATTAATGTTAAATGTGATGGTTTGAATGTGGAAACATTTCAAACAACAGCCTTGAGCAACAAACACAATTATCTGTGTATGCTTGGCTCAAAGAGAGAGCACTTATCCACTTAACACTGTGTGTAAACACACATACAAACAGATACCTTCAAAACCATGCTGTAACCACACACACACACACACGTCTGGTGTGCTATGCTTGTGGGGACATTCCATAGGCATAACGGTTTTTCTACTGTACTGTATATAACATCGCCCTACACCATCCCTACACCTAAACCTACCCCTTACAGGAAACTTTCTGCATTTTTAGATTTTCAAAAAACTTCATTCTGTATGTTTTATAAGCTTGTTTACCTCAATTTAGGTCCCCACAGTGACATGAGTCCCCACGAGTCTGTGTGTATTTAGGTTTAAGTCCCCACCGGGATATTAAAACAGGTACACACACACACACACACACACACACACTCATGGTTTGAACAGAGCTGTTCAGTTTGTAGTTCAAAAACCTGAAACAGAATTAGTTGTTTTTCATCATGAGTTCTGATTCACTATGTAAATGCTTTTGTCCTAAATTAACAAATCTTAAAATCTTTTGTCTATGCATGTTTTAACCTCATATTTGTGAATAAAGAAAAGTTCAGGCTACTGATATAAGCTCAAAGTTGTCATACCAGCTGGAAATGGGTTTGCAAGCAAAAAAAAGGAAGTGCTGTAATAAAACATGAATCAACACCAGTTTGGCTTTTCAGAAATGCATTTTATTATTACAAAACAATTGTTTTTCAACAAATGCCAAACAACAGTGGCTATCTACCTGCACATAAGACATATTTTTGATTATCCATATTTCTTTATTTATACATTTTATTATAATTTTTTTTTTTTTTTTGAGTGCCTAAAGCTAGATTTATCCACAGAAAATAAGGAGCTGAAGCACAACTTCAATTTTTTATTTATTTATTTTTTTTACTGGTTAGACAACTATCCAGTTATTATAAGACAAAGTGCAACTGTCGTCCAAGATACATTCGAAATCTCTTGTTTTCTCACCCTTTTTGACTAATGAATTTTCCATGACTTTTCCAGTCATTCATGATTACTGCATAAATATTTTTCAAATAATTTTATAGAGGTTGCTGTGAGAATCTTCATCTTTGGAATTTAATTTAATCTACACAATTATAATTGTTTGTTAAATAAATAAAAATAAAATAAAATAAATAAATAAAACTTGGCTTGAGATTTTTGTGCCTACATCGCTGAGCTTAATCAGAGAAATGTAAATATTTAAATGAATTTTTCATGAGCTTTAACATCTTATTGCATTTAGACTGCATGTTTTTTTGTTTTGTTTTTTTTGTTCATGCCTGTAAAGCACAATTGTAAAATTCCCTGATTTTCCTATAGGTTTCCCATGACTGTTGAACCTTGTATAGGGGATGAAGCATATTCATCGGAAAGTTTCACAAACAGATTTTACTCATAAAAAATAAAAAACATTATTATAAAATCCATAGGGAACCATATGGTGAATTAGTTTTCTGAATTGGCCTACAAATTAACATCATTATTGCACAGCTCTACTGAGACCATTTTCATGCTAAAAACTGATTTCAGATGTTTTGGAACAGCCCTTTAATTTTCATGCATTGTGTGCAGCAGCATATTGATGTGTCAAAGCAAGAGCGTGTGTGATTGGTGAGGTTTTGAGGAGCTCCCACTGCGAGCTGCGATGAGTCTGTCGATCAGTCTGGCTGAGGGGAGTCTGATGTTTTTGATGTCATTTGTGTCTAAGCTCTGAACAACAAGAAGAAACACGCACAGCAAAGACTCCATCAGTGACACCACCCTTTGTTTTGTTCACCAGTCACAGGAGAATCAAACACCAAGACATGATCCTTGTCACTTTGCAGCTTTCTGTCGTCTCGCTCTCTTTGTTTATCCTGAAGCCCCTTTAGGACAGTGTTGTAAAGTTTTGAACCCTCTACCAATCTCTGCCTCTGTCTTTCTTCTTCATCCTCATTCTTACTCTGCTTCACTCTTTCTCTCTCACATGTAGCTGGAAGGCCTCACTTTGTAGCTGTTGCACAATCTTTTGCCTTGTTTACTTTCAGTGGAATCATAGAAAGTAAAAATCAAAAGTGGTTTAAAACAACTCCAAAATTCAACTCCTTAAGAGCAGAGAAAAGTTCATTTTGTTATAGAAAAGTTCATATTGAGACCTCTTTTTAAATTTCACATTTTGAATTTTTATTGCAGGCGATATTGAGATTTCTTCAGAACCTCCAGTTCAGGAAAATGTGAAAGGCTCTGCTGAAAGGCTACAGCAGACATCTACATTGCCTTTCCGTTTATTTTCATAGGTGTGTACACAACAAAAATTTTAGAATCTCCCACAAATATAAGTTGAGAAAACTCAAAAATCTGCTGAAGCTGGTTGCCTTAAAATTTTAAGTTGGCTCAATTTTTTTTTTTTACAGTGTAGGAGAAACGGTTGAGCTATTAAGAGATCTCATTTGCAATTATTTTTACCATGCCATTAATACGGTGGCCGAGAGAGCTCAACACGCTGCAACTTCAGAAAACACATGCAAATAGAAAAAGCACCAGCAAATCAAGAAAACATCTTCATCAGTTTGACAGCAGGTGGTGCAAACGCTCACAACGCAAAAACAAATAAAGAAACGCGCTGCAAATGCTCACAACACAACCAAATAAATAATTTTATTTGCAGCGCGTTTCTTTATTTGTTTGTGTTGTGAGCATTTGCAGCGCGTGTGCTGTCAAATTGATGAAGTTGTTTTATTAATTTGCAGGTGTTTTTTTTCTATTTGCAGTGCGTTTCTTTATTTGTTGTGTTGTGAGCATTTGCAGCGTGTGTTGTCAAATTGATGAAGCTGTTTTCTTAATTTGCAGGTGTTTTTTTTCTATTTGCAGTGCGTTTCTTTATTTGTTTGTGTTGTGAGCATTTGCAGCACGTGTGTTGTCAAATTGATGAAGCTGTTTTCTTAATTTGCAGGTGTTTTTTCGATTTGCAGCGCATGAGCTCTCTCGGCCACTGTACATTAGATAGGGCTCAACAATATAGAGATGTCTCTCTGACAGAACTGTCACTTGCCCTATATCATGCATTTATTTTATTTTTATATATTTACATGAATATGTATGCCTTGCAAATTTAAACATTTGGTTTTCTGCATTGTTTGGTTGCAGATTCTACTTGTCATTTTTATTTATTTTTTACTTGTAAGCTAGGTAAAATTATAATTGGTTACCATAGATAAAAAATATTGTTGAAACTGCAAGAGTGAATTGCAATAGTCTTAGTAGAGGCAGATTGTATAATTGACAGTCTGTTACTGCAGATTTTCTTTTGGAAAAATATGTGTATATTAAAATGTAAATGTAAAATTATAAAACTAAATGTATAATTTTATATTTGCAGATTTAACAAATGTATTAATAACTAATTCATCTAGTTTATTAATTAATTTATTGATCGCAAGTAACATATGTGTCTACCAGTCACCTTTTTGTTTAGATGGCTCTTAAAAGCATAAAATAGACTTATTTATTTAAATTTCAGCTGATCTAACCTTACAGTTCATGTATCTAACATTACATTTGTAATATTTTATATTACAATAGAATACTGTTAAATGTGCCATTTTGGAAGTACAAAAGAACAAGTCATCTTATAATTTAGAGTGAAAAATTGTAAACTGACTTCCCCTCTGACACTTAAGATTTATTTCAATGGCACATTTGTGCTTAAAGTGTTATTTATTTATTGCAAAGTACAGTAAATAAAACAGTAAATCTACAGGCCTGTAAATATGTTTACATTTTTACTGTATTTGTACATAATTATTACGGCAACCACAGCTCATTTTAAATCGCATATATATTGTATTGATCAAATTACAGCAAATTGCATAGCAACTAATATTGAGATGATTGGGAATGCTAATGGATAATTTCTCCAGTCTATTCATCTTTTTGACAAGACTAGCAAAGAAAATAAAGATAATCTCAATGTGAACATACTGTACGTAACTTTTATCCACGCATTTGAGAAAGAGTGTTCTTGCCAAGACAGCTGAATGAAAGCAAAGCAAAATCAATCAATAAAGAAGCAGAGACTTTGAGCTCTTTATACCCTTTGTGTTTATATTTTTTCATCTTTAAAAATGCCTTCTTGCATGTGTCCTCTCTCTTTTATTACGCATTTCAAGCAGCTTCATTAATGTTCTCAAACTCGTTCTCCTGGATTCTGATCATTTCAAAGAAAGTTATATTATATATTTAGCTGTCAGTCCATGATGCGCTTTATTCAAACATATTTTTGTGTCTTTTCCTATGCATGTGATTCTTTGTACTCAGATTGTGCCTATTAAGTCTGTTGCTTTTGAAGTTGCGTCACAGATTTTATCAGCCGCTTTGATTAGCCAATCTGACAGTATTTTCCTTTCATTTTACTTGAGTGACTTAGTTTTGTTAGTTTGATTGTCATAATGTTTGCAGTTTGCAATCTGGAGTGTGTTTAAAAGAGACAAAGCGGAGCTGAGACTCAGGAAGAGCCCAGAGGCAGGTTGGCCATCGGTTTTACAGAGGTTCGAGAGGGAGTGTTTCCAAAATTCTAACTTTTTTGTTTTGTTAAATGATTCTGCCAGGAATGCTTTGTTCATAATGTTCCTTTTGGGTGTTTTTAAGTAATATTACATACAGGATGCCAGTTGGATATTTGTCGCACTCACAAAAATCTTGGAAAGAGAATAAACCCCACACCCCACCGGTGTCTGTCATCTCCATCTCTGTTTCCGCATATCTTGGCGCTCTCCATTCCTGTTGTTTTGACAGGCATCTTTGTTACTTTAATTTATAGCTGCTGTTCTGCTGAAGTTCATTTGCTTTCTGTCACCTGTCAATCATTTTTCAATCTCTGAGGAGCCATTCAGTTAAATTACAATGCGGCAAAATGCAATAAAACCCAGTGGGGCATCTGTCTGCGGGGTTGGTGTAGAGTTGTCAACCCTGTAACCTCTGCACTGTGAACGGAGCCTCACTTCCTGTGCTATTGTCAGCAGACGATGTTTCTGGGAAAGAGAGCAAGATTGTAGGATGAGTTCACTCACAGCAAGCCAAGTTTGTCTTTGTCTCAGCGTCTGGCATCTGTCCATGCCGGCCTCGTGATGGAGAAAGCGCTGTCCTTTTCCTTGCTTCCGTTTCCGTCCAATCAGCAAGTCTTTGCTGGTCTCTCTGGCCTCCAGGCACATCTGCCCTCAAAGACACTCCAGTCCCTTGATGCAGCAGTCAGCATGTGTGTGTCCCCAGTACTCCATCAAACGGCTCGTTTCTGCCCCGAGAGCACTGATGGCTGCTTCCACGGTGCACAGACTATTAATGTGCGCCAAATACATGCAGAATCTGCCGAGAAATGGACTGAGTGTACTTGATTGAGTGCATCTGCTGCAAAAAAGGTCTTGTCTCTGTTTTGCGGTTTCTTACACACATGATTATGCTAGTTGAGAAATGCTATTGATTATGAGCTGATTTGTTTTTTTAAATAATTATTAACAAATGAAGATTTGAAAAAAGTTTAATTTGTTTTAAAATGTTTTAGTGTGAATGATGACATGAAAATTTTAATTTGTTTGATTTTTTTTTTTTTTGGGTAAAATAATGATATTGTGTGTGTGTGTGTTGTGTGTGAGTTATGAAATTGAGACATTTTCAGGTTTACCTTATAGTTTTTTTTGTAAAATAATGATTTATTTTTTTCTTTCTTAATAATGAATAAAAATAAAAAATAAAAAAATGGAATGGAGACCTTTTTGTGTAAAATAATGATTTTTTTTTTTAAGGTAAATTATCAAATAGAGACATTTTGTGTTTCATATTTTGTAAAATGCATTTTTTTAGGAATTTTAAATAGATACTTTTTTTTTTAAATAAACTTTTTTTGTTTATGTAAACGAAAATGTTTTGAGTTTTTTTTTTTTTCTTTTCTTTTTGTAAAATAAGAATTTTTGTGCCAATTATAAATTGGAGACTAAGGGCCCTATCATACAACCGGCGCAAGTGTTTTTGCTAGTTTCAGCCCGACGCAATTCTCATTTCTCATTTTCCTGTCCTGCGCCGCTTTGTTTAAATAGCAAATGCATTTGCGCCCATTTGTGGTTGCTGGTCTAAAACACAGGTGTGTTCAGGCGTATTGTTGGCGCGTTGCTATTTTGAGGAACTGAAAATTGACTGTGTCATAGACTAACTCAAACCTAGTCTAAAGTCAACGGCGCAATATTTTATTATTATTTTTTTTGTTATTTAAAGAGCTCGTTAGTATAAATGCGCCTCTAGGCGGGTCAAACATGCCAAATATTAAAAAAATTAAAGGATTACAGTGTAAAACAATATTATTGTGTAGGCTACATAAATATAAAAATGTCATATATGCCATAATGGATAGTCATTGCGTGTATCAGAATTAGCCTACCTATTTGCTCGCGCATGAGCAGATCCGTTTGCTCTCTGGAGACGCCTTCAGTCTTTGTGCGCCTTAAAATTCCACCGTTTAAATAGAGCATCCGCCATAGTGCGAGCGCAACTTGCTCTTAAAGGGAATGGGAGATGAGACTGATTGGTTTATTGCACCTTATGCCCAAAAAACACACCCATTACTCATTAAGAGAATAGGGACAACCCTTTTAGACCACGCGCCGGGAGCGCCGACCGTTTTCCTGTGGTTATACTAGCAAAAGTGGATTCGGAAACGCCCTAAATGCACCTGCGCCGTGCGCTTCAGACCATGCGCTTAGATCATTAAAATAGGGCCCTTTTCTGTAAAATTAGGAATTTTTGTATAAATTGGAGATTTAGAAATGGAGATTTTTATTTTTTTTGTGTGTGTGTTTTGCTTTTTATTTAAAAAGTAAACATCTGAAAGCTTAAATTTATGTTTTAAAACAGAGCATGACTGAAATCAAAGTTAAGTTAAGTCATACTCGAAATGCTCTGCATTTAACCCATCCAAGTGCACACACACAGCAGTGAGTAGTGAACAAGTGCACAAACACACACAGTGAACACACACCCAGAGCAGTGGGCAGCCCCTGCTCTGGGGCACCTTAGTCATGGTATCAAAGGTGGAGAGAGTGCTGTTCATTCACAATCCCCTGCCAGCGCAAGAATCGAACCAGCAACCTTCAGGTTACAAGCCCAACTCCCTAACCATTAGGCCACGACTACCCCTACCCTATTTGTAGGGTAGCCTCTGAGTGAGTGTTCTTATTCTCACGGTGTTGTAAATTAAGCTATTAATATGATTTTTAATCATTTTGCAACTGTAATAAACATTTGTAGAAGGTCGACAGTGAAAGTGTGGGTGTGCTAAGCGTTTTATTACAAATAGTCATTATCCTTTTAATGAGGTTGTAAATTTTCCATCTCATGTTTTTTTTTTTTTTTCTGTCTCTAAAATATAACCATTATTACTGTTAACGTGGCATTCATTTCACAAGAACGTCTTTAATCATACTGAGCACTGCGTTTTGATTTGTTGGAGTTTATATTTTGTTCTTCTCTTCTTATGTGAAATAGACAGCAGACTAACTCCTGCAGAATTACTTCTGGAATCTCCCATCTATTTTTGCAAGAGCTGTTTACAAGTTTAATTACTCTTGTTGAATTTTTTTCTTTTAGCTTTTGTTATTATTATTATTGGAAACTTAAAAAAAAAAAAAAATGCAGTTGAGACAATACTTTCCCCCCGACATTTATTTGATCAAGAATGCTAAGTAATTAGATTAAAAAAATCTAAAAATAAATCTGAGACCTCTATTTTCTGTAACAATTAGATAATCTTTAAGAAAAATGATTCACATGACAGTGACAGAGTTATCTGACAACAGCCAAGCCCTTTGTTCAAGCCTAATGAGAGCACCAGCTAAATTAGCACGACAGTGAGATTAATTACAACAACAAACTAATTCATGCATTCCGCCTAAAGTCTCTATGTTTGTGTACATGTGAGTGTTTACATCTATCTGTGTGATATCTCAATCATCTCTGATTGATCTTAAGCATGTTGTTGAATATGATACTGAATGCTGCTAATGCTCAAAGTGTCCCAAAGTGGGTGAAAGATGAAACTGTAATGGACTCGCAAACATTTACAACTAAATTAAGCACTCCCACTGACTCCCATGAAATTACAATGATGAAATTAATGAAATTGTCACATGGACCTGTCAATCAAGCTTTCCCCTGCTCACAGATCTGTCCGTTGAGATCTGCCTCTCTCATATAACACTAGGTTCTATAGAGGCCTGTCAGTTATTAATAGTAACAAATCTGTTTAATGTTAAAGTGCTTTCTAACCATGCCATCAACAGCACAACATGTCTAAGCTGAAGCGTGTCTGACTGTCTCGCCATGTTGGCTGCTTTTGATGTTCGTTTTGTCAGAGGCAGTCTTTTTAGATTTAGCACTAAAAGTTTATCTTTTTTAAGGTGTTTTTATAATGTTTTTAATATATATTTTTAAAGTGTTAAAGTTTTTTTTTCTTCCATTAAAATACAAACAATAAATACAAAAATTAAAGGAATAGTTCACCCCCAAAAATGAAAATTTGCTGAATATTTACAGTTGAAAATTTGTTTGTTTGTTTACTGATTTGGAGATTTTTTTTTTTTTTTTTTTTACTATTTCTATTAAACTATTTCTCACCCTTTGGCCATCCGAGATGTAGATGAGTTTGTTTCTTAATCAGAACAGATTTGGAGAAATTTAGCATTACATCACTTGCTCACCAATGGATCCTCTGCAATGAATGGGTGCCGTCAGAATAAGAGTCCAAACAGCTGATAAAAACATCACAACAATTCACAAGTAATCCACATGACTCCAGTTCATTAATTAATGTCTTGTGAAGCAAAACTCTGCATGTTTGTTAGAAGCAAATTGATCATTAAGATGTTTTTGTTTTTTTGTTTTTTAATGCCAGACCATTGCTTCCAGCTGAAATACAAGTCCTTTATCCATAATTCTGCTTTCTTAAGTGAAAAAGTAATCTTGTCCAAAGCAAAAATGAGTCCAAACAGTTCTAAACAAATATATGGTGGATTTTAATGTGAGAGGACAACAGGAAATGCACTTTTTTCCACTGTTGGTATGGATTATTGATATTTTAGACAGAAGTGACGGTTATGGTGATGGTAATTCTAGATTTTTGTTTTTACAAACACCCAGCTTTTCCCTTTTGCAAGATGTTAACTGATGGACTGGAATCGTGTGGATTACTTGTGGATTATTGTGATGTTTATCAGCTGTTTGGACTCGCACTCTGACGGCACCCATTCACTGCATTAGCGAGCAAGTGATAATGCTAAATTTCTCCAAATCTGTTCCAATGAAACAAACTCATCTAAATCTTGAATGGCCTGAGGGTTTTAAGCAAATTTTCATTTTGGGTGAACTATTCTTTTAAGGCTGATGATACACTGGGCAACGTTTTGAGCAATGTTGCCAGGCAACTTTGGGAAATGTTGCGGTCAATGGGCAACCAGGTGAGACACAAAGCCCACGACTGATCTAAAATATCCAAATAGAAATTTGTTACACCTTCTCAATGGGAAAGTGCCCAAGCAATGTTGCTCAAAAAAAGTTGCCTGGCAAAATTGCTCAAAAAGTTGCCCCGTGTATCATCAGCCTAAAGGTAATATAAGTGATTTTAGCCATACTCCCATAGCAGAGCACCTGTGGCCTCCTGACTGCGTTCATAGATGATACTCCATTTTTGTTTCATTTTGATGATAATAAAATTCTGCCATGCAGAGACTATAATTTGGGTGTCTTTAATAAATGTATTTGGCATTCAAAAGGTCTTTCTCTGAGAAAGTTTCTCCATATTGAACAGATACTGGTGCATTTGTGCTCTCACAAAAGTTCAGACTGTTCTGAACAGGTTTTAAAAGAGGACAGAACAAAATATAGCAGTTTTAATATTGTCAGACTTTGTACTCCAGTGAATATTTCTCAGGGTGGGTATATTTTTGAAAGTCAATTTCTGTAACTTAAAGTCTCGGCTACAAAAGGACTATTTTGATAGGGTATTTTGATTGGCATTTGGTCAGCTGCAACCCTGGTACACTGCTCATGAGAGCCCGTCACAGATGTTTTTCATGCTTTCTCTAATAGAGCAACAAATAAATTAATGTTTTCAGAGCAATGAAGCAAATCAGAGAAGCAAAGTACTACAAACAACTCAAGTCTAAGGCTGCAGCAATTATACTGTTTTAATGAATACCTGCGGGAGTTTTAAAACGGAACGTTTATCTTTGAAGACAGATTCATGCAGTGTTAAACTCATACCATTTCAAAGCAAGTGAAAAAATATTAATTGTTTATGTGAAAAATTATTAGCTTTCTGCCTAATTGCTACAATGGACATTTTGCAGTAACAGCTATAGAATTGGCAACTTCTTTTTTGCACTGTACATTTTATTAACGAAGGTTGTGTGAGAAGGTTGTGGCTAGTATAAGGTGAGTACTACAATAAAATATACATTTTGTAGCACTGTTCATTTGCATAATGTTGTTTTATATGATTGCAACGGTCGTTACTGTCACTCAGCTGTAAATAGAGGAGGGGTGGGACAAATACCGATCAACCATCCTACTTGTACAGCGACTGCCTACAACAATGGAGAAGTCATTGCCGCCATAGATATTCCAAATCATAGCAACTAAAGCGTCTCAGCTGGAAAAACACTAAAGTGTTCTCAAGCATCACCAGCTGGTCGTTTTAAGAAGAGTGCCTGACATTTTTTACAGGTGGCTAAAAACTCTTTGGTGGACACACGTTATTGAATTTTTATTGTTAGGCATATGGCCTATTAGTCTTTTTTGCATTTATACTGGAGCCAAACCTGAGAAAGTAGTCCAGAATATTCCACTGCATTCCTGGACATGCAATTTGCGTAGCTGTAATTCATAGGCGGGGATTATGGTAATTGTGAATGAGCGTGAGTGCCCTATTTATGAATGATTGGAATTCATTAACATACACATGTTTAACTATCAAATCGGAAGTTTATGAAGTGTTTGTGAATTAAGAGGAGAGTTTTCGGGACAGTCTGTTTTATGTACAAATTACTCAGAATTTACTCATATATTTACACAAGTTTCATGAATGAGGCCCAATTATTTTGCAGTTTTATTTTACATTTTTTGTTATGCATATAGGAAAATTTAGAAGCTAGCATTTAGAAATGTTTACTGCATAAATAAATGAATTAATAAAACTTAAAACACGACAACTTAAAACAACTTGTAAAATTTGTAAAACAAATTCAGAGAAAATTTTATTTTATTCTGTTTTATATTTTATTTTCTTTCTCCAATTGCATTTTTTTATTATATATATAAAAAAAAAAATCTAGCACTATATATTTGGTAATGTTGTTTCAGCGATTGCATAGCATATGCATTAAAGTGGTTTAGCAGTATTAATTTATATATTTTTAATGTTACTGTGAAGAAAATTTATCAGCTGAAGCATTTACTGCAAAAAATAATTTAAGTAGTATTTTTTTTCTTGTTTTCCAGTAAAACTTAAAAGAAGACAACTTAAAACTTAAAACAATTAGAAATATACAAAAAAATATATATATTTATTTTCTTTCTCCAATTGCAAATTGTTTTATGGTTCAACAACGCAGCGCAACACTTAATAGAAAAATCTAGCACTATGTATTTGGCCATGTTTTCCCATTACACAAGTAATCGCATACATACCATATGAATTAAAGATGGGTTTGCAGTATTAATTTACATTTTTTAATGTTACTGAGATTAAAATTTTGCAGCTGAAGTGTTTACGGCAAAAAGTAATTTCACTTCATTAGTATTTTTCTTGCTTTTTAAAATTTAAAATGAAATACTTGTAAAATTAGTAAACTTTATGTAGATTTATGCAAAATAAAAACAAAATCGACTTAAAATATATAATATAATATAGAATAATATATATATATATATATATATATATATATATATATATATACAGGGCCGCATTAAGACCTCACTGGGCCTTAAAATTAGTAAACTTTATGTAGATTTATGCAAAATAAAAACAAATAGACTTAAAATATATAATATAATATATATATATATATATATATATATATATATATATATATACAGGGCCGCATTAAGACCTCACTGGGCCCCGGGCTATGACTTACTGCAGGGCCCCCATCACAATAATTATATATATATATATATATAGCTTTAAATAGGATTTTTATCCTATCAACATTTTTGATGCACTGAAATTTCATAATTTGTGTTACTACTACTACTACTAATAATAATAATATCACAATAATACTAACCTAAATAAAACCAAGCTTACTGAAGACAAGTAAACAGTCACGAATGGCAAGAGAACAAAGATACATAACAAATCAACCTACTTGGAAAAAACTTAAAGCACTAAAAAACATTATATTGTATAAAGTAAATGTACAAATAGACTGAATAGTCTTCACTGTATAAATTCAATATAGATTCATTCTTATTTTACAAAAGTGATTCAGTGAAGGACATGGAGTGATTTTCTTTCTGATGTTTGATTCACATTATTGACACAAATGGCAACATCAGCTATATTAGGCTGCTTTCGAGGAATAGTTCACCCAAAAATGAAAATTCTGTTGTTTTTCTTAACCTGTATGAGATACCTTCTGCTGTTGAACGCAAAAGAATATATTGGGAACAATACTGGTAACCAAACAGCTGCTGCATGACATTCATAGTATGAAAAAAATAAAATAAAATAAATAAAAATAGACTATTGGAGTCAATGGGGACAAGAAACCTTCTGATTATGAACATTCTTCAAAATATCTTCTTTTATGTTGATGTGAACAAAAAAATGCATACAGGTTCAGAACAACTCGAGGCTGAGTAAACGATGAAAGTATTTTCATTTTTGGGTGATCTATCCCTTTAAAACCTCATCATACAATTCCAGGAACTCACATAGCCTACTACACTTCACATGCATGCTTTATCTCTAACTATAATGTTCATGTAAGACACAAATGACTGTTTACGATGATACTCGCAAGGATGGGCATTTTGTCACATAACTATGTGTATTTGAACGTTTAAGCTCAAGGCACGAAAAATAACTCAAGTTTAGGCAGGTGCCTTACGTGCAGGTGCGCACCGTGCGTTTTAGGCTGTAACGCGTGCATTTGCCAAATGAATTCTGCCCCACTTCTTAATGTCCCTGAACATAAGAACATAAGTGGGGGGCGTGGTGGGGCTTTGGCGATCGGTGCTACCAATGACCAGTCAATTTACTCCACAGCCAATCACGGGCCCCCTCCTTGCTCGGGCCCCGGGGCTTCAGCCCCGCCTAGCCCAATGCGGCCCTGTATATATATATATATATATATATATATATTTTTTTTTTAAATGGGTTTATTTTCTTCATTTTCAGATTGTTTATTTTTAACCATAAATCTAACGAAATGTAGTGAGGTTTGTGCTTAAAACAAGAAAAATCGATGCGAGAAAACATGTCAAAGGTGATAATACCAGTGAAAAAAATAAAAGAGGTGCACATGAAACAGGAAGAACTGAGACAAGTGCTGTTTTTCATTCTTCTCGAGCAGAAAAGTTAACAAATTTCACTGAGGCTCATTGAACAAGTTGATAAGTACGTTTCACTTCATCTCCTCCCCCCGGCAAAGGTGAAGCCCCCGACACCTACACACACACACACGCACACACACCAATTCCAGCCCTATGCATGAGCGCCTCTTGACACGAGCACCATGTGCCACAGAGGCACAATGACAGCAGCTTTAAGTGCAGAGCTAATTAAAGCACTGAAAATAGAAGAGGTGATGAATGTGCTGTCAAAACCTGCGTGTGTGTACGTGCTCCAGAGAGAGAGAGTGTATGAAGGTAGAGGTAGTGTGAGCTGAAGGAGAGACCGAGGCAACAGAAATGTGAGAAGCGTGTTCAAGGGAATCTGTGTGTGTGTGTGTGTGTGTGTGTGTGTGTGTGAGTGCATCTGTTGGGGCGTGTGGCAGCGGTGATCAATAGCGGACATCAGGAGCATGACACAGCATTTTTCAGTAATGAGGCAGACATTGTTATCAGTTTAATTAACTAGACTCCTGCTGCAGCTATTCCTGTCCGTCAGTGCTAAAGCCCGCAGCGGGAACATCCTGATGATGACACAAATTTCGTCCTGTTTATGTTTTAACTTATTAAATAAAAGCAAGCTAATAAGGTTTATATGATGCTTCATTGTGGTGATTCAGGAGACTTCAAAGACTTCTAATATTACTGCAACAGTCCTTGTTTTCGTCTTGTTTTCCAGTAAAAATATCTTAATATAATTAAAACAAGATAGATTTTGCTAGAGAAGCAACATTGTGTAAGATAAGAGTTGTTTTTAGAAAATGAACATCAAGCACAACTAGTTTTTTTTTAGTTTTTTTCATTTTAACCTTTGGGCATCAATTAAAAAACTTACACAGAGGACAAAAATATCCATGTCAAAAAATATTCTATATTAATATATATTTTTTTCAGATTTCATTTTTCATATTCTATATATATATATATATATATATATATATATATATATATATACAGTAGATTTCATTTTTTCCCAACATTAAGTTTGATCATCATAACTACCAAAAATGTTTAATTTTCAAGATTTTAATCCTTTAAGTGCCACTTTGTTTACATAATGCCACTGTTGATTTTATGAAGAAAAAGCCAATGATTAGCAACACTAATTTTAATGCATTATAGGTTCTGAGTGTAACTGTTGTTTGCATCTAGTGTAAAATAGATTTATAAAAGGAAATGATGGTGAAATATTAAAAATATACATTTTATGGTGGTCAGTATTTTTTAAAGAAATTATTTTAATTCAAGGAAACGTTAAATTGATCCAAAGTGACAGTGAAGGCATGTTATACTGTTACAAAAGATAATAATGAAATACTTTTATCATAGAATGATCAATAAACAAATAAATAAAAATGTAATAATAAACATTTCTTGAGCACCAAATCAGCATATTACAATGATTTCTGAAGGATCGCTGAAGACTGGAGCAATGATGCTGAAAATTCTGATTTGCATTACAGGAATAAATTACATTTTACAATATATGAAAATAGAAAACAGTTATTTTAAATTGTAATAATTTCGACTGTTTTTACTGTAATTTTGATCAAATTAATGCAGCCTCTGTGAACATAATAGATGTTTCAAAAATGTACAGACATCAATCTTTTAAATAGTAGTTTATTTCTAATATTTTCCACCACAACTGATGCACTTTAGTTTTATGACAAAAGTCAAGTATATCTGCAGCTCTGATAACAGTGCATCGTGATCTATTTTAAAGGCCAGACTCATTACTGAGTCTTTATATAACTGTTACTTCCATATCACATTTGCTGAGGTCACTCCAAGGAGTCGCAAATTGAATTTCCAAATTTGATCTGGCCTTCATCACTTCAGCCTTAAAATGATTACACATTAAATGTTGTAGATTTGTTTTAGCATTGCCAAGTGGCAACACTACAAAAAAGTCACATGTACACATGTTTTTTTTTGTATGTGGTATCACAGTACTAACATGTTTGTTTTGGATATGTTTTGATATAATATAGTATTATGTCCAGAAAGCCACAGTATCATCAACCTGGTCTTATGAGAAACATGCTTTTTTTTTATTTTGAAAAAGATGAGCATGAGGTTAGCATGAAGCTGTCAGAGGTGTAAACAGATCATGCAAAACATACGAATGAGATGATATGAATTGCCATGAGAGTGTGTTAGGTACATTTCTGTTAGTAAAATGTCAATGAATTGCTTTGACAATGCACACAATTAAGGTCATAGTATTTCAACTACTTAACAAGGCTCTAATTGCTGTTAAAGTGTAAGAGGGTACAAGAACTAGACACTAGAAAGCATCATCAAACCACTGCAGAGTAGAGAGTCCCTCAACAGACCTTGCTAAGAGTGTGTGTGTGTGTGTGTGTGTGGGAAGCATGACATCTAACGCCCCATTGTACTGCAATCAGTATTTTTAGTCATTGTCACACTTTTAATGGAACTCGTGTGAGACCGTAGAAACACCCACCACCGCACAAAAGGCCACAGTCTGCAAAAGACAAAGTGAAAGTTATTTGTGTGCATTCCCTGTAAAAGCCTGATGTTCTTTAATTCGGCTCCAGTTAGTTGTTCTTTTAGCTTTCATTCCTTTCCTCCTCAATCAGCGAGACACATTTGGAGATAATTGGGGGGCAGGAATCAACTCGGGAAGTATCTGAGGTGGCCACGTAACACCAGTCCCGCATCAATATGCATCAGTGCCGGGTTTACATTATGCATCCCTAATCAAACCTCCACTTCAGGTTCCGAGACCTTTCCTGCTCCAGAACCGTCATCTAATTATGACGCCAGACGGAAAGCTTGAATGCAGCAGGCATTTGCAGTTCCCCTCTAATCAAGAAATGATATTCTCCAGCAGCGCGATAACAGCATTTATGGGGGTTAATATGGTGGTTCACTTCATGTTAATTTCAGTTCTCATTAGGTTTGCTGTATGCGACTGTTTATCAGTTTAGTCTGGTGGATGTATTAGGATGTGGCCAGTGTGCCAGGCTTTCATAAATATCAAAATGTGATGTTTTGATTGAAAAGAGAGCACTTTCGTGTGGTGTATACGTTATTACCTTGAAGGCCATCGGATCCATCGAGGTGTGAGCTGTACGAAGTTTGACCTGCACTGCTTGCCAAAAACTCTTCCGTTATGAGATTCACATCTGTCTGATTAATGCAGACAACTTCAGATGTGGTTGGGTACGGCGGAGGTAACTGACTGACTGCATTAATGAAGCGGAAGGACAGAGTGTGGCCTCTTTATTTGTCTTACTCACTTTCTCTCTACTGTATCTCTCTGTCCTAGATATTGAATTAGTATATACTGTACAGTGTTGTGTATGTAAGTGCCCTACATTGTTTCTGTGAGCAATATAAGCTGGATAGATGTTAAATGTGTAGTTAATCTGTAAGGCAGGTCTGTTTTGATGGTTTTAAAGGGGTCTTGGACACTTGGTGTCTTACCAGCTTGCCAGTCTGAGATAGATAAACAAACCATGCACCTTAGACTGGTTTGAAGTTTGAAGTGTGAATTTACAACCCTATTTACTTCTGTGATATGACACATTTCAGAGTGAAAAGAGACATTCAATCAGAAAAAAGGTAGGGCACGACGTGATGCATCAGGTATTGATTGGATGGTGAAAAATGAGCGTTACATACCAGAATAGAGCCAGAACAAATGCGAGTTATTGATGATGGTTATTGGATGGTGATGTCAACAAAAAAGAATAGTCATTTCAGGATGAACAGGTTATTGGGTGAATGACAAATAAGGATATTAAAAAAAAAAAAGGAAAAAAAATGTTTTAAATGTAAACTGTTTCATGCTGGTTTCATAGATTTATTAAGAATAAGAATAAGAATCAGAAGAAAATGAAGATGAAGTGTCAAAGACAAAGGTTGAAGACGAAGAAGAAGAATTTCTATAAAACTTTGATTTGATGACTTTAAAATGTTGAGTGGTGTAAAAAAAAAAAAAAAACTACTAAATACATTTCTTTTTTGAATACCTTTTGAATATACACCTGACCTGAAGACAGTATAGATAAATAATAAAAAAATAATAATAATAATACTAATAATAATAATAAATTACCAGTTTAATTCACCAGTTTAGTCACCAGTTTAATTAATTAATTAATTAATGTTTAAGTTTTTTTATGAAAATAACCAAGTCTCTTTTACCGGAAAGTTTTTTTCTTTTTCTTTCTTTTTTCTTATAAATAGCATTTGAATATGTTCTTGAAAAAACATGAGTGTTTAGATTAAAGAATACACAGTCAGACAATTTTACACCAATGAATCATTCACATTAAAGCCAGGGATGTGCAGTGAGAGAATAAAGAGGGTCAAATTTGATTCTTCAACAGGTGTGTGAAACTCTGTTTATATTCACCACAGTCGAGGTGGAGTGTACAATGTGCATGTTTCTTTGTGTGGCTGTTTTCACACAGAGCATCTGCATTTCAATTCTTGATGAAGTTCTTAAGCGTGCACCATGCTGGCACAATCTAATCTCTGTGCTTTTAAGGCTGTAGCAGGCATCGTCTTTGTATGCCTCCACCTCACTGTCTGTTGCGTCGGGCCTGCGGCGAGGCAGCACGTCTCTGCTTTTGGCATTGTGTGAACAGCCCTCCTCCCAGAGCACTCCTCGTTTTTCTCGCTTTGTCTCTTCTTCTGTTTTGCTCTCTCCCTCTCTGTCTCTTTCCACCTCTATTCTTGAACGCCTCAGGAAGCCACTCCGCATTTTGTGGAATGGATACGTGTTTGTGTTCATTTGATTTGAGGAAGAAATTGCCTACATTTCTCATTCTCATATTTCATTTGTACAATAATTGACTGTTTTTGTCCCCATGCAAATGTGTGGCGTATTGCAAGTGCTTGTTTTGAGAGCTTAGAGCGGACACACACACATACACACACACATCACACAAAACCATTACCGAGCGCACACAAGCGGCTCTGTCGTTCAGTTGTGCCGTCATACTTATTGACCTGCTAACTGTGATTTGCGTGCTCTCTCTCGGTTGACACGAAGTGATCATCTGCATTGCACTGCGGGCAGAAAAAGTTGATCTATTCTGTCATTACGGCATTAGTATCCTCTCGCTTCTCCAGTAACAGTCTGTTCCTTCAAATTATGCTTTTTTTCATTTTCTGCCCTGGTTCTCAAGAACCGAGCCTACTCTTTTATTTTTGTCTTCTATTATGTACCGTGGTGCTGTGCGCTCTTCTAGCTGTAGGAATGCATTATAACTAAGCATGAGATCTCTCTTGCTCCTGCTAATTTAATCAAACCACTGTAAATGTACACAAGCTGTCCATCGATGATTGGTACATTATTGAGCTTATTACATTAGCACTACTGCATATTCAATCTAAGTCATAGGCGAAGTCATTCGATACATGTGTGTACATTCTACAGTACCATGTTAGATTGTGGCATAGATGTTCCATATAAGGCTGTTTACTGACCATCAGATGCATGTTGCACATAAAAATGGCAAAAACTGACTTCGAGGGGTTTCGGCACTCTTTATAATAAGGTTTAATTTGTAGCAGTTCAATCAATTTATTGGTCTACATTTGTTAGTTTATAAATACACTTTCTCATTTGTTAATTTATGTTTGTTAATACATTAATGTTCATTTATATTTCTTAAATGTTAATATGTAACTTGAAAGATTAAAAATATATTAGTTTTGTAGAAATGAACATTCACCAAGATTACTAAATGTTTATTGTTGTTTCGTGTTATGCATTATAATGTTAACACACAGAATCTTATTGTATGTGTTTAAGTTGTATATTTCTAGGGTATTTCTTCTTGTCATTGTTGCCGTCAACTTGCTCTCTAGCAATATTCTCTGTAAAGGAATACTATTAATTGTGATCATTTTAATTCAATTAAAGGGATAGTTTACCTAAAAATGGAAATTCTATCATTAATTACTCACCCTCATGTCGTTCCAAACCTGTAAGACCTTCGTTCATCTTCAGAACACAAATTAAGGTATTTTGGATCAAATCCGAGAGCTTTCTGACCCTGCATAGATCTTTGGCTGAACTTGACTTAATAATGGACAGTAGCTCCACACAATATAAACATTATCACTTCACAGATACTGCATATAGGTAATTAACTGAACTGAGTAAACCTTAACTTTTTATAAGTATACTGTTAGCTAGTAATAATATATTTAGCAAGCAAGGTGTTGAGGTGTTGACAGCAAGAATGGTATTTGTTCTTTATTAAAGCAACTTGAATTTCTGTTAGGTAATTGATACTTCACCGCAGTTAACATAAACATGCCTCCCCCTTTCCTCATCTTGCTAACAAATGCATGAAATATCACTTTATTACTTTATATCCAATCCCATGCAAAGCACACTGTGAAACCTGATAAGTTAAGAATACTCAAAACATTTGAGGAAACTTATTGCCTCAAAACATTTGAGTAAACAAAAGTTAGTAGAGCTTACAATTTTTATGACAAGTGGGGCGGGGCTAAGAGCAATGGGAGCCAAGCCAAGCCTCATTTCCATGATCCCACCCCACTCATCACAATGATAATTATATACAACTTGCTTCCATAAACAACACATTCATTCAGATCTTTATAGTTAAGTGCTAATTAGCAATGGCACACTAGCACATGCTAATGTAGTTATCTAAAATTCTCACAACATTTGCATGTTAAAAGTCAAACAACATGCATTATATGTGACCCTGGACCACAAAACCAGTCTTAAGTCGCTGGGGTATATTTGTAGCAATGGCCAAAAATACATTGTATGGGTCAAAATGATCAATTTTTCTTTATGCCAAAAATCATTAGGATATTAAGTAAAGATCATGTTCCATAAAGATATTTTATAAATTCCCTACCGTAAATATATTAAAACCTAATTTTTGATTAGTAATATGCATTGCTAAGAACTTCATTTGGACAGATTTAAAGGCACTTTTCTCAGTATTATATTTTTTTGCAACCTCAGATTCCAGATTTTCAAACACTTGTATCTCAGCCAAATATTGTCCTATCCTAACAAACCATCCATCCATCGATGGAAAGCTTATTTATTCAGCTTTCAGGTGCTTATAAAGCTCAATTTAAAAAAAATTACACTTATGACTGGTTTTGTGGTCCAGGGTCACATATATACCCTTTAAGTTTTACTGTCCATCCTCAACCTAACCACAGGCTCTACTTTTCACTACAACGGTAACACTACAAAACCAACATAACAGAAACGTATGTAAATCCTAACATAACACAACATTTAAGTACTAACTTATGTCTCTCTATATTAATCTTGTGCAAAAACTCACAAAATAACACTTAATTCCTACATTTATTTTCCTTGTTGTCTGATGCAAAGCATGCTGGGAACTAGAAAACGCAATCATTTTAAGTTTGCCTTACTACAACGACATTTTGAGTTTACAAAACTTATTTTAATTAAAGCCAATGAACTTGAACATTATTATTTGAGTGAAATTAACTCATTTCATTTAATTAATTTCACTGTTCGGTTTTACAGTGTGATATGATATGGAAATCCTCTTTCCAATTTTTATAATCATGTGGATTGCTGTGATGTTTTTATCAGCTGTTTGGACTCTCATCATGACGGCACCCATTCACTGCAGATGATCCATTACTGAGCAAGTGATGTAATGCTAAATTTCTTCAAATCTGTTCTGATAAAGAAACTCATCTACATCTTAGATGACCTAAAGTTGAGTAAATCTTTCATTTTTGGGTGAATGATTTTGTAAAGGTAGATGAATGATGAAATTAAGACAAAATCTTGACAGATTTTTATGTATTTTTTAAGTAAATTCAACACGCACCAATTATATATTTTATAATATTTTATAATTCTACAGTATATTTTTTTCATTCCCCCCACCCACTCCCCCACTATATAGTTTATATAGTAACTTTTTTCAAATGGCCATCTATAATAATGGATTCCTGCAACCAGCATACAATCCCAATTAGACAAACAACAAGCTGGTGTCCAACTAAACTCTTCAATCAGAAGTTTTATACTGTGAGAAGACTGATGAGGAAAATCTCAGTGTTTTGTAATTAGGCCTGTTAATGAACAGTCTTCATTAAATTTTAAGCACAGAGGAAAACTGAACGAATCGTACAAACATCCATCCACTCCCACATCCATACACAACCCCACACACACACATAAACTGAGGCAAAAACTAGCTGATTTAGTCTATTAGCTTTTTCATGGTGCTCTCCAAATTAAAATCTAATTTAAGGGGCTTTTAAATTAAAAAGTACATTTTTTTTTCACTGTCCTCTTCGTCGTAGAAAGCTTCCATTCCATTAGGTATCTAATTTTTACCTGTCAGAAATAGAGCTATATAATCTTCCCTGAGGAGAGCTATTGCATGGCCCTGTAATTAGGCTGGGAGTGTTGGGATGTGTTTTCAGAGTATGTGTGCGCGTCTGTGTGTCAGCAAGAGAACGAAACTGCAGTCAGAATCATCTTTTACTTCATAATTGCTGTCTTCATCTTTTAATGCATCTCTATGCAGTATAGACTTTTATTCTTTCATCTATATTTAGCTTGAGGTAAGTCATTTGAAACTCATTTAAGTTTAGCTAATGTCATGTGATGTTGCTATATCTCAAAACATATAATATCCCATAATCGTTTGGGCTCCAGTGATTAGCATTGCATATGAAAACATATGTGCGTTGTTGAAATACCATTAACTGCTTCATATGAGGCGTTTAGTGAGTCCTTAATGTCTTCAAATAAAGCTGACTAGCCATTCATGGAAATAATCCCTCCCTGTACTATAATACACTCAGAGGCAATGAAATCATGTCTTTATTTTATGTGAAAGTGACTTGCTTTATGTCCTAATCAGGCACAATGCAACAAGATTCACACTAAGCAATTTGTTTGTCTATATAATATGTGAAAATGATGCAAATTTAGTTTCAATCAATCACAAAATAGACTATCAGAACAGTTCTCTCCTCCATTCTCTTTCAAACTGCAACTGAAGAGTGTCAAACTAAGAACACTAATCTTGCATTTTCAGAAACTCTGCAATGCTTATTGTTTTCCTGGAACTTGAGGGATTTGTGATTTATAACATCTAACTGTAACCTATCGGTGTCCACTCATCCTTGTTTTCTGATTTATATGCATGAGGCGCTGCACATCGGTCCAGTGTGCTATAGGTGTATGTAGGGGCTACAGCACAACCTGCAGAAACGGAATCCAAACAAGTGACAAAATGTAGTGTTTGTCATCTACACAGTTGAGGTCAGAGTGTTAGGGTACGTTTACACAACAACAAAAAGTTTTTCCTTTGTGTTTTTGAAATATTTTGCATACAGAACACAACATTGTCAAAAACGATCATTTATACAGATCTGCGAAAATGAATAAAAATGCTGTAACGTGCATGCCAGTCCAGTAGTTGGCGGTGTCACTTTGTGAAGAAACACTATGTACCTGTGCACATAACTACAGTATACACTGAACACGAAATAGCCACGAGCATGACTTCACCATTTTCACAAATTCACATTTTTGTAGTTTACACAGAGATGATAACAGTATATTACAAAACTTTGAAACCCGTTTGCAGGTCCCCAAAACGTTGTTGTCGTGAAAATGAATTTTTCTATTTTTAGTTCAAAACAGTATCTGAACACCCCACTTAAAAAAGTTCTTAAAATTACATTTAAATAATTATTTGTAACAGGATATTTCTTCAACTATGAGCAACTTTTGGCCCTGTTTCCTGTTTAATTTAAAAAAATAATAATAATTTTTTTTTTTTTCTTTTAGGATTTTTAACATTTTTTATTTAGGATTTAACATTTTCAAATGGCTGACCTCTTTATCTTGCTAAGGCTAATTTCATAGCATTTTATGCATCTAATTTCAATTCAAAAATATTTTCGCATTTCTTGCAATGTTTGACAGCTTGATTGTAAATGGCACAAAAATATTCTGCAATTTTATCACAATTTTTTGTTTGTGATTTCATGTTTCATATTTTAACATGTTCTTCACTGACATGCTTGTCTCACTCAGTATTGGGGCAAAATAATTGGGTGTAGTGGAAATAATGAGTCAATTCGTTTTTGAAATTATAATTGAAAACAAATTATTTCAATAGAAATTATATATGTTTGTTTCATTCTTTGTATCATAGTTTTGAACAGATTTTGTATTTGTATGATGGATTTTCAAAGTCTGTGTTTGGGAAGAATACATTTTTAAAAAGCCATTTTAAAAGTATCAAAAATTAAGGCTTAGTAAAAAAAAAAAAAAAAAAAAAGTCTCCAAGACTTTTATCTTTAATAAGTTTAAGTTAGAATAAAAATCAACCTATGTGACTCAAGTTGAAATGCTTATATACACACACACTTTTTCAATCATTGTAATTAAATTGGGTCCCACTTTAGGTGGCCTTAACTACTATGTACTTACATTTAAATTAATAATTTGATACAATGCACTTATTGTGTACATACATGTTTTTACATTGTACTTATATTTTTAAAAATACCTATATGTACTTACATCTGTAATTAATTTCTGTAATTACATTTATAATTACATTGTTAACCCACATCCCTTACACCTTAACCCACCCTTAAACCCACCCATACCACCAAACCTGTCCCTAACCTTAGCCGTATGCCACCTCAATAGCAGAAAAAGTGTTTTGCAATACAATATGAACACAATAAGTACATTGTACTTATTTTTTGATGTAAGTACATAGTAGTTAAGGCCACCTAATATAAAGTGTAACCTTAAATTGTGTAGGTGCAATCAGTATTAAACCTCCATTGATTAATACAAGTAATTAACATAAACAAAAATGTGTCACAAATAGTTTCATTGCACATTCTCATGAAAAAAATAAAGGTACAAAAGCTGGGGTGGTACCTTTTCAAAAGGAACCTATTTGTACCTTTTAGGTACTAGTATGTAAACTTTAGGTATTAATATGTATGGACCCTTTAGGAACAAAGGTGTACATTTGGTAGCACTTTATTTTACAGTCATGTTACTCATGTACATACTATGTTCTTATTTTAGTAATTACAGTAACTAAGTAAAAACTAACTAGGTACTTACCCTGAACCTACCCCTAAACCTAACCCTACCTCATGTAGTTACCTTATATTACCAGTACTTTCTTAGGTACATACACTGTAAGTAATTGTAAGTACACATACTGTAAAATAAAGTGCAACCGTACCTTTTATAAAGGTCCTGCCCCAGTGACAGCTTTCGTACCTTTATTTCTGAGAGTGCATCTGACAGTGAACTGTTGCAAAGAACAGAGTAGCTTACCATGTGTCTCACGTCATCTTTCATCAGGCTTGTAGGGTTAGTAATTTCCTCTGATTTCACAAACACACAATTCATACTTTCATTCCAGGCTCAGGAAATGCCACACAGTGTAATTTTGAAATGTTTTCTATGCCCTTGAAATTGTTTGCCCTTGATTGTCTCTGTCCATTTCCATCCTCTTTGGCGCAGAAATGGAACTGCCCCCAGATTACGTTGTTTAATTGAATTTGCCTGCGTTTGGTTCCTCGTAGTGAGAAAGAGGAATATTTCTGAGCCCCACGCTGACCTTCAGGCACACTGTGATTACATTATGTTCTCATTAGCAGGGTGCACTGACTCAGTGGATGGCACTCTGCCTCCCAATGAGTGAGGCTGCTCTCCATCAGGTCCTCTTTGACCTTCAGTGCGCTGCTTTATCATACTCCTCTCAATACTAATTACTCACTTTAATCGCTAATGAATTATTGAATAATCTATTATGGGTATGCGCGATAGGCTCATGAATATGGCATTTGTTGATTTAATTGGACTCTTGTTGTTTAGGCCATCATACTGGAAATGACTGACAAACTCCACTTTGTAAGCGAGTGTGATTAAAAGGGAATGTCTGTCATAAACAAAATGAGAATTTCGTTTGTAGTTCATTTACTGTGCACAAGTGGTTGACCGATATATCGCCAGTGCTGATATATTGCACGATATATATATTTTTTAATACAACCCGAATTCCGGAAATGTTGGGACGTTTTTTTTTTTATATATATGAATAAAATTAAAACTAAAATTCTTTCAAATCACATGAGCCAATATTTATTTATTTTTTTCGTAACAAATGTTTAAACGGAGAAATTTTACACTTTTATTCATTTCAAATTTGATGCCTGCTACAAGTCTCAAAAAAGTTAGCACGGGGGCAACAACGAGCTGAAAAAGCAAGAAATTTTGAAAAGATTCAGCTGGGAGAACATCTAGCAACTAATTGAGTTAATTGACATCAGGTCTGTAACATAAAATGGATGTCTTAGAGAGGCAGAATCTCTCAGAAGTAAAGATGGGCAGAGGCTCTCCAATCTGTGAAAGAGTATGTAAAAAGATTGTGGAATACTTTAAAAACAATGTTCCTCAACGTCAAATTGCTCGGGCCGTGTCATCAGCGTTCAGTTCAAAAGCAGCATCTCTGATAGTATGGGGGTGCATAAGTGCATACGGTATGGGCAGCTTGCATGTTTTGGAAGGCACTATGAATGCTGAAAGGCATATAAAGGGTTTAGAGCAACATATGCTCCCCTCCAGACGACGTGTATTTCAGCAGGACAATGCAAAACCACATACTGCAGCTATTACAATAGTCCGGGTGCTGAATTGACCTGCCTGCAGTCCAGATCTTTCACCTATAGAGAACATTTGGTGCATCATTAAACAAAAATACATCAAGGACAACCACAACTCTTCGGCAGCTGGAAACCTATATCAGGCAAGAATGGGACCAAATTCCAACACCAAAACTCCAGAAACTCATAACCTCAGTGCCCAGAAGTCTTCAAACTGTTTTGAAAAAAAGAGAAGATGCTACACCATGGTAACATGCCCCCGTCTCTACTATTTTGAGACCTGTAGCAGGCATCAAATTTGAAATGAGCTCATTTTGTGCATAAAATTGTACAATTTCTCAGTTTAAACATTTGTTATGTTATCTAAGTTCTATTGTGAATAAAATACTGGCTCATGTGATTTGAAAGTCTTTTAGTTTCCTTTTTATTCAAATTTACAAAACGTCCCTACATTTCCAGAATTCGGAAATTTGGCCGATATATCGGACCTTTATTTTGAAAGCGCTAAGAACGTCTGCATCTGTGCGTACGAAGCTCCTGTTTTCTGTCTTCGTTAGGTTTACTTTCTCTGTTTCTGACTAACTAAGAGTTCTGACTAACGCTATCTCACGACCTATTCGTACGGATTTTACGAGGTGGCTAATTCGTGCGACCTCATTCGTACGATTTGTCCATACCCCAGTGATGGGTAGGTTTAGGGGCGGGGTTAAGTGTAGGTCATTCGTACAAATTCATACGAATTGTGCAACTCGTAAAATACGTACGATTTAGCAAAAATCTTATGAATTTATACGAGTGAGGTCGTACGAATTAGCCACCTCATAAAATATGTACGAATTGCCGTGAGATTGGGCTGGTTCTGACTAATAAATTTGAACTTTTAAACAAGGTTAGTAAAGGTTATATGAAAAAAATATAGCCTTTGATTTTCTGTTAGTAACAGAAAGGCAAACACTATATTAGGCCTACTTTCTACAGTTAGCATTCAGCAAATATGCATTTCATTTAAACAAATTGTTAAATATCTTTTAAACTATTAATTTAACTAACCTTGCAAACTTTTGTCAAATTCAGCTGTGAGATCCTCTAAAGTGTGCATTTGTAGACATACTGTAAATACAAGTGTAGGCCTATGTAAATTTAGCACTAGCTATATTTCCATCCACCAATTTTTATGCACATTTTGGGATATTGCATAAAAAACGCTGGATGGAAATGCCAAGATGCACATAAATTCTAAAAATGCACATAAAAAATGTATGCACTCAACTAAGTAGGATGATTTCTTATCTGGTAAGAAAACATGCGGATAAACTATGATGGAAACACTTTTACCGAATAAATTCCTTAAAGTCCATCAAAAAAGACTTTGCAATGGGACAGCATAAAACTGGAACAACCAACAGACCGATCTCATTGCACAGCATCTCAAATGCTAGTTTTGTCATTCTAAAATGCTTGCGCAAGGTCTCATCAACATGCTTCATTATAATTAACTCCCAGAACTGCGTTCACAAACAGCAGGCTCTGAAGATAACATCACCGCATTTCGTCTGCATGCTCTGAAGCTCGTAATTTATTGTATACAAAAACTATTATATACAGTGCCTTCTCCTACTGCAGCAAATTATTTTTTCTTTGTGATATTTACTTAAAAATATTTACTAAATGTTAATCAGGAAGTGGCGATTTTGTTCTCTTCAACTCACTGGATGGAAACAGTGATTTATTTGCAATGTTTTATGCAATATTCCAATTTTGTTACGAATTGTTACAAAACATAGCTATTGATTCCCAGGGCACACCAACTTACTATATTACTGATTGTACAGTTGATAACAGTGTTTACTTCCATTTTATTCACGTTTTAACAATTTCTTTGTGGAATATACTATAATAGAATTGCATAATCAAGAAGTTGCTTGTTTATTTTGCTTTTAAAGTTGCTTTTGTTTATTTTCTATCAAGTTCAACATTTATATATATATATATATATATATATATATATTCATTTTCAAATTATATAATTAAGGTAAATATTTTGTAAAATAAATTTAATTTTAGCAATGGTTATGCTTGTGTTTTTACTATCTTTATTAAATATCTATTAATCAAATAGTGTGATATTATACACTGTATATATTACGTCGGCCACCCTCCTCTCTAACATATTGGCATCGACCATCAAAACCTTTGTATCAGTTGACTACTAATAATTAAAACTGTGAAACTGCATCAAAATCTGCGTATTGTTGATAGCATCTTTCCTGCAATGAGTTTGCAGCTGAAGATTCCTTTATATAAATGCCCCCTGACAAGGCTGGAGAAAATGAAATCAGAGCACCTCCTCCCCGTACCGACTCAAATTAGAGCGCTGCCTTCCTATCATAACTAATGCAATCAGAGACAAAAGATTGTGCTGCGTTTGAAGTAATGCAGGAGAGACGGAGAGAAGGAGAGAGAGGGAATGAGAAGGGGAAGGACGGAGAGGGAGGGGGATTAAGCTGTGGAAAAATTTGTTATTAAGAGAAAAGGTCACCGAACGATATTACCCACAACCTGATTAGCGAAAGGGCCTTAGGCCAATGCATCAATGCCTTCTTCCCAAAAGCCCCTCGGCTGCACAAACGCACGCATGCGAAGACAAAAACATCGACAAAGAGGGAGTTGCGGAGTCAGTTGTGATTTGGTATTTCAATGTGTCGTTCTCGACAGTCTTTACAGATCAATTACCGCTGTGTCAGCCATGTGGCGGTCTGGGGGCTGGGGGCTACATTAGCCGTATCTGACACAAAGAGAGGCAGACAATTCAACTGCAGCACCAAACCATTCCCAGCATGCTCTACGGCCAACACGGGCCACTGCCATCCGCTCCCTCAAGCCAGTCGCACTGACAGACCACACAAACGTGCTAGCTAGATTAAGACTACAAGCAGCTAATTTGCTCTGACACTGCTCGATCCCTTTAAACTGTGAAAGACCGGTGGAGACACACTGGTGCTAATAGAGTCAGCTGCAAGGAAATACCAGCACAGCCGATGTCTCTCGAGATAAGTTTGTTTGTCATCCTAATGAAAAGGCAATATTAATATTGGAGTCTTTATCCCCTGGAAACTGTCAGATATTTTTATAACAGGAAGCGCGTTCTGATGAAGCCCCTGCTGGCTGCTTTTCTCTCTGTTAAAAAGGTAAATGACATTCCATTCTTGTGTTGGTCTAGATCTATTCAAAAATACATTATATTAAAATTACAATAAAGTATAGGCTATATTAAATGAATACACCTCTTTGATGATGAGCATGTTTTTTACTTTCTGAATCAAAATTGTATTTTGTGCCATGAAGTCAGAAATGTCAGGGTGGTAGAGCCAGTGCTTACAAATGAGGACAACAGAAGCAATCAAAACCAACAAAAGAGTAATAATATGTAAGTGCTGTGACAAGTCTCAGTTAGTCTAACACAGTACATGTAGCAAGTAAAAAAAACTAAACTAAAAAAAAACTAAAAAACTTTTATTAATAATTTTTATTAGTTATTTTTATTATTAGTTGTTCATAAAATAATATTATATTTATTACCATTTTTATTTCAGTGAATACAGTGGTCTTAATAGTGTTAGATTAAGTTTTAGTTAATAACACTGGTTACTACTGAATGAAATTATCTTTTTGACATGGCAAGGCTAGTTTTGATTATGAAATGTGACCCTGGACGACAAAACCAGTCTTAAGTGTCATTTTTTCCCGAAACATCATATGAAAGCTGAATAAATAAGCTTTCCATTGATGCATGGTTTGTTAGGATCGGACAATATTTGGCCAAGATACAACTATTTGAAAATCTGGAATCTGAGGGTGCAAAAAAATCTAAATATTGAGAAAATCGCCTTTAAAGTTGTCTAAATGAAGTTCTTAGCAATTCATATTACTAATCAAAAATTACGTTTTGATACACTTACGGTAAGAAATTTACAAAATATCTTCATGGAACATGATCTTTACTTAATATCCTAATTATTTTTGGCATAAAAGAAAAATCGATCATTTTGACCCATGAAATGTATTTTTGGCTATTGCTACAAATATACCCCAGCGACTTAAGACTGGTTTTGTGGTCCAGGGTCACAAATGTCATGTGGTGAAATGTCAACTTTCCTAAAACTAAATGGTCTGATTTCTTTTGATATAATGATTTAAAAAAATAAAAAAATACATACAAATACATACATATTGTCACGGATCCGTCTGGCATTCCTCACCACATCATCACAGAGCACCCTCACCTGAATCCTAATCACCTGCACCTGTTCCCAATCACCACAGCCACTTGGCCACAGTACTTAAGCACACACCACAATCTCACTCATTGTCTGGTCTTGTACATATGAAGAGGACTCTCTGACTAGTTTCTATAGAACTTACCTGTGTGACTATAGAACTTAGTGTTCTGTGTTTCCACGCTCTCTGCAGTCTCCATGCTTCTGAGGTGTGTGCTCTGTCCCTGTCTCCTGTTCTCCGGATCACTTGTTAAGAAAGGATTTCAGGTTACCCTCTACACCGATCTCCAAGGAAGAAGTCTAAAGACTGTGATACTCACCAGTGCATCACCCCAACCTGATCTCACAGAATTCCGTGTAATGTTCACGGACTTAATTAACCTCCGAATCTGTGGTGGCATCACGGAATCGCCGAAAATTCCGTGATGGGCTCACAGAAGGCATCAGCCGTGGTCCATGCACAGATTCACTGGTTCAACACCAGCGCTGCATCGGACCACGTAAAAGAGCGACTCTGATGCAGTTACACTTTCACTGGAGTACCTGACCCCACCCCTACCCTAAACCTACCCACTTCTGAACAATAATGATGACGATAAATTTCCCAGTATGGCGTCGGCATATTGATGCTAAGGGTTTCCGTGCGTGGAGCACGGCTGATGCCTGTCACTGACTTACATTGGTATCACTTCTGTGAGCCCATCACGGATTTTTTTCTGTGAGCCCATCACGGAATTTTCGGCGATTCCGTGATGCCACCACAGATTCGGAGGTTAATTAAGTCCATGAACATTACACGGAATTCTGTGAGATCATGTTGATCACCCCACTATCCGTCACGACTCCTGTACTAAATAAATATCGTTGTTTTTACTTACCATCTGTGTCACGTCTATTCCGTTACACACACACACACACACATATATATATATACACAGGTGCATCTCAATGAATTAGAATGTCGTGGAAAAGTTCATTTATTTCAGTAATTCAACTCAAATTGTGAAACTCATGTATTAAATTCAGTGCACACAGACTGAAGTAGTTTAAGTCTTTGGTTCTTTTAATTGTGATGATTTTGGCTCACATTTAACAAAAACCCACATCTCAACAAATTAGAATACTTCATAAGACCAATAAAAAAAAAACATTTTTAGTGAATTGTTGGCCTTCTGGAAAGTATGTTCATTTACTGTATATGTACTCAATACTTGGTAGGGGCTCCTTTTGCTTTAATTACTGCCTCAATTCGGTGTGGCATGGAGGTGATCAGTTTGTGGCACTGCTGAGGTGGTATGGAAGCCCAGGTTGCTTTGACAGTGGAACTTCAGCTCATCTGCATTTTTTGGTCTCTTGTTTCTCATTTTCCTCTTGACGATACCCCACAGATTCTCTATGGGGTTCAGGTCTGGTGAGTTTGCTGGCCAGTCAAGCACACCAACACCATGGTCATTTAACCAACTTTTGGTACTTTTGGCAGTGTGGGCAGGTGCCAAATCCTGCTGGAAAATGAAATCAGCATCTTTAAAAAGCTGGTCAGCAGAAGGAAGCATGAAGTGCTCCAAAATTTCTTGGTAAACGGGTGCAGTGACTTTGGTTTTCAAAAACCACAATGGACCAATACCAGCAGATGACATTGCACCCCAAATCATCACAGACTGTGGAAATTTAACAGTGGACTTCAAGCAACTTGGGCTATGAGCTTCTCCACCCTTCCTCCATACTCTAGGACCTTGGTTTCCAAATGAAATACAAAACTTGCTCTCATCTGAAAAGAGGACTTTGGACCACTGGGCAACAGTCCAGTTCTTCTTCTCCTTAGCCCAGGTAAGACGCCTCTGACGTTGTCTGTGGTTCAGGAGTGGCTTAACAAGAGGAATACGACAACTGTAGCAGATTCCTTGACATGTCTGTGTGTGGTGGCTCTTGATGCCTTGACCCCAGCCTCAGTCCATTCCTTGTGAAGTTCACCCAAATTCTTGAATCGATTTTGCTTGACAATCCTCATAAGGCTGCGGTTCTCTCGGTTGGTTGTGCATCTTTTTCTTCCACACTTTTTCCTTCCACTCAACTTTCTGTTAACATGCTTGATACAGCACTCTGTGGACAGTCAGCTTCTTTGGCAATGAATGTTTGTGGCTTACCCTCCTTGTGAAGGGTGTCAATGATTGTCTTCTGGACAACTGTCAGATCAGCAGTCTTCCCCATGATTGTGTAGCTTAGTGAACCAAACTGAGAGACTATTTTGAAGGCTCAGGAAACCTTTGCAGGTGTTTTGAGTTGATTAGCTGATTGGCATGTCACCATATTCTAATTTGTTGAGATAGTGAAGTGGTGGGTTTTTGTTAAATGTGAGCCATAATCATCACAATTAAAAGAACCAAAGACTTAAACTACTTCAGTCTGTGTGCATTGAATTTATTTAATACACAAGTTTCACAATTTGAGTTGAATTACTGAAATAAATGAACTTTTCCACGACATTCTAATTTATTGAGATGCACCTGTATATATACAGTATTGTTCAAAATAATAGCAGTACAATGTGACTAACCAGAATAATCAAGGTTTTTAGTATATTTTTTATTGCTACGTGGCAAACAAGTTACCAGTAGGTGCAGTAGATTCTCAGAAAACAAACAAGACCCAGCATTCATGATATGCACGCTCTTAAGGCTGTGCAATTGGGCAATTAGTTGAAAGGGGTGTGTTCAAAAAAATAGCAGTGTCTGCCTTTGACTGTACAAACTCAAAACTATTTTGTACAAACGTTTTTGTTTCTAGGATTTAGCAATCCTGTGAATCACTAAACTAATATTTAGTTGTATGACCACAGTTTTTTAAAACTGCTTCACATCTGTGTGGCATGGAGTCAACCAACTTGTGGCACCTCTCAGCTGTTATTCCACTCCATGATTCTTTAACAACATTCCACAATTCATTCACATTTCTTGGTTTTGCTTCAGAAACAGCATTTTGATATCACCCCACAAGTTCTCGATTGGATTAAGGTCCGGAGATTGGGCTGGCCACTCCATAACATTAATTTTGTTGGTTTGGAACCAAGACTTTGCTCGTTTACTAGTGTGTTTGGGGTCATTGTCTTGTTGAAACAACCATTTCAAGGGCATGTCCTCTTCAGCATAGGGCAACATGACCTCTTCAAGTATTTTAACATATGCAAACTGATCCATGATCCCTGGTATGCGATAAATAGGCCCAACACCATAGTAGGAGAAACATGCCCATATCATGATGCTTGCACCACCATGCTTCACTGTCTTCACTGTGTACTGTGGCTTGAATTCAGAGTTTGGGGTCGTCTCACAAACTGCCTGTGGCCCTTGGACCCAAAAGAACAATTTTACTCTCATCAGTCCACAAAATGTTCCTCCATTTCTCTTTAGGCCAGTTGATGTGTTCTTTGGCAAATTGTAACCTCTTCTGCACATGCCTTTTTTTTTAACAGAGGGACTTTGCGGGGGATTCTTGAAAATAGATTAGCTTCACACAGACGTCTTCTAACTGTCACAGTACTTACAGGTAACTCCAGACTGTCTTTGATCATCCTGGAGGTGATCATTGGCTGAGCCTTTGCCATTCTGGTTATTCTTCGATCCATTTTGATGGTTGTCTTCCGTTTTCTTCCACGTTTCTCTGGTTTTGCTCTCCATTTTAAGGCATTGGAGATCATTTTAGCTGAACAGCCTATAAGTTTTGCACCTCTTTATAGGTTTTCCCTCTCCAATCAACTTTTTAATCAAAGTACGCTGTTCTTCTTAACAATGTCTTGAACGACCCATTTTCCTCAGGCTTTCAAATGCATGTTTAGCAAGTGCTGGCTTCATCCTTAAATAGGGGCCACCTGATTCACACCTGTTTCTTCACAAAATTGATGACCTCAGTGATTGAATGCCACACTGCTATTTTTTTGAACACACCCCTTTCAACTAATTCAACTAATTGCCCAATTGCACAGCCTTAAGAGGGTCCATATCATGAATGCTGGGTCTTGTTTGTTTTCTGAGAATCTACTGCACCTACTGGTAACTTGTTTGCCACGTAGCAATAAAAAATATACTAAAAACCTTGATTATTCTGGTTAGTCACATTGTACTGCTATTATTTTGAACAATACTGTATATATATATATATATATATATATGGGCCATTCTACAGAACTGGTGCAAACTGCTATCCCACAAGTTACATTTAAGAACACATTTAAAAAGCATTCGAGTATTCAAATCTTGAATGTTTACTAAGTTCCTTCTATTATGTATTGAAACCCACAATAACATTTAAAATATTAGTAAGCTTAATATATATATAAAATCATAATTTATTAGGTGCTTTTAATTGGGAGTTGGCTGTCCCGAACCCTAATCCCTAAATTTCAACTTATGAAAATGATATTGTATTGTATATATATTTCTTTGTAAATTATGAAACTTTATATTAAAAAAAATGTGTCCCGCATTTTTCATGTCACTTCCGAAACAGTGTATTTTTTTGTATTTTGGCCGAGACTAATTTTAACTACACCCCTAAATTTATGATCAGGAAATATTTCTGTGTTCCCCCGTCACATAGCTACAAGGTGTGATAGGTCCCATCATTTGGAGATAAATGTGTTTTTAAAAGTCACTCAAAATGTCACTACCGAACTACCTTTTTTTTCTGCAATTAAGCACACTTTTTTTGGGAGTTATTTCATAACATTTAGTTTTTATGTGTGTACCAATGTTCAAAACTGTGCTAGCCAACCATATGCTGATTAGCATCTTTGAGCTAGGTTCAAAAGTATCTAAAATTGTCACTACCGAAACAGTCACTGCTGAAACATTTGGTGGAGTTTCGGAAGTGACATCTTTGTGTTTTTTTTGGGTGTTATCCCATAGAATTTTCACTACTGAAACAGTGAAATTATTATTACTGTGTTTTGGTAGTGACAAATTTGGGGAGAAAAAAAACTTTCTGAAAATACAATATGAGAATTAACTGCACAATTATGTGTACCTTGGATCAAAATCACAAACTTGAATAAGTACATTTCTAATAATTTTTTAAATAATTTTTCTATTCTTTATTGTGTACACTCTTATACATCACTGAGTTGATTAATTCAACTGGGCTGCATTAAATGGTCCTGTTACTAGTCAAAGAAGACTATGGTTGGTTGTTTTGGAAACAGGTAAACTGCTCAACATGCCTTTGAACTGTTCTCTGCCTTCTGTCTCCATAGATATCAGCAAGACCCCTCTGTTCAATCCCCTCCTTCTGTTTGAAACAGATTTGAATCCTGACCCAGTTCTATCTGTCCTGCTTCTCTTAGGCATCCATTGAATCCACAGACAGACAGACGCACAGACACACAGACAGACAGAAGTTATGAAACTTTTATTCTGACTGCAAGAGGGGAGAACAAACAGCAAGAACAAAGCAAAGCCACAAAAGGGAATAATAGACAAAGAAGAGACTGCGTGAGAGAAAAGACAGCATGCTCCTTTACGACTGACTGATGTGCTGTCCAATAGAGCCTTTCAGTCTTTTGCCTCAGTATAGATTTGTCGCCAGCCTATTGCAGTTACTGGTGGAGACAGACACAGAGAGACCGTCCTGTTTTTAAGGCTGGATATGTTCCTGTGAGTTAAAATGCTGAAGACCGTTTCTGCTGTTGTCCTGTTAAGCTATGGCTAATGAAGTGGTAAATTAAAGCGGATATGTCACACTCTGACACAAAACTCATTTTCGGATGATGTAGGGCTGAAGTGTTTTACATTGAAAATGTCTGTCAGAGTCGTAGCCTGGTTAGCACAAATTCTCTGAGGAACCATGTGCTTTTTTTTTTGTTAGTTTGAGGGAACACCACTGATTACTTTTGGCACAGATGGTGTCCTAGACAAGTTAAGACATGATAAAACAACACTTCTTAGTAGTAGTATGTTTGTACATTGGTGTGTTTAAAGTTTTTGTAAGGCCTCTGAGTTCAATTCTGGACCTGATATATAATTTTTTTTCAAACTTACCAAGAAAAATTGCCTGAGTGAGACAGCCATAGATCACCATGCAGTTTAGTTTGTATGGAAAAGAGCTTTGACATTTGATAATGGCTCCTTTTGCTGTACAGAAAAAAGTCATAGGAAATTCGAGTGACACGAGGGTGGATGATGACAGAAGAAACTGCAAATGATCTGTGGAAGGTGTGACTCAGTTGGAACAACCAAATTTAGACTTGCACTGAAAAAATGAATTTTGAAACTATTTTCTGTCAGAAATTGCTAGTGACTTTCACAAATTATTGCAAAGAAATGTCAAGTAACACATTGTAATAAATGTGAAATTAAGGAAGACTGAAATAGTATGTAGGCTACTTGTAAAATATACTTCAGTAATCTTTGTTTCATTTACAACTTAGAAATAATTTTTACCGTGTGTTGAATGGGTGATTTACTAGGCTGTGGTGCTCAAGTGGGTAATCTGAGTTTGAATCTGGCTAGCAACATTCTCATTCCTTTCTCTTTTTGGTATTGTTTCCTGACTTATATGTCCCTGGCCTACACATCGGAGTGACTTAAAACATATTTTCTCACCATTTTGTGTACAGAATTGTTATATTTAACAGCATTTAAGTGATTGCATCAAAAATAATGAGAGTTCGTTGACATGTAGTTGCAAAGTTACCTATAGTTTGTAGAATAGACTATCGAAATAAACCGACTTCATTTTTTTTCTGTGAAACACAAATCTGATCCTGGACAACAAAACCAGTCTTAAGTCGCACAGGTATATTTGTAGCAATAGCCAATTGTATGGGTCAAAATTATCAATTTTTCTTTTATGCCAAAAATCATTAGGATATTAAGTTCCATGAAGATATTTTGTAAATTTCCTACCGTAAATATATCAAAACTTAATTTTTGATTAGTAGTATGCATTGCTAAGGACTTAATTTGGACAACTTTAAAGGTTATTTTCTCAATATTTAGATCTTTTTGCACCCTCAGATTCCAGATTTTCAAATAGTTGTATCTCGGTCAAATATTGTCCTATCCTAACCAACAATATATCAATGGAAAACAAATGTCTGTGTTTTTGACTATTCAGTGAAAAACAATGAGTTCCAACTGGCTTTTTGGCTGATCGGTCCCTTCCAAGACTTAAAATTAAAGTCAGGCTTTATAATAGGAAATTAATTGATGGCAATGTGATAGAGACTTCAAGTAAGAGTTGGGGTTGAGTTAGTGAAAAATATTTTCGTGTTTTGACTAATGCATGGTACAGACTATGAAATATTCAAACACAGAAGGATTTAATGATTTTATGCAGGTTGTACTAATGTGCCAGTGTGCACGAGGCCTTTATGTGTGTGTGCGCTTTAGCAAGAGTCCTCCCTCTGGATTTGATGTGATGAAGCAGCACAATGAGGACACTGATATTAGAGAAGAAATCCTAGGATGCACAAAAAAGCATTTATCTTATGAAATGAGAAATTTATTTGAAGCTTTTTTGCTCATTTTTCTAAGGACATCTCTAGGGAAATAACAATTTTTAATGAGCCATGTTTAGATTTGTGAGGGAAAAAAAGTTTACGTATCATAAAAATAGACCCTCTTTTTTCTTAAAGACTTTTTTGTCTCCCAATGGTAGCAGGAAAATGAGTAGTATTAAACTGTACCAAGCTGTGAAAGAAAATGATACAGAGCATAAGAGAAGCCAAAATGGTACTGTGAGAGCCTGATAAGTAACGGCCTTGTACCAGGGCAAGACCACTTATTTTTATTTCTCTTTTCACTTTAATTTTCTTTTTAGTAAAAGAGATTCAGAAAATTCAAGAATAATTCTGGATGCATTAACACTGAGATTAATTTTCAAATGTAGATATTTTCAATGCAGAGTTGAGGAATGACTAACTAAAAGACAAAACATTATTTTTTTTTAACACTTATATCCGCATTCTAACTTTTTTTAACTACATTTTTCAGGAGCACATCAGTAGCTCTGGCTGCAGTTTCCAGTAACAATAATAAGTTCCTTTTTCCAACAAGTAGCAGTTATATATCAAAACACTATATCACTTTTTTATTTTTTATTTTTAATGAATGAATGAATGAATTATATGAAGTGCAGCAAATTCTGATTCATTTAATTGAACTGGTTTGTTAAAAAAGTTAATGCAAGTGTTATGCATGCATGCATACATACATACATACATATGTGCATACACCATAAATAAATGCTTTATTTATTGATTTGCCAATTTGAGCCTGTGTGAAGAAGTCCATATGCAACATTTTATGTGAGGCATTACATTTGATAACATTAGTTAACTAGTAAACATGAACTAACAATGAAAAATCTAAATCATTTCTTACCTTAATGTTAATTTCAACATTTACATTTACTTTATTATATCTGTTAATAGTATTTAATGGACTTGAGCTAACATTAACTAACAATGAACAGTTATATTTTATTAGCTAACATTTAATAACGATTAATAAACATGTAATAATAATAATAATAATAATAAATGTAATTAATACATTAGCTAACATTAATTAATGATACTTTATTGTAAAGTGTAACCACTTTTTATTTTTATTTTTTATGTACATTGATCTATGTAGGTTTAATGCACTAACTTACAGACCCTCAAATTTTGTGCCAGAAAAGTACTGTTTTAATTAAATTAAAAATTATATAATCCAATAGTTATACATTTCCCCCTTTAAATAGATTTGTATGTTATACATTTGTTTTGCACAGTGGATTGATACAAACAGTGAAAAGTGCTTTAGGACTGCATATTAGCACTCTAGGAATGCCGTTCAGCCAATCCGATTCAAGGACCAGAACTAATTGTTGTATAATTCTAATGAGTTGGAGGACTTTTGGGTCGTTTTGTTCATAGGCCTTTTGTCATGATTAGTGTCTCGTCCTTTTATTTTTGTAGTTTAGTTTCTAGTTCATGTCATGTCTGTGTTCATTGTGACCTCCTTGATAGTTCCCAGATGTGTCAGGTAATTATGCTTCCTTCAAGTGCACCTTGGAAACTTGTACCTCCGAGTCGGTTTGTTATTACGACATGTCACGCATTCAAGTGAGATGCATAACATGGCAGTAGCTTTAACATCCAAAATAATAAAATTATTATTTATTTATTCAGAGTATCAAAACAAAATGCTTGTTAAATAAAGCAAACCCTGAAGGTTGAAATATTTTCACTGGAAAATGGACCTTTGCAGAAAAACTTTCTGTATTAAAATATCTCTCTCTCCTTCCATCCATATAATTAAGGTTTTAAGAGTAACGTTAGGGGGAGCAGTGGTGATTTCTAGCAACTTGGTCTAACGACTTCATCTTGATGCAGTGCTTTTGTCATTTAAGAAGACATATGTTCTCCTGAGAGCCGTGGACTGTGCCTGAATGTGTGGAGTACCGGAGCTGATCAGACTGTGTCAGAGACCTGCTGAGAAATAGATTACAGTGAATCAATGCAGCGAAGACTGCTGTGAGTCAAGATGTCGAGTATGAGAGGATGTCAGTTAGCATAAGTGTGTATGTGTGTGTTTAACGCTAGAGAGAGCGGGGAAGCACGCACACAGCCTATGGCGAGGATTACAAGGTTGGAGTTCTCCAGTGACCTTGTAAGAAAGCATTTTCTATCAAATTTCTTTCTGCAACCGGGCTAAAGAATATTATGCTTATTGCTAACTGTTATAACAATCTCTTAAAGGAATAGTTCACCCAAAAATGAAAATAAATAAATAAATGACTCGCCATCATGCCGTCCGAAATGTAGATGAGTTTTTTCTTAATTGGAACAGAAATTAATCATTGGGGAAATGAATCATTACATCACTCGCTCACCAATGGATCCTCTGCAGTGAATGGGTGCCGTCAGAATGAGTCCAAACAGCTGTTCACGAGTTTGTGCGCCCATATAGACAGAAGGATAAATGAATAAAATAAGCATAAAGGAGGAGATGGGGAGGTGGAGGGATGCTAAAAGAACTAAAAAACGGAAATGGTAAGAGGCTGTTTTTATACTCGGATATTAATTGGAAGATTAGATGGGCATACTCCTCCCGGAATTACGTTAATAACTTCACATAAAAACATCATAATAATAATCCACACCACTCCGGTTCACCAATTAATGTCTTTTGAAGTGAAAAGCTGCAAATTTGTAATAAATTTCTCATTTTGATATATTAAAAAAACATTTTAAATAAATATGTTGGCGGATTTTGATGTGAGATGACAACAAGGCATGGATTGTTTCATTAGAGGTTCTGACAGACACACAGCTTTTCACTTCACAATGGACTGGCGTCGTGTGGATTACTTTTGGATTATTATTTTATAAGATGTTTGGACTTTCATTCTGACGGCACTCATTCACTGCAGAGGATCCATTGGTGAGCAAGTGATGTAATGCTAAATTTATTCAAATCTTTTCCGATGAAGAAACAAACTCATCTTTATCTTTGATTAGCCTGAGGGTGTCACAGTGCTACTGTGAGGAGTCAAGGAAGAAAAACACACACAGACAGTCCAGAGGTGTGACAGAGGGTGAGTACATTTTCAGCTAATATTTATTCCTTTACAGTGGCAGTTGTTCTAAAAAATTATACTCACCCTCATGTTGTTACAAACCTGTGTGCTTCTAAGTTCAAGTGGAACACAAAGGAATCTACTTGCAGTTTTTATTAAAAAAAGAATCTGAAAATCTTCCTTTTTATTCTTTTAAAAGTACCGTATGTAGGGCAGTATGTAGAACTATTAAATATATTCATGCTCTCTTCCATTGTTAATAAAGACTTGGATTAAATAATTTCTGAAGATTCTGCATGCAGATCCACTGAAGGCAGTGTGTGTGAATAAGTGGTTGTATGAGAGTGTGTGTCACTGGGCTGTGGGAGTGGGATAGTGGGTGGCAGGTGGATGAAGAGCATTGCATGCTGGTCTGTATGGTAATAAGATATAATTGCACAGTACGTTCAGCCTGTCTGTCGTCTCTAAAATTCAAAGGGAATTTGCATCGTTATATGCAGACTTTTCAAATATGCTAATGAGTTTTTTTCCTCACCGCTCACAGGCATCTTTCAGTGCAATTAGATCCTCTCAACTGACTGTGTAATCACAAGATTTCCAAGCAGAAGGGGGAAAAAAACACTTAAATGTTTCTGTTAACTTTAAATTACACATGGTGATGTGAAGTGTCCTATACAGAAGTCTCTGACATCTTTTTGTAATCATATCCAAAGGAAATAGTCCCAGGAAATGAAGTTCATTATAATTTTGAATTAATTATAATGTGTAATGATGTAAATTGTATGTAACATATTCAAATTCAACTTAAAACAAAACTCAAGAATGAAAAGAATGAAGTAGCCTAACTCGATTCATAAGTCGGTTCATAACTAGGCAAAACGAGCATTCAATCAACGTTGCAGGCAAATACCCTTCCACTCAGACAGAGACTAACCATATACTGCCATATATAATCACCAACCATAGTTTGTTTTGTTTTAACATGCCACTCAGTGGTGGGTTTGTCTGAAATAGCTAATAGCACATTAATAGCCTGCATGGGAAAAATTTATTTAACCAATGATATGGCAGTCTTTGCAAACACTTTTACAGAAGGGTCAATGACATGGCAATCTGACACTTTTTTTACTGGTTCAAAAATACAGGCATAATGAGGCTACTCATATTTACAATGACTTGAATACCCCTCTTTGATGAATATTTATATTTCTCATTCAAATGGCTGAATTAAAAGGTTGACATTTAATAAAGTGAAAACGGTTCAGTTAAAATGCAGTGAAACTGTTAAAAGGTCATGAAATGCATTTTTCTTGAGGTGCACTTATAATCTTAAAAATTATAGTTATAATATGAGACTTCAGTGTAAACACCCACTGCTATGACTGGCTAACATCTTTGCATATGTAATGAGCATTACAGTGTGGAACTCTCTAGAAAACCTTTACTGCATTATTACTATAACAAAGATAAACTAATCGTGCGAAGTGTTGATTATATCATTATATTTACAACTATTCCGGTTGCATCAAAGATTGCAGTGCTAAACTGCAGCCAAAGATGGTCATGTGATCATATGATGCAACGCACTTTCTACTTATCATAACTAACACAGTGAACTAATCTACAGTTGTAGAAAATGCAGAAATCAAATCACAGATAGAATCCAGCGATTATAAGGAGAATGATATTTGATTGCTTTCTGTATTTAAAATAATCACAAAACTGTGGATAACAGATGGTTTTCACACTACCAACAGGAACAGTGTGAAGTTGTATGAACAGTGTCTACACATGCCTTTACATTTTTTTTTGCATATGTCACACTTAAAAGATTCAGATCAAACTAATTTTAATATTGCACAAAGATAACCAGAGTAAATACAAAATGCAGTTGAAATAATGGTTTCATTTATTAAGGGAAAAAAGCTGTCCAAACCTGCCTAGCCCTACGTGAAAAAGTAATTGCCCCCTAAATCTATTAACTGGTTGTGCCACCCTTTGCAGCAACAATTGCAATCAAGCATTTGCAATAACTGGCAATGAGTCTTTCACATCAATGTGGAGGAATTTTGGCCCACTCTTCTTTGCAGAATTGTTTTAATTCAGCCACATTGGAGGGTTTTCGAGCATGAATGGACTATTTAAGGTCATGTCACAGCATCTCAATCGGATTTAAGTCCGGACTTTGACTTGGCCACTCCAAAACCTTAATATAGTTTTTCTTGAGCCATTCAGAGGTGGACTTGCAGGTGTGTTTGGGATCATTGTCCTGCTGCATAACCCAAGTGCACTTGAGCTTGAGGTCACAAACTGGCTGGACATTCTCCTTCAGGATTTTCTGATAAGAGTGCAGAATTAATGGTTCCATCAATTATGGCAAGTCATCCAGGTCCTGAAACTGCAAAGCAGCCCCAGACCTTCACACTACCACCACCATGTTTGACTGTTGGTATGATGTTCTTTTAATGAAATCCTGTGTTGGTTTTACGCCAGATGTAACGAGACACACACCTTCCAAAAAGTTCAACTTTTGTCTTATCAGTTCACAGAATATTTGCCCAAAAGTCAAGATATCAAAATATTTTTTGGAATATCTAGCCTTTTTCTTTTTGGTCAGCAGTGGCTTTTGCCTTGGAACTCTCCCATGGATGCCGTTTTTGCCCAGTCTCTTTCTTATTGTTGAATCATGAACACTGACCTTAATTGAGGCAAGTGAGGCCTGCAGTTCTTTAGATGTTGTTCTGGGTTCTTTTATGACCTCCTGGATGAGTTGTCATTGCGCTCTTCGAGTAATTTTGGTAGGCCGGTCACTCCTGGGAAGGTTCACCACTGTTCCAAGTTTTCTCCATTTGTGGATAATGGTTCTGAACATGGTTCACTGGAGTCCCAAAGTTTCCTGAAAGTAGTTTCAACTGTAATTTTTTATGTTTTTTATTTTAAATTTTTTTTTATAGAGTACTCATATACAGGACCTAAAATTAACACTCGCAAAGCGCCAAATGCAAGTGAAAATCGACTTCGTTGAGTATTTAACAGTGTCAGTCGCCAACTGGTAGAACTTTTTGATGGCCAGCTTGTCCCTAGACACGGTTCTAATAACTTTTACCTCAGAAGATATTACTGCTTCATTTCGGAAGATTAACTTTTCCCTTCTTCATTCTTCATAACCCGAAAATGTGGCGACACATAACTGGGGTTTCGCTGCTTAAACGGTGCAGTGATGTTTGAAAGGCTGTGTGTTCGGCAGTACTCAAACACCGAGCCACTTTGAGACAGCGCACCAGTAGCGTTTCAACGGACGAAAACACACACAATTATGTCAAAATACACGGTTTTGGCGAGTTACCTCGTAGACGTAGTCTTAAATGACGGTAAAGAGTTTGGAGAAAATAGGATTTGTGTCAGATCTGCGTTGTGCATCAGTTTTTAAATAGACAGTACTGCTGAAGTCTGTCAGTGATGTAAATCAAAGAACAAAAGAAAAAGAGAAATCACTCGATTGCTCTAGTCACTGATTATTAAAGATTAATCTGTATAGTTTATGCATATTCAGTTCATAGTTTATGTGAAGATTGTTTTAAAATCACTTAATATTTCAGAGCTTATTAACTGTTAAATATAATGGCTTTTAATTATACTGTAATGTTGAATGGCTATAATTAATAGGGAAAATTGAGGGGAAATGCATTTAATAGTAAAAAGACGCCATTAAAAACATATCTAAAATAAACTATATTTATGTTGTTACATTAAATTGGAGGCTCAATGTGAAATTATGACAATATAAATATGCGATTAGTCATGATTACTTACAGAAAAATGTGTGATTAATAATTTTTTTAATCGATTGACAGACAGCACTAATGTTAACCTTTTATAGATTTTAGATTTCAGTTTAATTTCTAATTTTCCCCCCAGAAAAGAGATCCAGACGGCCCCCACCCCCTTCGCCCCTTTCAAATTTTCAGTTCGATAATCCAGCCCTCAAATGAAGCTAACTGAATAGCCCTGCTCTAATCTGTTAACGTGTGTTTGGAAAAAAATACACATCACATACGCACTGCAAACTGATTATGTGTGAAGCAGGCGTAACACGATGGCCTGCTCCGTTTGCCGAAAACATGCAAAGGACAAGAATCTCAACATTTTTTAGGGTCAAAAAAAAAAGAAAGATAAAAGTTTCATGGCCAGTAAAAAAATCTTTTGGCCGGTAAATTTTAGCACATCACCGGCCTATAAGTTAGTTTTAGGCCCTGTATGTATATATATATGTATATGAAATCAATAAGAGCACAAATAGTACATTTCAGTGTTTTAAACTAGATTTAAAAAAAAAAAAGAAAAAAAATTGTGGGCACTCTTATATTGACAGGACAAACTATTTCACACACATAGGTTTGAAAATAATAGCAGAATACACCAATTCTGCTCATGAGATCTAGATCTGCTATAGGCTACTTTGCCAATTCCACTGATAACTGCATCATAATTGTGATAATTGCGTCGGCAGCTATGTCACCCTGTAGCCCAAGACTGGTTACTCACTGAAGCTAAGCAGGGTTGAGCCTGGTCAGTACCTTGATGGGAGACCTCCTGCGGAAACTAGGTTGCTGCTGGAAGAGGTGCTAGTGAAACCAGTAGGGGGTGCTCACCCTGTGGTCTGTGTGGGTCCTAGCGCCCCAGTATAGTGATGGGGACACTATACTGTAAAAAGCACTGTCCTTTGGATGAGATGTTAAACCAAAGTCCTGACTCTCTGTGGTCATTAAAAATGCCCATTGGCCTCTGACCATCATGGCCTCCTAACAATCCCCATATCTGCTGATTGGCTTCATCACTCTGTCTCCTCTCCACCAATAAGCTGGTGTGTGGTGGGTGTTCTGGTGCACTATGGCTGCCGTCGCATCATCCAGGTGGATGCTACACACTTTTGGTGGATGAGGAGACCCCCTCCACAATGTAAAGCGCTTTGAGTGCCTAGAAAAGCGCTATATAAATGTAAGGAATTAATTAAGGAATTATCATCATGAAAGCCACTTCTTGTATCATCCTGGTACCATAACAAAACTTTTTTTTTTTTTTCTTTATTGGTTGATTCTCAGAAGTTGTGGAAAGCCAGCCAATCAGATTAAAGTTTCCCAGATCAGCCAGTCAGATTAAGTTTGAGTAAAGATAAACCTCTTGCGTGAGCCTAAAAGTGGTGATGCAATCGAGGTCAACAACAGCTATTAAAACACCTTTGTTGTTGTTGTTTTTTTAATCCATGATCAGCATGGACGAAGCCCTTCAGCTTGTTATCGTTTTATTTATTTATATACTAATTCATCTTTTTTTCATTCCTCAGATAGGGCTTCAGAGGGGATAAGACATGCCCATAAACCCATTCCTTGCAAACCTGTACCGCCTCAGAAAATCTGAAAATGATCATTTTATACAAAAGGCCATTGTGGGCTGCTTCTCTCCTAGAAATCAATGGTTCTGCCAAATCTCCTTGAACAAGGCTGATTGCGTGAGGCAGATCGAAGAGCACAATAGACTTTCAACAACAGAGCTGTGCTAGCCGGGGACTTGGATTTGTTGAGTTAAGGTATCTTTTGATGTTGTCTTTTATTAACAAGAAGAGCTGGAGCAGGTGTTTTTTTTTGTTTTGTTTGTTTGTTTGATTTTTTTTACCACAGATCTGAATGTCTGCTCGTTTTGCATCACTGTTTTCACCTCCCATACCATGTCCTTCATAATTATGAAACAGCACCGGTGGCCATTTTAATTTAATGCTTTAATAGTTTGAAAGTGCAAAATGAAATGAAAAGATTATTTGCTGCATTTAATCACGTTGATGACGTGCCACGATGAATGCAGACGGAGGAAGCCCTGGACTTGCTGACCGTGGCGTCTGTTTGTCGATCTGTTTGACTGCATTGCTCATTTGGGTCAAGTGCACGGTATAATCAATGATGCCTCTGGGCAGACGAGTCAAAGGCGATATTTCACTTTAGAGGAAAAAAGAACAGAGAGGAAGATCAAAGCCTGGCATGGAAAAGCGGTCCACTGGCCTTGGCTTTGAACTTCATGCTGATATGAACTGAGTCCATCCCTCCACTAACAGAAAAAAACTGCAACAGTGAAATAACAATAATCATACATGTCCTATAGCATTCTAAATAATAAGACTTAAAGGGATAGTTCAAATTATTTACTCACTCTCCTTTTTTTTAATCTTCATGCTGCTTTTCCAAAAAATAATTGTTTGCGGTAACAATTTGCAGGTTGGCAAAAATATGAAAAAAAAAAAAAAATTAAATAAAAATTAAAAATAAAACTTTGATACATTTGGCTCAGTCATATAAGTCATATAATAGCTTTGTGTGAAAAACATACTGACATTGAAGCCATTATTTACTGATAACGTTCCCCTTCAGTAAGTTTAGAGAACTGGATTAGTCTGATTCATTGGAGAATCATTCATTCGATTGATCAATTGTTTGATTTGGGAACCGGATCAACTAGGTCAAAAACAGGGATGTTTTTGTTTTTTTCTTCATATTTTTCATATAAAAAATGTAATAAAAAAAATTGATATATCGCTGTGTTTTTAAAATACATTTAAAATACAGAATTAGCATTTCAATTAGCATGTTTTTAACACTCACCAACAGACGAATGCCAGCAAAATTGTTAGTGGAGCGCAGCACTGTGTTCTTTAACACGCAAGCGGCTCATGATCCATCTAGCTCCATCTCTGCAAGCGCTGAGAGTTTGGGAATTCGCAGCCTTCATCCTAAATTTGTAATGAGAATAAACAGAACAGTTTATAAATCTGTTGTCAAAAAGGAGAAGCTTTAAGGTCTCTTAGCAGTTTTCTGCCAAAATAAAAGCAGCAAGTTACAAAAATATATGACAGGTTTTCTTTCTTTTTGTGTCCTTAGCTGATCACATGCCTGAAAAAAATAAAAAATAAAAAATTCAAAGGAACAATTTGTTCACAGCAGTTCACAGCTCAATGGATGGGAAGATTATCTTTAGAAGACATGGAATATAGGATATATGTCATATGAAGCCCTTTTATCAAGATTTTCTTTTCTTTGAACTATTTATCCATGTGAATATACTTCTTCAAAAACAAACAAACAAACAAACAAACAAAAAACAAATAAACAAATAAAAATGTTATTTTGTGTTGCACTGTTATACAGTGTACACCTGAAGCACAATGAGCTTAAAGGGTTAGTTCAGCCAAAAATTGTATTTCTGTCATAATTTAATAACCCTCAAGTCATTCCAAACCCTTTTCTTCTGTGGTACACAAAAAAAGAAAAAAAAAAAAAAAAAGGAAAGATATTTTGAAGAATGTTGGTAACCAAACAGTTTTGGTATAACTTGTTTTATGTTCCAAAGATACAAATAAAACAAACAAACAAACAAATAAATAAATAGGGTGGACTATTCCTCTAATTCACATTATTATGATTATTATTATTATTATTTAATACATATTATGCTACCTGGTCTCATAAAAATACGTACCTCTTTTTTACGTACCTTGCTGCACATTTCGCTGCAGTTTCAAATAGAAACGTCCACTGAGTGGCGCTAAAACACAGGTTCAATATGTGAACCCTGGCACGTTTTTATTATGTAGATATTGGTAGTATTGCTGTTTTTTTATTACGTTGCTCCAGATACGTATTGTGGCGGTTCAGAGTTCAAATATCCGGGGACTGTCGCTAAAGGTTAATGCTCTATCGTGTTGGAAATATGCCCTACACCAAATCCAGCCCTAAACCTACCCGATAGTGTTAACAAATGCAAAACTGATATAAAAACGTATCAGCTGATGCAACTGTGCCATTTGAACTTCCTTTTACGCAGATTTTAACTGCTTTGTTGAACCGTAGTTACACCGGCTTCGAACCGGTGCTTCTCGTCTCTTAAGTCTGTCTCTGTACTCCGTGAGCTACCGAACAAACTTATCATCTATGAAAACCCATAGATATGAAGCTGGATGTGTGCGATGCAAAGTTCAAAAGCATCTGTTTTCACATCTCCCAGCATATTAATATTGTTTTGAAGTCATAGCATGATATTCTTCAAGTAATTGTGCAAAAATTACGCTTTTTTAATCGCAACTCTGTAAATTTGTGTGAAAGTGTTCATTTATTTTGGAGACTGCAGTGATATGTACTTATTGGTACGTATTTCATGTCACGCTAAAAAGTGCACCCAGGTACGTAAGTGCCATGAGACCAGGTAATTATTAATTATGATGTAATTGTTCACAACGTCAAATAAATCAATGTATCTGACATAAAAAAAAACAGAGGTCTTTGAGAATGATTTCTATCTCTCTTTCTTTTTTATCCATCTCATGCTTTTTGTGTGTTATTCTCAACAGCAGAGACTGGTTTTAATTGCAGGGAGCAACAGCTTAGGGTTTAATTGCAGGGGATTGCCAGAGTTGCTTTTGTCCATTCTTGTCTACCTGCTGGTCCCATGTTCCACCCCTACCAACAGAAATAATAGTGCCTTTCATTTAAAAACCCACTAACCACAACCGTGAGCTTTAAACCAAATGAAGGTCCCACATTCACAGCAATATAAAGCCATTAATGGCCACTCGTCCACAAAATGCAGGTTTTGTGGTGAGAATCTAAAGAGCATCAGCGTCGGGAAAAAGAACAGTGATATTTTGCTCAAGCCCTATGTATTGAATTGTGATATTTTGTGACATTTAGCAGTTGTCATTGTGCTGAGTACCTATGTGCTGAATACTGATTGATCGCGGGTCTGCGGACAGGGTAAGCAAGTGACACTTACCAAAACGCCAGCAGAAGGGTTCAAAACCAAAATCAGAGTTTTCTGAGAATTGTCTGTTCTGGTGATATATGGTTTGCCTACAGAAATCATCATGGGCTTAGTGTTATTTTCTTATTATTCTGTTAAAGTTTTCTTTGCAGAATATTTATGACTGGTCTATTAACTAGTCCATTATTACAGTCCATGTTGCTTTCTTCAAACTTACTTTGTAGGCTTGAAGGTCAAGACTAACGCACCCTGTGCTATAGTCAGGTTTATTCAAAGGTGCCACATGGTCTTGCCGGACACAACAGTCAACACCTTTTTGTGAGAGTCATAAGAGATATGTGCTAATGCAACGCTAAAGTAGCCTTTGTACCTTGGAAGTCTTGTTATTCAACTAATTTGTGATTCCTAACACTTTAAATCACAGCTTTAATTGCTGTGTGATGATGTGCTGTTAAGATTACAGCTCTATGGTTTATAATTGAATGCAAAAGTCAATAAAGTCTCACAAAAAAAAAAAAAAAGTGCCAACAGCCCTTAGCTGGGACTTGATCCTATATGGAGTTCATGGGCGATATAACAGTGAAATCTCAAAAAGAAAAGAGCATCTAACACCTCTTTAATTTAGACCCGCTGCTGCTTTGACACTTTTTTGTGCTGTTGTTCTAACAAATTTCAGTTTTTAATATAAATACTTTGTAGCATTGTACAATGTGGAGAAAAACACTTCAGCCTACAAGAATGAACTTAAATGAATTAATTATTTTTTGTTTACTCAGTGTTGTACAGTACTACAGCCTCAATGACCTCAAAATATACAAATTGATTGATTGACCGATTGATTGGCTGGATACTGGCTAAAAACATTTCCTGGAGTGAGTCCCTGCAGTGTATGAAATAATTTGATATTTCATTTGAAGTAAAGGCAAATTTATCCCAAAATTTTAGGATGTTTTTAGGATAACCTCTCTGCCATAACTTATTTGCTTAGCAAGCAATAATGACCATTGATGACTGAACTGCTTTACTGAAGTTTCACAGTTTTTTTATTTTTTTTTTATTTTAATTTTAATTTTACAGGGATGAGTTTACTTTCTGTGGTGCACACACATACTAAATTCTCATGCTTCTAGTGCACTCTCATAACTGAACAGCATTATGGGCAATGTTCTTAAAGGGGAACAGCACGATAAATGACTATGTAAACTTTCTGTTGTTATTATTGAGAACAATGAATTAAACATTATACTAAGAATTCTCACTACTAGTACTCCAATTTAATTCACAACACTCTCTAAGTCTAAGTAGTATATGATTAAGTAGATATGCCATTTTCATCATAATTTAACAGAATGGCTTATATAATCAAAAATGTCACAACCTTTTGAAAACTATATTGCTGGAGAGGCATAAAAATACTTATTTGAGTTTTTTTCAATAATGGGTTAGTGTGAGAGTTGACTTATTGTCCTTCTTTCTTTGCATTGTTACTTTATATTCTGTCACATTTATTTTATGACCTGCTGACAAACTCTATTAAATCTGTTTTGCAATTAGAAAGCAATTACTATAAATAATAATGTTAAGTACAATTATATTAGGTTTATAAAAATCATATAATACCTCTTTTTTTTTTCTTTTTATTATTATTGCAACTGGCCAACAGTTAACATTAAATACCAGATCTGAATTACTGTCTACTAACCACTAACATGCAAAAGTCCTTGCAAGATTTTGTCAAGCCAACGTTCAAACTTTTTGAAGTTTTGGTTATTATTCTTAATCAAATTGGCGTTGAAAGTTGCCAGGCAACTCTGCAAATTAAGGTACGCAAAGAAACATCCCTTTACTGAATTATATATTTGCAGTATAACTAAGAGGAATCCTTTAGGAAGCCGTCAAAGTGTTAGTCCTAATTAAAATGAAAGGGCGGTGTGATGAGATGTGCTCTTTTTGAAACACAGCTGTTAAATGCTAAATTCAGCTGCGGTCTTCACCCTAGCTTGTATGTCTGGTTCTGATTTTACGATGTTAGTTCTAGCACAAAAATAGGTAGAAATGAATAACGAACAACTGTTCTGAAATGAGTAGCTAACAGGAGATTTCATCATAGTTTTCAATATTTTAAATTTAAGTTTAAAACACAGAATATGGACATTCAGTGTGGAACATCATGTGATGTTTTTGAAATGTACAGAAACTTTTGCTTCACTCAAAAATGACAATTCTTTCTTGTGTCCTTCCGAACCCATATCACTTTCTTTCTTCTGTTAAACACACAGAAAATACATTTTGAATATCGGGAACCAAAGAACATCAAAGCCCATTGATTTCCATTGTGTGGACAAAAAACACTGATACATTTCTCAAAATATCATCTTTAATGTTGAACAGAAGAAAGCCAAACAGTTGTGGAATGACATGAAGGTGAATAAATAATGAAATAATTTTCCTTTTTTGGCTTCCTTTAGCTATTTTTGTGTTTCTTGGTATGGAAAAGGTATGCAAATATTTTGATGCCCAATGCAGCAATTGACCAATCAGAATGAAGTATATTTCAGAAATAAAATTTGTAAACACTTCAATACACTCCTAAAATTAAAAGTAATGGGTTTTTTGCAGCAATGCCATTTTTGGGTTCCTCAAAGAACATATCAGTAAACACTTCTTTAATTCTTTATTTTTTTTATTGTGTGTGTGTGTGTGTGTGTGTGTGTGTGTGTGTGTGTAAAGAACATTTTAATAATCTAAAGAACCTTTTTCCACTGTAAAGAATATTTTGAAGAATGAAAAGTTCCATTGATGTTTAAGGTTCTCCGTGGGACCATAGATACCAATAAACATACAAATATACAATAATTAAGGTCCTGTGTGTAAATGTCAGCACTTGTGAGAGACTATGGCATTGTTTAAAATCATTTTTGATGTTCTTTATTCTTTTTAGCTTTCATTATTTTTTTATTTTATTTTACTTTTTTTTTCAGAATCCCGCCATGTATCTGTTAATATTCACGGAACTTTGAAATACAGAGTTATAATAGTTTGAAATTTGGTTATATCTGACATAAGATTACGACTATGACATATGATTATTCATAACACAGTGCTACAAATGATGTGATGTGTTTTCTGGAGAAAATGAACACAAATGCAAATGTTAATAGACATTTTCAAATGCAAGCGTTGTGCGGTTGTGCGTGGTTGTGCGCTCTGTCTGTGCGTCTGAGCTGATAAGAGAAAATGGTGGTGGATTTCTCACAGCTGGAACCCTTCGCTCGCTGCATCCGACAGTATCACTTTGCAAACCATTCAAATCAAGTCACGCAAACATGCTCGCATACGCTGCAGCTGCATTTAATCAAAATCATTCATAATTCACACCTCTGTGTGTGACTCCTTCCTGTGAAGATAGAATAAAAAGCCATTTGTGATGAAACGGCATTGATTGGCCAACATTACTTTGAGCCTCCATTATGGTCCATCTTTTATCCTAGCGATGTTTCTGCAGTGTATTGATAGAACGGACGTGCCTGCTGTTGAAATTAGACTGGGCTGTTTTGGAAAAGGGTTTTTATATTTGAATGAGCATAAGGCCAGTGATTAGCTGGACTAGCACATTAGCGGAGCCATAGACAATTGCTGATGCCTTGAATAGCTCATCTGCCTTCATCATTGGCCAGTTTATTCTAAATGGCTAGTTCCTTTTTTATTGAAATATCACTATGTGTACATACTGTAAAAACTGAAATATGATATTTTGACGTCATGTAATGATCGGTAACCTGAATATATCCCATAAGATTTGAGAGCAGAGGCCTTAAAAGAGGATCTGAAATCATTGAATGGCTCACACTTTTTATAGCCACTGGTTTTGAGGAAGATATTAGATTCTGTATAAAACATTGATGTGGCATGTGAACTTAAGGGGTACTTTTTTCTACTTTGTTATAGCTATAAAAAATATAAATTACAGCTTGAATTTAAAATTTGCCTTAATGGAAGATTAAAAAAATGAAACATGGTTAGTTTGATTATTTCTTTTATTCCGCAGTCCAATTCTCAGTTAAAACAGAAACCGCCAAACTACTGTTAAAGGGATAGTTCGCCCAAAAATGAAAATTTTGTCATCAATTACTCAACCTCATGTCGTTCCAAACCTGTAAGACCTTTGTTCATCTTTGGAACACAAATTAAGATATTTTTGATGAAATTCGAGAGATTTCTGACCCTGCATAGACAGCAATGGAACTACTATGTTCAAGGCCCAGAAAGGTATAAGGACATCATTAAAATAGTCCAAGTGACATCAGTGGACTAACCCTTTAATACAGTTATACCAAAACTGTAATTATGAACTCATTACATTAATCTAATTTCCACAATGAGACTGCATTTTTGTCCTGCAAAAACCGAGCTTTTTGAAGATGCTCTACGAAGTGGGTTAATTTGAAAAGGCTATTTTTACTTGCACAGTGTTGCTGAAAATACAGTAAAAGTCTGTATAAATGTTAATTTGTACAATTTTTATATTACTGTACATTACCGCAAAGAAGACAATTCACTCGCAATTGCTGTTCTGGATATTTTACTAATAAAATGACCATGCCTGAAGAATAGCATGAAAACTTTATTATGTGGTCTCTTGGTATCATCTCAGTGAGCTTTTATTTACGCATGTTCACATGTGTAAGATTAAACATTTTCCAACATTTCAGTGTTTAAAATAAACTTTTGGAAAACGTTTGAAACTAGTGCGGATGGAGAGCGTTTTAAAACAAAACACCATTTTGTAGGAGTAGCCAGAAATTATATATATATAAAAAAAAGGTGAGATTTCATATTTCATGTGCTTTGATGATTCTTTAATTCCACAAGGACTGCAAATTTGATTTAAAAGTAAATTGTGATAATGACCACTTTCATCTTGTTAATAATTATAATATTAATAAGTGATGGTAATGCTAATTAATATCAGGAAACATTTCTAGTTTTGGTCTTGATGAAGGGGTACTTGAGCTTTTCTAATGCAGTTGTGCAGTCACTTAAGACAAAAGGTTAGGAAATACAGCTCTAGAATTGTAACAGAAGTGTGAGGCTTGCGGATCCATGTGCAAGCTTATTATTGACAGACGTGGTCAACAAACACAGGCAGGGTCAAAACACTAGCAAACAGGTATGGCACAGGCAAAACACAAGAATATGCCTAGGACTGGCATAGGTCATCGATCAGCAAACAGAATCCAGAGGGCTTGACAAGAAGAGTAATCCATAAACACAAGCAATAGTCTAGACGAGGTACAGACAGAGTCCGAGTGGCAAGACAAGGGTTAATCCAAGGTACACAGGCAGAAATCAGGAAACAAGAAACAAGGCAATACGAAAAGACTAGACTAAACTAGAACAAGACTCCGTAAGGCAGCTATCACTAGGAGAGTGATACACACAGAACAATACAGGAGACTAAACACAAAACAAACACGGAAAGGCTTGGTAAGTAGCTAACACTAGGAGAGTGCTAAACACAGACAATACTCAGCGATCTGAACAGGATCTGAGTGGGTGATATGTAGTGTGTGCAATGGCTCTCAGGTGAGCGTGTGATTGTTGACAGCTGTGTGATCAGTGCATTCAGCTGTGTATGTGCAATCAGTGCAATGGATGATGGGAACTGTAGTCCGGAGTGACATGTACAGTAACAGTCTGTGTGGTGTAAGAGTCAATATGAAGGAAGAGCGACCTCTGATGGCGAGTGGACGGAAGACCATGAACCGGATTCGTGACAAGAATTCTTGCACAGTTTAAATGTTTACATCATAAGTTACATTATGTGAGTTGTTTCTGTCCGAATCTTGATTTGAATGCTAATTAAATGCTAACACTTTTTTGTTATGTCAGAATTAGATTTTGTGTAGTTTAATTTTTAGAGTGTAATTTCAGAAACGTATCATTTTCAGCAGCACTTCTCTTTCTTTTTGTTGTTGTTATGAAGATGCTTTTGGGGAACAGATTGTTATGATATATTTATGTATGTATGTATTTATTTATGTTTTTTTATTGTTTATTTTAGAAACAAAGTCTTAAGGCCTGCATTTTAATTTTAACTTGGCAAACACAGGAATCAGGAACCTTCTTAAGGCATAAGTTGGTTTCACTTTATTTTGATGGTCCCTTTAAAACATTCTGTTGACTATAAGTAACATTGCACTTTCATATCTACTAACTCTCATTAGAGTGTTAGTAGAGTATTAGTAGATTGGTAGGGTTAACTTTGCATGTACATGTCAACTTATAATAAGTTGACATGTACTTGCAATGTTACTTATACAGTGGTGTGAAAAAGTGTCGGTCCCCTTCCTGAGTTATTATTTTTTTTTTTTCTTTTGCATGTTTGTCACACTTTAATGTTTCAGATCATCAAACAAATTAAATATTAATCAAAGATAACACAAGTAAACACAACATGCAGTTTTTAAATGAACTTTTTTATTATGAAGGGAAAACAAAATCCATACCCACATGGCCCTGTGTGAAAAAGTGCTTGCCCCCTAAACCTAATAACTGGTTGGGCCACCTTTAGCAGCAACAACTGCAATCAAGTGTTTGCGATAACTGGCAATGAGTCTTTCACATCGCTGTGGAGGAATTTTGGCCCACTCCTCTTTGCAGCATTGTTTTAATTCAGCCACACTGGAGGGTTTTCGAGCATGAATGGACTGTTTAAGGTCATGCCACAGCATTTCAATTGGATTTAAGTCCAGACTTTGATTTGGCCACTCCAAAACCTTAATTTTGTTTTTCTTGAGACATTCAGAAGTGGACTTGCTTCTGTGTTTGGAATCATGTCCTGTTGCATAACCCAAGTGCACTTGAGCTTTAGGTCACAAACTGATGGCCGGACATTCTCCTTCAGGATTTTCTGATAAGAGTGCAGAATTCATGGTTCCATCAATTATGGCAAGTCATCCAGGTTCTGAAGCTGCAAAGCAGCCTCAGACCTTCACACTACCACCACCATGTTTGACTGTTGGTATGATGTTCTTTTAATGAAATCCTGTGTTGGTTTTACGCCAGATGTAAGGGGACACACACCTTCCAAAAAGTTAAACTTTTGTTGCATCAGTCCACAGAATATTTGCCCAAAAGTCTTGGGGATAATCAAGATATTTTTTTGGCAAATGTGAGACGAGCCTTTGTGTTCTTTTTGGTCAGCAGTGGCTTTTGCCTTGAAACCCATGGATGCTGTTTTTGCCCAGTCTCTTTCTTATTGTTGAATCATGAACACTGACCTTAATTGAGGCAAGTGAGGCCTGCAGTTCTTTAGATGTTGTTCTGGGTTCTTTTATGACCTCCTGGATGAGTCGTCTTTGTGCTCTTGGAGTAATTTTGGAAGGCCGGCCACTCCTGGGAAGGTTCACCACTGTTCCAAGTTTTCTCCATTTGTGGATAATAGCTCTGACCATGGTTTGCTGGAGTCCCAAAGCCTTAGAAATGGCTTTATAACCCTTTCCAGAATGGAAACTATTTTGTTTCTCATCTGTTTATGAATTTCTTAAGATTGCGGAATGATGTGTTGCTCTTTAAACATGCTTCACTTTGTCAGACAGGTTCTATTTAAGTGATTTCTTGATTCAACAGGTCTGGCAGTAATCAGGCCTGGTTTTTGGCTAGTGAAATTTAACTCAGCTTTCTAAAATAATGTGGTTAATCACAGTTCTTTCATGATTTAATAGGAGGGGGCAAGCACTTTTTCACACAGGGCCATGTGGGTTTGGATTTTTTTTTCCCTTCATAATAAAAAACTTCATTTAAAAACTGCATGTTGTGTTTACTTGTGCTATCTTTGATTCATATTTAAATTAGTTTGATGATCTGAAACATTAAAGTGTGACAAATATGCAAAAATTTAAAAATCAGGAAGGGGGCTAACACTTTTTCACACCACTGTAGTCAGTAGAATATCTGCTGGGACGCCTTCGCAATAAAGAGTTATCAGATTTAAACCAGACAGTCAACTAATACTCTGAGAGTTTGTTGACATGTAGGTGCAGAGTTACTTATTGTCAACAGAATGCTCAAAAGGGACCATCAAAATAAAGTGTTACCCATGGGTATGTGGTTATACATATGCTGTATGGGTTGTGCATAAGTTGCATAGAAACAGTTATTCATGATTCAAAATATTTTCATGATGTCTGTTTTAAAAAACTGTTCATTTACGATATTTAGAAAAAATAGTGTGTGTATTACTGTTAAAATAGTTGCAATTATAAATACATTTGATTTGAAACGCGTTGACTACATAGGAAGTAACACACAGTCATGTGCTGTATGTTATTCCATTCCAGTTATAATGGTGCCAGCATGTAGCCATAACTAATTACAGCTGAAATATCATATATCTTTAATAAAGATATTTATGATATTGATTTTACATGAAATGCGACCCTGCAACAATTTCCACACTTCAGTAGAGTTAACTAATGAGATTTGAGTGAGCGTGGGCTAGATAAGAGCCTATAAATCTCTTCCTCCTCCTCTTCTTTCTCCAGTGTCACTTACAAATCTGCTCCGGTAGCCTGTACTATGTTGCACGTCAGTCACAAGTAGCTATTGAACGATGTTTAGACCTCAAACCAGATGATCTATGAATGCAGCAGGCCAAACTCGAAGACATGATGCTCATGGTGTTTAAAGATGTAAATAAATGAGGAGACACTGATGCAATAGAGCCCTGATAAACATGGGTACCTGCTTAAATCGTGCAGAGCCTGTTAATTAGAATGATTAGCCACAAACACCTCACCACTGAGTAATTAATTTAGAACAGAAGTTGTTGACATGAGGACAGCTCATTAACATAGGGAATAATTGTGTCGTTGTGAGTGCATCTGCATTTCATTTTCTTTGAATACTCATATAAACAAAGAAATCTTTTAGTAAAACCCACATACAGTACTTGTCTTGGCTTTTCTTTTTTCTGTTTGTGTGCAGTAAGTATTAACTAAAAACTGGTGCATTTCTAAATAGGACTGTGAAACTCATATAAAGAGTCTCAGAGGAAGAAAGTCAAGTTAGGATAATCTCCCAGCTGTCCATTTTTCATGGTACAAAAAGACTAAACTCTAGATCCATGCTTTAACTCTATGATGTATAATTTATTTTTTAAGAGCCTCGGAATTATACACACTATACTCTTTTTACTCTATTACTAAAGGCTATTCTCAAAACATTGTGCGATAGCAGATGAGAGACTATTGCACAAGAAATTGCAATTGCACAAGACATGTTTTGAGCTCCAATCAGTCCGTAAGTGCGTAGTTTGCTTCTCACCTAAGCTTTTATGTTGACAAGAATGGAGAGTGTAAATGAAAGAGAGACAAAAATAAAGAGAACTGTCTCAGACTGCTAAACAAAATCATCACGGTAAACAAAATTATAAAAGCACAGAAAAAAATAGGTTTGGAGCATTGTGAATGTGAAACTAGAAATCATCTTAATTAGAAAGTAGCTATCAGACCCTAACTGAACATAATATCTGATAGAAGATCAAGTCAAAGTCAAAGATATGAAGCAGAGAGAAGTTCTTTACAAGCATACACAAAAACATGAAAAATGTTTGTAGAACATATGTCATCTTTATATTAAAGTAAAAAATAAAACTGGTAATTATAATTATACAATAATAAATGGTCTCAGTCTGAGATATAAAGTCAAAATGATTAGAAATAAAGTCACAATATTTATTTGTTTTATTCATTCATTTATTATTATTATTTTTACTTTGAGGCAGAAATGAGTTTCCATACATTTACGGCAACTTTTTTCTCATTTATCTGAAAATGTGGTAATTTGAATCCCAGCAGTAAAATATGTATATTAATATCGCACATCTGACACATTCATATCATTCTATTTGAAAGGCATGATATTTTAGTGATATGTTTGTTTATGTATGTCTGTATTCTCATTTTCACTGATGCCTGTTTTCATTTTCATTACTAACTGTATCATTTTGTGTTGATTGAATGCTTTGGCAATATTGTATGGGGAACACTTATGCCACAGTTATGCCAATAAAGCACACTGAAATTATGTGAATAGAGAGACAGAAAGTGAGCCAGACATTTAGATTCAGGGACACCAACATATAAGAAAAGAGACATGATTTATGTTGTCTCTAAGGCTCTGTGTTTAATAGAGTTCTTTTATCAGGGGGAAAGAAAAATCTGTCCATCTGTTTGTGTTTTGCAGGTAAGATAACTAATAATGAGTTGATTTAATCAGTGCAGTGCTGAGACAAAACAGGCACAGGCTGACTGCTCAACTCTAGAGGACTGCGAACACCCCCAGAACAAAGTATTCGAGGAAGAAAACTATCAAAAATGATTATGAATCCAGCTAGTGTTGTTGCTATTGATTTTTCCATCTTCTCTTGGCTCATAAACAGTGTAGTGAGAGTCGCTCAGCCTGAGCTCACAGCTTACCAACAGATCTGGGATCAACGGCCACAAGGAGATCGATTTTGCCACGCAGATTTCAGTCCTGCTTAACCAATGCTGGCGTTATGAGTGTTTCACTTTAAGCCATCAGTCAGCTTACATGAGCTGCTGAAGCATCATGGTCCAAAGATAAGTGTGTGTGGATTGGAGAACAGGAAGTTAGCTGAGTATTTCCTGATGTGAAGGGTTTCTCTGGAATTGTGATATTTAGTATTTCTAGTAATGTCTATTTTTGTCATAGCTATACGTCCTAAAAAGATACTTTTACCTGAAGCAAAATAATACAAGGAATTAAGACTCAGTTTCTGATGTTTAATATTAATGAGCTGTTTTCATTTATTTATTTGTTTGTTTGCTTGCTTATTTATTTATTTATTTATTTACGTGTTTGTTTGTTTTTCTGGTTTAGTTTGTTATTGTTTTTTATGTTGGTTTGGGAATATTTTATTTTATTTTATTCATTTATTTATTTTGCTCTGGTTTAGTTCTGTTCTGTTTTTTGTTTGTTTTATTTTATGTCTAAAACAAAAATATATATTTGTGCCTGACACCTGATCTTTTGATTTTGTTTGCTTGCTTACTTATGTATGTATTTATTAGTTTTTTGTTTGTTTGTTTTTTGTTGTTTTGTCATTTTTTTCTGGGTTAGTTTATTTCTGGTTGTTTTGTGTTTTATTTTAAGCATAAAACATAGGTTTATGTCTTAAACGAAAATATATTTGTGCCTGAGACCCATTCTTTGAAAGTCTTATTTTGCAAAATTGTGCTTCTTATACTAATTTATCTTGTTTTAAAGGCAATTAAAATAGTTTTAATCTGACAAAAAAAAAATATATTTTCCTGTGTAGTTGTCAGTTGAGTTTTTAGAAATCCCCATGACTCCAAATCGAATAAAAGCCTCAAGTCTCAGCTCTAAAATAAGAGTGACAGTTTATTTCTGTTGTCTACTATGATTAACATTTTCTTCTAGTAAAGCGGATGATGGATAGACAGAATATCCTGTCCACTTGAAATGGATAATATTAAAACAATTTTCTTTGTCCCAGGGTCAAAGCCTCAGGCTTAACCCAAGTAAGCCTGTGAAAGTGTGTAAAACGATTAAATGCAGAGAGAGAATATGTCAGCATCTTTGAGTCCTCTGGGATAAGCCTGTTAACCCTGACCTCTGATGTAACAACCAGAAAGCACTCTGTGGCCAAACTATCCTTATATATACATTAATGTAATTATCAGCAGACAGGGTCACAGCGGTTCAGCACAGACTGCAGTGAGACACACACTGTCACTGTAACGGTCAGCTGTCAAAACACTGAGCCTAATAGTCATCACATTCTCTATTAAAAGAAATAAAACAGGAAGAAAACTTTTTTTTTTTTTCCTCAGTGGGGAGGGGGTGTAAGTTGAGATCAGCAGTTGCAGAACTTGACTTAAAATGCAATGAATACTTTATAGCTATTCATCTTTCTCGCTCTGCATAGAAGAGATAGATACAGAGGTTGTGCATGTTATGCTGATGGTTTCATCAGGCTAAAGCTCCTTTTAACATCCTTGATACAAGTGTCATCTCTTCATTTGATCATCAACAGAGTAATTTATTCTTTAAAATCACTTTAGCAGAGGTTTCTGCCTAGATTATCTAGTAAGCTGTCTATGTAGACCACTAGTAAAGGCTTTTCCAAAATGTATCGTAATATTACACAGGGGAAAAAGGTCCATTGTCAATAGTGATTCATGAAGCACTCATCATACAGAAATTCAAATCAAGCAGCTTTAGTCAACACTGCAAATTTGTGTGACCGGCTTGAGCACCAACATTTTTGTCCTCACACGAAACTCCCGAGTGCACGAATACCTGTTGAAATCACTGGATTTCACCCTTGAACATTTGCAGAATGACAGTTATAACAGTAACAGTTTTAATTTTGTTGCCACTTATGTATTCTTCAGAGCCGTGCCGAGCGCTGTTGGCGTTAGTTGCTGTCTTTATAGAACACTCCAAATTTGTCTCTTATAAGATTCCATTAGGATGTTGCCTTCACACAGAACACTTTTTTTTTTTTTTTGCATTCTACTGTGCTGCTTTTCTTTTGTATTCTGTGTAAACATGTACTAGATGGACATAATGTGTGACCGACGTTCACAATGTACTAAAAATGCGGTTTTAATGTTTTTATTTAATTTACGAGGATGCTGTAAATTAAATCTTTATATATTCCAACATGACTATTAGGGGTGTGTGATACTGACAAAAAATTATATCTTGCTTGGCTTGTTTAGGCCTGTCATGGATAAATATGACACTAAAACCACCTGTAAGTGGTTGAATCATACATTCAAATGATTTGTTCAAAACAGCTGATTCATTTAGAAATGAACCAAGTGACTATCTTTATGAATGTATAATTGAATTACTGACTCAAATGATTCATTCAAAAACAGATTCATTCAGAAACAAATCACTGCAGTGTTGCAGTGCTGAGATGCGCAAATGTTCTGCTACCGACTTTTTGAAAAAAAAAATAATTTGGGAAAAACAAAACAAATAACAAAAAATATTGTGTCAAAAATGTGTTTCATTCAATATTAACTTCTTGGCTGTCTGAACTTTTGTATTAATCATTACCACACTCGCGATCGCACTCATGAAAGCTCTTGCTTGTATGATATTACTTTACAATATCATATGTATATTATGTATAATTATAGGGGTATTCTAATTGCATTCTAATAGGCTATTTAAGGCTAAATATTTTTGGACTTTCAAAAGATTTATTTATTTTTCTTCTTTTGTTTTTTGAACATTGAGTGACTTGATACTTGATAATGTCAGCTCGCACATTGTTAAAACACCAATTATGATATTATTATCATAGATGATAAATATCGCACACCCCTTGTAATTATAAAATACAAGCATATTTTGTACAAGCATACTAGCTAGTTTTATTGTAAATAAAAAAAACAAACAAACAAAAAAAATCATTAATTTCAGCAAATCAATAGAAATGCTGCATATTTTTGCACTGACAAGCACCAAACTCTGAAACTCTGGGCTTAAAGAAAGTTCTAAGTTTCCTGCTAGACATTTTGGTGGCGTTCATGTGCATTCAACTCATAAATACAATCTTTCCGACATGACTTGAATGTGCCATAAGTTCACCTTTTAAAAGCATGTCTCTTTATTCTACTGGCCCATGTCTCATGTTAATAAACACAAAAATATGTTCTTTGTGCATAGCCTCTTAGAAGGCTCCTCCCTATATAGGCAGCTAAGCAGGTTACTAGGTTTGGAAACAGAGCTCATATTTCCATGACAACTTGATTCTCCATTTACTCCACTTGTAACAACACACGTGAGTGAATTTAGCCATAATGAGTTCCTCTCTCATTCAGGACTGACAAATGAACCCAAGTTCTGTTTGCTTTGTCACGTGTTAAGTCGCGAACACATGCTAATCACAGAATCCAGTCAGTCACTCAAACACATTCTCTTAAAACTAAACATATGTTAATTACCTGGAAGTCATTTCCGTCAAATCAAACCGCAGACACTTGTAGAGAAATTTGTCCTTTCCTACACTGAACACATGTTTCTCATTGCACATAATTAGCCGCAGATTACAAAAGTGCCATTGTAGGGGAAATATTATTGTTGGACAGCGAGTAAAGAATTTTAACAGGGGGGAAGGTGGGGGGATAGACTTCATTGTGGTTTATAGAGGTTAAAGTTCACAAGTGGTCTTTAAACCAAAGCCATGCTACAGACTTGACTCCTCTACAAGAGAAATCTGTTATTCATGCTGCACTGCATCTCATAGACTTGTGCTTCCAAAACATGGCTAGCTTTTCAAAGCTGGAATGTATTTACTCTAAACTCATCCGGAGAAACATAATATGATCATTAAAGCAGCTCAGTGTTTAATGGCAACATTTTAGCATTACAAGTACAGCAGAAGGTATAATAAGTAACTTGAGACCTCTGTCTTTTTTGAAGTTTGAAGGTGAAGAGCTAGAGGGCTGTTCCCAGGTCTCTTGTTCTTTTCTGTGGGTTGTTTACAAATGTATTTTGTTAAAAGGGGCATTCAAAATACCGGTCAGCACAAGATACTTTTTTTTTTTTTTAAGAAGGTAACTTAGTGCAAATTGCCATAAAGGAAAAAAAAAAAAAAGCAATGGCAAAAGTGAGAAAAACTAATTCTCTTAGAGCCCTATTATTTTGTGGCCTTCGCAACATGGCTGTGTTTTCTCTCCAGAGGTATTCAAAAGTAGAGTTCAGATGCAAAAGCCTCTTAGTGCTAAAATTTTTTTATCAGGCTCCTTTGTTTAGGTTCAGTAATTTTACTCTAAAATGTGTAGATGCATAGGTCCTTTTCTATGCAATTAAAGTGAAATAACTGAACATAAATATAGGAGCCTGATGAAAATGCTCATTTTAGAAGAAAATTTCAGAGGGCACTTAGAGGCTTTTGCATCTGATCTCTTCAAATAGTCCAAAAAAAAATTCAAATAAATAACCTCTCACTTCTCCGTGTTGTAGCCTGAAATACAAGAAATAACACTTCAGAAGATTTGAGTCAATTTTATGTGAATGTAGTGCAGAAAAGTAAAATAATTTTTAGTGCATTTGGCCTGTGATGACCTTTGATTTGGCCTGCCATTCCATACAGGGATACCAAAAAAAAAAAAAAAAAAAAAACCTAATTGGAGAATAGAACCGTTTTCAATTTGTTTTATTTTTGCATTGAAATTTATAGAATATAAATTAATATGATTTTTTAAAATAGTACACTTTAATGTAATATAATGCAGTTAAAAATATAATATAATACTGTATAATATAACATAATATAATGCAGAATAGAATAGAACAAAGTTTGGGCACCTCTGTGCAAGAGTTTCATCATAAATTTGTCTATTCTATTCTATTTTCATTGTAAATTATGTGGTAACTCCTACCTGTTATTTAACAGAAATAAAATTTTGTTTCTGAGAGACTCTGCCTCTCTAAGACATCCCTTTTATAGCTAATCATGTTACAGACCTGATGGCAATTAACTTAATTAGTTGCTAGATGTTCTCCCAGCTGAATCTTTTCCAAATGTCTTGCTTTTTCAGCCCTTTGTCAACTTTTTTGAGACCTGTAGCAGGCATTGTCACAGTATAGGCCGGACACAAGGTGAGTGGTGATAAGATGTTTTATTGAGACTGAGGTAAAAGACAACGTTATGGAAGTGGAGTGGAGGCTGATGAAGACACACACACTGATCTTTTTTCCAGGGACGAGGAGCGGGGCGTTAACTGAGACACTGGTCCAGGGATGACGATCTAGGAGGAGGAGAAGAACACAAGGAGAAGGAACAGGAGGTAAGGCTTTCGAGGTAAGTAGTAGGTAAAAGGATATAGTTCTTTGTCGCAGGTTGCTTGTAGCTGAGTCCACGTCGTGTTGACGAGATCGGACAGTGTGTGGCTGTGGTGATGGGGTTTTTATCCTCAGTGATGGTGATGAGTGAATGAGGTGCAGGTGGACGTGATTAGTACTCAGGTGAGGTGGAGTGTTGTGATTGGTGGAGAGTTGGGCCTGGCCGATCTGTTACAGGCATCACATTTAGTGGATAAAAGTGTACAATTTCTCCATTTAAACATTTGTTATGTTCTCTATGTTCTATTGTGAATAAAATATTGGCTCATGTGATTTTAAAGTCTCGTAGTTTTCATTTTGTTAAAAATAAAACTAAAAAAAAAAAAAAAAAAATCCCATTTACGGAATTCGGTTGTATATTATATATTATATATATATATATGTATATATATTATATAGCATTTTAGTGACTGCAGTTTACATTGTTGTGCCAAAAGATGGTGATATCAAGGTGTTGGGGCTACTGCACATAAAGTGATTATTGAATTTTTATTTTTTTTTTATTCTTCTGTGTGACTAACTGCACCAAAAAAAAAAAAAAATGTGCACATAGTGCTAACGGGGTGTTCCAGACCAATGACTATTTTAAACCAGATGCCACTTCATAAAAATAATATGTAACATATGTAAAAGTAATATAACACATGAAGACTTAACATGTAAGAGGAATGGCAGATCTGATTTGCAATTACAGGAAATGTTATTTCTGAAGAGAGAGTTCTGAAATAAATTCACATACCTTCCCTCAGGCTGCAGTGAGAATGATTACATTGTGTTTAAAAATTTGAAAGCTATCATTGTGTGATACAGTATTTATTTAAGAAGATTGTGTACATCTGTTGTTGTGATTTACTTGAAGGTCATATCAGATTTTACGACCAATTTAGTAGATTGAGGTACAAAGTGCATATGATCTTACTTGAATGAATGGTTTATTTCAGCAGAAAGCATTGATGAACACAAACTTCTTTTCAATATCACCCCACCGAGTGGATAAATCACAGCATGCCACTGCTTCACAGATGTTGTGGGAGGACGTTGGATCATCCTCAATCCAGTTTTCTCTGCACTTTTGCCTTATCATCACACTGATAATCTTGTGCTCATCTGTCCATACACTTCTGTTCCAGAGTTTCACTGGCCCATCGCTGTTTCGTGCCAAATTGTAATCCGAACTGAGGTTTGCATCTTCAGTGTGTGCTGTGAAATTCTGTTGCCAAAGTCTTCTGTCAACAGCAGATAGTAGCACTTTCATCACACCATTCTGGATGTTGAACCTCGCTGTTCATCGCTGAAGGAACTACTGCTTTTTTTTCTCACTCAGGGATATTTAGCTGGTCAAATATATTATTTAATTAGGCAGTTTTGTTTGTAGAATGCCATTTCAAAATTGTACAAAAAGTAAAAACATAAATAAAAAGAAATAATCACAATTAATTGAATAAGAAAGAAATGATAATCATGTTATCCAGAATTAGATTTGAATCGATGATTCCATTGTAACAAATTTTACATATATATATACACTGCCGCTCAAAAGTTTGGGATCAGTAAGATTTTTTATGTTTTTTAAGAGAGCCTCTTCTGCTCATCAAGGCTGTATTTATTCAATCAAAATACAGAAAAAAAAACAAACAAAAAACAGTAATTTTGTGAAATCTTATTGCAATTTCTAATATTGGTTTCCTATTTTAATATACTTTAAAATATAATTTATTTCTCTGACGCAGCGCTGAATTTTCAGTATCATTACTCCAGTCTTCAGTGTCACTTGATCATCCCGAAATCATTCTAATATGCTGATTTATTATGAGTGTTGAAACTGTTGTGCTGCTTCATATTGTTTTTTGGAACATGATACTTTTTTCTTTGATTCTTTGATGGATACAAAAAAAGAGCTGCATTTGTTCAAAATAGAAATATTTTCTAACAATATAAGTCTTTACTATGACTTTTTATTAATTTAACACATCCCTCCTAAATAAAAGTATTAATTTCTTTAAAAAAAAAAAAGAAAAAGAAAGAAAAACATTTACTGACCCCAAACTTTTGAATAGCATTGTATATTGTAACACAAAATTTCTTTTTTGCCAATATTTCCATGTGGCATTGTGCCTGAATCATCTTGATGTGCATTTATTGTCTGTCCTTGGTAAGATTTTGTCATTTTAATGGGTCTGCTTATTTTGTTTGTGTGAATGATTTTCTTCTTATTTCTATTGTGTTTTGCCAATTTCTTATAGCTTGGCACTCTGTGTCAGAGTGGCACTCGTTAATCTGAACTTTATTTTATCAGATGAATCCGAGAGCTCTCTGCTGAGAAGGCCAACAACAGATCTTTCAGTGACAAAGTGAGTTATTGCATCTTACAAAATGAGTCATTTCCACAGCAGGTCCAAACTCCCAGCCAAACAGTTTACGGTTTACTCAAGCAACTGTGATTTGACCTTTAAATCTGCTCCCACCAAGGATTTGGTCCCCCAAACAATGGCATGCTCAAACACACAATCAAGACTCCCTATAAACTCAACTGCATAGTCATACAAAAGACCCTGCTGAACGAGAATTGGTTGTGCTGGTTAAGGAGAACAAACATTGCATGACAGGTCCTCATTCTCCAAAACCATGAAGAAAACTACTGTATGCAAGATGCCCTATTTGTTACTTTATTCAAAAATACTTTAAAAATGCAATTCATATATGAAATGTCTTGAATGCATCTCTTCTATGATGAGCATGTTTCTAATTTTTTCTCATTAAAATTAGTTTTGATTTTACTTATTAAAGGGTGTCTAGTAAAAAATGTCATATAAATATTATCTAAAATATTTCTGTGATGACAACTCACAAAGATATTAGCATGGTAATACACACGGCAATGTTAATGTGTTTGGTCTTGGCGGAATAGATCTGCAACACTGCTGCTGCTGTGGCAAAGCAAGTACTGCGACTAGCTATTGCCAATACATCCACAACATACTGCTGTGATCATGTAAGAAATACTGCTTTTGCACATATAACATATATGAAATAACCCCCATATAGCATACATGAATCACCCTGTAGCAGGTCTTTAAAGGTGGAGCTGGGGGAGGTGGAGTGTTTCTGAAGTGTGCTGCAACTGCTACAGCAAGCACTGGCCAAGTATTTGAATGCTGAGCCGCAAGCTCATTGGCTGCTGATGTGAAAATAATCGAATCAGCTGTGCCATGTGAATGATGATGTGATTATATCATATATTTATTTGCTCATTAATATTTTAAAAACATATGTTGGTGTGACCAACTTGCAGAGAGAGAGAGAGAGAAAAAAGGAAATTATATCATATGGAACAGATTCACATCTGGCTGTCAAGGTCACCAAGTCTCTTAAAATGTCAGATAATTTCAGATAATCCTATATGACAAGGCAAGATTAGTTCAGGTTGACAAAATATTGTGTTGTTCAGTTCCCCCCAAATTTAAGGATATTTATGAATAATTCAAGATACCTTGAAATTACCTTGAAAATATCTTCCAAAAAATAAATAAATAAAAAGAATCATTAAAGTGTTTCTATTATTCTATTATGATAAGAATCATTAAGCTGTTTTTTTTTTTTTTGGATTTTGCCTTAAAGGTGCTTTATGTAAGTTTTTGAGTCTTCTTAAGCTAAAAAAAATAATATAATATGTTTGTAGATATTAAGGAAACATGTTATGTTTACATAGCTGTTTCTCGGAAAAATAATGCTATAGCCAGTAATTCTGCTCTGAAATGTATGTTCCGGGGCGGAATGCCTTTGTTTTTGCAGTACCAGTTTCAACCACTGGTGAATGTAAAAGGTCTGGAAAGTTTCAAATTTCAAAAGTTTCAGAAAGTGCACAACAAATTAAATGGTCTCCAAAAAGAAAGAACGGATTCGCTGCATCCCAAATCAAATACTTCCCTGCTATATAGTATGTGAAAAACAGTACGCCAAAAGAGTAGTCTGTCCGAATTCATAGTATTCGAAAAACAGTAGACGAAAATTACCTAGATGACTTAAATGTTTAAATTCAAATGTAATACCTGCTCAGACAGTATGCAACTTGGACGCATCTATTCTGAACTGCCTGAAACAAGTCGTCAGTAATTCCACTCTTATTACCCGCAAAACATTTGCATAATGCCCACCCTATAGTCTTCATTGGCTAACCATGAACAATGTCTACAATGTACAAACTAAATAAATGACAGACTAAATAAAAAGTTACCAGTGATGCAATGGCGGTTCGAGTTGATTAGCTAGTTCTTCTAATGTTGCATTGTCAGACTTTGTTGTGCTTGAAATGATATGGTAAAACCAATGCCATGTTATTGTTCTTATCAGTGAAACAGTTGTAGTATTGAAACACTAAATTTTCAGTGCCATGTGATGTTAAATTCAACTGTAGGTTGTTTCATTCAAACATTGTTTGGTCAAGCTTTGGCAGCAACATGTAATTGCATGTTAAAACACAGGACATCCAAATGGTGTAAAATTGTCCTGCCTCTCACTTGAAGCCTCTGTAATGTTGTTTTGAAATGTCTACAGATCAAGGTTAGCTGTGGAGTAGCTCTGAGGATTTTATACACAATAGTTCCTCAAGTCTCTCTCCACTTCAAGGCCTGTAAGGACAAGGTCATTCATGGGCCATTATGGGCCTATCCTCTGTCCTTGTAAAACTTGTAATCATGGAGGCAATATCCACAGCCCAATTGACAGCACTTTGGGGCTCTTTAGAGGTTACACTCCTAACAGTCTCTCTTCATCCTGACTGTCGAGGCTCTTAGGATCATGTAATTGTACTGGGTCTTTAGATTCAACACACACTTGTATTCCTGCTTTTAGTCACGCATTTTAGTCTGTGTTCATGTTATTTATCCTCCTCTGTCTCTTTGAAAGCCTTAATCCGTACAAGCAGATGAGAAGTCGCTGAAACTTTTTAAAAATGTAATGTTTCTTTTAGTCTAATGAAATATCTCTATAAAATATGATGTCAAGAATAGCAGGGTAGAATGTAGCAAGAGACAAACCAACTAATCCATTTTACATTTATGCATTTGGCAGGTGATTTTATCAATAGCCGCAATGCATTTTAGGTATGCATTTTATCAATTCATGCATTCCCTGGGAATTAGCCCAATGACCTTGCTGTTGCAGGTACCGTTCTCTAATGCTAGATGACGTCATTAAGCACCTGACTTTTGCTATTTTTTTTTTTTTTTTACAAAAAAATAATGGTGGAAGTAAGAGACAAAGGAAAAATATGATTAATTAAAACAATATTTACAATAAACAGGTTTTAAACCAGTGCTTGGGCAAACATTTGGCAAATCAAAATAGTAAAACTATTCAAAAGCCATTATTATGGTAAATTATTTTATTAAATATTTAATTTTATTTTATTTTATTTTAAAAGTCGCCTTTTCTGTTATGTATGTCATGTTATCTTTGATGAGTAATAACAGCAAAATTGTTAAATATTATTACAATTCAAAGAATGTTCTATTTTCATATATATTTGTAATATAATTTATTAATGTGATGCAAAGCTGCAAATATCTCAGTATCATTACTCCAGTCTTGTTATATGATCCTTCAGAAATCATTCTAATATGTTGATTTGCTGCTAAAGAAACATTTATTATTAGTAGTAATGTTGAAAACAGTTGTGCTGCTTAATATTTTTTGGAAATCGTGATTTCTTTTAGGCTTCTTTGATGAATCTTAAGCAAGTAAAAAATAAATACATTTTTAAAATAGCATTTTGTAACATTATAAATGAATTTACTGTCACTTTAGACAAAATGAATGCGTTTTTGATGAATAACTTCTTTCAAATAATAGCTAATAATAATAAAACAAATATTTGAACAATCTTGTATGACAGAAATATGAATATATAGTGCATAACAGAGTTTAAAAGATGTGAATTTGCCATTTTTAATCTGTTTTTGTCTTTGTGGTATATCAAAAAATGTAATGCATGTATGAAAAGAGAATATAGTGGAAGCAAACGAGCACCATTCTGAGGATCACATGTCAACGTAAACACATTTAGTTTGAGTGAAAATAATTTGAAAACAAAGTTGTGTGTGTGATGAATTCAAGGTGTGTATGGGCAAGGATTGTGTGTGAGGAAGCATAAAAAGGCGTGAAACAAGCGGAAGGAGAAAGGAGCTTTATTTTGTGACAGCAGATAGAGAGAAAAAAAGAGGTGTGTGTGCCTGGCAGGCCCAGCGGGAGGGCAAATGGGATGATAATGAAACAATGGAGCTGTAAATGCTAGGATGCTTTGGCACAGGACGATGTGGCAGACATTTTCTGAGGTGCCTCGGTAGGTCAGAACCTGGCCGTCTGGTTCAGCGTGATGGGTGTGAGGTGCAGAGTCAGGGTCAAACTGACCGCTCTCAGGAGTGACGCAACAAAAAACAGCGTGAGGTGAGAGGTTTAGCAGACACAACACACTATTATAGCTCATCCGCAGCAGGGGTCTCTTTGCCATGGCTAAAAATGAGCTGCTGTCAGCTTATGCGTAACGGCCACATAACGGTATGTGCGTATATGATGTCCTGTGTTTACCTTGGGCATTTCATGCATTCTATAAAAAGCTCTTGACGAGCAAAGGACACTTTTTTTCAAGAAGTTTATAGGTGATTTACAGTTTTGTGAGTTATTGTGTCCTTTATAGAATGTTTAGTAAAAGTTTTAAGTAAAAACATCAATTTCTGAATTTGAATTGAATTTGATCTTAGGTAGCAATTAAGATCATACAGAGATACATCATTTAAATTTAAGGACATTGAAAATCAAAGAACTGAAATTATAATTTTAACTAGAAATGAACAAAGTTTTCAAGACAAACGTGAAAAAAAGATGGCTAGACCAATATTGGTTAGGAAATTTGAAGTTTAAAAAGACGTAAAGGTTTTATAGGGCTTAGAGACAGATGAGTTTGAAATGTCAAATTTATATTATAGAAATTTGTATTACATTTATGAAAAGAAAAAAAAGTCATTCATTCATTCATTCCAATCCTGTTGTTGATATATCTGCATTACTTAAAGAACATCTGGATCATGATTATGATTTTTCTGCCTAAATAAATAAATAACTACATACATACATAATTAAATAATTAAATAAATACATTTATTTCTATAGCACATTTAAAAGCAACAGAGTTGTGCCACAGTATATAAAAAGCATAAAAGGAAACATGCATCATATGAAAAATAAACACATAAAATAGAATCAGAGCAAATTGACATCAAAGCTTTAAACTGACAATAATCAAAAGCCAGAGAAAACAAATAAGATTTGAGGACAGACTTAAGACTAGCTAGTGAAGGAGCAAGTCTCACATTTACAGGCAAACTATTCCAAAGTTTAATGGCTGCAGCTGAAAAAGCCCGACCACCCTTGGTTTTACAGTGACGACGTGGGACAGTTAAGAGAAGCTGATTACTAGACCTAAGTGCTCTTTGAGGAGAATAAGGAATCAGAAGGTCACTGATGTATTTTGGTGCAAGACCAGATAAAGCCTTGTACACAAAAACAGCTATTTTAAAATCAATTCTAAACTTTACAGGAAGCCATGTAAAGACCCTAAAATTGGAGAAATGTGATCCCTCTTTTTTGTTCTGGTAAGAAGCCTTGCTGCAGCATTTTGGACTATAATTTGGATAAATTAATTAATTAATTAATATTTAATAAAACTGGTCAATATGTAAAATTTGTAAACCGACCGACTGACCCACCCACCAACCAACCAACACACCAACCAACCCAGCAACACAATTTGGGCACATGCTTAACAACACCCACTTAGCTGACTGTTTTCACAATATACCACTGCCTCTCATACCTTATTGCTTAATTTCATTGTTACATACTCAAATTATAAGCATGAATGCAATTGTCATTACATTTTTTTAATACAAAATCCAGAGCACTAAAATGTTCTGGCAATATATACTGTACAACTTTCTGTGCCATATGCTGTGCACATGCAAACATAAGCAACCAGATGTCTTTAATGTAAATTAAACTAAAAGTGAGTGTGGTGCTGGTCAGTTTGCATATATCAGCTTTAGGTTTTTGAATAAACATAATTACTCTTGCCATAGTTGTCCTCATTGTAACACCTTTCATTAACATAATTGTAACATGTAACATAATTCATTTCCACATGTTTGAAAAAAACTTCAAACATAGAAGCTTTTGTGACAATGTCCATATGTTAGAAAGGGCTTAAGTTATTTGAGATTGTCAAACAATCTAGAAGGCTGTATAACTATAGCATGAGTGATGTAATATTTGTTTGTTTAATAGACTTCTGTAAAAAGATTAATGCAATTCATGATGCGATTTATATAGAGTCAGAAATTTTGTCAGTACAGCACAGTATTTCAAAGTGTTTAGAATAAGAACCCAATGTATTTAAAGTAGAAAAAAACAAAAACATTCTGTCATCCTTTACTCACCCACATTCATGACACTTTCAGAATCTTCAGAACACAAATTAAGATTTTTTTTATCTAGATATATTTCCTTATCCTTTTTTCCATTAACTGAAAGTTCACACAACAAAAATTTTCATGCATTAAGTACAAATTTTTTTTTCAAAGTAATCCATATGAATCAAGCAGTTTCATCGAAACCTATTTTAAACAAAAGTGTTGTACAGTATGCGATGATTTAATATAGATTTTTATTCATATACAAACAGTGATCAGCACACATACATAAGAGCTCATCAAATACAGTATATGGAAGCTCAACCATACTTACTTGGGAACAAATCTCATTGGTTCATCTGCGTTAAGCAAGCATCAGCTCCATTTACTAAATTTAATGTGTCACTGAAAAAAAAGTGTTCAGAAGACTTGGATTAAAATAGATTAATATGGATTATTTTTACAATGTCTTTACTGAAGCCTTAAACAGATAGTTCACCCCAAAATGAAAATTCTGTCATTAATTACTCACCCTCATGTCGTTCCAAACCTGTAAGACCTCCGTTCATTTTCAGAACACAAATTAAGATATTTGTTGATGAAATCCGAGAGTTTTCAGACCCTGCATAAACAGAAAAGCAACTACCATGTTCAAGGTCCAGAAAGGTAGTAAGAACATCATTAAAATAGTCCATGTGACATTTTATGAAGCTACGAGAATACTTTTTGTGCGCAAAGAAAACAAAAATAAAGATTTTATTCACACTTTACAATAAGGTTGTATTAGTTAACGTTAGTTAATGCATTAGTTAACATGAACTAACAGTGAACAACGCATCTGTTCAGCATTACTTAATCTTTGTTTATGTTAACTTATTCATATACTAATGTGTTTGTTAATGCATTAGGTAACATGACCTAAAAATTAACAACACATCTGTTCAGCATTACTTAATCTTTGCTCATGTTGACTTATTCATATACTAATGCTTCTCTTCACATTAATTACCACGCCTGCTTTTTCACTGTGTCGCACATGTGCCAAAACTAAAAATGGAATCGTAATTACTTTAGCATTTGAATGTCCAATGTCTCACATGGCCACCTGTCAAGCCATGTCAGGGGTGCATGACAAGGGCCAATGTACTTGTTCTTATCTAAGCTAACATTAGTCTGCTTCATTTTTATTCTGAGGTCACCGAAGCCACCCGGATCTAGTCTATCCAGATCAGATGGTGGATCAGCACCTAGAGATGACCTCGACAGCTCTGAATGTCAGCGAAGACCACGTCACCTCAACAGCCATTGGCACAAGGTCACGGGAACCAGAGGAGTCCTCTACACAAGAGGGGAGGGGAACTGGCCCCTCGACTGAGCCTGGTTTCTCCCAAGTTTTTTTTTTTTTTTTCACCATTTCTGTCACCGATGGAGTTTTGGTTCCTTGCCGCTGTTGCCTCTGGCTTGCTTAGTTGGGGACACTTAATTTCCAGCGATATCGTCAGCTTGAAAGCACAGATACTATTTGAACTGAACTGAGCTGGACCATAAATCACTGAATCAATGATGAACTGACTTTAACTGAAAATTGAGTGTTTACTGTTGTCCTTTTGCATTTACACACTATTTTCCGATTTAATACTGTAAAGCTGCTTTGACATTGTATTTTTTAAATATGACAGGCTCATTACTCATAATACATGGAAAATACAGTTTCCAATGGACTTTGTTTTTCCATTTGAAATTTGGCAGTCACTGTGCATTCGTGAAAACGCAAACAGTAATGCAAGATTTACAATTGTGTTTGGATTATGTCATGATTTGTCACATGTGGAAAACACAATTGAAAATATAATTTGCAATTCCTTTTGAAAATTGCCTGGAATATCCTTTCATAGACAGGCTCTATAGTAGAGCACACTGCTCTCAGCTGTAGATCTTTGCTTCAAAGCTTTCTAAGTGTTTGACGATAGTTTACCCAAAAATGAAAATTCTGTCATTAATTACTCATCCTGGTCTGAAAGCTCTTGGATTTCATTTAAAATATCTTAACTTGTGTTCTGAAGATGAACGAAGGTCTTACGGGTTTGCAACAACATGAGGGTGAGTAATTAATGACAGAATTTTCATTTTTAGGTGAACTATACCTTTAACTACACTATACCTGCATCTACCTAGGAGTCTTTATATACTTGATATAAATTTTAGGACATCTTTAAATGATTTTGCATTCTCTTTCTTTCTAAATTTTAATTGTCAATGTCATTTCACTGTGTATTTAAATTTAAACATGTCAAAATGTAATAGTTAAACAGTTAAACGGACACATGTCATTCAGAACTAATTTTCTTATTTATTGCAACTGTATTTCTGTGATTTTTGCATTTTCTGGACAAAAAAAAAAAAAAAAAAGAAAGAAAGAAAATTGCATGTTGCAATTGCAGGTTATTTTTAACCCAACCATTTTTAGAGTGCAGAAACTTTATTAAATTATATTATTACATAACAGAGGTATACATTATACATTTATATTATAGGGTACAACGGGGCTAAACGCGCCTCGGGGTAAAAGGCGCCTTTGATATTATTTTCATCTAAACCACTAGATGGCACAAAAACGTGGCGAAACACTTTTCAAAACATCCGCTTTTCAAGATGCACGTGTATATCTGTCTGATATTTGACGCGATCGCGCGCAGCAGCGCAAAGTTGATTATGTTGCTTACTTGATCTAATATTTAATGTTTTTTTTTTAAATGTTGTACATTTAAATGAGAATCGCTAAAATTAATGCGTATATTTTAAGACAAACGTCTTCTTTATGATTTTCAGTTTTGTTTAAGATAATTAAAGCAACAGTTTTTAAATAACGATGTGAAAGTATGGGTAAAAAGCGCCCCTGCTGTTGGGGCTAAAGGCGCCATGATTAACATGATAATTAATAGATCGCTGACTTTTCCATTTGTTGACAAGACATGGTTAGATTCAGATGGTAAATATAATATATTATGTTGGGTGTCCATATTAGAGATAATCACCATGTTTAGAATGAAACCATCATATTTAAAAACATGATATTAATCATATTATATAATAAAATATAATTTGTTGTTACTACTGTATATATTCAATTATTATTGGATCTCCTTCAATACTTTAAGAATCTTTACTTATTAAAATGATTTTGTTTCTGTATTTTAAAATATATATTTTTATATTAACACATTTTAATGACAGTATATTTATTGAACAAAAATTAATTCTTTTATTTTTCAAAATAAGCAGAAAATAGTACAAACTGCTAAAGTGATTGTTTTGAAAATTAACTTAGACATTATTTTAAAAAACAGTATTTTAGCTGAAGTATTTGTATCAATACCGTGGGACTTTTGCTGGTGGGCCATTTACCCCTTGTGTGGGGTAAAAGGCCCCCCTTGCCACCTCATACATTTATAAGATTTTTAAACAAAATAAACAACTTGAATGATTTATTTTCACACAAAATCTGTTGCTCCATTAATATTCGATACAACGTATATATTTTTTTTTTCTGCAATTATAGCCTACATTTTAGGCGCAATTAATAGCACTTTTTTTTTTCTTAAGGGGTGCCTTTAGCCCTGTTGTACCATATAATCAATGTATTAAATAAACAAACAAACAAACAAACAGAGAGAAGAAGCACTGTAAAAAGTGATAAGTTGACTTAACTTAAAAAAATTGAGGAAACCCGTTGCCTTAAAAATTTTAAGTAAATGATGATAAAAAAAAAATAAGTTAATTGAATTGTCAAGTTCACTTAACTTTTATTTTTTATTTTTATTTTTTTTATTATGTACTTAATAATTTTAAGGCAACAGGTTTCCTCATTTTTTTTAAGTTAAGTCAACTTTCACTTTTAACAGTGAGGTTTCTCCTAACGTTAACTAAGTGAGCTTGGACAAATAGTTGGTAATCACCGCTGCTATTTTCGATGAATGTCATTGAACAGTCTTCCAAGAGGACTATTTCTATCCCGCTTTCCAAGCCAGTAAATCCACTCTATCAGACGTTGTCTTAATAGGTCCAGTACGTCCTAATCCAGCGGGTGCTACGCCGAGAACAAAAGTGCGTGCGCTCGGTAGATTGTCACGTGGAATGAAATGATTTCCAATCGAAAACGGAAGCATTACTCTTTACCACTGTGACATTTAAAGTTCACGTTCACACAGTCTCCACAACTTCATCCAAACCTTTTTCTTCCCCCTTAGTTAAACACTAGTTAATGTTGGACTAGTGTACACTTTACAATGAGGCTCACAAATTCCCTTAGTAAATACTTTGTTAATGGTCATGTTAATAAGCAGTTTACAAATGTTAGTTAAACATTAGTTAATGTTGGACTAGTGTACACTTTACAATAAGGTTCACAAATGCCCTTAATAAATGCTTTGTTAGTGGTAAGTCATGTTAATAAACAGCCTACAAACATGAGAAACATTATCAGTTGATGTTTAGATGGTTTCCAAGTGTACCAATAGCCCTAATCAGCGCCCAAATGGGAAGTTGGTATTGTTTATCCATTGTGTGTGTTAGCTGCTAAATAAACTTGTGTATATACTGTATGTAATATAATTAAATAAAGCTTATTAAATAAAGCTATTTACAGGCATAGTTCATTGTTAGTTCATGTTAACTAATGCATGACATAATGCATTAGTATATGAATAAGTTAACATGAGCAAAGATTAAGTAATGCTGAACAGATGTGTTGTTAATTTTTAGTTCATTTTATCTAATGCATTAACCACAACGTTAACTAGTTAATCTGTTAATGTAAAGAGATGTATTAGTAAATGTGTAAGTAAACATTAGCAAAACATTAAGTAATCCTGAACATTCGAGTTGTTCATTGTTAGTTCATGTTAACTAATGCATTAACAAACACATTAGTATATGAATAAGTTAACATGAACAAAGATTAAGTAATGCTGAACAGATGCGTTGTTCACTGTTAGTTCATGTTAACTAATGCATTAAATAATGTTAACTAATACAACCTTATTGTAAAGTGTTACCAAAATTTCTTCTCTTCCATGTCAGTCTTATAAAATTAAGATTGAACCACTGATGTCACATGGACTATTTTAATGATGTCTTTACTACCTTTCTGGGCCTTGAACATAGTAGTTGTATGTCTGAATGCAGAGTCTGAAAGCTCTCGGATTTCATCAAAATATCTTAATTTGTGTTCAGAAGATGAACAAAGGTCTTACGGGTTTAGAACGACATGAGGGCGAGTAATTAACTACAGAATTTTCATTTTCGGGTGAACTGTCCCTTTAAAGGGTTGACGGAATGGACTTTGAATAGAGGGACAGAATTCTCTAAGGTTTCCTTAAAAATATCTTTGTTCTAAAGATGAATGAAAGTTTGTAAGGTTTTGAGGGCGAGTACCTGATGACATAATTTTCATATTTGGGTGAACTATCCCTTTAAATACCCATTTAATGCATTTCTAATGTGGCATATACACTGAGCAAATCCTGTCACAAATAATCATCCGACAGGTCTTGTGGCACATCCCCAAAGTTCAAATGAATCCTACACCACCGATGCGTGCCGTCTTTCCTCTGAACCCATCAAAACTCCGCTCACCCCCTCCGGAGTTCTCACAATTTTTTTTTTTAACCGTCTCATTTGTTATCCAGGTGGAATCCAATTCTTATTCTCTACTCTACATCTCCAGCTCGCTCTTTTTTTGTTTTAATCAGAGGAAGAATATGATCTCCCAACTCTGCTAGACTTTAATTATAACAGAAACCTTGAGCAATAACAGAGCAACTGGCCGATCAATAATGCATATCTTTTACACTACAAATGCACATATCCTGTGCTCTCCAGCCTTCAGATGTTTGATTGCAGTATCCTAATGGTGCTATCCGTCAATTCTGGACACAGTTTTAATATTCCTGTCAACACTCTCATGCAAAAACCTGCCGTCCATCTACACTCACCATGACAGAAGCTGCATTTGTGGTTGGACACCCAGTGAAGGCCTGATTTATACTCAAGAAGAAAGAATAACCCTCACAGATAGACAAAGAGCACATCTCCGCTGTACATTGTTATGACTCTCGCAACATCTATCAGAGAGAAAATTGGGGCTCTGATAATGAAGCTATGCTAATGTCAACACAGAGCGCGGTGCGAAATGTCCTCCCTTGATCTGTGCTCGCAGACTAAACCGTTAATCTACGCCATCTCCACATCCGAGATCATCTAACAGAAATAGACTGACGTGCAGAGGGGACTCGTAAGCGAGTGTTTCGCTAACAATTAAACGGAGAAGAAATCATGACTCCATTTGTGTCATTCTGCCACTGTGATTATGTCTGGGGTGCAGAATGGAGAGCAGAAGAGAGCTCTAAAAATACCGAGCACAGTACATGGTGTTGGCAGCCCTCCCGGCCTTCTTCATCATGTTACAGCTACTGTTGATTTAGCTGAGCAGGAAGCAGATGTCAATAGGAAGGAGCTGCAGTGCCTCTCCCAACCTGTAGGGTGCAGTGTTTCCATTTTAAATGAACAATGGATAAGGGTTGGTGGATGGGACAGTGTTTGTTTTCGTATTTTTCTTTGTTTTGTTTTTTTTTTTTTTTTTTTGTTACTTTAAGCTGAGGTGAGGTAAATTCAGCTGTTTTTTTTTTACCCCTCATTCTTTTCTCTCCATGTCTCAAGCTATATCAGAGCACCAGTGAGAGGTAAAAGAGCTATTATTAACAGTCTGAGATTGAGAGTGTAAGCTTGGTGACATGTTTTAGATGTATTTTTGATTAGGTGAGATTCATCATTACCCAGTCCTTACAAAGAATTACCCATTTGACAGAAGATCAAGAATCACATGGCAGATCCGGAGGACACCATGTGTCATTATTCATTTTAACAAATCCTGTTATCTTCAAGGTTTGCATCTGCTTTCAAAGGTACTACACTTTATTAGTCCCAAAAAAATATTCTCAGCGGGTCATTAATCAGTTACACCAGAGATACAGGGGCTGATGTCACACTTTATATCTCAGGCAATGTTCGTTACGGGGTACATTTGTTTTTGAAAATCTGTTTTGGTATTGACACATATCTTAAAGACTTCAGCGAGGCATGTTGTCACATGTGGAAATTGTCACAACGGAAACCTGCTGTATTTTTTAAAATATATTATATTATTTTATTATATTATTATTATTTTTTTTTTAAATTGTGGAGTAAAAAAAAAAAGCATTTACCACAACATTTAAAATTGAATTATGGCTGTATTTTTAAAAAATTTAAGTATTATATATTAAAATACATAAAAATAATAGTAATAATATAATAATAAAACCCAAAATGATACCATAGATAACAAATATCAAATAATAAATGTCTAATTAACCAGTTATAATATTACATTATATAAGTTATTTTTGTATTTTCTGTTTTCATTTTAAATGTATCTAAAGTTTTAAGAATTTTATTGTAATTTTTGTTATATTTTGTTAAATATTTATATAGTTTTTATGTTTCATTTTTAGTTTTATTCAACATCAAGTTGATTAAAATGAAAGTGAGAAATGCTGGCTTTATTTTTTGTTTAATTACCTTTGTGACAGCTTGCTCTGGTCTGACATTTATTAAAAATATTGTCCTGAGAACGTAATTAACTATTTACTGTACTTTCATGAATGCATTTTACCAATGTCTTGTATCTTTTTTTTTTTTTCACTGCAGATTTTATTATTTCTGAAGCTCAAACTATAGAGTGTTGCGCTTGCAAGACCAAGACCATGGGTTCGAAAATGTATAACTTGAATGCAGTGCAAGTTGCTTTAGGCACAAATGTATGTCAAATGCACAAATGAAAATGATTTAATTTACATATGGAAAAACATGATTTGAGACTGTCTTATGCAATTAGACTATTGACTCAAAACCTTATACGTAAATTCTGAGTTCCAGTCTGGCAACTAGCCCTACTTTCCATTATGAAAATACAGATGCATTATGAAGGTAAACCGCGTAAGTCACCTGCAAGGGATGATTCGGTAAAGGTTCTTGATTGAAATCAAGAGATTGAGAGAGATTTGTTTAGAGCGAGAATGAAGATTTGCAATTAGACTTCAATGAAATCTCTCAGAAGCGCAGCATAACGATATAGCAGTTAAATTGAGGAATCAAATTGGAGATGGGTCTATTCCTTTGGCAATACAAACTTTCTGTGGGGTTTAATTAATTTGAGGATGTGAGGATGTGATTATGCTGCGCCTACGTGCCCCAAATAATGTGTTGCATCTAAATGCATTACTATTTTTGCCATTAAAGAATTCAATTTTACTCCCCACTTCACCCAAACAGGCAGCAAGCCCAAAGCCCTAAACAAACCCAATGTGTGCGTTTAAGCTTCTCTGTTTGACAAATTTCTCCCCAATGCTGAAAGATTGAGCTGATTAAATAGATTTGTTTTAACCGACACGTAAATAAATCTATTTTATGCTTCTGTGTGATACCGCACAACCCGAGTCCCCTGTCAGTGTGCTGTGTGTTGCTCTGGCTGCATAATATCAGCTTTAAAAGAGTTTAGTCCTCAGAACAAACGACTCACTTCTGCATTTCATTACAAAACTGGTGTAGATAAGCTGACCTCTGATTTTTCTTCAGAGACTTGAGGAATGTTTTTATAGGTGCGGCGTGTCGTTTTTTTTGGATGTTAAAATACTTTTTCATAACCCAGCTTAATGTTCGTTTGTAGCCTGGTTCCCTGAAGTGTAAACATTGTGGTTCTGTGGTGCTATTAAAACTATGATATGTTTGTTTGAGTGTTTGACCAACCCAATGATCCAAAGTTTGGGGCAGGAGTTTTGTCTGACCAGTGGTAGACAGGGAGATTGTTCAGGAAACCATTGTGACAACAGTCATTATTCTTGCAGGTCCCTGTGTTGACGCTAATGGTCAAGAAATGAAACCCTTCACCTTCAAGTATACATTGCATATATACCGTGCATTTCCTGTCAAAAGTTTGCGATCATGTGTGATATTTATTTATTTATTATATCACTTCAGCATTACATGATCCTTAAAATATATATATATATATATTATTCTAATATGCAGATTTTGTGCTCAAGAAGCATTTCTTTTTCTTATTTATTTTTAATTTTTTGGGGAAAAATCTACTTAAAATTTTGTGGGAACTGTGACACTACCATTCAAAACTTTGGGCTGAGTGAGTGAGTGAGTAAGTACGTTAGTAAGTAAGTAAGTTATTTATTTATTTAGTCATTATTACTTTTATTCAGCAAGAAGTAATTCAATTGGCAATGAAGGCAGTTCTTATATTACCAAATATTTCTATAAATGCTGTTCTTTCTGCTCATAAAAGAGTGCTGAAAAAATTCCACAGAATCACAGTTTCCACAAAAATATGAATCAGCAAAAAGGTTTTTTTTTTTGTTTGTTTTTTTTACGTTAGTAAGACAATTACATTTTAAAACAAAATTATAATATTTCAGAATATTACTGCTTTTTAATCAAATAAACGTGTATTTTAATTTACATATGCATATCTGTGTGTGTGTGTGTGTGTGTGTGTGTGTGTGTGTGTGTGTGTGTGTGTGTGTGTGACAAATCCCAACATCCCTGTGTATATATATGATTTTATATATATATATAAAAAATAATAATTTATAAATATATATTTCAATTACAAGTTGTAATGGAAACACACTTGAGATCACATTGGTATTATTTTGCGTATGTATTTGTACATATTGTATTATCAGTGTATTTTATTTTTGCTGTGCAGGAACATCCAGATGTGCTGCTCATCTGTTGTCTGTACACAGATGACTAAGCATGCATGGTACAAACAAGAGCTGGAGATGAATCTAATAATGTTCCTCTATTCACTGCAATAAAATAATCAGTCCTAAAAATGCATCTCTAGGACTGGGTTCCACAGACTCACTTTGCATGTTCAGTCAGACACTATATCTTTTTTCACAGAAAAGGACAGTGGCTTTAGCAGAAAACATGTTTATGCCAGCTATTAACCATGTGGCATACCTGTTGCTTTATAATAACCATTCCCACCTCTCTGTGATTGACTGAATTCACACGACCTGTTTGATGATCACGTGTAGTGGATGCAGATTGAAAACTCCTACCGTTACTCATCAGCATTCCAAGTCATCATGTAATTACATGTCACATGTTAGTTTCATGCTAATTACTATATATCCGGTCATTATGCCATTACCATTAGGGAGTTAAGTGTAATTCCAGGTCCCTCTCACAGCCAGACCTTCACTGCAGCCAATGTAACCAAGGAAACCAGAACTAAGGTGGTGACTGGCTCATTTTAGATAATTAGTACAGAGCTCTGTGTATTAGCTCAAAGGAAGGTCTTGCTCAAAACAGCCCTCATATTTAGACACAAAAGCACTCATGCCCATCTGCACATGGACATTCAAAATTAACTTCACCAGATATAAAGATCAATGACAAGAAAGAGTGTCCACAATAAAGAAAAATGAAAAATCTTTGTGAGGAATCTAGTTAAAAGTAATTAAGCTTATATTTCTTAGACCTCGAATACATGTGTGAGTGTATCTTAATATTTTCCAAAATGATTTTAAATATATTTTTCAAGGTAAAGATATTTTTGTAAGTACCTTGAGTTATTAATTCATAAATATCATTACAGTTTTGTGCAGTAACACTGGATGACATTTTATAACCTGAGCTATCCTTTCTTAGTCATAAAAAGGTCAAATTATCTGATATTTTAAGAGTCTTCTGGAACACGACACACAGTCATGAGGGTTTGCATCATTATTATATAATTTCCTCTTCTGTTTTTAATTTATTAATTTATTTATTTTTTTCATGTTTTGCATGTTGGTTGGACCACGTGACTTAATAAATGTTTATTAGCAAAGCAGTTTTGTCATTTATGAAATTATTTTTGAATAATCTTCTATTATTATTTCTTAATGTGTTTTATTATAGTTTTAAGGAATAAAAGAAGATGTAGTTGATTGTCTTTATCAGAACAAATTTGGAGAGATGTAGCATTACATCACTTGCTCACCAATGGATCCTCTGCAGTGAATGGGTGCCGTCAGAATGAGAGTCCAAACAGCTCATAAAAACATCGCAATCCACAAGTAATCCACATGACTCAATTAAAATTAAAAATTCCAATTACAAAATGTTTGTAATAAGGCGTTTTAACTAGTGCTGTCAAACGATTAATCGCATCCAAAATAAAAGTATTTGTTTACATAATATATACATAATAGTGTATACTGTGTATATTTATTATGTACATATAGATACACACACATGCAGTGTATATTTTGAAAATATTTCCATGTATTTCCATGTATATATTTATATTCATATAATTGATATTATATAAAAATATTTTAAATACATAAACTTAACATATGTTTCTTAAATATATACATGCATGTGTGTAAACAAAAACTTTTATTTTGGATGTGATTAATCGTGATTAATCGTTTGACATCACTAGTTTTAACTTTAAACTGTTGCTTCTGGACAAAATACAATTCCATAATCCATAATAATGCTTCCTCCTGTTGTCCTCTCACATCAAAATCCACAGACATATTTGTTCAGAACTGTTTAGGACTGTTTTCACTTGTAAACGGTGCATATCTGCATATATTTCTCTCCTAATTTAGACAAGATGACTTTTTCACTGGAGAAAGCAGATAGAGGGCTTTGTGGATTTGTTTATTACAAACACACAGCTTTTGGATTCATAAAGATGTTAATCGATGGATTGGTCAATTATTTGTAAAACATTATGATGTTTTTATAAGCTGTTTGGACTCTCATTCTGACAGCACCCATTCACTGCAGAGGATCCATTAGTGAGCAAGTGATGAAATGCTAAATTTCTCCAAATCTGTTCTGATGAGGGAACAAACTCATTTACATCTTGGATAGCCTGAGGGTGATGTATGTTCAGCAAATTTTCATTTTTGGGTGAACTATTCCTTTAATTCAGAAATGGAAAAACATGCTCCTCATAGACAGGGTGTGTTCAATTCAATGTATGTATGCAAAATAGCTCTCAAATGTTCTCAGCTTGAGTAAATGATTGAAATAGATGCAGGAACAATGACAGCTCAAAGCTCCAGGACTGGGACATATACAATTACTGCACATCGGCCCAGTGACTAACGTTGTGATTCCACTATTGCAGTTAAGCAGATATCACATGCCTGTCGTAAAAGTTATGAGCCTGTGAAGCATATGAGATCAATGGGGCATGACAGAGTGAACGAGAGAGAAAGATTGATCAAATGAGTATGTAGCCTCATACTGTGTCTTTCTGAAGGTGGAGCAGGACTGCTGTGTTCTTTGGTGGTGGGATGAGCATACAAATGTCCTGTCGCTTTCTCAGTTTCAGAATGCTCATCTTTTTGTTCAAAGCGAGACAGAAAATGTATATGTAGCATGTGACCCTCAGTGCTTTTCATTAGCATATTAGAATCCGCAAAAGACAGCCAAGGAGTGATAAAGATACAGCCGGAGTCCTCTCCATCTCAAAATGTCTTATAACAGCACATGGTTTAATGTCTGAATCACTCCATTTATCTGACAAGCTGTCAGTCTGTGTGCTGTTTGACATGGGGCGGTTGTTACGGCTTTGGCTTCAACTGTATTCCTTGCCTGAGTACTGACAGAGTAACGTCCCATACTGTGTATTAAATGTAGGTTATTTGATATTAACTTCTTGCTTATGTTTCCTCTTTTAAAGATGCATTAAAGCAGTATCACACTCACTTTAGCAAGTGGTAATCGAAATCAATTTGTGAGAATTAGCCCCACATTTGTGAGATTTTTATTAAATGCAAAAAGTAAAAATAAAACCATCAGAGACTTTCAGAACTGGGGCAGAAGGCCCTCAGTGGCATGTTGTTGCTTATTATTTAAAGGCAGGGTAGGTGATTTGGTTAAAAAACATTTTTTATTATGCTGGTTGAAAGTCTCTTACATCTCGATAGCAGTCACTAAATTAAGTGGTCTAAATGTATGTACTTATATCATCTTTGGAAGCCAGATATAAAATGTTCAACAATGAAAAGGCATTATTATTGTAATAATATGCGCTTTGTACTATAAAGTTTTCTCACCGTTGAATGAGACATGAGGTAATCTGACAGTGTTGCATTCAATCCTCCACCAACGCCGTCTCTCATCGTGTCGCTGGTTAGTCTCTGGTCCTCCTGTGTGTGTTCTTGTGTTTTGGAGGAGGAGTGATTTGGAGAGTGATTTGCAGGAAGGGTGGGATCTTATACTTTCAAAGCTAGCATGCTATTGCTCTCCAAAATTGCAAACCCTATACCTTTATTTATTTCATTTAATATTTGTGACCCTGGACCACAAAACCAGTCTTAAGTCGGTGGGGTATATTTGTAGCAATAGCCAAAAATACATTTTATGGGTCAAAATTATCAATTTTTCTTTTATGCCAAAAATCATTAGGATTTTAAGTAAAGATCATGTTCCATGAAGATATTTTGCAAATTTCTTACCGTAAATATATCAAAACTTCATTTTTGATTAGTAATGTGCATTGCAAAGAACTTAATTTGGACAACTTTAAAGGCGATTTTCTCAATATTTAGATATTTTTGCAACCTCAGATTCCAGATTTTCAAATAGATGTATACATACATACATGTATAAAAACCATACATCAATGGAAAGCTTATTTATTCAGCTTTCAGATGATGTATAAATGTCAATTTGGAAAAATTTACACTTAAGACTGGTTTTGTGGTTCAGGGTCACATTTATTATATTTCAAAATACATTTACATTTGATTTAACATGAATACCTTTTTGATACTAATGATACCCCACCAAAAAGAGTAAGGATTCAACTACATACTCTGCAAATTAACTTTGACTTTTTTGTTGTTTGCTATTCTTCATTTTCATTTGTTTTTCTTTCAATTCCAATTTCATTTGCAGTCTTTGTAGTCCTTGCAAATGCGTTGGCAATACATTGCTCTTTTTTTTTTCTTTTTTTTTTTTGATGCCAATAAAGCACATTTGAATTAAATTGAACAGAGAGGGAGAGAGAGAGAGAGAGAGAGAGAGAACATTAGGCTGGAGTGAAATTAGCGTGATTTGTTTTAGCTTTCAAGAATAGCTGAAGCCCATTTGCTGGACGTTCAATGAGTAAAAGACTGAAAAACAAGTAGGAGAGCAGCCCACATCAAAATAATGGGCCTACGGTATTTGAAGATGAGAGCGAGAGCAAACAGTCTCATCTTTCCATTCTTATTTTCCCAGCCCAAAGTACATATTTGTCTTTTTTTCCATATATCGTCTGATTTTCCCTCCAGGGGCTTCTCTCTCTCTTTCTCTCTCTTTTATTCTCACCCTCCCTCCGTCTCACATTCTCTCTGGCGCTTGTATGTTTGTGTGTATGTTTTCCTAAAGCCTTACACGTGTGTTTTCCCTCCCTGCTCCAATGTACAGGGTTGTGGCGTAAATCCAGGACCGGCAAACAGAGAAGGACAGACTCTTATGAGAGTTATGGGCTAAACTAAAAGTATTTGCTACATCTGTTGGATCTCTGACAGCCCACTCAGTGCCATGTCATTGTCATGGCTTTGGAGGGCTATATTTGTCTGGTGATTTACCATGCAGCTCGCCGTAAAAGAAAATGGCTGACTCATGAGCCCGCATTCTCCACCATATGGAAACACTCTCAGACAGCCTGCTGTGCCCTCAAATTTTTACATGACTTTCCTAGTTTTAATAAAGAAAAAGTCTGAGCTAAAGCCAAATTATTATGGCACGCTGCTTTCTCTGGGCTAGAGTAACTGTAGCTGGGGAGGTCTGGAGAGAGTTTTAAGAGCAGGCTTTAGGAAATGGTTTCCTCAAAGAGCTCTTAGCAACGGAGCCTCAGCAAATTTGATTATGAGTGGTAAGGGTGTGAATGTGACACAACTGCATGTATCAGAGCGATTACATTTAATCTCTCGCTCGCTCTCACATCCCTCGCTCTCTTCCTGTGAATATTTATTTGAAAGCATTTAAACTAATGGGGCTGACTTTTGCAGGTCAACAGGGATGAACAAAACTAAAACTTATCGCATCGAAAAGACGGACGCATTGGTAAGTCACGCATTGAGGACAGTGAGAGGTAGAGTCTGCGAAAATATCTATAATTAATAAATCCTGTGTGTCCTGCACCCAGGGGACATTTTGCAGACCTTGTACAGGACTAGAAAATTTGATGTGGTGATAAAGGAATATTCCAGGTTCAGAACAAGTTAAGCTCAATCAACAGTGTTTGTGGCATACAGTAATTTTGATTATGATGAACATTAGTCCCTAAAAAACTAGTTCCTCCTCTTAAGAAAAAGCAGAAATTTAGGTTACAGTTAGACGTTATTAATTGAAGTCAGTGGAGTCAATTTGTAAATGTTAAAATACCCTCACATTTCTATAGTATAGCCCAAAGATGTGATTGTTAATATGATTTTATTGTGAAAAAAAATGTTTTTTTTTGGTTTTTTTGTCGTAAGTTATGTTCAGTTCTGCTACATTGACATGACACTGCAACACCATTAAAACCCTAAAAGTACTATAAAATTAGTGATTTAAAAAAATAATAATAATAAAAAATACATGGCAGCTCATAAAAACACATTTTGACAGAATAATTACTCTAAGTGCTTTGATAAAATTATGAATAAAAATGAATGAATTAATTAATTTTATAGTAGCCGTGGTTGCCAGAATTTAGTTGCTTTTCTGCAAGATGAGGTAAATACTAATATATAGAAGGTGCCCAGAGTCATAAACAAATAGCACTAAAATGATGCAATAAACATTAATTTAACAACATAAGATGTAACATAAAACCCTAATTTACATAACTGATATAGGAAAATAATAATAAATAAATAAATAAATAAAATAAAAAAATAAGAAGAAATATTCATTTTAATGAAAAACCATCAAATGTGAGCTGTGGGAATCTCAATTTATGTTTTATCACTGTAGATTCTAAAATGACTTTTTTACTGTTCCAGTATTTTACTGTAAAATTAGGCAAAACATCCCATTAGCTGTATTAGGGGTATTAGGGGTTATTTGTATCTGTATCTGTATCTGTGACAATCTCAAAATTATTTGTATCTGTATCTGTATTCGGATAGATCAGGAAGTGGGCGTGGCTTAAACCGGAAGTTCGTCAAATTACCTGAAAATAGCCTACCATTTAAAATGCAAATCTGTTCGATTCCTAGTTTTCATATAACAAATATGCCTTGTATAACGAAAGTATTCTTTTTTAGTAAAATTATAACTTTGTAAATAACTTCTATTTAAAACTTTATCCAAAAAGAAAAATAACTTTATTTTTATTATTTTCCAGTGAAACTTTGTGTACAAATTTGACAAGAGATAAGCATCCACAATCTTAAATAAGAGCACTAGTAGAAAAAAAGAAGCTGAAAAAAATTATAATAATTAGAAATGTAAAGAAAGTGTTCGCCTACTCATAGCAGAATGACAATAAAGCTCGCTTGAACTTTAAGTAAGGTAGATCATGTGTTGAGGGAGTCTGTGACCAGTTTTTTTTTTTATCAACAGAGCGCAACAAATCATTAGGACCCTCCAAAAGCCTAGATCAAACATTGCTTTTCTTTGTATTGCCTAATTAAATGTAATGCCTTTGACGAAAAGGGCTAATGTAATGCGTTTTTACAGTTGGATTTCGACTGGTTTGAAGTTAGAACCGTTTTTAGGATATTTTCGTCGAGTTGATATAACTAGACAAAGCTCTGATTTCTGTGAGACGTGCATAGCGGCTATTGATTTGCGCTCAATTCATTCATATAGGCTATAGTTTACACTCATTCACTTTACACATCCAGGCCCATAGCCAGCTATGAGGTCCAGACCTCCGTAAATGTTTCATGTTCAAAAATACAATTTGAAAACATATGAAAAATTATTTAAAATCATGTCACTGAATAAATTCATGTGGCTGACTCGCAGCAGCTGCGAAACGCAGGAGTGAAGCTTGGCGCAAGTGCAGCCTCCGCTCCGCCATATTGCCAGATCTAGTTATTTTAAGCGTCTCTGGACTTGTTTTAATACTTAATGTAACAGCGTTAATAAAGTAATTAGGTCATTAATAAAGTGGGAAGATGAAGGTCAAGGTTAGAGATTCTGTATCCTATTTGCAAAATACAAGATTTAAACTTATTTTGGTGCATTTGCCAGGAGATTGGTTGTGTTTGCTTTTTTGTAGCAATATCTGGCAACACTGCTTCGCCGGTACTGACAGGCAGCAATCAAAAAAGGAGCGCGCGGATAGTTTTGCTGAGGAGACCACATTCCTTAGACAAACACAATGATCACCATGATCAAAGCAGTACCAGCCATTATTACTGCACAAATCTTAACAACCGCAGACCTCATTAATGTAGTGCTGTTCCAGAAAACATGTGATTGTGTCTGCCAAATATTTTTTCTGTTATTCGGATAAATCCGTTATTCGTTTTGAAGCCATTATACGTGCCTTTCCGAATAAGGTATTCGGCTTCGGGCACATCCCTAAGCTCTATTACAGTTTTTTGTTGACCATTAACACGTTGAAAATAATGAAAACTTTGTCATCATTTATTAACCCTCAAGTTGTTCCAAACTTGTATCAGTTTCTTTCTTCTGCTGAATACAAAAGAAGTTGTGTTGTTGATTGAACTTATATTGTATTGAACCCAGAACATTCCTTTAAGCATAGCCAAGCACTTTAAACTAACAAACAGGCCAAAGACACACCTGGAGCCAATCAGCAGACAGGAATGTGTTTTACAAAGCCCTGAATCTGTTTCTTATGCTCTCTTACCGCGTGCACTTTTGACCGAGTTTATCTGGGTGGGTTTTGAGAGCCGCCAGTCCATGTGAGGGGCTGTTTTTAAGCCTGATGTTTGTTCATGATCCAAAATAAGTCACTGTAACTGCTGAGGGTGGTTTTAATAAGGGCCTCATTCGATCCTGAGTTATCCCAGTCTCTCTCCCACTCTCCTCATTTTCGTGCTTTCTGAGTATCTTATTCCATTCACCTGGTTGTATCTGCCCTCCAGATGTCCCCACAATCCCTTTCATCTCTGTGGGAACCCTTGTCAGGAAGAAGTTATTTGTTTTAACATTTTCTGCCAGGGGAAAAAATCCTGGCTTGATACTGCCCTACCTTTTGGTCTACTGAGAACAAGATGAAAAATATCATTTCCTGGATTTGAACAGTGTGAACACACAGCAATGAAGTTTTCCCTCTGACTAGACCACATCATAGAACAAATAAGCACATGAGAACTTGTTTTAAAGGGATAGTTCACTTCAAAAACAAAAATGCTGTTATTATTTATTTGCCCTCATGCCTTTCCGAACCCGTATGAGTTTCTTTCTTATGTCAAACACAGAAAGAGACGTTAGGCAAAATGTTCACACTGCTTTTTTTCAAGACGATGAAAAGCAATTGGTGACCAAAGGCTGACAAGCTCCAAAAGTGAGATGTAAGAATGTCATAAAAGTAATCCAAATTACTTTCAAAGTTTGATAGCTTTGTGTGCTTGAATTTCGGGCGATGTAACTTCATACACGACATACAAGAGCATCTGACATAATTGACATCAAATGTTTGAATATAGGCGAACATTAATACAATTTAAGCTACAGCAGTGGATTATCAATAAACACAGTCCTTTTTTGCCTTGTACAAAGCTATCACATGGGTTTACTGCATTTTTGGAGTTTGACACCCCTGGTTTCATTGAATAGAGAAGAGCAGCATGAACATTCTGCTAAGCCTCTCATTTTGTGTTCCACAGAATAAAGTAAGTCATATGGGTTTGAAATGACATGAAAGTAAATAATGACAGAAGTTGCCTCTAATGGGCTTAAATTTTGACACCAATGTACGTCATCTCTTTCCTTAATGCCACGTTTCCTTTTATGAGACAAAAATGGAGAAGATATTGAGAACGTGGACTACTTCTCTCTCTTTCTCTGTGTTGGGAATAAACAGGATGGGCTTTCAAGTCCTTCTCTTTCATCGCTCATGAAGGTGTAGGATGACATTTACAGCCCAGATACACCATTTAACTGGCAGTGCTTTACTTTGGACTTGTTCTCTGTGTGTGTGTTGCTGTGAAACATCCATTTAGGCAATGTGTCAGTGCAGCCTGTCTGTGTTCCCTTTACCTTTCCTCAAAGATAGCATCATCAGATGTAGGTCTTTCTCTCTCTCTCTCTCTCTCTCTCTCTCTCTCTCTCACACACACACACACACACACACAATCATCAAAGTCATCTAAGAGCTGCGGAAATCTCTCGAGAGAACTTTTCATGCATGGTCATGTCACTATTTAGAGCTGAAACTCACTAAATATACAAATCATCATCTAACTGATGGCAGACAGCATGAAATATTAAAGAGAGAGTGTGTATGCTGCAGCGTATGATACTAATGTGATACTTTAATGTAATCATTTAAAAGGGATGGCTTTGGTCTATTTAAAATTCTAAACTCTGTCTTTGGAGGGCTGGAGGGCCTAATGAATATTTAAAGACTATTTTGATTTGAGTGTTTTTCACTGTTTTCAACTAGGAGAAAGCTGGAACTGTAGAAAAACCTTGGTGCTGTCTTGTTACCAAATGAACAGGACCAGTAGCTGTTATCACCCCGCTCTTATATAAATGATTTCACACACTCCTTCCTTTTGAAGTACCATTCATATTCTCAAAAAGGTTTTATTGCATTAACTCAACTGATAAAGACAATATGTGATTCTCTAAAGTCTAAAGTTTAATTGTGTTGTTGCCTATCTACATGTTTATGTATTTTAGGAGTGAAGTTTTTTTTTTGTTTGTTTATGGTTTGTCTTGAGAAGCTTGAGAAAAATTAATTCATTATTAATAAATAATTGATTATTTAGCATACATTGGTGTATATAATATTTATATATTAAATGAAATAGTTCACCCAAAAATGAAAATTCGGTCATCATTTACTCAACCTTGTCTTTCAAACCCATAAGACTTTCATTCATCTTAGAAACAACTTAAGATGTTTTCAGAGAAACTTTAGAGTATTCTGTCTCTCAATTGAAAGTGTATGCCGCTCAAAACTATGATGCTCGTAAAACAGATCGTAAAATGAATCCATATGAGTTAAGCAGTTTAATCTAAGCCTGGGATAGGATCGTTTTATATGATGAATCGATTTAATTTAGCCTTATATTTACGTATAAACGTTGAACATTGCACATACTGTACATAGAGCAAACGGAAGCTCAATGTTTTGGTTACATGGACTTTTCAGCAAATGGAAATCTGTTTTTATTAAAACCGCCATTTGTGTTTCGAAGATGATTGGAAGTGTCTTGAGTTTGGGACGAATAACTGACAAATTTTCATTCTTTGGTGAATTGTCCCTTTAAATGTTTATTAGTTAGTTAAGGTAGGTAATGTATTTAATTTTTATACCTTTTATTTCACACGTTAGTCTGTATTTTGCAGAAAAGGAATACAGTATATAATGCAAAATGATACCTGCAGTCATTTTAGTCTTTTTTTATATATAGTTCCATATCACGAATTTGAATAAAAAACAATAAAACTCAGCTCAGAGTTATTCTGTCTTATAAATATGATTGTAGATGTTCTCTGCTCAACACTGCTCCATGCTGGCATCACACAAAAGAGAGTTTGACCTTCCTTTGGTGAGATGGCTGAAGTGATAGTTTTGTGCTCTTCCTGACAATTCAGCAGGGGTTTCATACATAATGCATTCGATGGCATACACTGCAGCTGGCCATGGCCACAGTCTTTAATAAATATCTGTGACAACAGACAGACAGAGAGAAGAAGCATTATAACCAACAACGAGCTAATGTCTCCGTGCACTTTCATGAGGCTGCGGATGCATTATTCAGCTTCAGAATAGATGGATTCCCACTGCATTTTTCATGCTCTTCTATTCTCTACCTTTTTATTTTCTTCCTTGCACTTTCAAACACTTCTTTTTTTATTCTCACTGACTCTGTATGTGTGTGTGTGTGTGTGTGTGTGTGTGTGTTCTCAGTCAGTCTCGTCGGAGCCTGGAGGTGTGATCGTGTGTGTATCACCGCACAGATTCTGATGTTGTGTTTATTCACAGGCGTTGTGTCTGTCTGAAGAGATGCAACTTCACACTGGGGCAAATAGAGAAAAAAAACAGCACTTCTGAGATCTGAACTGAGACGACTTACAGGGCCTTAAGAAAAAATCTGTGCAAAGAGAACAGGGCTCTCTGCCATTAAAAGTCTCTTTAGCAACAGATGCATAAATTTTCATAGAAAACATCTTGCGGCGTTATCTTATTTGGAGTGGAAAGTTTTTCATATATCTCCAATTATCCTTGTGAGCAGTTCAAGGTTGAGTTTACATCTGAATAGTGAGGCAGATCTGTAAAGGCAGCGTTTATGTTTTTAGCATGACATGGACGTCATTTTCAGAGCTTGACAGACCCATTTTTATGCAAGATAATTTTTAACTTGTTATAATTTCTTGCAAAAACTTCTTTGAAATTTACTGTTCATATTGCTGTTGATTTCATTATTTAGAAAAAAGTACCAGTTTTAAGAAATATTTGAATTTAATGACTCAAGGAAAAAGAAAAAAATATAATTTTATATTATCAATTATATTATTAATTATATATATGTATATATATAGATAGATAGATAGATAGACACATATATAACATAGTAAATAGTAATTTTTCTTTCTTTCTTTCTTTCTCTTTTACAGGTTTTAAGTGTTTAATTTTATGCGTAAGATAATCTTTTGCATGAAAATGATCTTACATATATTCAAGGTGTGTGGGAAAAGTGCATATGTTACTTTTTGTACCTGATGGTTACACCACATGACTTTTTTGAGTCGTTACAATTAAACCTTTAAAATTATAACCCTTAAAATTGTAAATTATACTGTATTCTGTACTGCATGCAGAGTATGTGAAAACACAAGCACACATACATAATCTGTATGATTGTTAGTTGTAAAACAAAACAAAACAAAACAAGAATTGTAAAAACATCACCTCTAATAAAATGGGATAAACATGTTGAATTCTTTGAAATAAAATTCAAATGACCTCGACAAAATAATTGGTAGCCATGCAGCCTTTGTGGCCTATGATGACTTACTGTAACCATCTAGCTTGCTCTGGTTGAAAATAGACTAGCCTCAGTTTTCTATTCATGCCCTCATCTTTTATACTCTATAATGTGTTTGGAATGTTAGATGACCCCTCACCCCCAATATCAGGCTTAGTTCAAGAGTCTTAAAGCGCTAGTTGAACATATTTTGCTCTAAAATAAAACTTTTCTTCATATATGTCCTCATATGAAATATAGTGGGCTCTTCATTCTGTAGCTTCCCACACCATTTTGGATGGAGTTCATATTAGGGAAAATGCTTTGTAGTCTTGAGAACTTTCTTTACAATTCTGTTTGAATTAGTGTGTGTAGTAGCTGTACTTTACTGCAGCCAGTACCCCCATCCTTTCGACTTTTAGAAATATAGTGGATAGTGGAAGGATATTTGTGTGCTTTTGTTGTAAGTTTTGTAATATTACCAAACTTGTTTCAAAAAGCCACATTTGTATTTACTCTGTTTTAACACAGTTTTTCAGTAATATAAAGATGCATGTCTGTCTTTTCAGTCATTAGAGCGAAACTATACTGCAGCTGGTTTATGCTCCAAATCGGTTTGGCAGAGTAAATATGGACTGTGGAAGAGTGCTTGTGTGTTTTTAATGTTAATGTTGAAATATTACCAAATGCATATTTTAAAAAAATGCCACATTTGTAGATTAATTTTTGTTTTACCACAGTTTTTTTTCCCAGTGGTGTACTGATGAATGTCTTACTTTTCAGTCTTTGTAGCAAAACTATAGTGTGTCTAGAACAAATTTATGCACCAAATCAGTTTTGCCAAGTAAATATGAACTGTGTAAGGATACTTGTGTGTTTTTGATGTCAATTTTGAAAATATTGCCAAATACATGTTTCAAAAAATGCCACATTTGTAGATTACTTTTTGTTTTACCACAGTTTTTCCAGTGGTGTACTGATGAATGTCTTACTTTTGTGTCTTTGCAGTGTAACCATGGTGTATTTAGACCAGGTTTACACTTCAAATCTGTTTTGATGAGTAAATATGGACTGGGGAAGGATACCTGTGTTTTTGGTGTTAATTTTGAAATATTACCAAATACATATTTCAAAAATGCCACATTTGTAGATTACTGTAGTGTACTGATGAATGTCTTACTTTTCAGTTTTTGCAGTGGAACCATGGCATATTCATATTACCAAATACATGTTTTAAAAAGGCCTTGATTACTTTTTGTTTTACCATTTTTTTTTTTTTCAGTAGTATAAAGAAGGATGTCTTTCTTTGCAGTGAAGATTTACTGCATCTAGAGTAGGTTTCTGGGTCCTACTCTATTTATACTATTGGTTTTAGCAAGTATATAAATGTACTTAGAGTTACTTCTAAGCTGTTAACTTCATTTGAAACGTATTGCATGGATTACATCACAAGAAGTATAATCTGGCACTGTTTTGTAAGATATAAATGTTGTGAGCAATTGAAATCAAACACATACATACTAAATATGCCCTACAAACAGATCAGAGAGTGTAGAGACTTCTAACATTTACTTCAGTGGAAAATATAGCATCAGATGTTTTTCCAAAGGTACCTAAGGTTTTTTTTTCCCCCTTAGAACTCTATGTGGGGATGCACATGTGTAATATTCCTCACATTAAACCACCAAAACAAAAACATAAGGGATGAAATCACAGTGTGCTTCACAAATGTATCAGGTGCAGATTTACAGAGATACAGCAACTGTCTCATCTCATATACCATGCTGTGACACAATGTGCTGTGGTGTTTCATGCAATTACACAGAAGAAAAACAGCTATTTTTATACAGCTTAATGTAAATATTTACTGTTGGTACATTTGGCAGTTATGGCAAAAAAGTTAACTTTGTACATCCTCCAAGCAACTAAGCACATTACAAAAAATCCTGTTCATATTTAGCTTTAATTGCATAAGGATGTGTTCCAAAGAAAGCCAGTTCTTGCAAATAAAAGCAGGTGCATGTTGCTGTCGCTCAACTGATTCTCTCATTTCCGTGCCGGGTTTAAGAGCTTTTGTTTAAGGGTTGATAGTGAAGTAGCGCTTAAAAGAAAGAAAACGGTAATTTCTGTACACAGTAACACACACATACGTACTAGGACAGATACACATCTATTTTATTTTCATTTGTGATGTTGTTGGAAATGGTTCTCACGTCTTTCTAAGTGCAGGGCTAGGTTTGAGTGCTTTGATTAAGGTTTGACAGTGTGATATTCTTTTGATTATGGAGACAGCATGAAGGGGTTTATTCTGCTTCCAGAGATGAAAATTAACTGTCAACGTCCAATAGAAGCACTTTGAAAGGATTGCGCTGAAAAGAAGTCGCTTCTATTTTCTTCCGTCTCATTAAAATAAAAAGGGGAGAGATGCTGAAGAGTCTTTTGTTTGCTTATTTATATGTGCAAAATCAGCAAATCTTCTCTTGATTGTTGCTCTGGACTGTGAACACTGTAAACATTTTATTATTAAACATATTATTTTTTTCACTTTACCGTTTATTTAATTGATATCAGAATCTATTAATCACAGTGGAAATCTGCAAAACTAAAATTTTTAATAAATCTTGTTTACTACACTTGGTTTAGTTTATGTCCAAAGTACTCTCTGTATTAATGTTGGTTTCATATTGTTTTAACTTAATACTTTTAAACTGAAAATATTAGGTAAAGGTAAATCGTGAATTATTAATTAGTAATAAATATATTCAAGGCAATAAACCATAATACATCACAGTATTAAGACAATGAATTTTGTACTAGAAGTTTTATCAAATGTTGTTTAAATATTCAAATAAGGCATTATCTTATTAAAAATTCACCAAGTTGAGGAATTCACTAATTTTATTATTTTTGAATTTTTTGAATTTTGAATATCTTTTTTAATCACTTTGGTAATCTAAAAATACTTTCAACAGTAAAAAAATAATAATAAAAATAAAAAATAAAAAGTATACATATAAATTTTTGGACAGTTGCACCACATGACATTTTACAATCTGAGCTAATCTTGCCTAGTCATTAAAAGTCAAATTATCTGAATTTTTTTTTTTTTTTAAAGACTTGTGAGGATAGGGTTCCTCTCTATAATATTTGTCTATATTTCTACATATTGGTCATACCACATGACACAGATTCGTTGGACAAATGTTTTTCAAATGTTAGTAAGCAGTGGAGTAGTTTTGTTACTTCTTTTTTGTTTTTTTTATTCTTTTAAGGAGACATGTTTAACATACAAATAATAATAAATTAGAAATTAAAACCATTCTCATCATAGAAGAGTATTCCAGTTGTTTTCCTACAGTGGTTGGCAATTTTTTTCTCTCTTTTTTGGTAAACCAACCCTTAAACAACGCTTTAATCGTATCAGGATATCTGTTTTTAGTTACACAGACCCTGTCATGCGGTTCTTAGCGTGTCTTAATCTGTAGTGTGCATGATGTATGAAAGCATTCAAAACATCCTGTGTGCGTCTGACACTCAGTGTGCGATCTCACACACCCGAGATCTATCTCACCACTGCTGCCTGCTTCTTGAAACATGGAAAAGTAAATAGTGTGATGTATCAGTTTCACATCTGTTGGCATGAGGATTCCACTCTCACTGGTGAATAGCAGATCGCGTGGAACTCACCGCATGTAAATGAGACATCACAATGCCGCTAAACAGGAGAAAGCTGTCAGCCATGATTACCAATCACCTTGAAATGATAATTATCTTCCATTTGCTGGGTGTTATCCATAAGCAAGATAGACAGGTCAGGGCTTAAAATGGATGTTCAGGACTTCTCTCCTTATTCAATATTTACCTGGTCATTAAAGTCAGCTGGAGAGAATCGCAACACTTTGCTTTGATTTAGTTGGTTATTATGCAAGACACTGATTAAAAGGGACAATAAAACTCGACTGATTTTTGAGATGCCATTGCAGAGTTTCATAGTGACAAGAAACACTCTTTGATCCAATTGATAAAGGGATGCTCTGTTCCTAAACCTAGTGAGATGAGTATGTAGGTGGTGTTTTAACGCATCGTTGTTGCGTTCCTGAAGTAAAAACTGTTTCAAAAGATAGGCAACTTAATTAAGATAACTTAAAGAGATAGTTCACACAAAAATGAAAATTCTGTCTTCATTTATACTCATGTCATTCTAAACCTGTAAGACTTATTTTCTTCTGTGGACCATTCAATTAATTTATTTTGAGAAATGTTTGAAAAAATATTGTGTCCATATAATAGAATTCAGTGGTTAACCATCTTCAAAACATTGTTTTTTTATGTTCCAGAGTTTTATAATGACTTAAGGGTAACAATTTATTTATTCATTTGATGAACTATCCCTATCTAATTATTATCACTGATGAAGGCAGATTAAAATTTCATGTTTAAGTGTTTAAAAATAGATTTTTAATTTATTTGATTTCTGCTTCTTGTCTCAGAAATAATGATTAACAATAAGAAAACTAAAATAATTATTATTAATAATTGTGTACACTAATTATATTAATTGCTCTGCAATTTAAATGCTCACATATTGTAAGCATTTCAGGCAGTTTTGGGTTATATTTCTTACATTTACATTTATGCTTTTAGCAGAAGATTTTATTCAAAGCATCACTTGATAAATGGCTGTAATAGAATAAGTTATGTATAATTAACTTTTAGATTATACAAACAATGCATCAAAAGAGTAAACTGAATACCCATGTTTTCTGTATTTTTATAGGCATTGTTGCACATTATCCCATAGAGACCCACCAAACTGTGGTGCTTTAACCTTATACTGAAGACTTTATAACCAATTAAGTAGAAAAGAGTGAATATTGGTATATAAAATATCAGTCAATGCAACTGTTTGTCTGTCTAAACATATTTTGGCCAAAATCTAAGGCAGTATTAAATATTATTTAAGGTCACATTTATTGTTGATCTGTGAAAATTTGCAAGCAAAATTGATTCATTTCAATAGGTCAGAGTTCCCCATGCAGATTTTGCTCATTTTCAAGTTGAATTCACCACTCTGACCAACAGAGAGCTGCTTGGTTTGAAAGTGAATGCTATGTGAGCCATGCTTTACATGTGTGTATGTATACCTATACACACACACACACACACACACACACACATATATATATATATATATATATATATATATATATATATATTATATACAGAGCTGGGTAGATTACTTACAAATTGTAATCCAGATTACATGACAAAAACTGTAGTCAGTAACATAATCCGTTACATTACACATTTTAGGTAATATGATCAGATTACTTTTAGATTACTTTTAGATTACTTTTGATTTAACTTGTTTATAACATTGATTTAAATAGGATTATCTTGTACCATAATGATGTAAAAAATGCAAAGAGTAAGAAAACTTGTTCCATTCATTGTAATTAACAACATTAAGTGCATTAAACATTATATTACATAAAGGTTTCCCAAACTAGGGTTCGTAAAGGAACTGCAGGGGGGTTGTGAGTTTAATGAAAAGCTGACAATTAATTAAATCATAAAAAATTAAAATGAAAATAAATAATTTTAAAACAAACTCCCTTTCGAGGAAAGTCTCTTCACTCGGCGGCCATATTTGCAACGTCCCGGGCAGCTTGTACAAGACCTATCTTAATGAATGGGGGAATCCTGAAATCTCAAAAACTACTCGCTGAACTCACAATTAAATTACATATGTCAAATCAGCAACAAAAATCTGAAATTAATTGCCCCATGAATGTTGTTTTTTATGCTCAAATAGTGTTAAAAAGCTTATTTTTCATGCTAGACCAGCCAATGTGCATGCGGAGTCATAACATGCTTATGACTGTGCATGTGCTGGTCTAGTCAGGTTTCTATGGGAAATTTGGCTCTTTCTTTTAGAAGGTGGGACTATTCCTCAATATTGCGCGTTGCAGTTTCTCCCATTCATAAGGATAGGAGTGAACCGTCTTTGTATTTCTATAGTCTTTGTTTTAAATAAAACACTTACTAAAAAAGATTAAATATTTGTATTTACCTTCATGCAATGTGATCATTACTCAACATCAAAGAAACCATGGACATGCAAATGTGATAATTAATTATTGAAATATTTATTTTAAAATCTAAGGGGTACTTAAAGCAAATATATTTGGTGAATAAGGTTTAGATGACAAAAAGTTTTGGAATGCCTGCATTACATGTAACTAAGAAATAACGTGAATATGTGCATGTTAGTTAGTTATAATTAATAATACATGGTTAAAAAACCTACAGAGTAATAATTTAAATAAAAATGAATATGTTCATCAGTAGTTGAAGCAATGAAACCCTTTTTAAACCTGAAATGATTTTTGTAGATCCAGTGGTCCAATGCTGTCGCTACCTGACTAATGACTAGTCTATGTGTGGCTGTCCACAAAACTGGGCTATGGCTTGTTGCTATATATACATAATCGGTAGGCTATTTTAGAAAGGAAAATTTAAAAAATGAAAAAGAGAAATTAGGGAGAATCAATCAATGATGAATAATTTATTGCTATTGTTTGAATAATATGTAGTCATGTAATCCATAAAAAAGTAACTGTAGTCTGATTACGAGTATTTAAAAATAATTACAAGTACTTAATTTTTGGAATCTGATTACTTAATCCAGATTACATGTAATCAGTTACTATCCAGCTCTGTATATATATATATATATATAGAGAGAGAGAGAGAGAGAGAGAGAGAGAGAACTCTATTGAAATGAATTGTAAGATTTATCTTTGTGAGGCACATTTAGTTGCTGCTTATGTACAGCAGAACATAACAAATCAGTCATCTGAGGTCACGATGGTTAAGATGCTGCCTTAAAAGGCAGCTCCCGATGTAGGCAGTGAGACAAATTACTAAATTATGCAAAAGAACTAGATTAGAAGAGGATGTCTTGTTCTGATTCTAATTACTGAATGCAAAGCTAAAGGTCTGAAGTCTTCATCTGAGACTTCTAATTGTGGAGATATGAAGTGCAGTTCTTCAGACTGCTGAGTGTTTCTGTTTGTATCCTATATGAACTCCACACTGAGATAAACTCATTTTCTTATCCACCGACTGAACACATGCCTAGATGTTCTCTCGCGACACACACGCACACACAGGACATGATGAGTGTGTCAGCTAATGCTTTTGTTTCAGATGAGAGCTGTAATGAAATGTGACAGGCTGTGTGTGGGGGGGATGTGTCGATGGCTAATTGCAGGGCTTGTTTAGTGAATAGGCTCATTGATAGACATCCGCAGGTCTGCATAATGTCATGTAAATGGGGCATGATGGTGTCTTAACCTTGTTTAACCATCCCCGCTCATCTGTAGGGTCTCTATCCCCCGATCCGTCCCCCTTCTCTCCCATATGATTTAATTCAGATGCTGAATGTCAGAGAGCTTCTGGATCCAGTTTTCTAATTGCTGATTAGTTGTGAGAGGTCCAGGAGTTTACAGAGCGTGCTGAAATTTGTGAACGGGTTGGCAAATCTCTTAGGAGCAGCTCGGTTTTGCAAGCGTGTTGTCGCTTTTGTTTTTCACTGTAAGTAATAAACGCCTTGGTTAACAGAGTTTAATTGTAGAGGATATTTGAAACGGTTGTTGCTGCATGAATCACAATTCAGAGTATTCACACTGTATCGGAGGGCAATGCGCTCTCGCCGGAAGCCGTTTGTTCTTGCTCAAGTATCCGTGATGCTGTAGGGCATGAGTGAAGATAAGGTCTGGCGTTTTTAATCAAAATACTTTATTGGTGCTGATCTCAACTGTGGTGTCAATCACACCAACAGCACAATATGATCACGAGCCTTGACAAGTGTTTCAAGGCCAAGTCTTTCAAGTCATGTCTCAAATAAGTTTTGTTAACAAATTCTGGCGCGTGTGCTATAGGTTAGTTTTTAAATTCTGTTTCAGGCCAATTCATGTAGTATAGTTTATTATGATATACAGTATAATATAGCAATGTACTTGCATATACAAAAGTTTAAGGTCACTGAGAGATTTATTTATTTTTTAATCATAAATCAGTATCATATCTCACTCTCACACACACACACACACACATATTGGTATTTGTGGTTTACGGGGACTCTCGGCGTAATGGTTTTTATACTGTACAAACTGTATGTGCTATTGCCCTACACCTTACAGGAAACTTTGTGCATTTTTAGATTTTCAAAAAAACACCATTTAGTATGTTTATAAGCCTTTTGAATTGCGAGGACATATGCAGTGACCTCATAAACCACCTTCAAATTGTAAGACCTCTGTCATAAAACAATTTTGTGTCCCCGTAAACCACAAATAGCAACCCACCCACACACATACTGTGCTGGGTAGTAACTGGATTACGTAGTCAGATTCCAAAAAAAATTACTACTTGTAATTAGATTATATTACATTTTAAAAGCCTTTGTCTTTGGAAGGCTTTTGTTTTTCAAACACATTAAAATGCACAAAATTCACGTTATTTCTTATTTACATGTAGGGATTCCCAAAACTTTTTTGTCAGATGAACCTCTTTCACCTATTATATTTACTTGAATTAGCCCCTGGGATTTTAAGGTAATAAGTTAATAAAACATTTGCATGTTCATGGTTCTCTGGCATTGGATAATGGTCACATGACATGTACTGTAGGTAACCTTTAGGAAACCTAGAAGGAATGTTTAATGCACTTCATGTTATTCAGTGGAATATATTTTCATTTTTTTTTTTTTTTTTTATATCAACATGGTATAGTATTACCCAATTTAAATTAATGTAATAAATGTGTTAGGTCCCAAATAATCTAAAAGTAATCAAAAGCGGTCTGATTATATTACCTAAAATGTATAATGTAATGGTTTATATTACTAAATACAATTTTTTGTCATGTAGTTTTGAAGCAGTAACAGACTACAGTTGGTAAGTAATCTAGCCAACACTGTGTGTGTGTGTGTGTGTATATGAATGTATGTATATTTCTGAAGACTGTACATTACAGTTTGTGGTAGGAATGAGTTTTTATGATTTTGAAAGATGTCTCTTATGTTCATCATCACGTTTTTTTTAAACTATAAATACAGTAAAGACAGTAATATAGTGAAATATTATTACAATTAAAAACTTTACATAAATAAATTAATTAATTTCAATTTCAATTCAATTTATTTTAAAATGTAATCTATTCATGTGAAACTACTGTGTGTATTGCGTCTTTCTGCAATGTTGACTTTTTTTTCTTTATAGCAGACTGCATGTGCACCAATATGATTATTGACTGTTATTTGAGCAATTCTCTCCTTATAGATTTTTTTTGTTTGTTTGTTTATAATTAAGAATTTTTATTTATATATTCCTCATTGTTCCTGGAACAACATTCCTACAGGATGATAAGCAAAGGATTAGCAACTGACAGTTGTAAACTGTAAGACTGGATAACTGTTATAACTGTTATTATTCTTTGCACCTTTTCCACAAGATCCAGGAAGACTGTAGGTGAGTGAGTTCTTGTAAAATCTCAACTTCACCAAAATTTGCTATTAAATATTTGGTGTTTATAATGATAACCTGTCAAGTTGCAGCTAATGGAAGAGGGTCAAATGTGGTGACAAAAATGAAAGCATACAAACAATTTGTTTACAGTGGCTCAAAAATGTTTCAGTGATTTGGACATACACCTCCTTCTTTGCCCTATTTCATCAATCACCAGGATGCCGCAGGGTTTTATTGAATTTCTGTTTTCTTAGAATTCACCCACAACATCCAACATGGATATATATATATATATATATATATATATATAGACAACTACCGTTTTTTAAATTCACTTTAGTATTTAGCATCTTCAAAATGTTTCAAAATTGTTTTTCCCCTCTCTCAAACACTTTAATTCAATTTATTTTAAAATAACAGCCTTTAATAATACAGGTAATAACAACTCTTATTTTGCATCTGTTCTTATTCATTTTTCATTCACTCATTCATCTATTTATATGAATAGTTCAATCAAAAATGAATATGTCAGTATTTACTCATATTTATTATTAAGACTTACTTTCTTCTTCATAACACACTATTCTTTTAATGATGAATAAATCATTTAATTATAGATGTTGATTCTTTTGTATATATATTTGACTCTTGTGTGTATTGTCAAAGAATGATCAAAAACGAATCTAAATTGTTTACCTTGTGTGTTCAAAATGAGCGTGAGCATTTGTAGTCTGTCAGCATAGTTCAGGATAGACCGCCAAGGAGAGGAACCAATCAATGACTGTGCCTCATCAGAGAGGTCAAAGAGGTGGGCATGAGCCCTGTCAAACAAGCAGGCATGGGTCCCGTCAAAGCGCTGGGCAGCAGGGAGGGAGGCAGAGGGCAGGGAGCTGTTGTCAAATGAAGTCCAGGTCATCGTTACAGCATGCCATCTGATAAACAGGAGCCTTACCGTGGCAGACAAAACCAGATATATTGAAGCAATTAAAAAGCTGTAGGAAATGCAGTGCCCACAATGAGTAATTTGTTTAATGGTTTGAAAATGATCTACTTTTGCCCACTGGTTTCAGCTGGTACATCATTAACAATTTACACAGTTTTTGCCCTTTTTGCAACTCAGGGTGATAAAACTTTTTGGTTAGCTTGATGAATCTGAGTTGCCCCCTTTTTGAATTTTTGGTAACACTTTATTTCATGGTCTCTTAACTAGTTGTTTATTAGCATGCATATTACTAGAATATTAGCCATTTATTAGTACAACTTAAGCACATATTAATGCCTTTTTCTACATGACCTTATTCTACATTCCTAATCCTAACCAATACCTAAATTTAACAACTACTATTCTAAAGTGTTACCGTATTTTTTTAATATGGGAGAAACTGGTAAACACAAAATAGTTGCTTTTGTAAGCCCCGCACTCAAAATAAATGAACTAATTGTAGTGCATATATTTATGAAGATTGCAATTTAGTTATCACAGCCATATTGCAATATATAATTTATTCTGATATATTGTGCAGCACTAAGGTGCAGAAGTTTCGCAGCACCGACCACTTTATGTCTGTCCTTATGGTAATGGTAGCTGCAGTAATGCTGTCATTAAATGTTGAGAACTTTTGCTTTCAAAAATACAGTGTTTCAGCGTATTAAGCGCTTTGGTTTCTGTACTGTGACTCAAGCTGCTCCAAGATGCTGAAATACTGAGCTGCATGTGTGTAAATGAACACAGTGCCTTCATAGTGTTTCACTCTGAAACTGACAGCAAATATATTTATTTGCTGGAAATTTCTTAAAATAAAAGCTTAATGGTTTAATTTTTGATAAAGAGATTAAGACGCAAATACTAGTAATACAATTTTACAGTTGTACTATAAAATGCTACAATTTTTATTATTAAATTATTTCATTATTGTAATGCATTTTTATTTTGTTCAATCATTTTCTTTAATAATAATCACAATAAAAATCAATGGTTTGGTTTTTCAGCTTATTTTCTGTGCAGATGCACTGCCCATCAAAATCACTCAGTCATTCTAGAATTAAACTTTATTGATTTTTTTACATTTCTTTTTAAATAAAGTTATCCAAGTCATCTGGTGATAATTACTGTTATTTATTTATGCTGTGTTTTGTTTTTTAATATCACAATATATCACAGAAAAACAAAGTATGCCCCCTCGATTTCATATCGTATCCTTTGCTGTTAGATTTTGGATTGATTTGAAATATTTTAATGAAAAACAGTATGAGTTTGGATTTATTTTACAGTACAACTGCAAAATATTTCTTGTTTTAATATTTTTTTGAATAATAATAAAAATAATAAAAAAATATATAATCTGTAGTTTTCACTCAAAAAAGCCCAAAAGAGTAATTTTTCAGCTTACTTTCAGATGGCCTCACCAATTCATACTAGCATTATCAGTTCTTTTCAAATATAGCTTTCAAGTCAAATATAGCTACATGGAGTTTTTTTGTTGTTGTTGTTGTTTTTACTGTTATTTGAGAATAAAAAAAATAATAATCATCATACTTTTCCTGTCTGACTCTTTTACTGATTTGAAATATTTCATTGAAATGTGAGTTTGGAAAGGGCTTTGAGATTTCGGTACTTCCTCATCAATTAGAATCTGTGCTTACATAACTAAAAATAGCTGCCCGAGTGTGTTCCCAAGATGGCCACCAGTTCAGCTGACTTCCCTTGAAGGGACTTCACTTTTATTATTAGTCAGTAAGTAATTATGGCTGAAATGTTGACATTATGGGCCATTAGCGCGTTATGCTCATGATGGAGTGGCATCGAAGCAATCGTGGAGTGAGAAAGAACACAGACGTAAAGGCTCCTCGCTCCTGGCAAAATCACACATACTCTGCTCCCAAACAGCTTGTTTGTTCTCTTCCGGATCACTCTAGTCAGACAGTAATTATTAGTTCTTGTTTATTTAGTCGAGAGTTTAATGTAAATGTCAATTTATTATTGTGTCTGTGATTCAGTAGTCAGACAGCAGGGGGAATTACTGCTGGGTAAGCAGGATGAAATAGGGCCACCATGGGTGTCATCTGATACTGACTGATGACTCAGCCACACACACACACACACACACACACACACACACACTCGCTCACATGTTTGTGCGAAGTTAATTCCAGTGTTTTATTTGGTCATGGTTTTATCTTTCAATTACTCTCCTCTAAACAATAAAACTGCAGGATGGCACAGTGTCCAGTCATAGGTCACCTGAGTCATACTGGCACTGCGTATCCACACACACACAACAGCATCAGCGCACACACCATTTCCCATGAGTCAATGAGATTTATGCCCTGCTCGGCCCTAAGTAAGGCAGCTGGATGCCCCATGGCCTTCTGGGTAAAATGAAAAGTCTCTGGGAGATAAATTATCAGCGGCCTGGCTGATTTGGCCGTCGCGCTTGGCCACTCAGGCTAGCTGCTGTTTATAATTGATTAGCCTCCCACAATGTTTTCTCATTTAGCGACCTTTGTGAAACACGGTCACGGTCATAAAGCCGAAACCTCCCTCCCTTCCCCTCCGTGAACACGTCCTCAACCGACAGCGACGAACGAAGGCAAAGAAAATGGAGGATGACGAAAAGGACACTATAGGGCACCTGATCTGAAGATCTAAATCACTTACAGCAGCACTTTATCCACTTTGTGCTGCTGTATCTGATGGTGGATCAGCTTAAAATCCTAAAGAAAAGTCGAGCGTCAACAGGTGCTGTGCGATCATACCTAGTCATGAGGATTTTCGAGATAAGTACATCCCCTGTAAGCCTGTTCGCTGCTTTTCGAATAGTAAGAAATGGCGATATGTTGGATTTCCAGCTCAAAGACTTTGGCACATGGCGCCGTCCTTGACACTCTAATTACCCGGCAGCCGGGTAGGACCTATATATCACCATGTTTACACTTGCGGTATCGATCTTGATGTAATGGGCCAGAGATTTCTGCCTGTCAAATCTCTTTCCCCCCATCCTCCTTCCTAACTTTCATTTCTTGAGAGTAGAGAAGGGTAGATGTGGGAGGTCATCTACTCATCTCCCATAAGACACATTTTTTGTGCATTTCACTGTCTCTCTGTGTTTGTGCAAGTGTTTGTGTGTGTCTGTGTGTGTGTGTGTTCGTCTTGTCCTTAGCTGAAAACTCAGTAATTAGATAGTGATGGGTCTCTAATGGATTTGACTTAGTGCATTAAGGTGCAGGCGCAGTCCCTGAGGAACATGCCCACAGCACAACAATCACATCAAAACAACAACAGTGACTCCGTAGAAAGAACAGCTTAAAAAGTAGTTGCCAAGGGCAGCTGCTGATAATGAAAAGATGAATGGTGACAAGGAGAAACCCAAATTAAAACTAAATGAAAACACAACAGGAATTCAATTTGCCAGGACGTTTTTAATTACAGGATGCGTCAAATGTGTTGATATTATGTAAGATGATGTATGATCTGTGGAAATGTTTTAACTCACTTGAACTAAATTTTATGCAACATGTCACATATGAATGTTAATTAAAGGGATATACCCAAAAATGAAAATTCTGTCATTGTTTACTCATCCTGCACTTGTCCCAAACCTGTATTTTCCTACTTCTGCAGAACACAGAGGAAGATATTTTGAAGAATGTTCTTCTATAAGAGAAAAAAAAATCCCAGGGGTCATTTCTTCTGTTGTAACTTATGAACTCTGTAACCTTTAAAAAAAAAGGAAGAGACTAGTGTTGTGATTTAAGGAAGTATTTTTTTATATATAAGAACACTCACGAGGAAACATGACTCTAGCGACTTTAATCACACACAGCCAAAATGTCACCCTTGTTCTGTATTTCAGATGTCATTCTGGTGTCTTTGAGGATTACTGTACATTATCCAGGACTAAACTGAAAATATTCCAACATAATATTTATGAACCTATTTGCTCACTACTCTATTATATACTGTATATTTTATTTTCTGCTTTGAGACAAAGGCATTTTCGTTCACTTCTTTTTACTAAGATCAAACTGTGACAAATTATGCAACCACTAAAATGACAACAGTACAGTGAAAGTAGAATGCACTTAAATAGGTTTTAAGGCACTGAAAATCATCCATAGTCAAATCTGACACTCGTTTAAAAATGTAAAGGTCGCTACCTTAAGAAAAATTATGATTGGAAATGTGGTGTCAGCCTTGTATATCTTGTGATGGTTGCTTAAAAATGTATGTGTGTTATAGTTATTGGATTAATTGGAAAACCTGTACAATTATTGCTACAGTAATAAAAACAGCATTCCCAATAAAACATTAAAAAAGATGTTTAGTTTGACACATTTTGATTAGAGAAAATCAGATGAGAGAGCAAGTAAAACTAATAAAGAAACACCTGGAATATTTCTTAATTGCCCTATTTTAAGACATGGCAAAAATGGCAACACCCACTCAAACCAAAAGTTAAAACATTTACAATTCACGCCTTTGTTGTTCAATTAATTATGATATTTGTCACAGTGCACACAGCAGGGAGGAACGAGGAACACGGAGACGAGGATAAACTTCAAAATAATAGTCTTTAATGACGACATCAGGGCAAGACAAGGCAAGGTTGACACAGACAGGAACACCGGGGAATAACGAGTAGACCAGACCAAAACTAACTAAACAGGCAGGAACTAAATACACAAGACAATCACCGATAAATATACACACCTGAACTGAATAAACTAATAATCACACATAACAAGGACAGGAACATGACCAAATAAGGAAACAAGAGGCGGGAACACATGACACTATTATGACAATATTATGATGAAAGAAAGCTATTATGATTTTCTTTGCAAATTGTAGTTATTTTATCCCTACCTGGTCTCATGGCATTTACGTACCTGGGTGCACTTTTTAGCGTGACATGAAATACGTACCAATAAGTACATATCACTGCAGTTTCCAAAATAAATGAACACTTTCCCACAAATTTACAGAGTTGAGATAAATAAAGCATAATTTTCACACAATTACTTGAAGAATATCATGCTATGACTTCAAAACAATATTAATATGCTGGGAGATGTGAAAACTGATGCTTTTGAACGTTAGCATCACACACATCCAGCTTCATATCTATGGGTTTTCATAGATGATAAGCTTGTTCGGTAGCTCACGGAGTACAGAGACGGACTTAAGAGACGAGAAGCACCGGTTCGAAGCCGGTGTAACTACGGTTCGACAAAGCAGTTAAAATCTGCGTAAAAGGAAGTTCAAATGGCACAGTTGCATCAGCTGATACGTTTTTATATCAGTTTTGCATTTGTTAACACTATCGGGTAGGTTTAGGGCTGGATTTGGTGTAGGGCATATTTCCAACACCATAGAGCATTAACCTTTAGCGACAGTCCCCGGATATTTGAACTCTGAACCGCCACAATACGTATCTGAAGCAACGTAATAAAAAAACAGCAATAAGTACCAATATCTACGTAATAAAAACGTGCCAGGGTTCACATATTGAACCTGTGTTTTAGCGCCACTCAGTGGACGTTTCTATTTGAAACTGCGGCGAAATGTGCAGCAAAGTACGTAAAACAGTGTCGCACAAAAAGTGCGCAGAGGTACGTATTTTTATGAGACCAGGTTGTTTTATCCAGTATGATATGGACATGAAAATAGTACTGTAGGTGTTACCTCTACACTTACCTCTAGCATATGTTGTGGTGGTCTACTTTACAGTGTGTTAGCCTAGCATTGTCAGCAAATAACCAACTGAAATACTGGAAATGTGTGTTGTGTTCCACTGTGCTGGTTTTCTAATTGTTTTTCTATGTATATATGCATTACATGGGCATGTTTGACCAAGTCTTGCAGATTTTTCAGCAACTCACACATGAGCGCTGCAAGAATATAGTTCATCTGGAAAAAGAGAGCAAGACAGTACAATTAGTATCTCTCTAACATGAACACTTTGGTTAACTGAGCTGAGCTGATTTATTTACTCCTTCCCGTCTGCATGGATACCATAAGTGATGCCACTGTAGGTCATGATAGTCAGTCCAATTAACTCTGAGATTCAGTCAGTGGTTCAGTGTCCAGTTGCTAATGTGTGCAAGCGTGTTTCCACAATCCACGCTATTGTGTGTATGAGAAAATGCTAAAGCTAAATAAAAAAATCTTCAAACAATGACATTTACTTTTGATAATTTCATCACTATATCTGTGTAAATCTCCCTCTCTCTCTGTCGTGGGGATACACAGTAATGTGTTTAGAGTGCTGATAAAACTCTTAACTTCACAGATATAATCACTACTATGATCAGACATGTTCTGTTTTCATTCATCTCTACAGTCACTGTCTCAGTTAAACTGTCTTTCTCTCTCATTACTGTGGCTTAATGTCTGTGATGTACCACAGTACAAAAAGTGAACAAAGGATTAGATTAGTTTGCCTCAAAGCCCTCAGTGCAATCAGAGTCTTTTTTAGGCCAGTCAGTTCACTCTGTGGCCATCTTGGTAACACCCCAGGGCAGCTGTTTTCTATGGAGGCATGCAAGTACAGCTCCTATGTACTTAAATGGAAAGACATCTCTAAAACTGTTTGTCAAGTTACATTACAGGAACATATTTTATATGTAAGAAATGGCATCATAAATATACCTTCTTTATCTCAAGTCATGCTAAAAAAACTGCACTGTAAAAATGTGCTTCATGTGGTACCAACTAAATTAACCGCTTCTAACCAAGTAAAACAAAAACAAAGCAAAAAACTATATACAGTATGTATGTATGTGTGTGTGTGTATATATATATATATATATATATATATATATATATATATTGTAACATTTTAGAATGTGGAACACTTATTCACTATTGACTAGGACTTTTCCTCAATAAATTCCTAATTTCCTGCTTATTAATAGTTAGTAAGGTAGTTGTTAAGTTTATGTATTGGGTATGATTAGGGATGTGGAATAAGGTCATGTAGAATAAGGCATTAATATGTACTTAATTACTACTAATTAATGGATAATATTCTAGTAATATGCATGCTAATAAGCAACTAGTTAAGAGACCCTAAAATGAAGTGTCACCATGATCAGGCTGACTAACAGTTATATAAATAAATATTTTTGATTTCAATTAAATAATTTCTATTTTCACTACAGTTCAAAAGTTTGAAGACAGTACGATTTTATTTTACATAAATTAATACTTTTATTCAGCAAGTCCGTATTTAACTACTTATTGTGTATATAATTTATATATATATATATATATACTTGTTAAAAACATTTATATATATATATATATATACACACTTGTTAAAAATATATACTGTATACATACTTGTTAAAAAATTGATGATATACACAATGAGTAGTTAAATACAGACTTGCTGAATAAAAGTATTAATTTATGTAAAATAAAATCGTACTGTCTTCAAACTTTTGTAGTGAAAATAGAAATCATTTTATTGAAATCAAAAATATTATTTTATATAACTGTTAGTCAGCCTGATCACTTCAAGTTCAACTAAGTTAAAGTTCCTACTAAGTTACAGAGAAATCACAATGACATAGTTATAGAGGTACTTATTACCAAACAAACTCATGAAAGAATTGTTTTTTTACCTTTAATGATGTCATCTGAGATTTGAGATCGACAGTACTTCATGCCGTGAAAACTTTATTTTGTGGTTTCCAAGGCTGACAAGACTGAAAGAGTTTGAAAGTATGATACATCTTTTCTCTTCACCAACTCTTCCTCCTTCATGTTCTCAAGTCATATTCTCACTTGGGTCAGATGGCCTAAGAGCTTCTTCAGAGGTTCACTGAGGTCTGAACTGAGCTGTGAAAATCAAGGGCTTCGTCTCTCTAACACACACTCACACACACTCACACACACATATACACACACTTCTGGAACTGGAACAAGCTGAAATAAATTCTTACATAAAAGCTGACATGAAGTCTCTCAAGCAAACCTTTCTGAGAAACAGAGAGGGCGGGAGAAAGAAAAAGAGAGAAAGACAAAGCAAACCGCAGACAGAAGTGTTGAGAGAGCGGCGATGGTTTTTGACTGGTTAAACGGTGATGTAATGGCTGTGTGGAGGCCCTGTGGGGTCAGCAGAGAGCATCCATTACGATTCCGTGGCATTAATGTGATAATCTGAAGCCTAATGAGAAACCGCCTCAGGGATGTTGTTTGAGAACAAGGGGTTGGGATGTCACCTTCAGTCTTTAGCCCTCTCCGCTTTACCCTTTCAATCTCAGCCGTCCTGTCTCTCTCTTTGTCTGTCTTTGAACTATGAGGTCAGTGCATTAGCCTTGCTGGAGGAGCTGCCGGTGAAGTCCGTGTGTTTAGCCGGAGCGGATGACCCTGTACACACACACACCTGTGGCCCACGCGTAAAACAACATTATCAAGAACAAAGTACGCTCTTTTTCTTTTCCTCTCTGCTCCTTTGAACTTAAAGGACAAACACTACATAGCTAAAATTATGTGGAAGCCCTCCTCTAATTGGTGGATTTTGCTCATTTAGCTACGCACATACTAACAAGGGCAATAAATTAAGCATAAAACATAAAACTCTTCTTAACAGAGATCTATCTATCTATTTATCTATCTATCTAGCGTTCTATCTATTTATTGCTCTATCTATCGTTCTATCGTTCTTTCTATCTATTGTTCTTTTTAAACTTTTTCCAAACTTTCAAACAAGGCTTCGTCTTTACAAACTTTGCTTTTCTAGCAAAATTTCAAATAATTCTACTTCCTTATGTTCATATTTAAATCTGCATCCAGTTTGCATCTGCTCTTTTCAAATTACAGTTTTTCTTAGTTGCTTTGGTACATTTCTCAGATCGGACCTGAAATTCTCAAAACTACTTGTTCAACTTCAACATAATCTAGTCACTTGTGCACAAACAATTTTTTATTCTTTTGAACAAATTCAAAAGTTTGAATGCTTTTGTACGTTCATGCAATTGATTATGTACACTTGTCTGCTGTGTCCTACATTATCAGTTGCTTATATCATGTTGATCAAAATATAATTTATACTGGTTATAATAGTCTTACCTCCCAAAACATCTAGGCATTAGTTCATTGCTTACAGTTTTTCTCAGTGGCTTTGTTGCATTTCTCAGATCAGAAATGAAATTTTCAAAACTACTTGTTCGACCTCCACATCATCTAGTCACTTGTGCACATCATTAAAGCAGTTTCGCATTCTTTTGAACATGTTACGATTGCTTTGGTACATTCTTGCAACTGATTATATACATTTGTCTGCGGTTTCTTACATTATCAGTTGTTAATATAATGTTGCTCAAAATGTAAGGCATAAAATGCAAAATGGTTGATATAGTTGTCATAAACTGTCAAGCATATTTTCTATACATTTCTATTAGACTTTTTGTAAATGTGTCATGAATTGTGCAAGTGAATCTTTACTTTCACTAATGAAGAGAATATAGATCAACCAATTCGTTTTTCTCAGTCGCTTTGGTGCAGTTCTCGAATCATCCTTAATATTTGCAAAGAAGTATATGCATTTCTCAAAACAAATCATACAAACAGCACCACACGATGGATTTCCTGCTAAAGCCTGTAACTTACTCAAAATCTTTAGTTCATCTCTCAAAAGTAAGTATTTATGTCAATGAACATATCAGAGCCATCAGAATGAAAAGTCCTTGTGTCATTGTTCACAATGTCATGCTGTCAATATAACAGTGCACTCTGTTAGTATTACCTGATGTAAACTATGGCAACAGTTTGGATGACAGTTACTGTACCGAAATGCAGAAGGCTGCGCTTCTTATGTATGCCATATATCCTTTCAAATGTACAAATTTACACATTACTGTATGTGGGATATTGATTGAAAGAGACGGTTTCAAAATGTTTGAATAATTGAGGATATGGTTGATCTCCCAATATTTAGCTGCACCCTTCAGCCATTGTAAGGCCATGATTGACAACATAGTCCACAACAAGTGGCCCATATTTCATCTGATATGCGCCTCTGTCCTTGGCCTCTTCTGCCCCTTCCTCTGTTTTGCCTCTGTACCCTTCCACCATGCATCTTTACTCCTCATCTTCCTCTCGGCTGTTGACCCTGATCAACATTTTCTGGATGTTCATCCATCGTCAGAATTTGTAACTCTTGTGTTGTCCTCTGTCTATATATGCTTTCCAATTGAAAATTCATGAGATGCACCTTTGAGCAACTTCAGAGAACAGATGTACGTACTCAGTTGCATGAATGTGCAAAAGCAATCGCAGTTTGTTCAAAAGAATGAGAAACTGCTTTTAAAATGTGCACAAGTGACTAGATGATGTGGAGGTTGAACAAGTAGTTTTGAGAATTTCATTTCTGATCTGAGAAATGCACCAAAGCGACTGAGAAAAACTGTATAAACCAGTTCTCTGAAATAGCTCAAAAGTACACATGAACCTTCAATTGGAAAGCATATACAGACAGAGGACAACAGAGCTTTGCCCAGCAGTTCTCGGCAGCACAGAAGCAGACTGAGGCGATCAAACACATCATGCACCGGAGGAAACCTGCTGCTTCCACTCCGTTTGCAGCCCCTCAGCCTGCTCGTCGCCGTCGGTGCCCCCCTGTGGCCGACCCTGCTCCCACACAGGATCACCAGGATTTCCACCAGGTAGCATCGTAGAGCCGGTTGCAGGCAGGACGCCCAGCCCGTCCAGGCCCCTGCCAAACCTGGCAGTAAGTGCAAGTGCAAGAGGCCCTGAGACAGGCGACCCAGAGATGGAGGAGACTGCTCATTGGGAGATGGTGACCGTACCACTACCTCCCCCAGAGGAGGGCCGGGTGGAGAATCTTTTGTTTCGTTTTGTTTTTGTTCCGCTGCTGGCCCAGCAGCCAGCGGTACCAAAAACTTCAATAAAAAAGCAGTTTCCTCAGTCTCTGGGTCTCAAGAGGAAGAGAGTGGTGAACCGTTCATCATGGGATCAATTCCCTCCTCCTCTCTTATCAGCAGGTAGCAGTGGGTTGCCCAAGAGCACCCCTCTTGCCCATTCGTGGAACCAGGTAAGGGCTGTTGCACTCGAGTCCCCTCTTCATGGCGTCACACGCCGGGCTGTCACAGGCCTCAAGCTGGGCTCCTGCGTTTTCTCCTGCACGAGGAGGAATCAGTTGAGTGTCACACTTCACACCAGACCCCACCCCCTGCCGTCACAGGCCCCGGGCCGTGTCCCTGTGTTCCACCACGCTGCCCCACCATGGGTACGTCAGTGGCCCCTCTGGTTCCGCTGGCACGGTCTCTCGGAGCCTGGCTAGCGCTCCCCAGTCCGTCTCGGTGGCTCCTGTGGACCATCAGACTCAGTACGCAATTCAGTTCAGCCCTAGCTTTGCTCTGTCCTGTACACGCACTGCAACAGTACGTGGATAGAACTAAGAGCTTCAGGACCTCAGAACAGCTCTTTGTCTGTTATGGAGGACAACAGAAGGGGAAGGCTGTCTCCAAGCAGAGGATGGCCCACTGGATAGTGGATGCCATCACCTTGGCCTATGAAGCACAAGGTGTGCCCTGCCCACTCAGATTGCGTGCTCACTTCACTAGGGGTGTCACATCGTCCTGGGCGCTGGCTCGTGCTGCCTCGCTAGCAGACGTCTGTAGAGCTGCGGGCTGGGTGACTCCTAACATGTTCACTAGGTTCTATAGCCTGCGTGTCGAACTGGTTTCCTCCTGTGTTCTCACCTCAAACGGGTAGTGGCACTGAGAGGTGCGGTTCAGAGTCGGCTTGCGGCATCCTTAACGCCTAAATTCTCCAGAGAGTTCCCTGACCGGGCAAACCCTGTCGAGACTTCCAGCACTCCGGCGGCCAGACGTGGTGGAGTGTCGGGCACCAGGCCTTTCAGCCAATGAATTCTTGAAATCTGGTGTGAGGCTAGTGCCCATATGAGTGACCCTGTTGGAATCCCATATGTATATTCCACGGTAAATTTACTAGAGGTGTAACTGGAAGACCACGTTCTGCCGTCTCTAAATGATGCAGCCTGTGCCATCTCAGAGACTTCCATGTGCAATATGGCCCTATGGCATTACTTAGTAAATGTCACTTAACCCTCTGGGGTCGACACACGCGTATATGCGTTTTGAGGCAGATTTTCCTGATAAGGCCGAAATGAGCTTGAATTACCATTTTTGATCGTACAGATAAGAGCAATACACCATTCGAATCTGTAAGGGGTCTACTTTTATTTGTATACACTCATAATAACAACTAAACTTTGTGCTTTTGAAGAAAAAAGAAAACAAACAGGGTGTGCTCTCTGTCTTCTCCGTCTCCGCGAACTGCTTTTTGAAACACGTCACTAAAATGAACTGTAACTCAGCGAATACTCAACACAGAGACATGAGAGTTATATCTATAGAAAGCTTGAAGTGTCTACTTTGAAATGAAAGTCTTATCGAAAACAAACATTCTGTGATGGAGTAATCAGTATGAAACCAACACGATGTTCAGTCTGTCCCGTCTGACTCATTATCTCTAATGAGATCCCGCCCTCGCGCCGTTCATATGTAAATAGCCGCGTGGGACGTGCACGCGTGCAAACACCCAACACAAACAAAGAAGAGGTCCTCATCACGGCTACTGTTACTGTTTGCGCTGAGTAAAGGAAGGATTTCCCTCGAAAGAAGAACACGATTTCATCCAGCAGAGGAGATCAATCTGATGAGTAAGTAATGTTTCTTTTTTGCATTAGTTAACGTTTTATTGTGACATAAACTTGAACAGATTTACTAACAGTTAGTTGGGGTTTTCCCAAACGACAACATGATGAATGCTATGCCTCTAAGAATGTTTAGACCATGTTTATTATTAATACTCTGTTCACAAATAGATTTTAATAGCGTGCTAAACAATAATAATTAGTTTATCATTTTTCATAGTACAAAGTACATAGTTTTATTGTACAAAGCATGCTTGAGTCTGTGGCTACAGAATCATATCATAGGCTACTATAAAATCATACATACTAGACTACATGACTACAAAATCATAGTTGGGTTTTTCCCAAACTATAATTCCTGACTACAATGTTTGAAATCGTGTAAAACATTTTTAATATGAGGGGCAATTCACTGTATTTAAATTTCTTACGGCGCGATGTTTTCATGGTCTATATAAAACAATAATAGTAATATAAGTGTACACTGTAACATGATGAACGCTACGAGTCTAAGTATGTTTAGTACATGTTTATTATTAATAGCCTACTCTGTTCAGAAATAGATTTTAATAATGTGCTAAACAATAATTAGTTTCTCAGATATAAGATTTCTTTCTCTTTTTTATGATAGTACAAAGCATGTGTGAGTCTATGGCTACAAAACTTATGTATGTATATATATATATATATATATATATATATATACATACATACAGATGTTCCTGATATTAACATGCTCACAAATGTTTATTTTTTTTTTTTTATTTTATTGAATCAGATACCAGCACCAGATGTATCCTGATGTCTCTTCAAACTGTTTTCCTCTGAGAGCGCTGCACCAACATCAGATGTTCAACTACACTGATATTTTATGTTAAAACAAGCTCCTTTTCTATTTATTATGTTTTTTTTCTTCTTGAATCCATGGAAAGAAGTAGAAACACTTAAATAACACACGTAAATATCAGGTATGATTTACTTGTTTCACTTGCTGAACAGAATCTGTTGCAGGAATGACTAAAAAGTCTGTTCACATCTCTATGGTTAGATCAGTGTGCACAATAATGTGTCTTTGACCTTCATTATGTATGTTTTGATTATACTGTGTTGTAAATAAAATACAAATAATTTAAAAAAAACTTTTTTTCAATTCAATTTTCAATTCAATTCAAGTTTATTTGTATAGCGCTTTTTACGATACAATCGTTGCAAAGCAGCTTTACAGGAAATTAAGTTTCTACTATAAACATATATATACATATATACATACATGCATACACATATGCACACATATATACACATACATATGTGAAGAAGAAACCCAATATATTTAAGTTATGACAGACTTAACTTGGTAATTGTGTATGTTGTCTGAGGGTTGGCATCCTCCGTGGTCCTCTGAGGTGTTGCCATCATCTCTTCTCAGGTGTTTGGTCATCCCGGATCTTTTTAAGGGTTGGATCCAGACTGACGCTTCAGTAATTCCTAGTTACCACGGGATGTTAATCCCGTGGCAGAATCAGAGAAACAGATAGAGACGTAATTAGCGTAGCTGCTGTTCTATTCAAGCAAAAAAGATTTTTCAATCTCCTCACATTCTCTCTTACCTGCCTCACAGTCACACTGATGAGCCATTAGGGGCCATTAGGGGAGGGCCCTTTGTCTTTCAGGTGAGACTCACTTAATATTCATGGCCATTGCCACGCCCTCGCATATAGACCCTTGACTACAAAACATGTCTTGAAAATTTTAAATCAATATATTGTTTTCTGTGAATGAGTAAGCAGAATAATTTTCACATAATTTTGAAGTAAATTTTCTAGCCTACAAGACTGATTACTCAAAAGTCTTGTTCAGGACTATTTAGTGTGGGTTTTATAGCCTTATTTCAGCTAAATTTTCTTTCCCAAAACTTACTAACCACGCATAATATTTTTTTTCTATAAAATGCAAACATGTACATCCATCTTGGTCACATATTATTGTAGCACAGTTTGTGCTGAATACAAAAAAAATTACATGTTGGTCAATAGTATGTTTTAAGTAGCTGAAATAAGCACAAATATCAGGGCATGTCAAAACATCTCAAGGGCCCCAAAATGACCTCAGACCCCAGAGGGTTAACCCCCTCTGGGAGGAGGTGACTCCGCAGTGTGCCTCTTCCAGCTGGAAGGGCACGCTTTCCCAGTGTTATCCAAGTCCTACTGATTAGGTTTCTCAAGGAACAGCAGTAGTTGACCTTCTCTGTGTAGAGCCCGGTCCTATCATCTGCCCTATAGGAAGGACCAGGAGGCCTACACAGGGCACTGGAGGGGGCAGCTCCTGTGACGCTTTGGTAGGGATCCCAATTCGTCGGTCACTGACGTGACTCGTAGTGACCGACTGAAAGGGAATGTCTCGGTTACGTATGTAACCCTCGTTCCCTGAAGGAGGGAACGGAGACGTCATGTCCCATCGCCACAGTTGCTGTACCACCGCAGAGCTGCTAGGTCACCAGCTCGGCTCCTCAGCGAAAGCATGAATTAATGCGGTGCACCTGCTGTCTCTTATAACCCACGCTGCGGGGTGTGGCAGCCAGATGCAGAATCCACATGCCAATGTCCATTGGTTTGTTTAGTTACACTCGAAATGGATTGGTCTCTCTGGCGAGTTCCCAATTCGTCGGTCACCGACATGATGTCTCAGTTTCCTCCTTCAGGGAGCGAGGGTTACATACGTAAACGAGACATTCTGAATGGTGCACAAACCACATGCATTTGGCAATGTAACTCAGCTAGGCTACACAAACAAATATTTGAAGTATAATATACAGTTTTGTGGTGCTGGATTTTGGACCAAGTATGTGGACAGGGCTACCACATACTTTCCTTTCTCTCGCAGAATCTGTGGCTTGTTAGGACACAAATCCTTGTTTACACGAAAGAGATAACTTTTATCTGGTCAGGACAGTGTCTCTACAACACACCATAATGCCATATTTTGTTCTTTGTAGCACTGGCAGCAAAGAGCGGATATTCCTGTGTCATCGGTTAGTTTCTGCCTACTCGGCCATGCAGTGTAATTTACAATGTCATTTATTAATTTACAAGGTCATTATTATGCAGTTCTGTTCCTGTGTGTGTATTTGTGTTTTGCCAGTAGAATCCACTCATCCTTGTGTGCATATGCGTGTGTGTGTGTGTGTGTTATATACTCAGTAAGTGTGATGTAGTAGACTAATTCAGTTACATTGTGATTACAGGAGCATATCTCAAAGCTCCCTATCAGGATAAGAACAAGATGAACGAGACTGCCAAGGAGAGTGGGAGGAGAGAGGATCGAGAGGGTGAGAGAGAGGGAGAAAGCGAGAGGGTACAAAGAAGATATTGAGGCAGTCAAGATGACAAATAAAGGAGGGAAGACAGATTAAAAGAGGAGAATAACATGGTAAAGGAGACAGAAAGGACATAAATGGTGTCGTTTGTTGGGATCACACAAGCACACAACTCACAAACACTCGCATCTGTACACGCAATCTTACACACACAGTGGAGCTGTTAGATGTATTAGTTTTTCTCTGCGGTGATCTGTCTTCAGTAATGGCTAATACTTAAAGACAGCATCTGTGATAGTGAAGACGAGCAGAAGATGAGTTAGTCAGCGTATGGGACTGGCTCTATGCCTGGGGACAAGCCGTAAGGGCCTGACTCTCAAAAAACATCACTAGTGCACCCTGATGCTCGCCCCTGGCAAACACTCAGCGCCCTACTCTCAAGACGTTACCTCAAACGCCTTCTCTTCTCTTATTAAGACTAAAATACATAGAAGGGATTCACAAAGAATAGTTTGCCCATTGGTAGCAGGGTCAATGACATGGAACTTTTTTTTGTTTGGATATTTTAATTAATTCAAAAATACATAAAAAGCACATTTCTTATGTCAGGGTGATACAACTTCCCTGATTTCACTGTAAAGAAAAAGTATTTGTAAAAGTTAAATGAATTAAAAAATAATAATAATAAAAAAAAAAAAATTAAAAAAAAACTTTAAATGAAAAGTTTGGCTTAATATTTTATTATTATTTAAAAAACAAACTTTTGTCATCTTTTTGAATGGTGCAAGTTTTTGATATCCTCTCTGATAAAATGATCGCCTTGCATCATCATTTTCATCTGCAGAAGAGCTGAACAGAAGCCCAGTTTGCATATTTACCAAAACAATTTTCATTCACTAATCATACACAAATTTGTACGTGAAATCTCTGTGCAAACATTTTCACCAACAAATCATAGGTTTTTTTTTCTGTTTTCTATCTGTACTACAAAATGTACAAACAACTGAAACCACGCATACTCTAGGTGGCCTTATAATCGTGTTCAGATGAAGATTAATACATAAAGTAGGTATTTAATTTTAACAATATTTTATATATAGTAAAAGAGTGCAAGCAAGCAAGCAAGAAAGCAAGCAAGAAAGAAAGAAAGAAAGAAGTCAATTGAAAAAATGTATATCACAATTTAAACATTTTCTCCTGATTCAGAGTTTATATCTCACCTTCTACATTTAGATCTCATAGTTCTGACTTTTTACATCTTGAAATTCTGACTTTTTCCTCTGAATTTGGAGTTTATATCTTGTAATTATTATTATTTTTTTTTGTTGTTGTTTTTTTTTTTTTTTTTTGCTTATTTGTTCTACAGGGCTAAGCACCCTCAAACGAAATCAATAGCACCCCGTTAAAGCTGTAATAATGGCATTTCATTGCAGATTTGGAAAACTATCCAGTGCTCTGGGAGATCGGTTTCTATTTATTTGCAGCATTGAGCAATGTAGCTAATCACAGACATATCTGCTTATTTCTTGCACGCAACAGCAGATCAGTTAGAATTAACGTTTAAGTTCAAATCGAAAGTTTTTGTTCAGGTGCTCTGTTCAACACAAATCATTTTATTAGAACTAGATGCTATGTAAATAAGAGATTTACTGTGCAGCTTAGAGAATTTTCATTGATTATCACGTAACTTTGTGAGATCGCGATGAACTGAGTAACGCTTTTTAGTGATTATAAAGGAAGCGTTATTTGAGCCATAACAATGGACAGCACAAATAATACTGTGTGTGTTTGTGTGTGTGTATGTATATATACTGTATATATATATAATACTAAGGTTACAGCACCCTAACTAATTTAAGGAGCATCCTCAGTGATTGATTCTGGAGCCTGGGTAATTGTCACTTTTTTTTGGCAGAACATGTTTTCATAATCATGTACAGCAGGGTAATGAAAGGTCTGTATGTTTATTGTGATTGATGTAGTTTTGAGGTTTAGAGAGCATCTTTAGAGAGCACCATATATTTGTTCAGAGAAAGACTATAAAGGCAAGGTTGTATGAAAAACCTTATATGAGATGGTTTGGGCCTGTTTTATGCAAATTATGCATGTGGTTACATACATGTTGTGAATTAAGCAGAATTTTATTTATTTAAGTTCTACTGTGTGTGCACAAAATAATCCATGCAATTATTAGTGAACAAGACCTACTATTCCTCAGTGAGTAACTTGCAGTTTTATACCTCAATCTAAAGTTGTGTAGACCTTCAAATAATCTTTCCTTTTATGTTTTTATCTACTCAACTCATCAATGACCCAAGTACAGACATTGGCACATGCTGTCTGTTGTTTTAGCACCCGATTCAGTAAACAAATTGCACAAATAGTGCTATTAATAATGCTTTGTTGCTTCATTGCACATGAAAGATAGCACGAAAGAAGAGACTGACAGACAGAAATAAGACAAGAAAGGGAAAAAGTGACCTTACGTTTCACTGATTTGCGTCTTTTCCATGATGGAATTTTGAGCAGGAATTTCACTGTGCTGGAAACATTATCTTTCACTTTAGGAACTTCATATCATTAAACAGCATTTCCAAAAAAAACTTGTTCTTGAATGAAACGTTGGGTCTTTTATAACAGCATCAATGCACACAGGCCCAAACTCACTTTCTTTGAAAAGTGGGAGAGAGATTTTCAGCACGATTAGCCCCACTAGCAGTCCTAATTGTTAGTCTGTTTCCATGGTGATCACTGTCTTCCAGCTGTGCTTGCCATGCCTGACGGGGGGGAGGGGGAGTGGGGGTTGTATTGTTGGGTAACTGGACCTACTAAATCGGTCTGATGAGATGTGCTCCTTTTCACTCATGAGTTAATTAAGAGTATGTTTGGCATCTAAATATGTTGTACTCACAAGTGTGGAAAAGATATCTTGCAATATTCTCACCGGCAACTTTATTAGGTACATTTTTCCACACTCTAAAAAATGCTGTGTTATATTTTTAACCCAGATGCAGGGTAAACTGTGCCAAACCTGTTAAATTTGTCAGTGGTCATTTTGTGTTCTTTCCTGAGACAAAACTTGACTGACGGGAAACTTCCTAAATTAAATTAAGTTTGTATTACATTGTATTCCTATCAAATATAATATATATATATATATATATAGAGTCAATGGTCCATTTGAGCGATAGGTGGCGGTAAGGCACTTATAAGTCTGCAATCCGCCGTAAAGAAAGAAGAAGAAGAAGATGTGTCACACGCCGGATGTTGTGAACGCGCTAAGGACATTTGGACCAGGTGGCAGATCAGAGGTAAAAACGATATATAAATACTGTTCAGTTTCTTGCACAGACCGATCGTTTCGTGTCTTTACACCTCAATGTATCGTCACGAGCTGCAGGGTTTAATTTGGTTTTGTCTGTGAATGTTTTTTTTTTACTCTCAAAGCCGTGAGTACCATTGATTGACATTATATGACTGACAGACTGCAACGGTTTGAGTTAAAAATCTTTGTTTGTGTTCTACTGAAGAAACAAAGTCACCTACATCTTGGATGCCCTGAGGGTAAGCAGATAAACATCAAATTTTATTTGTTGGGTGAACTATCCCTTTAAACTAATGGACAAAATTGGAATATCACGTAAAACAGTTGTAATTATGCCATGGTCTGTCTGAATACTCAATTCTGATTGGCTGGCAGGTGTCCGCACAGGTAGTTCCAGGTCAGTTTAATCACGTTCTATATTAATGCGCTTACTATAAACATTGGTAACCATAGTAACATACAGTTAGAGTTGAATAGTAATACAGACGTAAAAAACCGTCACTTTTATCGTTCCGGTCAAATATTGCAGTGCAAATATTATTAACATCTTTAATATGTGAATGCTGGGAAATGACCATGGCATAAATGGGATAATCAACGGCTAGTTGTGCATTAAACGATTTGAATGCACAACGTATTTTAATGCACAGCTAGCCGTTGATTATCCCTTACATACTCATCCAGTGAGTTGAAGAGAACAAAATTGTCACTTCCTGATTAACTTTCACTAAATATCACAAAGAAAAATAAAATTTGCTGCAGTAGGAGAAGACACTGTATATAATCATTTTTGTATACAATACATTTTGAGTTTCAGAGCGTGCAGACAGAACGCAGTCATGTTATCATGTTAGCTGGTTGGTCCAGTTTTATACTGTCCCATCGCAAAGTCACATGTATTGTTTTATGCGCATTATGGAATTTATTTGTTAAAAGTGTTTCCATCGTAGTTTATGTGCATGTTTTCTTACTTAATTGAGCGCAATCAGGCTTGTATGCACATTTTTACCGTTTATGTGCATCTTGGCATTTCCATCCAGCATTTTATTTTCATGCAATATCCCAAAATGTGCATAAAACAGGGTTTTTTTGCACATTTTTTTGCAACTGTGGTCACGATATGCGTTTGACGGGTTGAAACTTAAATGTTATATATATATATATATATATATATATATATAATATTTTAGAGTGCATTTTTATTATTCAAAATGAAAAGCCTTCAATAGGTTGACTGACCTAGCACTATGTCAAAAATCAACCCAGCCTTTAGGGTTAATTAATGTATAAAACCCAATTAATGTATATTGACCCATGGGTCAAAATAACCCAGCTTTTGTTCTGACCAATATTTACCCAGCGCTGGGTTGCCAAATGACCCAGTATTGTTTTTGTTTTTTTTAACCCAGCATTTTTTAGAGGGTAGTACCGGGTTGAACCCATTTTGCCCTCGGAACTGCTTTAATTCTTTGTGGCATAGATTCAACAAAGTGAGTTTCTGCCATGTGATTGGCTGATTAGATATTTGCGTTAATAAGCAGTTGAACAGGTAAGCTGGGTTGACACTATTGATTAATTGACTTTAATCAATCTTCATTTTGAGGAACCACTATTGATTTTTTTTGTCTTTTTTTTTTGTCTTTTTGTCTGTCTATCCATTTTTTTTTATATATAACATACTTTTTTGTGTCCTTTTTAAAGATTGCACACATTTCATGTCTTACATTTCAGAATGGTTCAGATTTTTTGACATTTCTTTTCCATTGGTTCTCCGTTGATTGATGGATTCAATATCGTTCCATTTTTCCCTCACTCCAAAAAGATTTTTAAAAGGCAAAGGCATTGTGGAACAGCAGTAGTTTTCAGTCATACATAGACGCCATATTCACTGATGGCAATGAAAATGAGACCGTGAGGGACAGAATGTCACACCTTGCACCTGCGTGTCAATCATTCAGTTGCAGCAACAATAAAAATCCATCTTTGCTCATATTTCCTGTGGACAAAATGCTCATGAACGCAAGAAAAACAAATTGCTGTGTAAATTGCTTGTACATATTTCAGCCCCACTTTATATTAGGTGACCTTAACTACTGTGTACTTACATTTAAATTAATCATTTGGTACAATGCACTTATTGTGTACATACATGTTTTTACATTGTACTTATATTTTTAAAAATACCTATATGTAGTTACATCTGTAATTAATTTCTGTAATTACATTTATAATTACACTGTTGACCCATCCCTTACATCTTAACCCACCCTTAAACCTACCCATACCACCAAACCTATTCCTAACCTTACCCATATCCCACCTAAAAGCAGCAAAAGTGTTTTGAAATACAATATGACCACAATAAGTACAGTACATTGTACTTATTTTTTGATGCAAGTACATAGTAGTTAAGGCCACCTAATATAAAGTGTGACCCATATTTCTACCTTATATATAATTTTTATTAAACGTTCCAGTGTAAGTAATCTTAGAAATGGTGGGTCACTTTTGGCAGCCCTCCCTGAGGGACAAAGAGAGTCTCACCATCCGTAGCCAAACTGCTAATTCATCCGGACATGCTATTAACAAAACCGCCTTTGTTGGGTAAACAATAATTACTATTTCAGGTCTGCAAGTGCTTTTTTTTTTTTTTTTTTTTCCTAGCTGCAGGGAACGACTCACAGGCTTCTGCACTGTGCTTACTTTGAGACTCTTTTTAAATTCAGGTCTCAGACCCACCGAGATGAGTTTAAGTAGCAGCAGGGAAATGCAGAACATGGCTGTTTTCATGCTGCGATCATAAACAAGCCTCAAAACACTCAAACACACACAAACCGCCTCAAACATACAGGCAGGAGGAGACCTCAGTTGAACTCCGCTGATTCATTAGGCTGCGACGATATCTGCAAAACATTACCCTCTCGCACGAAGAGCAGAAATGTTCATTGTGTCACGCTGAGAAAACTATATGTGTTCAATCTAAGATAAAAGCGGCAAATCTGTGCACACAGCGCGGGGCTATAAGGCTGATTTGCTTGAAATTGTAATGTCATTATGAGTCCTTTAATGTTTCTAGCATAGATACTCAAGACAGACGCCTTGCTGGAAAGCTCCTGCTCGTGTGATTTCATTGGCTGAGAGATATTTGATGTGTCAGACCATCACGGCTGGGCAGATGAGGTCTTTAGTTTGAATGGTCTCGGATTTGCTATTGGACGTCAGAGCAAACAGTCAGAATTCAGAGATGATCTCTGAGGAGGTTTTTGGCCCAGTTTGGCCCCCAGTCATCTCTCCAAATGCCACTCTATAATGTTGTAGTGCTGGACTCTGTAGTGCCCAAGCTATTTGTCTCTTCCAAATTTGTTACAAGAGAAATGTGATGAAGCCAGTACAGTGTCTAGATTTTATGACTGGGGTGGCCCCGTGTGGAATAGACTCATTCACAAATTGTTAAATTATATTTTTATATACTATATATTAGAGGTCGACCGATTCATCGGTTTTGCCGATAAATCGGCACCGATAGTTGATTGTCACAACTATCGGTTATCGGCAAAAATCCATGCCGATAGTTTTCCGGTTTGCAACCGTTGCCAGAATGGCTGAGAAGGGTCCGCTGGCATTATACAGTATGAGAGCGGCCTCTAGAGGCGGAAATCACTGACAGCACGTGTTGTTTATTTTGACACGTGACACTGCGCGCTGCACAGAGCGGGAAACTCCAGACGAGCATTTAAATACAGCCGACAGAAAAGCCTGCCGCGGAACAGAGCGCCATTCACATAGTTTTCTATTAAATTACATTATATTTGTCCCAAATCGTTGTGAATGTATATAATGACTTCACCCTAGGCTATAAATTATGTATTGTGCATTTTTCAGCAAAACGTTTGTCTTTCTGTGGCTCTAATAAAGTCTGGTGTGTGTGTGTGTGTGTGTGATACCTCTGAGTTCTCCTAGAGGCAGCGCTGCGCGACTAAATTTTTTTTTTTTTTTTTTGATTAGATAATTATCAAGTGTTAAAAAATAGAAGCAAATAAAGTGTGTGAGTACACATACAATATCCATATGTATGTAATTTTAATGCTATGGCCTTGTGTAGATATTTAAACATGGCCATCTTTAAGCGTGATTGTTGAAATTAAATGGTAACACTTAACAATAAGAGTCCATTCGTAGCATTAATGAAAACTGTAGAAGTATTGTTCATTGTTAGAGTGTTTTTATTTCAACATTCACTATTAGCTACTAATAGGCTATATTTTTACATTTACAGTTTTTTCTTTTAACATTAGCAAATTATGAAATAACTTTAATGATCAATATAGTAAATTCATTTACAAAGTATGGTTCAGTACTGTTGCTGCTTTTTTTTTTTAAATAGTAAAGCACTAGCTCTCTTTCAGTATCCATTTTGAAAACTATCGGTTGATTAATCGGTATCGGCCAGTGTGGTCCAACCTAGCTATCGGTATCGGTAAAATCCACTATCGGTCGACCTCTAGTATATATTATACTTATACTATTATTATTATGCATATATTTTTTACATTATAATAATTTTTAAATAAGGTTTTTATTATTTATATTTTTGATTGTTGTTGTTGTTGTTATTATTATTATTATTATGGCATATGAGTATTGGTATCAGTATCTCTTATACATTTTCTGTCTGTTCTTTAATAATTCTGTATTTTAATGCATTTAGATTTAGTATCACTTTAGTTGTTCAGCCAACTGTTAAAAATAATGTTCAAAAGAGCAAAACTCAGTTTACATAATACTAATTTCACTCTAATATTAATTTCATGTAATAACTTCATATTATTTATAGATCAAATTCAATGTGTAGCTGAATATACAGTGTGTGTGTGTATATATATTATCAATTCAGTTGATTAGCCAACTATTAAAAAAATAATGTTTAAGGATCATAACACGAGAAGAAGATTTATTAGTTTTGACTTCAGTTCAGACTTTAAAACTTTCTCCAGTAAATCATTATTATTTTCACAGTAAATATTTCAGACATTGCTTTCAACTCAAAGCATGATACGCAGAAAATAACCAGATATGAGGTGATGTGACACATCCGACCATGTCAAGGAGAAAATGGATGATCATAGCATTTGGTGTCATGTTCCACTTAACACATTATCACAGTGTCTGCGAGAGACGTAATCATTATTTATAGAGTCGCACTTCCACATCTGATTACTTCAAGCCTCCTTGACTTTCACAGGCCAAGGGTGCACTTCTTGATCACAAATGTGACAATGCAGTGCTATCGATGGTGGTCTCAGTCATAATTTAAACTAAAGAGGTTCTGTGTGGTTTGATTGAAGGTCTGCCTCTGAGTCAGGGCTCTGACTCGATAGCCAATCATAATTTAGCATTTTGAAGTGACACCTGGGCTGGCCAATCAGATAGTAGGCAACCCATATGGAGGCGCCCCTGATGATGGAGCAAATATTAGCACAAAATGATTTTCTTTTTTTAAACCCCTTACCCCTCTTTAGCTCAGCTGCAATTTTTTGATGAGCAAATGTGAAGTGTGATAATTGGAGTGTCATGCGTCTGCATCTGTGCGTGCATGCCGTGGCATGCATGCACATGTTAGTCTGATGTTTGTTCCAGACTAAATGAGTACCTGTTTCAGAATATATTTGCACTGTATGTCTCATGCAGACGTACTGTGAGCAGAGTCGTGTCGTCATGGCAACCATGAGCTGGAGGGATGTTTTTTGGCCATATGTACGCAAGTTACCAGCAGGATGTGGCAGCAAAGTCCTCTGATCAAGGCTTCAAAATGTGATTGCTCTCCCTACACTTCTTTCTCTTCTCTTTCGTCTCCTTCTCCACCGACTTCATACAGATGCTACGAAACTGCCGGCAAGATTGTAGTTTTACATCATGTTGTGCGGAACACTCTTGTTTATAGTGAGATTTTGCAGAAAAAAAAGATGTTCTTCTGATGTGTCTTGTCCATTAAAACCTGCGTGGGATTTAAAACCCAAAACTTTGTCACAAGTACACTCTTTCTCTAGGCATTTCTTGGAAACTTACTAAATACTGCATGTAGATTTTGAAAGACTGTCAAATGCATACACCCAATACTTCACACATATTGCATCTTTGAGATCAGAAAGAATGCACAAACTCTCACACACATACATTCACAAAAGAGCAATAGAAATAAAGAGAGGACAATAGGAAAAAGTTAAGGGCATAATGACTTTCAGGGATCCGAAACATTGATTTGATGCTAATTGCATTGTCTGGTTGCATAGAAAGAGAGCATCATTAGTGTATTTAAGTGTAATCATTCTCAAGAGTGAGTACAATGAGCTAACTAACACGCATACATACACACCCGATAACTGCATTCATCAGCATCCCTCATTCACTCCCTGCTTTTTCCTCTTTTCTTCAAGGGATCTGATTTTCATTTGGATGCATCTTCCTTCTTGTTAGACACCCTGCCTAAGCGTGAAATGGTTTCCGTCTGTACTTTCCCCCTGGTTATGCTAACACAGCCTGCTTTTGGTCAGCTGGAAATGAGCCAATCTGGTTGCTTTCTTTGCATTAATATGCATGAGAGAGATTGTGATTTTATTGGTGGGGTGTTATTAATGCTGATTTGTACTTCCCTAACAAAAAAAAACACACATTTGTAGTAACAAACATGCATTTGTGGGGCAGAGTTTGGTGTGGGTTTCCTCAGGGTGCTCTGGCGACCCCACAATCCAAAGACAGGATGGGTATGCTGGATGTGCTAAATTGTCTGTAGGTGTGAATTAGTCCTGTGATGGACTGGCCATCCATCCAGAATGTTCTCCTGTCTATGGCCTGAGATGCTGAAATGGGCTCCAGCATCCCAGTGACCCTATAGGTTAAGGTTTGGAAAATGGATGGATGAACATGCTTTTATGCTATCAGTTGTTCTCTTTTAATGATGGTGACTGAAAAGGAATATACTGTAAACATAGATATGTATAGATGCCCTATTCGACCACTCCAGATCCGCCATGTTGGAACGGTCAGGTTGGAACGGTTGCCGGGCGGTGTGTTTGGGATCATTGTCATGCTGAAAGACCCAGCCACATTTCATCTTCAATGCCCTTGCTGATGGAAGGAGGTTTTCACTCAAAATCTCACGATACATGGCCCCATTCATGCTTTCGTTTACACGGATCAGTCGTCCTGGTCCCTTTGCAGAAAAACAGCCCCAAAGCATGATGTTTCCACCCCCATGCTTCACAGTAGGTATGGTGTTCTTTGGATGCAACTCAGCATTCTTTCTCCTCCAAACACGACAAGTTGAGTTTTTACCAAAAAGTTCTATTTTGGTCTCATCGGACCATATGATCATCCAAATGCTCTCTAGCAAACTTCAGACCGGCCCGGACATGTACTGGCTTAAGTAGGGGGACACGTCTGGCACTGCAGGATTTGAGTCCCTGGCGGCGCAGTGTGTTACTGATGGTAGCCTTTGTTACTTTGGTCCCAGCTCTCTGCAGGTCATTCACTAGGTCCCCCCGTGTGGTTCTGGGATTTTTGCTCACAGTTCTTGTGATCATTTTGACCCCACGGGTGAGATCTTCGTGGAGCCCCAGATCGAAGGAGATTATCAGTGGTCTTGTATGTCTTCCATTTTCTAATAATTGCTCCCACAGTTGATTTCTTCACACCAAGTTGCTTACCTATTGCAGATTCAGTCTTCCCAGCCTGGTGCAGGTCTACAACTTTGTTTCTGGTGTCCTTTGACAGCTCTTTGGTCTTGGCCATGGTGGAGTTTGGAGTTGGACTGTTTGAGGTTGTGGACAGGTGTCTTTTATACTGATAACGAGTTCAAGCAGATGCCATTAATACAGGTAACGAGTGGAGGACAGAGGAGCCTCTTAAAGAAGTTACAGGTCTGTGAGAGCCAGAAATCTTGCTTGTTTGTAGGTGACCAAATACTTATTTTACCGAGGAATTTACCAATTAATTCTTTAAAAATCCTACAATGTGATTTTCTGGATTTTTTTTTTCTCATTTTGTCTCTCATAGTTGAGGTATACCTATGATGAAAATTACAGGCCTCTCTCATCTTTTTAAGTGGGAGAACTTGCACAATTGGTGGCTGACCAACTTTTTTGCCCCACTGTATTTCTATGACTGTAAAGCAATGGAGAAGAAGCTGGTATTTGGGTTCTGCGTAGAACATAACCTCCCTTAAAACACTTTTTTTATGTGTTCACTGGTTTGTCTAATAATATTGTGTATGAGTGTTTACATCAAAAGAGAATTTTATTGTTTTTGCTTTGTTTAGCTTTGATTTGCTTCTGTTTAGTTTTTAGTTTGCTTTGCTTTTAGATTTGATTTGCCTCTGTTTAGTTTTGATTTGCTTTTGTCTAGTTTTTTGTTTGCTTTGCTTTGTTTAGATTTGATTTACTTATGTTTAGTATTTGTTTGCTTTGCTTTAGTTTTTGTTTAAATTTGCTTTGCTTTTTTAGTTTGTTTGCTTTGTTTAGCTTTTATTTGCTTTTGTCTATTTTTTGTTTACTTTGTTTTGTTTAGCTTTGCTTTTTATTTTGTTTTTCTTTGATTTGTGTTTTGTTTTCTGATAAATTAATACAAATTAATACATAAATAACATTTAATAAAATTAAAGGAATGTTGATATTCTTAGTTTGGCCAAACGGTAACACTTCAGAATAGGGAACACTTATTCACTATTAACTACTACTTTTCCCTCAATAAATTCCTAATTTGCTGCTTATTAATAGTTAGTAAGGTAGTTAAGTTTAGGTATTGGGTAGGATTAGGGATGTAGAACCAGGTCATGTAGAATAAGGCATTAATATGTGCTTAATTACTACTAATAATTAATAACAAACCATTAACTATGACTTTTGCCTCAATAAACTACTAATTTTATGCTTATTAATAGTTAGCATGGTAGTTGTTAAATTTAGGTATTGGGTAGGATTAGGTATGTAGAATGTGGTCATGCAGAATATGTGCTTTATAAGTACTAATAAACAGCCAATATGCATGCTAAAAAGCAACTAGTGGGAATTGGTCCCTATACAAAAGTGTTACCTTTAGTTTTTGTATATTTGCATTGTGCTCATTGCATTTCTGCGGACATTAATTTCAATGGAGTTGGCATGGATTTTGTACCACGTCACCTAAGCAGTGGCTTGCAGAAAAGTCTGATTACGTCATAGGTTTGTTGGAAAATCACAGCAGACTGTGCAAACATTTTCCAAGACCCGATTAAACATGTTCAGTCAGTGAAAACAGACGCAAACAAATGCAAACACGATTAACATACTGATCCACCAAAATCCAACAACTGTTGGATGCTGGTGTTTGTTGGTGATAACTAGCCATTAGACAGAAGACCTACCACCTAATATGTGTCATGTGGTAATGCTTGCTGTGAAACACCCAAAAATAACTAATAGTGGTAAAATAATAAAACAAAACCTGTAAAATCAAGATATAAGTATAATATAATGTTTATATTGCACATTGTTGCTACTATAAAAACATCTTATGAAGACTCTGTGACTTGATGAAAACTAATATTTATTTATTTATTTATTAGTGAAATAATATTATACGTATTAGGGTTTTTTTTTTCTGTGATATTTTTTTTCAGAACAATGTGTTGACATTTTGTATTTTGATTTTACATGTTTGATGTTGCATTTTAATGATTTGCATATACCTTGTTTTTTGTTTGTTTGTTTGTTTGTTTTTTCACTGCTGCCCCGATCGAGGGTCATGACCCTCTAAAATAAGAATACTTCGATAACTCTTCATATATTATATATTCTGATAGTCATTCCTGTATTCATGACCCATTGACTTTGCAAATGAATTCTGTCTGAATGCTTTTGTCTTCCATATAATGAAACAACTACTGCATTGACCTCGTGCAAGCTTGCAAATATCATATTTTCTGGCAAACTTACTCTATAGTGTTTATACATCTTTGTAATTCATTACTTTTGTATAATCTGAAATCTTTAAAGATTATTTTCCATCCATCGTTAAGAAATGTTTCCTTGTCTTTCCTTGAACAGCTGCGCCACTGAGCTTTAGTCACATCAGATGAATTCAAGTTCAAATCTGGAAGGCTCAAAATCTAAATGCAGATTATTCCTCCCATAATCCACTGCTCTCTCATCCAGTGTGCTGAGTGGGATTAAAGCCAGACTCTGCCAGATGTGAACAAAGCAAACCACTACCTCTTTACACTTAGGAAAATCTTTCTTTTTTTCTTTTTAGTTCTTAGAGAGAGAGTAAGAGAGAGAGAGAGAGAGTGAAAGAGAGATCAGTGGAAACCTTTCAGTCTCATCCGAGGTCACAGGAAAGGAGGACACGAGGGAGGGTTTCTTAGCCTCCTCCATTTAATATAACATGTATTATTGAAGGTGGAAGTGTGGAAGCACCATGCTAATGCAGGCGATTAGCTGCGCTTGAGAACTCATCCTGAATTTGGCACACAGCACATTAAAAACATCTCCATTTCACATTAAAACAGTCGTGTTTGTGGCTAATTTGCGAAGAAGCGATATGCTATCTGATTGCCGTGGAAAGGGGAGAGGTACCTATGCAGCGTAATGAGTGAGACTTGTGTAAGTGCTAGGCTAAAGCCCCGCAGAGAGCTAGCTGTGAACCGCTAAGTGCAGATCCAAGCAACGCTTCAGCCACCCACAGTACTCGCCAAGCACCTAACCCAATTCCCCTCGCGCTCAGAGCTAGCATAAAAGCACATTAACATCTGCTGAAAGAAGAGCGAGCCAGGGCTGTGGCTATTGTCTCCTAGATGGTTAGCGGATGTCTAAGTGATAGAAATTCAGGAAGACACTGCTTTGGACACACTCTCACACTGAGTTCAAGGCCTTTCCACACAATACAGCCAGACAAAATTTCCATTTATGCGACTTTTCAACAACTGGACGACTAGCCCCTCCTTCTTGTTCCCTAAAGACACACACACAACGTAAAGCACAAAACTATCCAATTGCAGGTTCTTTGTTCTCGTTTCTGGCTGATTGAGGATTTCATAGATGCGTCCAGTTTAAGTCCAGCATCTGCAGCCCGAGGCCTTCTCTTTTATGGGCTGAACTCATGTTCTGAGCGAGAGAAAGAGAGAGAGGGGGGAAAAGCCTGCAAAGATATTACAGCTCTGTCTTCTCTAAGGCTGTGTATATGTAAGTGATAATGGAGAATGTAGAGGAGTGAAAATGTGATTGTGTGCGTGTGTGTATGTGTGCTTGTAAGGTACGGTTGAGGAGACCGGCTCTCCTGCCTGCAGCAAAAAGGAATCATAACCAATCTATTCCAGACAGACAGAAGTAGACAAGGGGGGAGAGCGAATAAAAGAGAAAGTGGAGATGGTGAAAGGGGACTCGGCTTTCTGAGGGGCCTGTGCTGCCAGGCTCAAACACTTCAGCCAGTATAGCGTTTTTTCCCTTGAAAGATCGCAACAGATCACCCTCTTTTTTGCTCTGTCTGTCTCCCCTCATTTCATCTCCACATCCCACCCTGCTGATTTATCTCTAGTTCAGTGGTTCTCAACTGGTTTTGCTTCGGGATTTTGACATCAAGTGGCGACCCAACACAGTACTGAAATAGTTTATGGTTTTGCTCTAGCATTTCTTTCTTTCTTTCTTTCTTTTTTTTTCTAACACTTTAAAATAAGGTTCAGTTGGTTATCATGAGTTAGTTAAAAGCTTTAGACATCCTGAAATTAACATACTTTTACAGCATTTATTAAGCTAATATTCATTTCTACTAGTTCTGTCAAATTGATTCATCACAATCAATCACATCTAAAATAAACATTCGTGTTTACATAATATATGTGTGTGTACTTTGTATATATATAAATACACACATATATGTATATTTAAGAAATATATGTAATATATATTTATATTTTTGTATAATATATGGATATAAAAATTCTCAGTACACATACACATATATTATGTAACCACAAATTTTGGATGTGATTAATTGCGATTAATTCTATTTGACAGTGCTAATTTCTACATATATGTTTTAACATTTTAAATTGTATTAATTAACATTAGGTACTGCATTATGAATGTACATTACTTGATGAACATATGAACAATAGTGTAGATCGTGTTTGTTAGTTCATGACCTAATGAATTTGAAACTTATTGTAAAATGTTACCAATTTTGTTTACTTAATTTAAACATCAATTTACTTAATTAAAATGTGGTGATGTGATACAATTGACCAAAATGGACAAACCTTCATTTCATTGCATTCTATCCAAATTTTATATTTAATGGAAGTTAATGAATACTTATGAGTTTGTGTTGTAACTACATATATTATTTTTAGTTAATTAACTAGTCATTAACTAGTCATTAACTGAAAGTAAATTCTATTTCCCACCATGTGACTTGATGGTTGAGTTATTTATGTGTTATTTTAGTTGTTTTTGGGCAAGATAACAAAAAAGGGAACATTTATAGTATTTATAATGTCTAGGTTGGCGATGTACATAATAAATGTCAAATTTATTCAATGATTTATTTTTTTTTTTTTTTTTGGGTAGAACCCAACACACATAACATTGGATGGAACACATATAACATCATATTGAGGCTCCTTAACTGGAAGACATAAAATAATAATTCTGATGAAGTTGGGTTGATCTAAATTGAGGGAAAATTGTTAATGTAACTTAACTGATTTGTGTGGAAATTATGTACATGATTGCATAATGTAAACTCAAAGCAGTGTTTCCCCTAGCTTTATGGCTTTGGGGGGGCGGCGGCCTTGCGGTGGGGGAGGGGGTGAAACCGAACTTTTATTTTGACGGGTTGCCGTGAATACCTTTACATTTCTGTGTATTTTATATATGAGGATAGTTTTTCTCAAATGAAACGGTCGAATGCTCATGAAGTGACTCTCAGAGCAGTTCTGGAGATGTTGTTCATGTATTTATGTCCTCATTTAGTGAGGCGGCAGACGTATATCACCGCAAGCCTCACGCGCGCTTCTGTATGAGTAAACAAACCCGCGCGTCTGCACCATACATTAACTCAGAGAAACGCAGAAGTCGTTTAGTAGTCGTTTTGCGGCTTAATATTTACAAATAGGAGTGGGAGTGTGCTCACTTGTGTGTGCGCTTACTTGTGTGTGCGTGCGCGAACCGGGGCGGAACTCCGCTGTGTGCGCGATACAGAGAGCGCGACCATGTAACGTAGAGACAGAAATGACATGCCGTCGTGTAAATAGATAAATATCATAAGGCTATTTAGTTTGTTTAATAAAAGAACAAGGTCTAGACCTGTTCTATAGGGAAGGTAACATTGAATGACTTCTTTTGTTGTCTGGCGCTATAGAGAAAATAAAATTAACTTGACCTTCAAGGGGGACGGGGGGTCCCGTTTTTGGGGGCGGGCCGCCCCCCTAAAATAACAGTAGGGGGAACACTGCTCAAAGGATTATTCAGCTCATGTTTGAAGGTGCTTCATTGTGACCAGGCTATCAAGTACTTACTGGCACACCAGCTTTTATTGTTCATTTGTTAACAAGAGGTGCATGAGTGGTGCTTGAGATCGTTTTCCTTGTAAAAGTGTAATTTGTAGAAATTACAGATGGATGGAGATTTTCAGTTCTAGGGCTGCTCGATTAAGGCATAACATCATAATGACGAATAGTTTGGTCAATATTGAGATCATGCTCATTTAACACGATTACTCATTTGGAAACATCATGCATTTATAAAAATGTGTTTTTAACAAATTGTGTTCTTTGACTCAAGGGCGAACCTTTAAAAGGTTTAAAACACAAAGAGAAGAGAGATTGTGTGCTTGCAACACCTGGTTTATTGCGTCTATTCACCTGTTTACTTAACCTTGTTCATAAGGGTTTTAAATTGTAGTTACCGTGCGTGTGAAAGGCGAGTTTAATTCAATAGCGAGTACCTCACAATTTCCCCAATAAACTCCAGCAAAATACAGGTCTTTCAAACAAAAGTACAGATATTTATGTTTAGATTATACATAATAATGGGGAACATCTTGTATAGAGTTTTACCTTGTTGACTGTCATAACAGAATGAGACACGCTGTTTGAATGCTAAATGGAGAAAGAGTTTCTATGAATACAAATTTAACAGCTTATGCTGTTTCTCAAACAAAGCTATTGAATGTCTTTAGAAGGCCTGGAATGTTAAAAAAAAAAAAAAAAACAGTTATGGTGCTTTTATAATAGTTCCCATTTTCTTTGGTTTGTAATGATGTCAGGTTTCACCTCGACCAATACTAGATGTTGTTTGCAAGTGTAAATACCCAGATAATTCGGTGTGTTCAGAGTGATCTACCAAATCACCTTTCAAAGTAGTGAAGGTCATAATGAAATTGCCTCGGTTAAAATATATTTAATCACTGCATTGCTGAGCCTTGAGGATATCTCAGTTTAAATGTGCATGTATCTTAATAATGATTGAATACCTATTTACCTGTTGCATTTGACTATGGAAGGTCAATGCGTTCAAACTTGTTTATAATTTTACAAATCAAATCATAACCGGAATGTATTTTGATTATCAGGTATGCATATTTGTGTGTGTGGCTAGAATGTAATGCTTTGAAAGAAGCACATTTTTGTTTTACTAGATGGGTTAAATAACTTTTAAACTGATGTGGGGTCAGTAAATACATATATATTTTTTGAATTACTTAATATTACAAAACTGAACATACTGTATTAATAAGTGTCCATATATGGACAATAAGTGTTAGTTGGGCTGCGAATAAAGTGAGCCTGTAAAATCAAATGATTCCTTCACTTAAGTGAATGCGGTTAATAGGAGGTACTTCAGAAAAGTGCTAATCTTGCAAACCCCCCCCCCCCCCCCCAAATCTTAATTTATTCAAGCGCACACTCCAAAATGCACACGGGGCAACTACTAATTGTGTTTTCTTTTCTTTTTTTATAGAGCCATGTCATTATGATTTGTCAGAGACTTTCTGCAGATAAAGCAAAATGAGAGAAATGATGAGGGGATAGTGTGAAGTCCTTAGTGGGGAATTGTTCATTAGCATTAGACAGTAATTAGCTGTTATTAGCGTATTATCTTTCTAGATTCTTTAGGGCTTATATATCTTATTCATGGGGTTGTGTATGGAATTGGGCCTTGATGTCTACATTCACAATTTTACACTAGTTTTCACCATCCATTGTTTATTTATGGTATGAAACACTCAGCAAAAAAAGCTGATTCATTTAATTTATGCATAATGCGGCAAAGTTGCATCGGAGAGAACGGAGCTTCTTTTATTGGAGAGGGTTTGTAAGTTAATATCTGATTATTATGATAAAGATGCTAATGATAAATATATCAATTTATTCAAAGGAATATAACACATAAATAACAGGGTAATAAAATATCTGTGAGTTTTTATTTATTTATTTATTTTTTAAAGAAATGTTAATGGCTAGCGTACGGGCTAATGACATCTTGTCTCTCCTTGTTGTTCAATTAAAAAATGGTTCAGCATTGCCTGTGTCGTCAATTTGAGGAATACTGTATCTGATTATGATAAAATATCTTTCACTTTGACGAAATGTAAAATTTTTTCAAGAAGTACAGCTGTCTCTATGCACTGCTGACATAATTTTCAGTCTTGTAGCATTCATGGTTTATATGCCTACTGGTCCGTACTGCCAGATGGTGCTCACTAATTCTCTGTCGACTGAAGGTGCTTCTCGGAAGCTCATTTTAGAAGTTAAAGTCAAGTTCAAACTTTAAAATCAGTCATTATTATCAGCTATTCTGATCATACCAGGTACTGGAGTACATAATAGAGTGTCTTTATAGAGCTGGGCTACATTTCTTAGATGAAGATTCCCTGAAAAGTAATATACTATAGTTATATTTCTAATTTAATTGGCTACCTTTAGTCTGCTCTTGAGTCTGGGTTATCCACGAGTAGGGATTGTTTAAAAAAAAATAATTGCACTTTTGGGTGAAATTTTCCCTTTCAGTGTTTCTTTATTGTTTTCTCAAATGCATTTGAGTATTTGTGCTGCTCATAAGTAATTTTTTATTTTATTTTATTTTATTTTTTTTTTATTTGTGAGAAGAACCTACATCTCAGAATAATGTCAACAGGCACTACTTCTGATTTATTTTACTTTATTGTGTCATTCGCCTCATCAGACCTGAAAACATTTTATCTATTGGCTATCAATGGAATTCAATAATTCCGATTATCATGATTATGATATAACTAAAGTATGTGTTTTAATTTTAAATTTGACTTTCTTCAGTGGAGCAAATATGGAGGAATTTTGAAAATTTTGCTGTATTTTTGCAGAAAATTTATCTCAAAACTGCATTGTAGATAAGGGAGGGAGAGAGAAACATAGGTAAGTTGCATCAGTGTGTAAAAGTCATATTTTATTATTACATTTAGAAATAACTGTTTTCACTTGTAAATGGTGCTTGATCTATGCATATTTTGAGACATCTTTTTCATTGGAGAAAGCAAAATTACTGTATAGATAGAGAACTCATTTGAACTTAAAAACGGATTGATGTATTACTTTCTTACTAACATGCAGCTTTTCATTTCACAAGACATTAATTGATGCACTGGAGTTGTTTGGCTTACTTGTGGATTATTGCAATGATAATTCCAATATACAATCAGCTGTTTGGACTCTTATTCTGACGGCACCCATTCACTGCAGAGAATCCATTGGTGTGCAAGTGACGAAATGCTAAATTTCTCCAAAACATTTTTTTGAATGCTTGACGTTAATTGCATTATATAAGTTGGTTTGGAAATCGCAGTATGTTTCACATGATAACAAACACAACTTATATTCCATAAATATGGTACACTGAACAGGGAGAAAGAAAATAATTCAGATTGAAAGTGACTATATTTTCATGACATGTATATGTATGTTTGTTCTATACTTCAGGACAAACTAGATCTTTCTCATCTAAATTGTCCGATCCTTTTAAGACGTCTGCTAGAGCTGCTATAAGGTCTTGTGATAAGAATGTCCTTTTGTGGTGGTTGTCTGATATATCGATGAGATCCAGTTAGCATCAGCTGTGCTGGACTAAATGTTGTTGTTTTGGAGGCTTGGATCCGTGAGCGAGCGGGTGCCTTAGGTCATATCTCTCTGATGCAACTCTTCCCTAAACCCTGAGACATCTCCACTCGCTTCTGCTCCTTCTGTCCTCCTGATCCTTTTACTACTGCTAGATCCCCTTTCAGCTTTGCTGTTTTGGAGAGACACTTCTTTATTTCACTGTTCATCTCTTGTACACAAACCCTCAGCAGGGTTTTGACCGCACTGGACTGATCTTTGAGGAGCTCTGGGCTTTTGTAGTTTTTAAAGCTGTTGTACTTCAAACTGACACAGTCTGGAGCTGTCTCCCTGTCTGTCTCTCTCTTGCTTTATATGCGTGTTAGTAAACCAAGGCCAGTTTTTACGTATTAACCCACATCTAACAGATTGTAAAGGGATTAAAGCAGTCAATCAGTCTCATCTCCTCTAATAGACATATTAATCATCTGAGCCAAAACCGTATTAGTTATACCAGCTCAGAATCATACCGTTCACATGTGGGCTCCTCATGATCTATCATTCTTACAAATATTAGTTGTGTGTGTGTGTGTGTGTGTGTGTACACTTAGATATAATTTGGGAGCATAGTTGTCCAAGAAGTGAAATAAATCTGACTAAATCCATGTTTAGGGACTTATGGAGAACAAAAATGATTAATAAGTTATTAAAATACTAAATGTTTTCTTTAAGGTCTATGTTTGGGTTTGTATACTTTAAAATTAAATTTATATAAAAACAGTACACAGTATGTCTTCTTTTGGTGCTGAAAAAAGTAAAGGTGTGGGTCAATGATATGACACATTTTTGGCCATTTAGTCATTTATTTAAAAATATATATTACTTTTTTTAAATATAATATAAAATTGAATTTGTATACACAATAACCTGAATACAAATAAATTCATATAAATAAATCCATATGTACAATAATCTGAAAACATGTTTCTTTTATAAATTAAAGTGTGTGTGTGTGTGTGTGTGTGTGTAAATATATTATAAATATATTAAAATTTTAAAATATAATATAAAATGGCATGTGTATATACAATAACTTGAATACAAATAAAATCCATACCATAAAATCCATAAATTGAATATGTTTCATTTATAAATTAAAGAGTGTGTGTGTGTGTGTGTGTGTGTGCGAGTGATTATTTATATATATATATATATATATATATATATATATATATGTATGTGTATATAATTGTATATAATTTCTTGGAAAGTTCTTATTATGTGGTCTTAAATGTGGTGCAACTTAATGAAATGTTAATAGTTTATAAAAAAATTGTTTGCCTTTAAAAATTATGTTTACTTTAAAAAAAAAAAAAAGTGTATATGTGTATTCAGAGTGAAAGGAAATTATTTTATTATGTTTTACTTTAGGATTTCACCATTTTAATCATTGAATTTGATTCTTCTTTGATTCAAAATATTTCCTGAAAAGTCATATAAAGGTTTTTCAAAATCAACACGAATGCAAAAAGTATTCTTTCTCACATTTCTAATGTGTTCTGAACTAGACTTTTAAAAGATTTTTCCTTTGGTCAGTGTGTGTTGTTTACTGTGTGTGTGTGTGTGTGTGTGTGTATTGAAATCAGTAAGAGTGTGTGTGTGTAATCCCTAAGGAGTTTTCTGATAAGAACAGAGTTTTTAATCCAGCGTTCATCCAGCTGTTGGACAGAATATCTGTCACCACAGCCGCTCGGTAATCCTTCACTGCTCATGCTCTCCCATCGATCAAATTCAGCACAGTTCTACATCATAAACAAATACATCTACCCCGGTCCATCCCCACACCTCCCTGATCCATCACCTCTCAGACACTTTCACTACAGCTAGAAATGAGCTGGATAATTAGACTCAATATTAATGATTCACAACCGATATTTATGAGCTAATCACCAAGGTTTGCACTTGAATCGGTGCATCAGCAGCCTCAATACAGGGCCACGCCACTTGCTGCAATGATATAATGAATTCCTCCCCTCTAAAAATCAATATGGAGATTCGTTTTTGTTCCTAGTGGGACTGAGCGGATGATGGATCCAGAAAGGCCGATCAAAGCGAGAGTATGGGAAAGAGAGCTATTTTGTAGCCTCTTTATCCACAAAACTAATAAGAATAATAGCACCCACTGTTTGATTGGCCTTTTTGTTTAATTGACATATTGAAAGATATGGTAATGGCCTTAAAATGGCAAGGAACCTGCGGTTTTGTGAGTTTACATGTGAGTTAATCAATTCCTTTTTGTCTTTTGAGTAAGTGTGTGTGTTAGTACCTAATAACAGTGTAATGGCAGTATAATAACATCCTTACGTAGCTTAATGAGGGACCGGCGCAGCGGGGCTCAGGGGACCACAGAGGCCATGTTTGGTGTCACATCGTAAGTGCACGCCTAGGGAAACGATTAAAGTAACGCAGCGGACACTGCTGCAAATCTCACTGCAGCGGGAGGGATGCTGGTGGGCCTCCAGCGAGAATTTTTTAAGCTTGATATTCAGCTGGTGAATGTAGGTCAAGAGATTAATCTCCATTTAGCCACCTTGAGCTGTTTTTCCACACTTTAAGACTGAACAAAACACTCTCTGGGATATGTCCCTCTCCTCTTGCTTAAAATCACACCAACGTAGACGCACACAATCATTTTTACTGCATATGATTGTAAACTAATATGATTTGTACTGGAAATCTTTGATATTAGGATTTAATATAATAGGTTTTTTTAGGGAATCAAAAATGCATACAGCACAATCTCTGTAATCCAATTCCTGAATAAATAGCTCTAATGAGTCGATTCTTTTTAGTGAATCAAATACATGCAATTGTTAATTGTTATGGCTCGTTCACAACAAAACTATAAAGATAACTAGGGTTCCTGTGGCTCAGTGGTAGAGCATTGCGTTAGCAGCGCAAAAGGTTGTGGGTTCAATTCCCAGAGAACACACATACTGATAAATGTATATCCTGAATGCACTGTAAGTCGCTTTGGATAAAAGCATCTGCTAAATGTAAACTATAACCATAAATATGTGTGCATTTGCACCAACTCACAATAACATTCTATTTATTATAAGCATACACTACAATTTTGTCGTCTGCCGCCTTGAGTGCTCTAGCTCTTTAAATTAAGGTGGATTCTGATTGGCTGTTAATATATATAATAATATATATTAATAATATATTATTTTATGTTTTTGAAAGTGATTACAATATTACAATATAGATTTTTGTGTGGACTGTTCTATTCTTGTCAGTTTAGAATGATTTTTAAAACATAGTTATTGTTATGGTTATCATTCTTAACAGGCCTTCAGACCTAAATTAATGTTGTTACTCACTGTTTGTTAATATGGTCTAAAGACATTCATTATGAGTTTTGGCATAGTATTTTTTTATGAAAATGAATGAATGAAATATATTTTTGTTTGTTTAATGTATTGCTTTTTGATATATAGTTAGGCCAGTTACTGGATTGCATTTGTTGCCTATTAAACAGTGTAAAAAGTCAGTAAAAATCTATTGAAAGTTGTAGTGAAAAATTATATGTTTCATCAACAGTGTCTGTATGTGAGTATTGGCCATGTTTATGAACATGCAAGTTATGATGAACCCATGTGTTTTTTTTAATTTGCCACCTTATTATAATGGAATTTTAGTAGTTCAAGTGGCTTGGTATATTAACATTATGTAGCTTGTTATAGAAACAATATATCATTCACAGTCATTTAGTTTTTTTTTTTTTTAAACAACATTTTTACTTGTCACACAATTTCTGAAACCTGACACTCAAACACCAGAGCCACACACTAAATCTGCAAAACCACACACTAATTCTCAGCCTTTGACTTTTAATTTCATAAACACTTTTTGCAAAACACAACACACAATTCTCTATGCAACACAACAATCTAACAGGAATTAATATTATGGCAAAGGTGTTTGCAAATGTTTGCTTTTGAGATGTGTTTGTGGAAATTTTGAATGCAGTGCTTCATTTAATTTTGCAAGAGACGTGAGGCATTTTCCATTTTGTGTGTGCAATTCTTGGATTTGTGTGTAAAGTTTTGAAGAAAAAAAAAAGGCAAAGTTTTGAAACTGTATGTAAGCAGTTGAAAAGACTGTAATGCTATATGTAGTCATGAGTTCTAAAATATAAAGGCACCAATATGACATCCCATAATATCTGAATCATTGTCACCAAGTTCTTGCAACCAATGGCTTTTTTTTTTTTTTGGCAGAGAAGTAATTGATAAATAGTCATAATTTTTGTTTTCTTCATGCCCAAAAGGTATTCTCGTAGCTTCATAACATCACAAAGCTCATGGATTTCTTCAAAAATATCTTAATTTGTGTTCTGAAGATGAACGAAGCTCTTACGGATTTGGAACGACATGAGGGTGAGTAATTAATGACAAAATTGTCATTTTTGAGTGAACTGTCCCTTTAAGAAATCTGAATAGTTAAAAGGATAATCAGAATAGTTACATTCTTTATGATTTCCATCCATAATTAACACATACATTTTATTTTAGGAGGAGCATTAGTGAACATTGTATGGTTCAGCTGTGAATTGCATTTAATACTGTGTTTTTGTTTAATGCATTTTCATTTTCTCACAAAAATTATTTTGAGATCAAACAATAATTGGTAAACCCCCAATTGAAGCCCCCCTTATTACAGCAGGAATGCTGGGCCATAAAAATAAATATTAAAATTACATCAAAAAGGGCAAATGCTAACTGTGTTTACACATATACTCTGTATATATACAGTATATGTGCAGCAGCTTGTACACAACCTCTGATCAGCATCTACATGTTTATGTATGGTATGGCCTTTAAAGTAAATTAATTCTTAATGTATTCATTTATACTCCCAGTTAATCCATAACTTGAATATGCCGAGGTCTGTTTCATTATCATATTTCTGTAGCCTCATTACTGGCTGAGAAATAACACCTGATTGAACAGTTTCCGAGCACATGCAGTGCTGCCGTCCCAGAGACAATATTTCAGCACGAATCGCGTTGACCATGTTAGAATAAAGGTTTCAAGACGGTAATAACAAGAACGATCTAAACAGCTGCGTACATTTAGCAAACAATGTGCAGAAAGCATCAACAGCAGACAGCATTAAAAACTCACACAGGGATTTAGCCAAAACAAATGAGCTTGGACTCCAGCTCTGGGTTTGAGTCATCAGCATTTACATTGGTTTGAGTCACAGAAGCGCAAAACTCGTGAATATATTTCAGCGAGATCAAAGCGCACGCCGCTGCGAGGCATCCTTCCACTGTAGAAACATTTACCACTTTTTGAATATCCCACCACGGTCATTTTTCATAAAAATCATGATTCACCCAAAGTGATCTTTGAAAGCCAGACGCAGGGCACAAGACAAACTGGCGTCAGACTCCGTTGAGCAGAGGGGTAAAAACGTCAAAGCTGCATTTCCCTGCAAATCCATCAAAGCTGTAATGCAATGAGAAAACACAGTGCAGCTTCCGAGGAAGAATACACAAACAACAATGAACACAAGTGCGGGAGAGAGCACCAGAACAGACGGGAGCCAATTTAAAGGCTCTGCTGTATATATATATATGGAAAATGAATAAAGGTGAAATTGTATGGTTTGGTGTTTCAGGAGGAGTGTGTATACCTCTGCTGTAGCAAAAATAATCTCGGTGAACTTTGACTGGTTTAGTTTTATTTTAGTTGGCTTCCTCGGCAGTGACATTCGCAGTATGTTAAGGAGGTGGTGGAAAATTTAGCTTCATATAAGATAAGATGGATAAGATAAGAGTCGGTGTAAGACCACCAAGGTGTCCAAGCTTAGAGCGTTATAACCGGTGGATTTAAATGAGTGTTATACAAGAGAGTTTGTGTGTGGTCTGAAAGTTTACTGCACAGTTCAAAGCAACATTTGTAAAAGGTCGTTGTGCTTTTGACAAGAAATAAAACTCACTTTTATGCACAAACGCACACAGCTCTATTGTTTGTTATATGTGCGCTGCAGCTCACTTGACGTGTGCACTTGAAGAGGTAGTGCTTTCAAAGGGTCATAATCTGTCACTATCCCTTCAAGTTAGTACTACATGATGATGACAATCCTAAAATATTGAATATCCACCATTAAATATCCAATATCAACTAGTATATAAATGAATTTTGTCCGATAAGGTGCCAATATACTGCACATCCAATGAATGAATGAATGAAGGAAGAAAGGAAGGAAGGAAGGAAAGGGTTTAATATTTGCTATAATCTATCAATATCACAGTAAATTAGTTCTAGATGATGATGTAAATCGTAAAATATTAAATATCTGTCAATAAATATATACTAATGATCCAAAAAAAGCAGATTCTGTTTAATAACCGATATGGTGCCAATATACTGTCAGTCTCTAGAATTTATAGTTGCATTATTTACGTAAATAAGCAAATAAATAAATACATTTACTAAACTAGATAAATAAATGCATTTATATACTAAATTAATGCATTTATTTACTGAGTAGATACATAAATTCATGTATTTATTTAGTAAATGGTTAAATCTTTGATATAATATGTTAAGTTAGTTCTAAATAATAATCTAAATCTTACAATATTGAATATCTGCCAATATACTGAGCATCCCTAGAATTTATAGTTATATTATTGAAATAAATAAATGCGTTTACTAAATAGATTACATACATTACATTAATTTATAAATATATATTTAAAATTTGCAGTTCATGAATAATAATTATTTGGCAAAGGGTTAATTTTTTTGCTGTAATCTATCGATATACCATTACATTTGTTTCCCATAATGAGCTAAATCTTAAAATATTTTGCCAATTATAGATTATTTAAACAAATAAATAATTTAATAAATACATGCAATTAGGCTTTTTAAATAAATAAACGTGTCGTGGACTGTTTTGGCCTATTTTCTAACAATTTCCTCTACAAGTTTTATTCAGTTTCTGCACTTATTCCAGCACACACACTCACATACAGAAAAGCCAAGATGACTAAATCCCACATTGTATGTATCAATTATGCATATAATACAATTGCTCTGCAGTGTTAACTAATTTATATATGGTGGATGTTTATTATATTACATATTATATATAATGTATATTATGTATTTTTTATATATGTATTTGTATATATATATATATACATATATATATATATATATATATATATATATTACAGTTAAATAACTGTTTCCACATTGCAATTTTACCTTAATACATAAAAAAGTTCAAATCTCAGATTGCGCTTCACTTCTCTGTAAACTAAATAACTGGTGAATTTGGTTGCATATATTTTATGATTTTTACAGTTCTGATTGTCTTGACCTGCACAGGTGAAGACATTCATTGGCAGTCTGACAGAAGCAGAAGTGGGATGGGACGGCCACCGCAATGAAGGAAGCATAGGACGCTTCTTGGGAAAGGTACAATCCTGATACAAGAACACTGTAGGTCCAACCCGGTAAAACAGTTTCTATTTAACTATTCACATTGTATATTAATTTAGTTTTGACAGTGGGAGTGCGTTTATGGATGTGGACACATTAGATCAGTTAGAAATATTTCTGTAGTGTATATATGTGTGTCTATGCACATGTGTGCTCAGTTCACTGGGCAAGAGAACAGTAGTGTGTACTCAGCTCGTGTTTAACAAACACACTCCTTCGCTAGAGCGGATGAAAGCTACGCTACACTCTATCTCAACTGTTCTGTGGGAGGAAAGCCCTGACATCTACAACTCTCCCTGTCTCCTCTTCCACCATGTGCTCAAAAACAGTGTCATATCCTTCTATAAATCCCCATTTTTATGTAAATATATATAGCCTACGCCTGACAATGCATTTTGAACATGTAAAAAAATCCATATTTGTCATATAAATACATTTTGACCCCTCAAGACACTACAGTTTTGTATAAATAGACCGGAAAAATGATGTAACATGCATACAATGCAGTGTCGCTCGCGGGATGTACCTGCCCTCCTTTAGTCAGCATCATTGCTGATATTTCTTCAGCTTTAATCTCATTTTGTGCTCTTTAAAGCTCGTCAGTTTTTTTTTGTTTTTTTATAGAATTTCTTGTATCACAGCTTAATATGCAGAAACTACTATAAGTCAAACATTTTAGGCCGATTTTCAAAAGTCTTTGTTAAAGATTTTTAAGCCAACCAGCTAGGTGAATCATACATTTATTTTGATTTTAATTGACTAAACTGGACAAGATGGTACAAGACCTAATGGCTTCAATGAGGGAACAAACTACAATCCCATGAAACATTGCAAATGACAATCAAATTAAAAGTAACGGAGAAATACAAAACTATTGATTTATCAAGACATTCAGTGCTTCATTGACTCCAATGTGGGGTCACATTGGGTGGCCACAAAATACTTCTCCCTGCTGAAAAAAAAACAATAGAACTCTGCCCAAAAAACACAATAGAAAATGTAATGGTTTTAATGGTTATAATGGGAATTGTATTGGTTTTAATGGAAACTATGATGGTGTCTACTGGAATGTGATTGTTTCTATTGGTGGGATGTTAAATCCTATTGGAAGAATGCCCAAAACACACTACAAAAAGGAATTTTGTAATGGTTTTACTTGAAAAAGCTAATGGTTTATAATGGTATTTTAATGGAAACCATTGGAATTTCTGTGATGGTTTCTATTGGGCTTCTATTGTTTAGTTTTTTTTAGCAGGGCTTTTGGTGCAATTTGCTTGTTTAATTTATCTGATTGGTGGAAATTTCTTTGCAGAATCACGGGTAATGTAGTTTTCACCAAAAATATTGCTATTAACCCCCTCCCCCCTTTTTGAAGTTAGTTGAAATAATGCGGGTTGAAGGCTTCGATAACAGCATTTACCATTGATTAACATCATTATAGCTCACAGTACATCTGTTTATAACCTATTAAAACTCAACTGAATCAAAATTACCCAACTGTTCCACTTGATTTGAGGGCCAAGACACTTTATTTATAAGATTAATACAATATTTTTGACTGTTGACCCTTTGATTTCCCTTGGTGTTCTTTAACAAACAATCACATCCATTAACATTGTTAGCTGGCTAGCTAACAGCTAGCTAATGGTAATTTGATTTGTTTATCTATACCTGAACACTACATTTCTTGCTGTTGAATGTCATTTAGAGGTAATTTGTTATAACTAGACTTATTCCTCATTGTTTAAGAAATCCTAGAGGCGCATCACACATCGTGACGTCATGGAACTTGTGAATTGCTGTGGGAGTCGCTTCACTGAAGGTGTGAATCTCAATCGCTGAAGGATTTGCCTCACTGAGCTGTGAATCGCAATCGCTGTGTGAGTGTGAATTGCAGCAAAACTGCCAAGGTAGATTTGTAAGAACGGCATTGTAAGTAGCCACAGCTACAGTAGAGAACATTCAGACTGGTGTTGTGTGTAGATGTAAGAGATCTAAGTTGACCTTCCTTTCCATGATGATGGCATAGCTGGAAGAATGAAAATGCCCACAGAGCATTTTTGCTTTAAATGACTATATTTTGGTTTTTCTTGTGGAACTTGTGTATCTCATGTCCCATAATCAATTTCTACTTATACTCGTTTGATGTTTAATGTACACTACTGTTTAAAAGTTTGGTTTTGGTAAGATTGTTCTAAAGGTTATTCCTGTGACGCAAAGTTGAATTTTCAGCATCTTTACTTCAGTCTTCAGTGTCACATGATATAACAGAAATCATTCTGATATGCTGATTTTCTGCTCAAGAAACATTTATGACTACCATTTCTGGCGTATCATGTGACAATCAAGACTCGAGTAATGGCTGCTGAAAATTCAGCTTTGCCAACACAGAAATAAATTTAATTTTAAATTGTATTAAAATAGAAAACAGTTATTTTAAATTGTAAATATATACAGTGGGGCAAAAAAGTATTTAGTCAGCCACCAATTGTGCAAGTTCTCCCACCTAAAAAGATGAGAGAGGCCTGTAATTTTCATCATAGGTATACCTCAACTATGAGAGACAAAATGAGAAGAAAAAAAATCCAGAAAATCACATTGTAGGATTTTTAAAGAATTAATTGGTAAATTCCTCGGTAAAATAAGTATTTGGTCACCTACAAACAAGCAAGATTTCTGGCTCTCACAGACCTGTAACTTGTTCTTTAAGAGGCTCCTCTGTCCTCCACTCGTTACCTGTATTAATGGCATCTGTTTGAACTCGTTATAAAAGACACCTGTCCACAACCTCAAACAGTCCAACTCCAAACTCCACCATGGCCAAGACCAAAGAGCTGTCAAAGGACACCAGAAACAAAGTTGTAGACCTGCACCAGGCTGGGAAGACTGAATCTGCAATAGGTAAGCAGCTTGGTGTGAAGAAATCAACTGTGGGAGCAATTATTAGAAAATGGAAGACATACAAGACCACTGATAATCTCCCTCGATCTGGGGCTCCACGCAAGATCTCACACCGTGGGGTCAAAATGATCACAAGAACTGTGAGCAAAAATCCCAGAACCACACGGCGGGACCTAGTGAATGACCTGCAGAGAGCTGGGACCAAAGTAACAAAGGCTACCATCAGTAACACACTGCGCCGCCAGGGACTCAAATCCTGCAGTGCCAGACGTGTCCCCCTGCTTAAGCCAGTACATGTCCGGGCCGGTCTGAAGTTTGCTAGAGAGCATTTGGATGATCATATGGTCCGATGAGACCAAAATAGAACTTTTTGGTAAAAACTCAACTTGTCGTGTTTGGAGGAGAAAGAATGCTGAGTTGCATCCAAAGAACACCATACCTACTGTGAAGCATGGGGGTGGAAACATCATGCTTTGGGGCTGTTTTTCTGCAAAGGGACCAGGACGACTGATCCGTGTAAACGAAAGAATGAATGGGGCCATGTATCGTGAGATTTTGAGTGAAAACCTCCTTCCATCAGCAAGGGCATTGAAGATGAAACGTGGCTGGGTCTTTCAGCATGACAATGATCCCAAACACACCGCCTGGCAACGAAGGAGTGGCTTCAGAAGAAGCATTTCAAGGTCCTGGAGTGGCCTAGCCAGTCTCCAGATCTCAACCCCATCGAAAAGTTGAAAGTCCGTGTTGCCCAGCGACAGCCCCAAAACATTACTGCTCTAGAGGAGATCTGCATGGAGGAATGGGCCAAAATATCAGCAACAGTGTGTGAAAACCTTGTGAAGACTTACAGAAAACGTTTGACCTCTGTCATTGCCAACAAAAGGTATATAACAAAGTATTGAGATGAAATTTTGTTATTGACCAAATACTTATTTTCCACCATAATTTGCAAATAAATTCTTTAAAAATCCTACAATGTGATTTTCAGTTTTTTTTTTTCTCAATTTGTCTCTCATAGTTGAGGTATACCTATGATGAAAATCACAGGCCTCTCTCATCTTTTTAAGTGGGAGAACTTGCACAATTGGTGGCTGACTAAATACTTTTTTGCCCCACTGTGTATGTGTGTGTATATATATATTTCACGATATTACTTTTTTTTTTTTTTTTTGACTGTTTTTGAGCATAAGAGACTCCTTTCAAAAACATTTCAAAATCTTTCTGACCTCAAACCTTTGAACAGTAGTATATATTAAATAATAAAAATAGATACTAATCAAAAATGGATAGTTTTATTTATTAGTTTATTTTTACTGCACAATTTTTACATGTTTTTATAAAAAAAAAAAAAAACATATATATATATATATATATATATATATAGAGAGAGAGAGAGAGAGAGATATACAGAGATATAGATAGATAGATATAGCAATATTAGCCAGATACTAATAATAGCAATATTAGTAAGAAGCAAGTACACTGAGATATACCTTGCTGACATGTGATGACACTATATTTCAAGTTTTCTGAAGTCATTGGGTTTCATTATACAGAAAAGAGAAGCATGAACTTCTCCTTCTGTTTTTCACAGAAGAACACAAAAGCATGTGACTACCTTTAATGAAACAAAACAAAAAACCCAGGTTTGGATCAACATGAGGGTGAACTATTCTTCTAAGGGTTATTAGCTTAGGGGAATGAACTGTAAATTGAGTATTCAGGAAGTCAACTTCGGTTTCATGTCTTTTTGGACACCGTCTTCACTGAAGCCCTCCTGTATATTTTGAAACAGACTAGCCCAGACAATGATGATAAAGGCAGCAAGATGATCTTTTCTCTTCCGCCTCATCACAATAACAGCACCAGTAGAGAGGCAGTATTATCTGGAATTTAAAACAATATGACAACGTCAAATAACAGTTCAGGAATTTCACTTCTTGTATCCTTACAATAAAATAAAGCAGGCTGAAAAGCCCTATTTATATAGTCCTGTGTGTGTGTGTGTGTGTGGTGGTACCCTCAGGGAGACAATCGCTCCCCTGAAAATGAAAAATACTCCAAATGTGTTTTATTGCCGTCTCTCTGCGCTCCCCTCAGCACTTGAAGCAAATGCATTTCCATCAAGTGCTGGAATAATTTACCACATACATTCCACGTTTTCCCCCCTTTCCTCACTGGTTTTCCCCTTGTGAAAGAGAAGAAGCAAGAGCAAAAGAATCTGCAGTGTTTAGCGAAAGGCATTTCACGGCTCTTCCTCGTTTGTATGTTTTTGTTGTGTCCTGTTTGGGATTGAAGGTTGAGTCTGTGGGGAAGAGGAAGGGTGATGTATGGTTGTGTTTGAGCGATGGTTCTGGCCCACCCCTCGCGTGTACAGTGCACTTGAAGAAAAAGAGTGCTGTTGTGTGCTCTGGGACTAGTCCAAGACTCACGGAGGCCCTGGGGTTAAACCTGCTGTAAACACTGAAGAACGAGCCCCTGCTATTCATCCATCATTACGCCAATTAATCACATGCCGTTCCCTTAACATGCAAGGGGTTTCATGCTTTTATTTTTTTTAAACAGGCCCAGATGGAGTGGTCGGTGCAGGCAAGGCATGTTTAAATATAGTGCCTTTGTATTCAGGGATGGTGTTGAATTACAAAATATCACCTCATTTTACTTCCACATCTACATACAGATGTGTGTGTGTGTGTACTGCTAATGCCTTTTTTATGCAAATTAGTGTATATCAATTTGTTCATTATTAAAATATAGTGAGTTTACTGTTCAGTTTTTAGGAGTAACTAGTGACTAGTAATGCAACTGTCTTCAAAGAAGCTTTTACATAAACAAGCTGCTCTTTACAATGAGAAGTATGTGTAATTTAAACGCTACAGTAAACTGATAAAAGCTATTTTTACTTCCAAGTAAATATCACAAGTAACTACAAAGAAACATCAATTAACACATTCATTGAACATTTCATTGAATATTTAAGTAGAAAGACTGAAATAGTATTTATTATTGTATACCATACTCAAATAATCTTCATTTACATATTTACAACTTTGAAAAGCTTTGTTGAATTATATAATATACAGTATCTAACTGTATTTTTAACATGTATTGTTTTTTAATTATTTGTTTTTACTGATTATTCTGATATAGCCATAATTGTAGCTGAGAATATTGGGTGTATTTATATATTTAATATATTTCTATATAACTTTTCTTTTTGTTTTAGTTGCTTTTAGTGTAAGTGTATGTGTTCAAGTGTAATCCTGTCACCATAATTATGATCCTCAGTGGTTTCTTGGATCCACATTCTTTCACTGCACTTAATTTAATTGTGGACTGTGGTTGCATAGGGTGGAAGTTTTCTTAACATAAAATTACCAACTCAAATTCCTTGAGAAACCTCCAATAACATTAGATATGTCAAATAACAACCAAAAGCACACACAATACACCTTATTATGCTAAACTATGTATTAGTGTAAACATATTTTTACGTGTTAGCAGGAGGCACAAGAAGAGACTGTAATAAAAAAAGTATAAATAATAAACTTCAATGTAGCCATCTACCCTTTGTACTTAAATAGTAGCTTTACTGTACCCTAACGTATAATAGTTTCAAAGTAGCTTCACCCAAAACTGTTGCAACCCTTTACAATTATTTCTGCTCATAACCGCACTAACCTACTGTCTGAATGTTTGGTAGTGTTGCAGTTTTTTATTTTTATTCCCATCTAATTTATCCGTCTGTCTTTTACAAAGCGGATAATACAAGATATTTTGCTTCTGAAAAGGTCAGTCAACTCATATTAGTGATTCCTTTAATCAGACAAATTTCAGAAGGTGTGGTAGAGGCGCTTTCATCTTCAGAGTATCTGGACCGTATCTGTTCTCGGCATTTCGCCGCCTTACGCAGTCACAGTACAGCTACAGACATCTACAAAACCTCTCTTTATGAATATTTAGGGCACAGATCAGCGATGTGATTTTGCCTTTGCCCGTTGCAGATCAATTCCTTGTTTATGGGATTTACTTTCCTGTAAGCCCTTCGTCTGTTCGCTAGTCATGCTGCCAGTAGGCTGAGCTGTTAGCCTGTTCTGCTGCTAGCCGGTGATGGAGTGGATCTGTCCCCAGGGTGACTAATATCTGACCTTCCACCGGCAGCCCCTTTTGCCCACAGACCTGCCCAGAGGCACGGGTGAAGCACAGCTCTGATTCTGACCGAGTCAGCGCCTCCCTAAATGAGAAATATTGAGCGGCGGTGAGCAGCAGGGAGGGCTGGGGACTCGGATGCAGTGCGAGGGAGAAAATATTGGGTTTGTTTCCTCAGATTACCTGTCAGGTTAGGTCTCCAGTCTCTCCTCCACTCCATTCCGCGGTGTTACGTTATGTTCCCGCCGAACACACATCAAGTGCCTGACAACCTAATCTTCCCCAAAAGAAGCAAACAGTACTACAACCTGCAGAAAGTGTTCTGGCGAAGTGCCGATTCAAAGAGCTAAACAATATGACTAAAAACCTCTCTTGTGATGCCAGTCCATCTGGTTTATTTCAATGGTGGTTTAAAGCAGGTCGTTTTCCCTGACAATATTCTTGTGTCTTTGCGTTCTTTGCAAGAACATCTCATTTTTCTTGATAGCTCAGCTCGGAAAGGACACCTCCTTGACATCTTAACCGTTTACAGTGGCTTAACGAGACGGGAGGGTAAACCGAAGTAAACAATGAATCTATTTCCCCCCCGAAAGCTTCAAACTTTTAATTAGGACAAATTAATTCAACAGAATAGTGAGAGTGAAAGGCAAAATAAACAAATAAAAGAGTAATTAACAAATTACACCGTGCCTGTTCCAGAGACGCCATAAGACTAATTAGTGTGGAAGGAGGGATGGGAAGGGAGCTGTGTGATCGGTGACAGAGGGGGGCGGCCAAACAAGGCGGATGGACACATGGGACAGAGATATGAGGACATCTGTATTCCACATGAACAAACCTGAGCATGTTCCTTGTGAAAAAGCTTGACATTCAATGCTTTACACACTGACGTTTGCCAATTCCCAGGAAGCTCTTTGCCTGGTCAGGTTTTGCTGTCCATTAAAATCAGTTTTATGGCGCACCTGTTCAAGGCTGAATTCCACTCTCAGTAAAGCACCTGTGATTCTACAGCACGTTGTACTGAATCACATCTTGCATGCGAAGAGAAAATGCCCTTAAATAGAGAAATATGAATAAAAGGTACATTCTGGGATGAAATCAATGAAACCTAGCATTTCAGATGTACTTCAATTCAAGATTAAAATTGCCTCTTTTGTGCTCTTGGTGTATTTTGGAGGTGCAGAATAAAATATTGATTTTCTGATCAATCTTCATATTAACAATCCTGATTTTGATTTGTAAAATCCCAAGATCTTTATTGTACTTTATGCCATTTTCAGTGGCTGTATGAAAATGTATTTGTATGTTCAATTGTTCAGTGCATTTGAACAAATGATTCTTAAGAGACGGTTCCTTTTAGTGAATCAAAACCATACTTCCCAACCAGTTTAGTATGATTCGTTAATAAATAATTATTGAGCGGTTCTTTTTAGTGAATCAAAATCATGCAGTGCAACCAATGTAACCTGATTCAACAAACAATTGACTTAAGAGTTTGTACTTTTGGGTGAATCAAAATGTGTGATTCATACATGTTGTATGATTCACAAACAAGCGACTTTTAAGAGCCAGTTCTTTTTAGTGAATCAAAACCATACAGCCCAACTAGTGTAGTATGATTAATAAATAAATAATTCTTAAGAGCCATTTCCTTTTAGTGATTCAAAATTATGCAGTGTAACCAGTGTAGTATGATTAAAAAAAAACAAATGATTCTTAAGAGCCTGTTCTTTTTAGTGAATCAAAACCATACAGTGTGAACAGTGCAATACAATTCTCTAACAAATTACTCTTAAGAGTCAGTTATTCTTTAGTGAATCAAAAACATACAGAGTAACCAATGTAACCTGATTCACACAACAAATGACTCTTAAGAGTCTGTACTTTTGGGTGAATCAAAACCATAATGTATGGCTTGACCATTGCAGTATGATTCACTAACAAATGACTCGTTAGAGCTAGTTATTTTTAGTGAATCAAAAACATGGCAATCATGTTACCTGAATCACAAAGCAAATGACTCTAAAGAGCCATTACTCTGTGGTGAATCAAAAGCACCAGTGTAGTACAATTCACTAACAAATGTCTCCTTAAGAGCCAATTGTTTTTAGTGAATCAGAAACATTTGGCATGACCAGTGTAGTATGTTTCACTAACAAATGATGCTTAACAGCGAGTTCTCTTTAGTGAATTAAAATCATGCCGTGCAACCAGTATAGTATGATTCAATAACACATTATTCTCAAGAGCCAGTTCTTTTTAGTGAATCAAAACCATACAATGTGACCAGTGTAATACGATTCACTAACAAATGACTCTTAAGAGCCGGTTATTTTTTAGTGAATCAAAAACATACAGAGCAACCAATGTAACCTGATTTACAAATCAAGCCAATACTTTTTAGTGAGTCAAACACATACAGCACAATCAATGTAACCTGATTTACAAAACAAATGACTCTTAACTTTTTAGTTAATCAAAACCATACAGCGTCTAAAACAGTGTCAATTTGTATGTAATTTACAGCATTAGCAGAGAATACATGGACATTATTAGTGAATCAAATTGAACAGAATCAGAATTGAAGCATGAGATTGTCAATCAACAACAGATTCATACTGAGAATCTGTATCAGTATCAGAAGAGCAAAGAAAAGTTTGTAGTTCAAATTTGGGCCGCCCTCCTGAATCTAAACATCTTGTTTTCCTTAACAATCATTTACATGGCAACACTGTCACTAACAAGGTCAAGAGTCCATCTATCAGACAGAGAAAAAAAATATGAAAAAAAAAACTAAAAAACATTCTTGAAAAACGACATGACCTGACAGCATTGTGTGAAAAAGCCTATTTGCAGAGTGAAAAATTCAGCAAATCCAGCTGAAAAATGAAGCCTCACATTCTTTTTAGCTCTCTATGCAGAACTGACCCACTAACAGCCACCTTTTTTTGCCCTTTACTTAGTAGTGAGCATAATTTATAAAGCCTACTTCATGAAATTAACTCCTGACTCAATACTCATTCATCAGATCTAACCAGTGCATCAGTGTGTTCTCATCAGTCGTGCCTTTGTTTCAGCTGTGGCCCCCGTGGAGCTTAATTTCAGTGTGTGAATATCTTCACCCGTGAGCGGCAACAGTCGGCCCGAGGTTGAGAAGTTGTGGATTATGAATAATACAGAGACAGAAGAGTCATATTTCCCCTGACACAGCCTCCCCTTTGAGTATTACACCCATTTGCACTATAAAGTGAGCAAGAGGAACACTTGTTATCGAGATGAGGTAGACCCTGTGTGTGTGTGTGTGTGTGTGTGTGTCGCTGAGTGTGTGAGGGAATGAGAGAGAAAAATAGAGCATTGTGCTCCATTCGCTCAGCTGGAGACTATTCTAGCCAACATAAAAAAGAAAAATCCTGCCTAAAACAAAGAGATTTCACAAAAAGCATGTTAATGCCCGAGTGTGCACCTAAGCACATGAAGTCACATAGATTTCAATGTAACAGCAGGTCGGCTGTTTGCTGTGAGTGTGTGAGCTTATATGGAAATTGATCTCCTTTGGACGTTTAGAGAGAAAATGGTGCCCATAATTTTAGTTGTTGACGTCAAAGGATGTACACCCAATCAAACTGTATTTTGGCAGAAATTCATCTGTCACTCGATTGAAGCCAGCCAAATTAGCCAGATGCCAACATGGACAGGTTGCGTGGCATCATTGAAAATCATGGACAAAACTGTGGAAGGTGAAATAAAAACCAAGCCAGACTATTAAATATGCATTTCATTTGCAGCAAAGATAAACAATGTGTGCTGACCACAATATATATATATATATATATATATATATATATATATATATATATATATATATATATAAATAATAGTTATTTCATAAAATCAGTAATATTATTTTACTATTTTATTATATTATATATTATTATTTGTAGTAATAATAATAATAAATAATTTAATAACATTTCTCATTACTCTAAAGCAAAACCAATTGAGAACACAGGTTTAGAGGCTGCTGTAAGTGCTGTCATTTCACTAAAGTCTGAGATGCTCTAAAAAGGCTGGATTTTTTCTCTTTTTTTTTTCTGAAATGTATGTTGACCTCGGGAGTGATGCTGGACCTAAGCCACACAAGTGAACATTGAGTCCGTCTGTCAGTCCATATCAGTATATATATATATCAATATATAATTCCAAATCCACTTCTCTGTGTGATGACCATATGTTTGCTCTGCCTGTAAACCTCACCAGTCAGCAGTATAGCTACAAATAATGAAGCTATTAGTTTAACAACATTTCTCATTTGCATATTTTATTAGCGGGACAACATTGACAAATGTTTTTTTTTTTTTTTCTGACAATATTTCAGAAACTGACTTGTGTGTTTGATATCTCTGTCAATTATTTAAAATCCAACTCAACCTCATGAGAAAATGTACAGTAGCTATTTTATGTCTGGAGAATTGGTGAATTTGTATAATTTGAGTAAATAAATAAAAAAACTAAAACTCTGCTGCTAAACCTAACATGTCACATGTATATTCTGTTTTGGTTTAGTTCTCGTATTTCATTGGTTCCTGTGTTTGATTTGACCTATAGTGGCCTTCGTTCCCATTTCCTGCCACTTCACTGTAAAAAAAAAAAAAAAGTTGAGCCAACTTAAAATTTTAAGACAACCAGCTTCAGCAGATTTTTGAGTTTTCTCAACTTGTCGTTTTAAGTTTATACAACAAAAAATTGAGAATCTCCCACAAAAATAAGTTGAGCAAACTCAAAAATCTGCTGAAGCTGGTAAAAAAAAAAAAAAAAAAGTTCTCTCAACTTTTTTTTTTTTCAGTGTTGTTTGTTTCCATGGTTCTTAATTTGTCTTCACCTGTTCTCTCTTCCTTATTATTTAAAGGGTTAGTTCACCAAAAAATAAAAATTCTGTCATTAATTACTCACCCTCATGTCGTTCCAAACCCATAAGACCTCCATACATCTTAGGAACACAAATTAAGATATTGTTTGTTGAAATCCAAGAGCTTTCTGACCCGCCATAGACAGCAAGGGTACTACCATGGTAAAGGCACAGAAACGTCGTTAAAATAGTCCATGTGACATCAGTGGTTCAACCATAATTTTACGAAGCTACAAGTTTACTTTTTGTGCGCAAAGAAAACAAAAATAACAACTTTATTCAGTGATTTGTTCTCTAATGGGACAGTCCTCCGCCATTACCGATGAATGCATGTGGTGCTGTTGACGCAGAACACACATGCGTTGTGCCTTGTTTACAAACAGAGGAAAGGAATGCGCATGTGTTGATAATGGCGGAAGACTGTCCCAGGAGAGAAAAAAAAAATCAGGAATAAAGAAGTTATTTTTGTTTTCTTTGCGCACAAAATGTATTCTCATAGCTTCATAAAATTATGGTTGAACCACTGATGTCAGATGGACTATTTTAACAATGTCCTTCCAACTCTTCTGTGCCTTGACCATGCTAGCACCCTTGCTGTCTATGGCGGGTCAGAAAGATCTTGGATTTCATCAAAAATATCTTAATTTGTGTTCCTAAGATTAACACCCATGTTTTATGGGTTTGAAACGACATGAGGGTGAGTAATTAATGACAGAATTTTCATTTTTGGGTGAACTATCCCTTTAAGCCCTCAGTTATTTCTGTTCTTGGTTGTGTGTTGTCAATATTATGTGCTTGTAGTCTGTTTTTCTGCTTTCTGTGTGGATTAAAGCACCTTTTTTGTATTCAGTTTTTGTCTTGCTCTTTGGATTTTTACAACTAAATTGTAAAATTGTTACAAATTGCCACGAGAGTGTTTTGTAAGAATCAAAACCAGAGACACTTCATTTACAAATGAATCACACTTTTGAATCAGCTGTTTTGCAATAATTGATCTTGTGGGTTATCAAAACAGTCTTCATTGATTGACTATTCAGTTTGAACCGTTCTGGCATCCAGTGCATTGAATCATTCGGAGAGGTTTCTCACTAAGTAAAACACATTCTAATAACTACCTGCATTCTAATACAAAATATGTTTTGGAGCAGTTACCTAGCTAACAATTTCTGGATCCCAGAATGTTCTCTGAACATTTCCAAAACATACATGTTTAAGGTTTGTTCTTGGTTAGCCAGAAAATTTGTATTTACAGAACTAAATCATTCTGTTTAGAATTTCAGAACATTCACCTAACCGTCCACTAACGTTCCCCTAGCAGATAGCTAGCTACATTCAACCGAATATCTCACCCAACACTGCCAGTTAGTCCTCCCAGCTACGGCCTACCTCTGGTAGTGTCCATGAGTGTGTCTGTGTCACATATCATCCCCTCCATCAGACTGTTTGATTGTGTTTTAACTTGCGCAGACCCACACACACTACACCATCTGAGCTCAGAGAGTCCATTAAGAGCCAGTGATTTAGAGGCGTTTGGCTATGTTTACATTCCTGCCTTCTTGAAACGGTGTCTGAGTGGACAGCTGAAAGTCACACAGTCAGACACTCTCTAAACACACTCACTCTTCTCTGCGCTACAGCCAGAATGGACCCATTTCACCTCTCCCTTTGCCTTCCAGATGGAAGTGTTTGAGCAAAGTGCCTGAGATCAAGAATGTGCAAAAAGCGGTCTATCCTTTAGGTCTATCCTACAGTACTGGAGCTTGTGCCATTGAATATGAAACATTAATTGCATTTACATATGATAACTGTTGGCACCGAGATCGTGAAATGAGGTCGAAAAAAAAAACAGTGGAAGAAGATAAAAAGAAAAGAGGAATGAAGAAGAAAAGTGAGTTTTTTTAACTCTAAGGTTGGACCGATTTTATAGTAACATGCTGTGTGCTCCTCTTAAATGTGCTTCTCATAGGATTTTACTCGGAGCATGTAATTGCTTTTGGCACGTAAGAACATACGTCCTATCCAAGGAGGCACTGAATAAATTATGAAGCCCTGTTTTTCCATCGTTCATCTTTAAAATCTGTAGCGGAGCGCTTGAAACGCTCTAGAATCACCCTCTAGTCATGTCATTCCCGTGATCTGAACAAATCCTCCACATCTGGAATAAAACCAAAGACGGGAATGTGGGCTCCGAAATCTAGTTCACCCAAAGAAAGCACTCTTCGCTTTACAGTCCTCTCATTTTAACATGAATATTCTCGACTTATGACTAATCTTAACAAAATAAACATGTTCTCGCCAACAGTGCTGGGAGAAAACTGGATAGAAGCGTGGCCTAATCTTCACTTTTACATGCAAACAGAACTGCTTTCACTCTAAATAAGCACGAGCTGCCCCAAGGCTCTCTGGATGGTAATTATACCGTTCTGTATAAGGCAGCACAGCTGGGAACGGATCACATTCAATTATTATATCAAACATTAATTATTAGCCCATTACCTACACTATAGAGTGCATATCCTGAGCACACCCCCTCACGTAAACCCTCAAAAATGAGCTTTTCTGACTGAGAAAAATGACTTAAGTGCCATAAATCCTCACAAATACAGATTAGTCCTGAAGAAAATGCAGACTTTCCGAAATCCCTCACAACATGACAATGAATCCTTACTCGGAGTGACAATGAAGCTTAGGTATGCTTCGTTTTTCAAAACCTTCTTTAAAAGAAGTTAGAAGTACGTTTTACATGTGGTCTTCGCTCCGAAACGGTCCTTCTTTTTTTTCTCCACGCTTCATCGGTTCTGGGAGAGGCCCATTTATTTCACTCGTCAAATCACTCACTCATCTGGTTTCCATGGTTTCAGCAGATCATCCTCTGTTTGAGGCCAGAGATAGTCCGTCGGCGTTATGATGGGCTGTCACACGAAGAATATGGAAGAGTATATATCAGATTGAAATAATAATAATGCCTGTCTATCATCATAAGCCTCCTGATGAGCCTCGGCACTTCCTGGGTTTCAGAATGCCACACTGACTTCCTTTTTGAACCCAACACGACTGCCGCCCACCAAAAGAGCTTACAGATATTCTAGTGATCCAGTCAATACAGAAAACAGTCTGACAGTATCATGAACAGCTTGATGGTGAATAAAGCGCAATGGAGAGGTCTTGCTGTAGTTTAAGCAATAGATTGTGAGAAGTTGTTGCAGTCGTTTTCCAACGAATCCGCTCAATCATGGGGAAAATCACTGTAGTGCACACTGGTTTATTGTTTTTATAAATTGGTGGAAAGAGCACAAAAAAATCTTGCATAATAATCAGAATAAAAATTCAACTGAAAATGTACATATATATGTGTGTGTGTGGCTGTACATGCACATGTAGTTGTTTTTTTGGTGTTTGGCTTAGTGTTAGAATCATTATTATACTCATACCTTTTTGAATTGTTTTTAGCTTTGTTTTTTGTTTTAATTTAAATGTGTAGTTTTGAAATGTTGTATGCATTTGTCATTTTTATTTAATTTCTTTATTTTCTTAAATATGTGTATATATAGTATTTATAGAGTTTTAACTTCTAGTTTTAGTTACTTTTTCTTATTTGTAAGTCGCTTTGGATAAAAGCGTCTGCTAAATGACTAAAAGTAAAAGCAATAATTTCACATTCAATCTTCAAATTAATGTACAAACAACATAAAGACAGTATATATATTTTTTATATTTATTTAATGGCATCTTTTTTTATGACTGAAGGCCAGTATCACTGATACCAATACTGATTTCTCTATAAAGCTGACAACCGCCCCCCCCCCCCCATAATTTACCTATTGACTAGCTAATGTAATGTAATAGCCATTCAACATTACAGTATAATTGAGAGATATCAATTTTAACATTTATTAGACTTTTTAAAAATAACTTCTAATTTAAGTGAACTTAAAGCAATCTTCACATAAACCCATTATAATAAATGTCACATTTACCTGTGCCCTTCAGCAGAAATATACAGAAATTGAAGTTATCAAACACTAAATACTAAAGTAAATATAGATTAATCCTTAAAGCTATAAAAGTTATTTTTTCCTCTTTTTTTCTTTGTCCTTTGATGAACAGACATCTCAGCAGCTGGTTATTAGGTTGTTTTGATTATTTCTTTAAGAGCTGTGCTGCTGAACCTGACATGCATATTTTCTCTCAACTCTTTTTACCATTTCTGACACACTTCAGGTCATAAAGTCTCTATTAATGATCTGACGAGTTGAATCAGGTGTGCTAGATGAAGGAGACAGTGCTGGGCTGCTCCAGGAAAGTTTTGAAAACCATTTCAGAGACATGTTCTTAAACGTGACTTTTTGTGCGACACCATTTTACATACCTTGCTGCACGTTTCGCTGCAGTTTCAAATAGAAATATCCACTGAGTGGAGCTAAAACACAGGTTCAATATGTAAACCCTGGCACGTTTTTATTACATAGATATTGGTACATATTGCTGTTTTTTTTATTACGTTGCTTCAGATACGTTTTGCGGCGGTTCAGAGTTCAAATATCCGGGGACTGTACCTAAAAGTTAATGCTCTATTGTGTTGGAAATATGCCCTACACCAAATCCAGCCCTAAACCTACAATTACGCTTTAATCGCAACTCTGTAAATTTGTGTGAAAGTGTTTATTTATTTTGGAAACTGCAGTGATATGTACTTATTGGTACGTATTTCATGTCACGCTAAAAAGTGCACCCAGGTACGTAAATGCCATGAGACCAGATAGGTTTTAAGGCAGTTTTAATCACCTTTTTTGGTAACATCATGACTTAACTTACCACAACATTGCATGCACGTAGTTTATTTCACGTTTTGATATGAAATGATACAGAGCAGGTTACAGCGCGTGCCGGCACCTTTGTGTGTGCAATGGAAGAGCACAGTACCGTTTCCGCACCCGTTTGACTCACGCCTGACGCTGAAGTGAAGTGGAGCGCTCGTCTGATACGTCTTCAGTTTGATGTGGTCGTAAAGACGCTCTGCGAAATAAATGCACTTCTTGTCAAGAGAAAAAGTGACAGATACAGCAGTTGTAAGTGGGGTGGCCAACCCTATCTCCGCCCCTGTTTTAATTGCTTTAAACTGAAAAAAATAATCGCCTGCATTAACGCGCTAATTTTGACACCACTAATATACACTGAACAAAATTTTTCATGAGCTGAACTCAAAGATTTAAGACTTTTTCTATGTACACAAAAGTCCTATTTCTCTCAAATATTGTTCACAAATCTGTCAAAATTTGTGTTACTGAGCACTTCTCCTTTGCCGAGATACTCCATCTCACCTCACAGGTGTGGCATATCAAGATGCTGATTAGACAGCATGAATATTGCACAGATGTGCCTAAGCTGGCCACAATAAAAGGCCACTCTAAAATGTGCTGTTTTACTCTTTTGGGGGGGTCCGAAAACCAGTCAGTATCTGGTGTGACCACCATTTGCCTCACGCAGTGCAACACATCTCTTTCGCATAGAGTGGATCAGGTTGTTGATTGTGGCCTGTAGAATGTTGGCCCACTCCTCTTCAATGGCTGTGCAAAGTTTCTGGATATTGGCAGGAACTGGAACATGCTGTCGTATACGCTGATCCAGAGCATCCCAAACATGGGTGACATGTCCGGTGAGTATGCTGGCCATGCAAGAACTGGGATGTTTTCAGCTTCCAGGAATTGTGTACAGATCCTTGCAACATGGGGCCGTGCATTATCATGCTGCAACATGAGGTGATGGTCGTGGATGAATGGCACAACAATGGGCCTCAGGATCTCGTCACGGTATCTCTGTGCATTCAAAATGCCATCAATAAAATGCACCTGTGTTCGTTGTCCATAACATAAGCCTGCCCATACCATAACCCCACCACCGGGATTCATCCGTGAAGAGAACACCTCTCCAAAGTGGCAGACACCATAGAATGTGAGCATTTGCCCACTCAACTCGGTTACGACGACAAACTGCAGTCAAGTCGAGACAAAGATGAGGACGACGAGCATGCAGATGAGCTTCCCGGAGACGGTTTCTGACAGTTTGTGCAGAAATTCTTTGGTTATGCAAACCGATTATTGCAGCAGCTGTCCGGGTGGCTGGTCTCAGACGATCTTGGAGGTGAAGATGCTGGATGTGGAGGTCCTGGGCTGGTGTGGTTACACTTGGTCTGCTGTTGTGAGGCTGGTTGGATGTACTGCCAAATTCTCTGAAACGCCTTTGGAGACGGCTTATGGTAGAGAAATGAACCTTCAATTCACAGGCAACAGCTCTGGTGGACATTCCATTGTGCTGTGTGATAAAACTGCACATTTTAGAGTGGCCTTTTATTGTGGCCAGCCTAATGCCGAGTTCACACTGCACGATTTTCAAACTCGTCGGATCGCTGTTGTTTTCACACTGCGTGACTATCTGGGGAAGCATTCAGTCGCTGCTGTGTTCACATTGCACAATGGATCGGCGACAGGGGCTTTCACATTGCACGATTTCACAATAGGAAGAATCGCCGACAACTCTGTCTGATCCGCAAACTACGTTTCACAACAAAACACACGCGAGAAGTGATACGCGAGAACCTGCGTGCGTCAGCCCGTTGTTCTCGAGCTAGACTGGAAGTAGCTATTAAAACAATATAGCCCGCAAATGCACTGATTTCCAGCTACAAAAACAAAAACAGATTGCAGGAGGGAGATGCAGGGAACAGGGATTGTGTTCTGCAAAGAGTGGTAAATAATAATTTAGCAGTAACTGTTATGCTGATGTTGCGGCTGGTCAAGCGTTTGTGCTTGTTTCTGTATGATATAATTGTACATATTAAAATACTTATATGGTCTATAACTCCTCACCGAACTTCCCTCTGCCCTGTATCTTTGTCTCTCATTGGCTGAAGGTCATCGTGATGTAGTTTTCAGTCAGAAATCATTGCACACAGCGTGATTGTGAATCGCCGACAGCTCCAGATATTTAGCATGCCAAATATTTCACAGGCGTCGGCGACGTGTCGGCGATTCTCTCAGATCGCGTCTGTGATAATTCACACTGCGCGATTGTCACTCGCGTGAACGAGCTCCGATTTGCCTCCGATGTCGGGCATTTGTCGGCGATTTATCAAAACCTGTCGGCGAGTGAAAAATCGGGCTAAAATCGTGCAGTGTGAACTCGGCATAAGGCACACCTGTGCAATAATCATACTGTCTAATCAGCATCTTGATATGCCACACCTGTGAGGTGAGATGGAGTATCTCGGCAAAGGAGAAGTGCTCACTAACACAGATTTAGACAGATTTGTGAACAATATTTGTGAGAAAGTATATGTGTGTAAACATTACAATTTAAAATTCATTTTCTTTTTTAATATAATTAAATATGTAGTAATTTCTGTGATGGCAAAGCTCAATTTTCAGCATCGTTACTCCAGTCTTCATTGTCACATGATCTTTCAGAAATCACTCTTAATATGCTGAATAGATGCTCAAGAAACGTATTATAGGCCTACATATTATACATATCATACATTAAACATTATTTCTTATTATAACTTAATGTTACCTATTATAACTTGTTGAATAAGGGGTGCTGCTTAATATTTTTGTGGAAATATGATACATTGTCTGAGGATTCTTTGATGAACAGAAAGTTCAAAGTAGAATTTATTTTATTTAAATTAATATTCCATATTTAAATGTATTGTCACTCTTGTGCATTTCAATTATTTGAATGTGCCCTTGCTGAATAAAAGCATTAATTTCCTCAATCAATCAATAAATGATATTCGTGATGTTTGATGTAAATGAAATGTTATTTTATTTTTTTCTGTGTTAATGGGTAAAATCATATAGACATAAATTAAAAGAAGTTGCTAAACTCTAAACTTAGCATTGTGCTTAACAAACAGCATGATAATTGAGACGTATTCTGCTCAGTCATTTTGTATTACTCGTTCCATGGTTCTTGGAGCAAATACATAAATGACGCAGCAAAATCCAGCTGACACATTTCACTGCCATGCGCTATTTGCCATCATACCGCCCAGCTCTAATATAGTTCATTAGCCTAACTTGCAGCATTAATATACTGTAGAATTCAATTGGTGTGCGGTCACAGGTGTGTGACTCCCTCAGATTTCAGAGCCTGAACTGTAGATTTTATATTAAAAAAATCTTTTTTTTGCATGCATGTATCCTCTGATGAACTCCCTTCTGAAAGGTCTTGTTTACCTAAATACAAGCTTTTAACCTGTCCTCCCTGTGCCCTTCTCTTCATAACAGTTAAAGAGAACTACACAGATCTTTACAGAATACTAGCAAATAGAAACACACACTTAAAGGTTGATGGGAAACAGCAGCTCACTCATGCATGAGGCAAGCAAGCAAATGGCTTTTCCGGATGTACTACATGGTTTTTCTATTCTCCATAACAGTTCATTATTTAATATTTCTCTTGGCTGCAGCATCTAACTACTCTGTCGCTGCATGCGTAACGATTTTCAGATGGCTTTATACGGATATTAACCCTGTAAAGCCTGACGTGAAATAGTAGTCAGAAAAATCGAATCTTTTGAAATGGAGCACTTTTTAGACAAAATATTAAATATTATACTGCATGTGTTTTTTGTTCAGTATCTTATTTGATGCATCAGACTTTTACAGATCATAAAGCATGATATAGTGAGAATATGGTGTTCATACTCAATGAGGAAAAAACTTCCTTTTTAGGCCCAAACTAAGCACAAATATGCAATTTAGTGCAGTTGTTGATATTTATATGGTGAAAAAAATTGAAATTCGAATAGCTTGTACGTTAATGAGATTTTTATAACAGCATAGCTAATTGCTTACATAAAATATCAGTCGTCACCAGGGTTATTATGCCTAAAACTAAATATGAAACTAAAGTTAAAATGATTAAAAAAATGTTTAAAATAAAATAAGTGTTGACTGAAATAGAGTACAATTTCTCATTTTAGATGAACTTGAATAAAACTTTTCTTTAAAATAACTAAAACTGAAATAATTAATGAAAACTATTAAGCCGTATACTGTATATCTAATAGATATAAATAAAACTAATGGAAAACTAAATGGAAAAGAACACTAAAACTTTAACTGAAATTAAAATAAAAAAATATAGATTTAAGAAAAATGTTTATATATTGGTAACACTTTACAATAAGGTTCATTAGTTAACAACATTAGTAAACATGAACAATACTTCTACAGCATTTATAAATCTTAATGTTAATTTCAGCATTTACTAATGCATTATTAAAATCACAAGTTGTGTTTGATAACATTAGTTAATGCGCTGTGAACTAACATGAATAAAGAATGAACAACTGTATTTTCATTAACATTAAAGATGAATAAATAGTGAAATAAATGCATTGTTCATTGTTTGTTCATGTTAGTTAATACAGTAACTAATGTTAACAAATTACACCTTATTGTAAAGTTTTACCAATATATTTATATATAATATAAAATATAAGAATATTAACCCATTTAATCCCAAATTTTTCCCAGACATGAAAATATCCAAATGATGTGTCATTAGTAAACCTTTGAAATAATAATTTTTCGAATTTTTTTGGAAAAGTGTGGAAAAATTGTGTTTTATGCTCGGTCACAATTGTTGTAACAGGAAGTCAGACTCAAGACGGTTGCGTTAGAATCAAACAGATGGGTTTATTGAACGGTATGTGGGAGATCAAGGAACTGGTGAGTATAGCAGATTCAGAGTATTCAACCAAACTGGAGATGATACTGATGTTTTTGATTACCAGGTCTAACGGAGACGTCGAGGAACACACACACACACACACACACACACACACACACACACACACACAATATATGAATAAATGAGTCTGTGAATTTATGGGGGAAAAAAATAAAAAATAGGCAAGAATATATGATATGCATATATGATCAAAATAAAAGAAGAGTTATCAGAATGGTCAGCTGAGGTGATTGTGAAGTGGAAATTAATACAAAATGAACATGCACAAAACTACACGTACAAATATTTATTCGTATTATGATTTATTCTTATCAAAGAAGTAAGTGACACTTCAAACTGCACAAGTGGTTTGTGTTATTTAAAACAGAATACAAAGCAGTCACGTGGTTGTGTGAGAAAACGAAGCTTCGGACATCACAGATCACGTGGTTTTGGCAGAATGAATCAAGCTCCGGGACAGTGATTCACTGCGAGATGCTTCGTTTTGTTTGATACAGGCTTCGAAGCCTCGGTGTCGAACGTCACATCACTAGTCTTAGTCTTAGTCTTAGTCTGTTTACCCGTGTTTGGATTATTGCTTGTTTATCTTAGATTTACCCTTTGCCTTGCCGTTTGGATACTGTTTGCCCCAGCCCGGACCATTGCTTATGTTTTATGGATTACCTCTTGTCTAAGCCCTCTGGATGTTGTTAGCCGACGATTGACCACGCCTGTTTAGGATACTTCTCTTGCCTTGCTCTCTATATACCTGTTTGACCCTTGCTTGTTTCCTGACCACGCCTTTGCAAATAAAGCTCGCACATGGATCCGCATGTCTCTCGTCTCGTTGACTCCGTAACAGTTACATGTAATGCAGGCATTCCAAAACTTTGTCATCTAAACCTTATTCACCAAATATATTTGCTTTAAGTACCCCTTAGATTTTAAAATAAATATTTCAATAATTAACACATTTGCCTGTTCACGGTTTCTTTGTTGATTAATGATCACATTGCATGCAGGTAAATAAAAATATTTCATCTTTTTTTTTTAGTAAATGTTTTATTTAAAACAAAGACCATAGAAATGCAAAGACTGTTCTCTCCTATACTTATGAATGGGAGAAACTGCAACGTGCAATATGGAGGAACAGTCCCACCTTCCAAACGAAAGAGTCGTGGCAACATTTTATTGTCATTTTCACTAGCAACTGCAACTGGATTTGTATTGTATACCTAAGTTCACTGTTATCCCACTATTGTGACCATCAACATTGTTTACTCACTCTATGACCACACTCAACAAAACTAAATATATGCGAATGCATATTATTATTAATACTAGACACCCTAAAGATAATGTGTACCAAAAATCTTTGTCATATCTTTGTTAACATACTTTACTAGCCTTTCGTTTTTCGTTTTACATATATACATATACAATGTAAACAAAAACTTTTATTTTGGATGTGATTAATCGTGATTAATCGTTTGACAGCACTAATATATATAAACACTGGTTGTCACTCTATATCTCCCAATAATATGTCTTAGAGGCAAAGCATGAAATTTTCCTCAAAAGCCTGTTACCTCATATTTTGGAATATTTATTTATTTTATTTTTTTCAAAACAATTTAAAAAATGTTTCAATAATGAAGTAACCTTAAGATGCTTCATTCTGAAACACTAATAACACTATACAAGTTTTGCTTATGTTTACTTCATAAAACGTTACTAAAAAAGTAATTACCAATCAAACGACAGAAGGTAGGCTTTGTTTTAGATTGCATACAAGATTTTCAGCAATTTTTTGATCATGTTAATAATTTGGAGGCCTTAGAAATTCATCAAATATGTCACAGTTGGAATTATAGGGTTAAAGATGTTGCGGCTCTTTGGTGGCGACGATGAGGGAATCGTGCCACTGTGGATCATCTAAGTTGAATTGTTTGGATCCGGCTGAGAGCGTGTGGACGATCGGGGCTGCTGGGGTATTGTCCTGCAGGAGAACCGCAGCATCCCGAGTGCACGGTTGTAACCCCGCAGCTCTGTCTCACATGCATTAAACATCAGCTGCCACTCAAACTTTAACTGCAGGTTCACAGTGTAATTGCTTCCTATTTTAGTGAGGTCGATGCCAACTGCATAGCAATGAGACAACAGCTGCACACGGACACACACGCACGCTCAAGCATACACAAGCAGTCACGTGTTCGCCCAGGCGTTTTCTCGCACGCTTGCTATCCCTTATGCATACATGCGCAGACGCTCACAATTAGAGCGAGCTTTCATTAACATTGATTAATGTAATGCATCTTCTCCTTGTGGTGACAAGATCTCGCTGTCAGTAGCGCAGACGGGAACATTTAACCGTGAATACTTGATTCAAACCAAGTCCTACCCATCTTATCTGGGGTCAGGCATTTAGTCAAGCAGGTTGGAAGTGGTTATCAAAGGCTGATGCTGATCTGGGATCAGATGAGCAGCCTCCACACTGTTTAAACTAACTGATGGTGGATCTGATTTAGGATCAGGCTTAAGGGATTTGAGACTCTAGTGAACAGCGAGCGCTCATCCAGGCAGGATTCTGTGTGCAAGAGTTTAATCATCTCACTATTCCAGAGAAAGATGAAATTCAATGCAGTTCACTTGAAGCCTGTATAATGCATTAGAAAGGGCTGCGGACATCAGCAGGATGGCTGAATGATAGCAATAATACATCATATTTAAAATTTTAAAAAATAAAATAAAAATCGTAAAATATAGATTAAATGCTAGTTGTAAAAAGTATACATTTTAACTTGCCTTAATAAAATTTTACATTTTAAAATAAAAACTTTGGGGGCAGTATTTATTTTTTTGTTATTATTATTTTTTTTAATAAAACTTGACGGCTGAAGTAAAACTTGAAGACTAGCGTAATGATGCTGAAATTTCCACTTTGCCATCACAGGAACGAAATAACATTTTAAAATACACTGAACAAAATTATAAATGCAACACTTTTATTTTTGCCCCCATTTTTCATGAGCTGAACTCAAAGATCGAAAACTTTTTCTATGTACACAAAAGGCCTATTTCTCTCAAATATTGTTCAGAAATCTGTCTAAATATGTGTTAGTGACTTTTTTGCAGAGATACTCCATCCACCTCACAGGTGTGGCATATAAAGATGCTGATTAGACAGCATGATTATTGCACAGGTGTGCCTAGGCTGGCCACAATAAAAGGCTACGCTAAAATGTGCAGTTTTACTGTATTGGGGGGGTCCGAAAACCTGTCAGTATCTGGTGTGACCACCACACAGTGCAACACATCTCCTTTGCATAGAGTTGATCAGGTTGTTGATTGTGACTTGTAGAATGTTGGTCCACTCCTCTTCAATGGCTGTGCGAAGTTGCTGGATATTGGCAGGAACTGGAACACGCTGTCGTATACGCCGATCCAGAGCATCCCAAACATGCTCAATGGGCGACATGTACTGTGAGTATGCTGGCCATGCAAGAACTGGGATGTTTTCAGCTTCCAGGAATTGTGTACAGATCCTTGCAACATGGGGCCGTGCATTATCATGCTGCAACATGAGGTGATGGTCGTGGATGAATGGCACAACAATGGGCCTCAGGATCTCGTCACGGTATCTCTGTGCATTCAAAATGCCATCAATAAAATGCACCTGTGTTTGTTGTCCATAACATACGCCTGCCCATACCATAACCCCATGGGCCACTCGATCCACAACGTTGACATCAGCAAACCACTCACCCACATGACGTCATACACGCTGTCTGCTGTCTGCTGTCTGCCATCTGCCCTGTACAGTGAAAACCGGGATTCATCCGTGAAGAGAACACCTCTCCAAAGTGCCAGACACCATCGAATGTGAGCATTTGCCCACTCAAGTCGGTTACGACGACGAACTGCAGTCAGTTCGAGACCCCGATGAGGACGACGAGCATGCAGATAAGCTTCCCTGAGACGATTTCTGACAGTTTGTGCAGAAATTCTTTGGTTATGCAAACCGATTGTTGCAGCAGCTGTCCGGGTGGCTGGTCTCAGACGATCTTGGAGGTGAAGATGCTGGATGTGGAGGTCATAGGCTGGTGTGGTTACACGTGGTCTGCGGTTGTGAGGCCGGTTGTGATGTACTGCCAAATTCTCTGAAACACCTTTGGAGACGGCTTATGGTAGAGAAATGAATATTCAATTCACAGGCAACAGCTCTGGTGGACATTCCTGCAGTCAGCGTGCCAATTGCACGCTCCCTCAAAACTTGCGACATCTGTGGCATTGTGCTGTGTGATAAAACTGCACATTTTAGAGTGGCCTTTTATTGTGGCCAGCCTAAGGCACACCTGTGCAATAATCATGCTGTCTAATCAGCATCTTTATATGCCACACCTGTGAGGTGAGATGGAGTATCTCGGCAAAGGAGAAGTGCTCACTAACACAGATTTATACAGATTTGTGAACAATATTTGAGAGAAATAGGCCTTTTGTGTACATAGAAAAAGTCTTAGATCTTTGAGTTCAGCTCATGAAAAATGGGGGCAAAAACAAAAGTGTTGCATTTATAATTTTGTTCAGTGTATACAGTATATTAAAATAGAAAACTGTTATTAAGTGTAATAATATTCCACAATATTACTGTATTTACTGTATTTGTGATCACATTAATGCAGCCTTGCTATATATATATATATATATATATATATATATATACAACATACATACAAAACATCTTTAAAAAATCTTCCTAACTCCAAACTTTTGAATTTTAGCATAATAAGAACAACATTAAAGTTGCATAATCTCTTTTTTTTATTATTATTATTATTGTGTTTGGAACAATAAAACTTAATTTAGAAATATAATAATAATTGGGCCTATTATAAATAGGCAAATATTGTAGACTATTATCACGGACTTCACTATGAAAAGATACAATGCATTACAATGTTTACTATAAGGCATTATAAGGCATCAAGGATTTTTATAATACATATGCATGTATAGATTTGAAGTAAAGTGGTGATAAAAGGTTATATCATATAGAGATTATAAATTCAATGATGTCGTTGATGAATTGTTTCCACTGAGAAAGGAAATGCTAAGTCCCCATTGCATATAAATTCCCAGTCCTACTCTGACCTTGTATATGTGTGTGTGTGTGTGTGTGTGTGAGAGAGAGAGAGAGTGAAGAAAAGCACAGACGGGTGATTAAGCGAGAGTGGAAAACTGTTTATGACCCGATTTTTGAGTGTGTTTACTGCAAGTGGGTGTGAGCAAGAGATACAGGGTGGCAGTAAAAAAAGAGCAGGAATTATCAGTATTAATTTGTGATTGAAGTCTCCTTTATCAGTTCAACCCGCATTGCCTCTTTATCGGCTGCTAACCGATCCTGCAGCTTTCCTATGAAGTGAGTGGATTATTACAGGATTTCAGTGTGGCGGGAAACAGGGACTCGACAGTCTGCGCAGTGTCCCTCAGAGCACAAGTGTAAGACACAACAGCATCCTGCACTACATACACACGCACACACACACACCCTCCTGTATACAAACACATGTTCATGGGTTCCCCCTCCTCCTCTTGCCGTCACACGAACACACACGCGGAGTGCGGCGGGGAATGGTGTAACCAACAGCAACGAACAGAGCGGGGAGTTGAGAGAGCCTTGTCACACTTTTGGTTCTCATGCCCATGGGATTGTTTGTCGTTCTCGCGCTCTCTCTGAGGAAGATGTTATGCATTTTGACAGGATTATAAAAATAAATAATGAGGTGGAAGTTTGTTAGAAAAAGCGGAACCATCTCAGAGGCCCTGGAGTATGTGTGAACAATGTGTGTGTGTGTGTGTGTGTGTGTGTGTTAGTTTTACAGACTGCCACTACAAAATCTGTTTTTGTGAAATGCATAGTGGCTGGTAAGTGTGTTTGGGGTCACATCTTGAGCGGTTATGGCATATTTTTGTTTTTCAATTGCTTAGAAATATTAAGATGCTTACAGCCAGGGGCATCATGCACTTCCAAATAAAAACAAAACAACTATAGCCCCTCTCCCAAGCAGCAGTGATAATTCCATGAAGCCATGTACTTTACGCAAGGGCACATGTTAGCACCCCCTATGCAGCATTTATAAACACTTATTTTTATATTTTTATTTTTATTTATTTTTTTGTTTGTTTTCAAGGCAAATTTCTTGACAAGAATAAGGTAAGTTCTAAAATCTAAACACTGCTAAATAAATAAACAAACAAACAAATAAATAGTCAGTATGTTTGTCTTGTTTTCCAGTACAAATAGCTAAACATTTTGAAGTCAAGATGCATTTACTTCAGAAGCGAAATGATAAAATTATGTTTATCTGCCAATGGGGTAAGAAAATAAACTTAAGGTTTAAAGGCAAAACCTGTATTTCTCTTATCTCACTGACAGTTGTTTTAAGCTTAAAGCGATTCAATTTTTTTTTTTTTTTTTTTATGGAAACGACTTGCATGTCATTGGTCAGCTGTCAAAAAGGCACTTGACTTAGGGCGTTTTTTTGTTTTGGTTTTTTTTTTAAGAAAAATTGAACTTTTTTCAACTTGAAAAGACGCTCTGAGCTGCAGGAAAACACGCCGGCGGTGGCGTTTTAAAAAGCGCTCAGGACCTTTTTGAAAGCATGGTTTACTACATAGGATTATAATGTAAAACAGACGTTGGCAGCTTCAAAAAAGACGCCAAGTGTGAACATAGCCTTACATGTCTATACATGTATACATCTGTAGGCCTACATGTCTTACATGTTATCTTGCTTTTTAAGTAAATGTATCTTAATTTAAGAGTATTTAGATACTTGGAAAATAAGACTAAATGTATAGTAAGAAAATTTACATTATATTTTAATATTTATACAGAATGCATTTTGTATGACTTTAATGTATATACAATATACGTCATGTATTGTGTTTAGCTTTTTTCCAACTAATATGCTCTGAGAAAACTCATTGATCACATATCTAGTTAAAAGCCTGACTAGACTACTTTTGTACAATTTATTTATCTTAAACTAAACAGCCTTTCACAGTGAATGGCTCTGCAGTCTGAAATGAGTGTGCTTAACCAAGGTGTCTCTCTTGTTTGTGTTTTATGTGTATAGCAGCAGCCCTCTGTTTTTATATTAGTTGCTACACATTGCCGGTCTTATACCCTGCTATTCCAAGCAATAAAACCCGGCTCTCACAGAGCAATTGTAGAGAAATATGTGCTGAATCTGCTGTTGTAAAGTTAGAGTAATTTAAAGGGGCGACTTCTCTAAGAAAGAGAATATTGTGGCCAATTCACTTTCTTTCTCTCTCTTTCTCACACAAGAGACAAGTCTCTCTTTATCTGTCCATGTCCTCCTGAATATTTCCCCTCTCCTTTTGCACAATGGAAACAATGAAGTGTTCTTGGAAAATTCACCAACCAAATTTCAATGTAGATCCAGACAACAAATAAAATGCATCCGGACGCCAATTCACACACATTCGGTGGGAAAACACATTTAGTTGTGGCAGAAAATAAGAGAGAGAAAGAGAAGGAAGGAGAGAGCAAAATCTAGGCCTCAAATCTGGCCTAAAAAATCTGCTGAATGAGAGTTATTACATTACATAAAACAAGAACATCCAATAGAAATGTAATCTATATAGTAAAATTAGTGCTGTCAAACGATTAATCGCATCCAAAATAAGTTTTTATTTTTATTTGCATAATATATGTGTATACTGTGTATATTTATTATGTGTATAAATATACAAACACATGTATGTATGTGTATATGTATATGTATATGTATATATATATATGTGTGTATATGTGTATATACAGTATATATATATATATATATGTGTGTATATATATATATATGTGTATGTGTTTAAGAAAAATGTTATGCTTATATATTTATATATAATATAAGAATATGAATAAATAAATGTATAAACGTGTGTGTGTATTTATATATGCATAATAAATATACACATACATAATGTAAACAGAAACATTTATTTTGGATGTGATTAATCGCAATTAATCATTTGACAGCACTAAATAAAATGTTACCTACATAATGTTTTCATTCTATTAAATTTGATCATTGTTTGTTTCACTATTTTACTTTGCACTGTTCTTTTATTTCATGTTACAGTTTTATTTTATTTGTTCATATTACTTATGACTAGTGATATTTTATTACTATAGTTATTTTTCAAGCAATGAAAATTATTTAAATGTTATACACTCAAGAAAATAGTATAGGTTTCACTTCAAAATAAATAACTTTACAAAAATGAGCAAGTATACATATTGAAATAAACATGACATTTTTTTGAAGTAGAAAGACTGAAGTAGTATTTTCTTGTAAAACATCCTGTAATAATCGTTGTTTATAGTGTAGATTGAAAGCATTGGTTTCTAATGGTGTCCATATTCCCAAGAAACATACTTTGGACCTAAAATGCAAACAGAGAGAGGACTGTGCCGCCTTCTTTCAGAAGCCCACCACACACGCCACTGCTAAATCCAGTATTCCCATTAAAACAGAAATGCTAGTTTTCCTTCAGTGGCTCTGTCCCTTTGGAGAGTTTCATGTCTATGAAAGAAGCTTATCAAGTTTTTTTAACAGCAGGCTCCCAGTCAAACAGTCATGCTTTGCGCCCCTCTGAGACTAGCATGATAAGATTTTAATTGTTTTCCTCGCTAGTGTAATGCCAAGATTTATTAATGGCAAATTAATAGACATGTTCATAAACAGCCGATCAAAGATAGTATGCACTTGATGCTTTTGTGCTTAGGTAGTAGAGAGATAGCTATATCTATCAGAAGTTGTAAAGGAATATTCTGGGTTCAGCGCAAGTTAAGTTCAACCGACAACACTTGGCATTTACAACATGGGAAAAAAATAAATAAATAAATGCTTGTCTCTCCTTTTCTTTCAAATCTGGGTTTCAGTGAGGCACTTACAATGGAAGTGAATGTGGGCATATGGGTAAATATTAAAATACTCAATATTAAAATACGTGACCCTCTCTGTGAAATCCAGGCTGAAGTCTCAAAATCTAATTATGAGATAACATGCATCAAAGTTTGATTTCAACTATTAATTTCACTGATTTCAATCTCTGACGGTCTTACTGATATCTTTATTATTGACTGAGTTTTACATTTTCACAGAATGTTCTTTACCTTAAGAAGGATGATTTTATGTAGAAGACAGTAAATCACCAAAAAATGACTTTAGCTGGGTTTTCACAGCCTGGGTCACTTCATATTTTCTATAGTAAAGCCCCAAGATGTAAACAATATATATCTTACCAATGTTTTTATATGAAAAGAAATCACATAAAAAAAGCTTGTTCACACCAAGGACAATAGTGATAATTAAAAGGTTTTAAAAATCATTCTAATCCAGTGAGAATATGGAACTCCACACCACAACTATAACGATAACCAGAGGAATGATATTGTTTTAGTTTATTTTGTCTAGCTGATGAACCATAAAAACATTGACAGCCAATCAGAATCCAACCGACTTTAAAGAGCTCAAGCATTTAAAGTGCTATACAACAAAATGGCAGCACACATTTAAACAAAGTTATTGTGTGTTGGTGCTAATTTTAGGTTTGAAAATGTTGAAAATTCATATAAAAATAAAAAGGGGGAAAAAAATTGAAACGTGCACTATATAATAATAACATTATTATTGTATTTTTATTTAATAGTCATATTTTTTTAATACTCATCACACTTTATTTATTATTTTAAGAAAACTATTATTAACTATTACTTTCTATTAATCCCTCAATCAATCAATTGAATTATTCCTTCAAATATCAGAGCTATAGCTGATTTGAAATGTGAAATTGGCATTTATTTGTGTGCCGTGTTTCCAACCAACCAAAGATTTGCAGCGACACAAGTTTCATAGTCACCTTTTAAATTACAGTGATGCAGAATGCTTTTAAGCAAATCCTGTCATCTCCTAGCAACACACTTTACCGTCTGCATCACAGGAGAACAGGCTATATAAACAAATTTCCGGAGTACAGAGGTACTCTGACAGACGCTCTCGCTTAATGAATTTAGAGAGGTGCGCCGGGCCCTCGACAAGCCCTTTGTTGATGATGTCATTGTTCTCTTCATCTCATAGTTCATTTCAGTGCACACATCACACTATTACTGAACGAAGGAGGTTGTCTAAACACACACACACACCTATAGACGGAGTCAACATGCACTCATGGCCTCCCGTAATTGACTGGAGAAGACTGCAACGCCGTACACATGCTGATTAAAACGCTCTCTAATTAACCAAAGTAGATCTTCTGCTAAACCGCATCTTGGCCGAAGCATCTTCTGAAGATGCATGGACGCTTGTGGATATTTACAAGCAGACGAATGAGATAACGCACAGCCATAATCAACACATCACAGCTGTTAAACATTTGCCCATATCGAAAGATGGATTATCTGTATCATCTCGCCATTCAGTGCCTTTCAAAGCAAATGACGGCAATTTGTGTTCAGCACTCTTGATTTCCTTCTGGCTTCTCAGCTGTTAAGTATATGGTCTAAGAGGCTGTAATGGATTGAATTTGAGTTTGACATCTACAGTGTGTGATTGTGAGCAGGACAATCAGCTTTTAGCTCTCCTGAGCATCAGGCGGCATATCAACAGGCTATGAAAAGGAATATTTTTACTAGCACTTTATATTCTGATTTGTATTTAGTTATGTCTGATTTCAGATCCACCCACCCCTAAATATCATGCTAAAAAGTGAACTGTCGTTTGACGTTTCATGTCAGTCCTCTTTCATACATTCTGACTGGTTCGTGGGTTTTTGAGTATTTTAGCATTTGATATTGAATATTGTAAAATGCCATTGCAACATACTTGGTAGATAACAGAGTGTAGGTGAGTAATTTAGCATGTACTTTATTTTTAGTTGTAAACTTCTCAAAGTCTTGCACACACACGTACACACACACACACACAATAACAATTAAAAGTTTAGGGTCAGTAAGTTTTTCTTTTTCTTTTCTTTGTTAACTTTCTATCCACAAGTATCACAGTTTCAAAGATCAGCACAACTGTTTTCAACATTGATGGAAATGAACATCAAATCAGCATATTAGAATGATGCTGAAAATTCAGCTTTGCCATCACAAAAATAAATTGAATTTAAAATGATAGTAAAATAGGAACAGTTATTTAAAATTGTAATAATATTTCATAATATGACTGTTATACTGTGTTTTTTATCAAATAAATGTAGACTCTGTGAGCATAAGACTTCAAAAACATTTAAAAAAAATCTTACCATGAACAGTATATGGAATAAATATACTTGCCAACTGTTTCACTGTTTTTGCATTTCGAATATATTTGCCATCAATTACTTAAACTTGATCTTTAAAAAAATAAAATAATAATAATAATAATGAATAACACAGTGTAATCTTTAGCAGATCTCAAAATGACTATCCATTTTACCAACCACTATAATGTTGTGACGCCTAAATTCACTTAAATTTAAAATATTCATTTTAGTTTTTAGTTAGTTTGTTGTTGTGGTTTGTTTGTTTTAAACAAAATAATTTTGAGTTTCAAGTTCCATTTGTTGGTTATAGGCCATAACATATTTGATAATAATAATAATTATTAAGAGTTTTAACTCTTTCACTAGATTGGTAAATACTTGATATTCTGGACCTTAAATATCCAGAGTTATCGGATGCCCATTTTCCACAAGTTGATATGATTCTTTAGGGTCTTAATGAAAAGTCTACAACATACTTTGGTTAAAATTTCTCAGTGGTAGTGTAAAACCAACACCCTTTTTATCCTGTCAAAAACAGCTCTGTTCACAGCGACCTGTTTCAGTGCATGTCCCTTTAAATGCTAATGAGCTGTGCTAGCCCCACCCCTCTCTTCCTTGGGTTGATGAGCAGTTCTCTGATACTGTTTTTGCGCATTATTAGGAAAAGCGATTTGCAAAGATTCATAAAAAAAAACCTTATACTCACTTCTTCTGTAGGTGAGGCTGGGTCACAAATGATTTGCGCGAGACATAGACGCATTTAGGTAGATCAGGGGGCACATTCCCTTCAAAAACAAAAGTAATCCACTGCGTCTTCAGCAACTCAGATGTCAGGAGTAAATGACGACTGCTATATTCATTATTACATCCAACAACAGAACACCTCAAACGCTTAGGAGACATTCTTGTCTACACCTACTCTGGAGTTGAAACAATGGCAGACTGTATACAGCTCACTCAGGGCGGGTCTAAGGTAAAACACCAGTGTCAATCAACAATCGTGGGAGTGGCCAGGGTCTGTATGACATCACACAGCCAAGAATCTGACAATGGCTTGATCTGAGAAAGGGTTATGATTTTTGGGGATTTAACAAAATTAAAAATTAAAAAATAATAAAAATTGATTGATTGATTATAGGGTGGCAACACACATTTCAGTTCAAACAACAAAGTGAATTTTGCATTCGATGACCCCTTTATTAATTATAAATAATATATATTGTAATGCTTTTATAATGATAATAGTATCATTGAGAAGATTAAAAAAAAAAAAGATTATGATGCACGTTTGTTTATAATGAAATGCAGTGTGGGATATTTCTGACAGCCAAGTTCATCCACTTGTCCCATAAGGGATGAAAATGAGTTACTGCTGAACTGGGATAAAGCGCCAGTGGAGTCATAAATCACAAGGTGATTTACTCTGTTTTTGTTTGCTACTGTAGACATCATTGCATAGATATGACCTATAAACTGTCATTCTAATACTTCTGTGGTTATTCAGCACAGTATGTTATGATTTGGTGAACTGGTTGCATATGCATACATATAATTTTTTCTATAATTGTACAAATTTCACTGAGGGCTTACATGACTGAGGATTTCATACAGAATCATATCAAACAAATTTATTTGAAAATGCACAGTCATTCAGTGCCTACTGAACCAATCTGGTTGGATTTCTTGAATGTTTGTGACATATTAAGATATTGTGTGGTTGAAAAGACTGCTTGTGTTGCTGTTTCATAGGGATAAATGACAACATCTCTCTTTGGATCAGCAGATTTGACTTTTATATGCCTCAGGGAGCAGCCTAGAGTGATCTCACCTGTCTGATATCATGTACTAAAGGGTTAAATGAGCGATTTTTGAACAGAATAAGCAAGAAAAGCACCCCAGACTTCTTTCCAAAAGTCAGAATTCTGCTTCTACTTCTAAATCCATATGGGTCAGAAGTTTAAGCCTTAGCTTGAAAGTGAAATGTGTCATATGGACATCCATTAGCACCGCTTGGGATTTAGCATTACTGATGTATCATCCAATCACACAGCCCTCTGCCACCTTCGGAAAATGGGCCTTTATTTGAAGCCTTCCCTCCTTATTAGTGCTGATTCCTGACAGATTTAAAAGGAGTGAATCTGTTTAATGGGGGTCTAAAAAAAGCAGTTGCCAACCGTGTGGAAATCGATGAGTTAATGACTGATGTTGAGGCTGTATTACAGCGCAAATTCACTGTAACTGCCTGTCTCGTAGCTTTAAATTAATGGACATCTCAGCGCCGTGATGGGCTCTTCGCTTTGACTAGGACGTACAATCACACACCAACATACATAATCGATGATGTTCCCTCGGTCCAAGAGTGACGGGCTAGGGGAGAGAGGCTTATTCAACTATGCTGTCCGTGTGGTGAAAATTAGAGCGAGCAGGACTGAAGTGAGGATTTTTTGGAGTTAATTAAAAAGTCAGAGCGTAATCTTAATTTATGACTTATCTGAAGGCAGGGAGAAGGGGCAAGGGAGACGAGAGGGGTGAGAGAAAGAGGAGTAGACGTTTGATCTTGCTATTAGAAGTTAAAAGTGAGGCCTGTTGGGCGATTTCGCATGAATTCATTTTGGCTCCGGCTCCGCCACTTCTGTGAGTTATTGGCGGGAAACGATAGCCCTCTCAAACCCTCGTGCACAAGTCGCTCTCCGCCTGAAAGCTGCTCTAGCAGAGGGGATAAGAATATTACAATGTTTAGGAGATGCCAAAGACTCTCCAAGAGCAAGAGAGAGAGAGCGAGAAACAAGGAGAAAAAGTGGGAAGCCTGGGGCTTTGATCAGTGGAGGAAGAGTGACAGAGATTTAAAGGCAGCTGTTGTGTTGTCATCTTAATGCTGCTGGGAGGAATGATACAACGGCCTCATATCAGCTCAGGCGCACCATTGATCTGCTGAATGTCATTGCGACAGCTCAACCCGGCAAAATACTGGCTTAGACCAACCCCCAGCATCAAAAGCCCGTCAAAGCGAGCGGGAGACGGGCCGCGTCAGCCCTTTGACACTCTCCCGCTCGGCCCAAGCTTCATTTGCACTGCTCATTTGTGCCTGACTCAAAACCAAAGGCTTATTTACAGCTTTCGCAGATTGGTTCTCTCTCTTTGATTGGTGTCTTCGTCAATCTCAGCTTCGTGACTGAAAACGAGAACTTTTTTTTCCCCATCGGAGCCATTAAGGAATGAAAAGTTAGCTGTCGGTCGCAGCTAACAGCTAAACGGATCAAAGCTGATGGAAACACCTGAGGGAAAAATGTGCTAGGACCCTCACCCACCCATGTGGAGACAGCTGTATGAGCTTTTACAAATGTTGTACGGGACTTAAAGAGAATGCATTTGCGCTGCAGCGCCTCATTATGGAGGTGGAGCTCCATTTCCAGCTGGTTGAAGGAGGTTTATGGAGCTACTCACATGGCCATCCGCACTTAATAGGAGAACCTGCTACGACATAATGGGCGACGTTTGTCAGCTCACTCGGTGTACTGTACCCTTTGCAGTGAAGATTGTTGTGTTTTTACTCTGGTTTGATGGCTTTGTGTTTGATTTGATCTGTTCTGTTAGCCTACTGTTTATTAGCATGTCCTGAGATATCTGCATTGTACTTGCTTTGTATTACCTGTACACTGTTTAAAAAAAAAAAAAAAAAAAAGGAAAATATATATAAAATATTTTAATAGTAAAAGACTGTAAATATGCTATGATAAAAGACCGTTAATTGGTTAATAGTGAGTTCCTTTACTACTGAGTATACAGTGAAAAATCTAACAGGAAATTCCATGTGATTTTACAGTAAAATACAAACGTTTTCAGAAGTGAAATTACAGTGGGTGGGTGGGGGGAGGGGTGTAAATTGATATTACCAATCCACTCCTACCTTAATTTCAATCAATCAAACAATAAAAGGCATTTAAAATTAACATAAACTCAGTCATAAACAAGAGGGTTTAAAGATGTGAATCTCGTATTTTTGTTGAAATTCTATTAATTAAAAAAGGATATATACTTTAATGTGTATATAATGTATATTATAAATGTGTAATTTTGGCTTTAACTTTGTCTAAATTATCATGAATTTTCATGTTAACTGGATCCATTTCCGTCCACTGTAAATGGCATACTGTTTTTTTTTTTTTTAATTAGCTAAAGGACTAGTCATTTTCAATCATCTCAGTCAATTTCTCCAGTGATTTCACAAATGCTGTCAATAGAGCTTAACTTATTGAACCCAAAACATTGTTTTAGGAGCTCAGCTATTTGAAATTGGCTTTATGAGCACCAGTGTTGGGAATGTTACTTTAATAAAGTAATTAGTTATAGTTACTAGTTATTTCTCTAAAGTAACTAATCACCAGGGAAAGTAACTATTGCGTTACTTAAAAAAAATAAATAAATGTTCAAATATGTCAAACAGCTTGGATGCCCACAAAATTAAATATGTTAAATGAATGAAATGGACACTAAATATAATAAATTATTATTATAAAATATTGTACACTAATCTACACTATTTTAATATTTTTGTGGGACAATGTGAAAGACACCTATCAAATTCAATATATTATTGTAAATATTATCAACCAATTACTGTATATATATATATATATATATATATATATATATATATATATATATATAAAGCTTATGTTTGTAAAATGACACAGTATATATATATATATATATATATATATCTGACACTTAGCATCAGTCAGTCAAGCATATGATATTATGATAATTTAGCATTATATGATGATAGAACTTTAGTAATTAGAATAACCAAGTATGAATGTGGTATGAATATGGTGGTGGTGATTAAGATAGCCTATTGTGTGTCATTTAGTGTTTCGATTTTAAAAAAGGGGAACTAAAAATAATACTGATAAGATAATAAAACTACTAATAAAACTAATTCTGCTAACAATATAAAACGTACTAAGGATTAATAAGCTGCTGGGTTCATGAATATTAATCACGCTGTCTGTGTTCGCTCAAATTGATTTGCTGAAGTCAAAACAGGGACGATAATAGGTGAGCGCGAGCCAATGAGATTGTCGTTTGCGCATTAGTTCCGCCCACTACCAGAGAACCCGTCAGTTCTTAAAAGCTAACGGTAACGGAGGAAACAGTAATTCGTTTGATTACTTGTTACTGAAAAAATAACGCCGTTATTCCCATCGCTGATGAGCACTGACACTGTTACATAACATTTCTATATAATTTGTGAAGACAGGGACATTAAAATAAAATACCAAGAGACGAGAGAAAAGTGGAAAGCAACAACATTATCTCAGATAAACAAACAATGTTCCCATCTCCTGACTGTTTCTTCTAATCATTGAAATTAGCAGTAAAATCCAAGACATATCTGTGTAACATATATTTCTTTCAGAAACACAATCAAAATGGAACAGAACCAGGCAATCGTTTGAATGAGGGCCAGAGGTAAATGACTATATAGTTTTGTATTCTAGGTTATGCGGGGTTGTGTCTGGATTGCTAATTGCTTCATTTACTGTCTGTCTGCATCTGTACGGGCTGTATTTAAAAGAGCCATGCACTAAGAAAGTCAGCACTGGTAGAGATAAGTCCAGCTCCATACAGAAGAGTTAGACTACTACATCAGTCATTGAGTCATCACACGTCCTCACCCTCCACTTCAGAGAACAATAGCCACCCCAATTATACGGTTTTAACCATTAGTTTGGAAGATGCAGGTTTTTCAAAGCTTGTTCCAAGAACTATAATTAAAAACTGAATGTCTATGTTTAGAGATAGAAAATTTGGTGCTTTCGAAATGGTTCCAGAAAAAAATGGAACGATGTACAAATGTTTCCAGCAGTGAGTGGCAGGAATACTTGGATATCATCTGCAAATGAATGGCAACATTAAATACAAGTTTTTATTTTTTTGGACTCTTAGTGACCCTTAATAGTTCATATTTAAAGTTCGTTGAAAGTGCATCTACACTGTCCACAGTCCGTCAGAGTGGTTTGTTCATGGTCTGTTAATGGTTTTAAAGTGATTTGGCAATGAAGAAATGTAGGCAGTTGCATAGTTTTGTGAGCTACCCTTCCAAAGATGCATGTGGGCACATATGCACTATTCATAGATATGTAGCTTCAAGCAGGACATAGTGCATCATCAAACACATATTGAGTAACCACTGAGTAAAAAATGAATTAATTCTCCAGTTCTAATTTTATATTCAATGCTAAAAAGTTAGGGATAATAATAAACAGAAATGATTTGTATTTCTTAAATACACATTACAAAATGCACAATTTTGTTTTATCGCCACTCATTTGTTTTTTTGTTTTTTTAGAATACATAAAAGGTTTTCAGTATTTAAAAATCCATTAAATGAAGCAATTAGCCATTCGAGTGAGTAATAAATCAATCATCACAAACCAATGGTCCTGGATTCTTCTGCATGTTTTGTTTCATCATTTGGGTTGAGTCATCAGTGGATCGAACAGTTCAAGTGTCATAAAAAACAAATCAAATATTTGTATTCTATAATTTAGAACATTTTTAGTTTAGTTCTCCAAGCAGTCCACTTATGTAACCACTGTCATTTACCAGTTTCTCTACTCGTATTTTAGCATTTTATGTAGAATTTTAATAAAACCACAGGACTCGTACCTTTTGGAATAGTGTAGTAATTTAAATACATTATCAGAAAGTTTGATAAAACATTCATATTAATTGGTGTTAAAAGTAATGCTTTCTTTGCAGTAACACTTCCACTCACTCTCAATGCTGTTAACAAGCTAGCATACAAAGTGTTTATACAGTGGTATACGGACTCATGCTGTGTGCTTAGATGTTTGTTCCCGAAGACTGAAAATAAAACTTACAGTACTAATTACTTGATAAACCAAGTGCTAACTGAATTCCTGGAGAAGCTGCTGCAAACTATGGTGATAACTCTAAAAATGGTGTTACAACAAAACAGTTTTCTCACCAAGTTTTTGCTCTGAAACACTTTTCTCTTACTTAGGCTATTCTGAATCAGAATCTAGCCTTTCAATGGTTGACCTTGTCCTGAATGTTATGAACTAATAACCATAATTGTCATTTTTGCAGGCTTTGCTGAACTAGGGTTGAAAATGTTTTGTAACCTGAACTGATCATATAATAATCATATAATGATCACAGATAATTCTAAACATGTTGGAGTAAACATGAAATTTCGTTTCGAATAGTTGTTACTAATGGTGAGACACGTGAGGAAAAAAAACGATAAATTGTGGGACTATTCTGTCACAAATCGCATACCATTCATTTCTGAAATTCTCGTTACTGGAAATGAAATTACTGGTTGATATGTCCCGATCTAAATAAAGTTTAGGCTACACACGCTTTTAGTCCGTGAACTAGATCTCGCCCAGGACGCGCGCTGTCTGTTGAAGTTTGGTTCCAGTATAAATCACAGTCATTTTTGTCCCATCCATCGCTTTGGTTTCAATCACTGATATTTCGAGAATGAATCCAGCATAAATATGCAGATGTCATTCCCGAAACGTTGCAGCATGTCTGTGTCCGAAAAGCCCCGGCGCTTTCAGCGGTGAGTGAATTCTGAAAACTCTGATGTTTCTAATTAGTCATTGCTTTAAAGAAATCAACAGAATTGTCTGTGATTGGCTACATTGCTCAACTCTGCAAAAACACGTTGGATAGTTTGCCAGATCTTTAATTACTTGTGCTTTCGTAGCACCGTCTAGTACCCGGTACAATCGGTCCTGGGATGACATCGGGGATTCCATGACAGACGATATATCTTGCCCCCAATATATATGTATATTGTATGTATATTACATATATGTGTGTGTGTGTGACCCTGGACCACGTTTGATCAAGATTATTGATTTTTCTTTTATGCCAAAAATCATTAGGACATTAAGTAAAGATCATGTTCCATGAAGATATTTTGTAAATTTCCTACTGTAAATATATCAATATTTTGATTTTTTTGCACCCTCAGATTCCAAATTTTCAAATAGTTGTATCTCGGCCAAATATTGTCCTATCAAACTATACATCAATGTAAATCTTATTTATTCAGCTTTCAGAGGATGTATAAATCTCATTTTCGAAAAATGTACCCTTATGGCTGGTTTTGTGGTCCAGGGTCATATATATATATATATATATGTATGTATATATATATATATATATATATACACTGTACATATACATATATATATGACCCTGGACCACAATATATATATATTGTACAGTATGTATATACACACATATTATATATACACACACACACACACTCACACACACACATTTTTAGCGTGTTTTACCTGTTACAGTCAACTTAAACAAAATGAATGGTTACCTGTCAATTAAAAAAAAGTCAAGCTAAATTGCAGCTGTAAATATCAATGTATTTTATATTTAAAATAAATAAATAAATAAATAAAAATCACTGTATTAGTGTGTTAGTATGAAGGAATTTCCCATGTTGATTTTTTACAGGTGTTTTACCTGTTTTGAATTTTGTACTTCACTGAATTGTGTTTAAGGGTTAATGGAAATATCCATAAAATTAAGAAAATGAACAATATACTTTGTGTGTGGGTGGGTGGGGGGTGGGGGGGTCTTAGCCTAAAAAGTGTCAAAAACCCCTCTAAAACCAAGCCAAGAGACTATTCTGACCAGGCTAAGGTCAGCAAACCAACTTTTTTTTTTTTCAATTTTTTTTTTTTTTGATGTTTTAAGGGTTCTGGGTGTTTATCAGCTGGTCAGGCTTGAAGACGATCAGTCCGACCAGCTAAACCAGCTGAACATCATGCGTGGCTGAGCCACCAACATAAACCAGCTAAGACCAGCAAATCCCCTCCGGCTAGTTTAAGCAGATCTTTACAAGCACATTATGAAATAAGTACAGGAACATTATGCATCGCTGCTCTCCTAGAGGAGATGCCTGTGATTTATCTCAACTACAGCCTGAATGAAAGAGAAGAGAATCCAAAAGAAAGACGCAGACGGGAGAACGAGAGCGATGTTTTTCTCACACACTCTGATGGGAGCAAAGCGCCAGTGATTTAGGACATTTTGACCAGTTCGGAGCAGTACAAAGTGTAGCATAGCTTTGAGATCACAAGACATCAGCCGAACCTCACTTCAGTCCACACAATACATAAATAAGTGAAAGGCCAGCATAAGAGATGAGTGCATGCAACCTCAGGCTACTTCAAAGAGAAGAAAAAATAGAGAGCAGAGATGAAAAAGAGCTTTGCAGATGTGTGACTAGTACGCTGGTACACTGCCCACACACTGACCCTGAAGCTTAGAAGAGACCTGAACGCACTCTTGCACACCCATCCTGATGCACACACAGGTGTATTTGCATTCAGTCATGTTCGCGCACATGCACAGTCCGATACATATTCATTACGACGCTTCCTTCCACTCTCACATCCACATGGCAGCAGCTGGATGACCTTTTGCTCCCATGACACATACTATCCAGCGTACTTCACATGAGATCCGCTGGAGGAAGAGCAGATGAATACAATTCAGAGGAAAGAAAAACAACAAAATTCTGATTCAGTGATTTGAACAAAGCCGAACCGTGTCTTTCTGAGAATCCGAGGGTTGCATTATTGCTGATATAGATTGGTCAAGTTCCTTTGTGTAAGGCTCAGGTGCTCATATTACTGACCCGCTCCGTGTTCAGAGAACAGTATGATTTCCTCTGGGTTCCTCAACAAACAGTCTTCATTATTAGTTTCTAACTCCAATGTTGCCCAATAAATTCCTCGTGCTCTTTCTCTCGAATCTCAGTGTCAGCGGATATTTGTCAGGAATTCCAACATTCCCAAAGCGACTGAAGTGGGAGAAATTGTAACTCGCAGACTATCACAAAACTACTGGCCAGCTATTGGTTTTAGAAACACATTTTTACACACATGTTTATGTGCCAAAAGTAACTAACATTACTGTAAAACCCTTCACTCAAGTGGGTTTTTGCTGCTCATTTAATTGTTAATAAAAATGAGCTAATTCAACACAAACATTTTGTCACAACTCAATTTCAGTGCATTCAATCAAATGAAACATATAAAATGGAAATTCACTTGATTTGCATTGGGACTATGGGAATCATTTTCACTATAACTGGATGTACAATAATCCAAATCCATTTTCTGTTGAGTTTACTAAATTAATACATGGTTTGTTTTATTTCTTTTTTAATTATTATTTTTTATATATATATTTTAAAGGCTTTTTCCCTAAATGGTATTAAACGTGTGTGTGTTTTCAGCTTCTTTAATTTAGATAATAAAAAGAGCTAATGCAACACATTTATTTATTTATTATTCTCTAAATTTTAAGGTCATTGAACATTGTTGTTTTTAAGTGGATTATATGATTGCTTTTACACTCTAAAAAATGCTGGGTTAAATACAACCCAGCGCTGGGTAAAATATGGACGATCCCATCGATTGGGTTGTTTAGACCCAGCGGTTGGGTTACTGCCCAGAAGGATGGGTTAAACCAGGGGTGCCCAAACTCTGTCCTGGAGGGCCAGTGTCCTGCAGAGCTTAGATCCAACTTGCCCCAACACACCTGCCGCAAAGTTTCTAGTATGCCTAGTAAGACATTGATTAGTTGGTTCAGGTGTGTCTGACTGGGGTTGGAGCTAAACTCTGCAGGACACCGGCCCTCCAGGACCGAGTTCGGGCACCCCTGGGTTAAACATTTAACCCAATTTTTGGTTGAAAACAACCCGGCATGTGTTTTGTCCAATATTTACCCAGCACTGGGTTGTATTTAACCTAGCATTTGTTAGAGAGTACATTTAGTAATATTACATATTTCTTTAAAATGTTAAAAAGTTAAAATTCTAAATTTAAGTAAGTACAATTACTAAAATCATTTAATGTGCATTGTCCCTGATTGAATAAAATAAATGAAATATTGATGAGTAAAATCTTCAACTATACATTGTGATAAAACAGCATTCATTAAGCATATTTCAGAATTTCAATTCACAATTTTTATTTTCATAACTAGTTACAATTGCACTGACCTCAAAGATATGAGGACTCAAAAGCAGTCTGTTATTGGAGAAGAATAGATCGAAGCAGTTATTCACTGAAATTCTTGACATCTGCTTGGAGTTCTTGTGAGATATAATGTTTTAATAAACAGTCAATGATTTGTAAATGAATCGTTCTTCTGTGTAATATCAGATATATGTTAGTAATTAAATAACACAGGGAAGTAAAAATAAATGAAAAGGTATAGAAAATAAGAAGGAATATCGGCGTGTGCGCTTCTCTCTAAATCTCCTTTACTCTGTTCTGGTGAGAGGAGTACATTTCCAGGGAAGGTGTTTTGTTTTTGTTTGTTTATATTTTTGTGTTTGGTATTATTTTGGGATTTAGGAGTATGAACACCCTCTACATTAATCTGCTGTCAAAAGGGGTGCAGAGATATTAATGTATTACACACACACACATAAACAACCTCTGTTTAATATTTCATGTTTTCATGCTGAGGAAGTGAAAACTGAAATAAAGAGTTTGATGGAGTTATTCTCTCAAAGAAGGGGCTATGAATTATAAAACAGCTCTTTGTACTTTTAAACCTCAAATTAAATTTACTGCCACACTCCTCAGACTAGCTTAACAATAAATATATGCATATGTTCACACATTTTGCATTATGTGGGAGCGACTAAAGTCCTCCGTGACCTTCATGATAATATTCCATTTATTATCAAGGCTTTTTTTTTTTTTTTAGTCAAGAATAGTAGAATAATGATTTATTCAGATAAATAGGATCCAAAAATGTATATATATATATTTATTTATATAAATGATCATGGGACACTGATCTGAAGACTTCAGTAATGGCTGCTGAAAATTCAGCTTTGTCATCAAAGGAATATATATTTAAATATATTCAAATAGAAAACATTTATTTTAAATAGTAAAATTATTTCACAATATATTACTGTTCTTATTGTATTTTGATCAAAATAAATGCAGCCTTGATGAGAATAAGAGACATATTTCAATTTTTTTTTTTAAATTATCCCAATCTTTTAAATGGTAGTAAAAATGTAATAAGAAATGAAATAACTGCAACAATTTTCATACTGAAGCAAAATTAGATGGGAAAAAAACTTTTTTTAAATCAACATGATATGGCTAGATATGTACGCCTCTTCAATTCTTCTACATTCTGCATTTAATAAACATTACTGTTACATGATCATCTTCCAGAATATGTCTTGTGTTCTTTTTCCAGAATATGCTTTTCTCCACACACACCATGAGTAATGAAAGCACTGTAACGTGGGAATTCAAGCCTAAATTGGTTTCCCACTTCAATGTGAAATTCAATTAGAATATGTTCCAGCGATTTGCCAATTGAATTTATTTTCAGTGCCAAAAAAAGAAACTGGTGGAGAGATGTGTGGAGTCCCAGCATATCCATAAAGTGGCATTTTGGGGGTCTAATTCAAAGGCATTAGTCCAGGTAAATGTGCGAGGCTGATTGCTCCAGCCCTGCTGTGAAAATGTCTCCATGTCTCTTTTACCCTTAATGAGAATCAGTGCAGCCCTGGGGTGCATCGCACTCAAGACAAACATCAAACTCATTTGCACCCTCTTATACATACACACACGCATTATATGCGATCATGTTTTCATCTTTAAATGAGATAAAGCACTAAAACTTTGATTAGGTTAACTCGAGAGGAAGAGTGTTGTTGTCGAAAATGCTCTTTGTTTCTGAAGTCAGTATTTGCTATAGTCAGTAGCACTTAAACATAAGAAAGATATTCAAGAGCAAAGCGCCATTGTCCCAAATGCATATTCTGTATCTTTACATATTCAGCCACAAGACAATTAACAGAACAAAGTATGATCAAATGAAACTGCATGTTTCAAGGGAAAACCTGTTGTGCGTGTGTTTACATGGCTTGCTAATGTCTTTGGGGAGAATGTTTTGTAACATGGTGGGCTGTAAACAGACCCACCAACAGAGCTCAAAGAGTGATCACTTTAATAAATGTGTGTGTGCAAGCACAGCCACAGTCCTGTATGTTTGTGCAATTTTTGATCTAGATAAATTTCAAGGACTCAGAAATCCCTTATATCTATGACCTTTACCTGACCTATAGGTGACCTATTCTGTCCTTACAGCAGATGTAAATGGTAAATGGCTTGTTTATTTCGTGTGATCTCTTCTAAGGTCAGATTGCATATTAATAAGTGGTGCTATCTGCATATAAATCATGGATGGGAAATATAAGGGATTGAACAATTCTGCTTCTGATTGCTCTTAAATTTGGCATGAAGTGGAAATTCACTTATTTATCTGTTTTCTAAATGCATTTATTGATCTTATTGTGAATGATTCATTCATGCATGCATTTATTTTATTTTATTTTTTAATTGAGCTTGCCATTTTTAATCGAAATCTCATAAGCCTTCTCTCTGGTGACGCATGTAGGATTTCTGTCAATTTCTCTCAAGATCATTCAGTCTTCTTAAAGGTACAGTTCACCCAAAAATGTAAAATTTGTCATCATTTACTCACACTCAGGTTGTGCCAGAGCTATGAGTATCTTTCTTGAATAACTCTTAATTCTTAATAATTTACAATGCTCACATTTAAGGGAGAAATATTTGGAAAACAGTAATGAACTTCTATTGCCAGATACTGTGATAATAAATGTAAAATAGCAAAGAACAAAAAAATGTGGTGACATTTTATTACTATTACCACTGACAAACCAATAATGTACAGTATACTGTACCTTTGTCGTATGATACTGTAACAATATACTGTAACAACACTGATTTCGAACATTTAACTGAAGTAGAACATATAACAAAGTGTAAGTTTTCAATGTATTTTTTTAAGAGTTGGAGATGAAATTAATTGGATTAATTGAGAAACTGTTCTAAATGATACCTAAGTGTTTGTGATTCACTAAACAGTTCCAGCTCATAAGAGTGATCCATTTGAAAATCAGACTTGTTGAGCTATATTTTTGATTCGTTAAACAAACCAACCCAGATTCTTTTGCTAAGGAATCAGACTTAACTGGTCGTGCTATATGCTTTTGATTTGCAAAAAGAAAAGAACCAGCTCATAGACATTTTCTTGAGAATCAGATTTTGTTGCATCCATATTGACTATAGAATACAAGCAAGAGAACCGATAACAGAACCAAACATCATGAAAATAATAAGTGCTGGAAGCATACACATGTTTTATGAAGTCAGCATGATTGGTGCAATTTTTTTAATGTGATATGAAAAACCAAAACAATACCTAAATTAGCTGTTAGCATTATCTGAAACCCACACTGACAAGTCAAGTCAGCAAAGTCATTTCAAAGGAAGAGCAAGCATTTTGATTTAAGATTCTGAAAAATCTTCTTTTTTTTTTTTCTTTTGAAGTAACATGAAGCAATGAATTGCTCACAATAAAACCAGGAATAGGCATTGAGAAACTAAAGGGTGTTCATGTTGACTTTAAATTTGTGGTGAGACGCATGTTTCTGCTATTGCCATAATGAATGAATGAGGGAGTTACGGAAGAGGATGAAATAGTCCTTGTCCTTTGAGAACACTTACGGATGTTGTTGTCTTAAAAGCTGTAGGAGGTTCAAAGACATGAAGAAATACCTACACTGCTTCAGAATTATTCACATGTGCACAAAGCATACACACACACACACACCACACATTGATTAATACATGGTGTCAGTGGGAGATGTGCAGCACTTGTGAAATGGAGATTCATTTACATAATAAAATCACTGAAATATCACATTCGCACACACTGACAGCATAAAATCTCACCAGAGATGGAAAAATGAGAGGGGCTGAGGGGTGAAGAGAGAAAAGGAGGATAGTACAGAGAAAGAAATGAGGTAATAAGAGGAATGAGAGGAAAATAAGTGTCCGATGAGAGATACTCGATATTTACTTGGCCTGAGAGCAATCTATAGGCACATGCACAAACACAAGCATATTTCACTAGCGGTTTCCAAGAACATAAACAGTTTGGTCTCCTATGACCAAATTGTGACATAAAGCATGTTTCTTGTGTGATCTATTAAACTTGACATATGATTGTGTAGACGTTGGCCATGAATTAAGAATTTGTTCCCACATTTTATGGATTCTTTCCCTTGTTTTACTTGAATCATGACCTAAATTAAAACAAAGAAAGGAATTGGTGCAATTTACTTGAAACATGGAAATGAATTAGTACAATGTGGATGCAATTTACCTGAAATGAGGGAATAAATTATTCCCTGAATTATTGATATTCTGTTTGACCACCTGAGACCAGACCCTATTTTGTACCCCATTTGTGGAAAGAGCCTAATCTTTTAGACCCATTTTATATTTTATTCAATTTTAGATTTTGTCAACTCTGTACTTCTCTTGGCCTCTGTCTGAAATCATTGTTGATGCATGACAGAAGTAGCCAGGTGAGACTAACTGACCACAGAGTGCTGTTACAGTTCTGCTATTGACTAGTGGTCCTGGAGCTCTTTCTTCATCCAAAGTACAAAGTCTAAACAGCATTGATGACTCCATGAGGATCACCATGTGCACTTCACTGTACAATATTGCTTCTGTGTGGTATGGACATATTCAGTGTGATGCATATTGGTTATGAATGGGTATTCCATTTATTTTATTCTCAAATTATTCTGGCTATTTGTAATAATATAAAATACAATTTTTATTGAATTGCTCTTAATAAATACTGTGAAATGTTTAATGCTCTATACATTTTTCCATGTGACTTGCACTTGCTTTTATGCATTTTTGGCTCAAGATCTTACTATATGCATATACAGTACTTAATGTAAGATGTATTTGCTGATTTATTAAAATCTGCATTAACTTCCCCTGTGTGTTTACGTAATTTCCAGAGTGCTCATTTCTCATTCCTGTCTATGTGATTAAAATAACATAAAGAATGCAGCATTATGTAGTTTATTGCACTCTGATTTTAACTTACAACAGGAGCAACAACAAAAAAGACAACATTGTTTTAAAAAATTGAAATTACATTGAAAATGACTATATTGCTTGCATTTTTGCCTATTACCTAGCTTTTTTTAGACTTATTAATGGATAATTGATTGCATTGACATTCATTCATTAAGTAGATGCTATTATAAACAGTGATTTACAAATGTGGAATGCTACAAAAATTATTAGTAACCGAGATCTAGAAAAAAAAAAAGAAAAAAAAACTACAACTAGGACTATAAATAGAATAATTGATTCTGATTAAGAATTTTTGTTAGCTATAATCTCAGATTTTTAATTTGATAAAATTTTATGAATATACTGTATGTTGTTTTCTTTCAAATGCAATAAAAATGATCTATTAAGATCTGTCTGTACATGAGGGACTGTTGTGTTTTTGTATTGCGCATGGACACCTGATGTGCTCTTATTATGACATATTTACGGTACGATTACACAACAATGATGTACTAAAAACTGATTTTTTTTTTTCTTTTTTTTTTCCAAAGGAATTACAACATTGTCAAAAATATCCGTGTTTGCCAAAAAGACTAAAAGTGCTGTATTATGCAAGCAGATCAGTAGTTGTCAATGTCACTTTGTAAAGAAACACTACTCACATGTGAACATACCTATAGACTGGATACGTAATACACATGCTCATGACATCACCGTTTTCATAAAGTTTACACAGAGACAATACAGATATTGGTTTCAAAAACTTGCACTTAGGAAACCAATTTTCATGCATTTGCATTTCCAGGCCCCCAAAACACCATTGTCATGAAAATGAATTGCTAAAACAGATAAACAATGATGCTGTGTAAGTGTCCCTTAATTATTTTCAAAATTATACTCTTGATAATTTGTTTTAAGTAAAAAAAATAATAAAAATGCTAATTTTTACATGCAAATGGCAATAGATTATTTCAGCGATATCAGTAATTATCAAGGAATTTCCAAAGTACTGTTTGGTTTCAGAAACCCCTATTGGCTGGCATGACACATTAGAGCTGTGATTGGCTACAGTGTTTCCCACTGGCATTATGAACGGTTAAGATTAATGTCTGTCATATAAGGCAGTATCCATGGACAAACAGACCAATATGGGAGTGTGAAATATGAGCCTATTTACAGAGGAAAGGCCCAGGGCTGTGACTTAACATAAGCACCATGCTTCAGTCTCTGTTCACCTGGAGATCAGCCCCCAGCAGAGCTTTAACTAATACACCTGTCACCCCATTTCACACCCACACGTGCGCCCAAACCCACACACATAGTCTAACTATGTGTCTGTATCTTTTTCCTTTTGTTTTCTCATTCTTTCATGTACAAAGGCCTGCGCACCTGGTCTAGGAAAACTCCCCTGACTCTAATTAAGATTCCACATCTGCTATCAAGAAGTGAGACGTGAAGTCACCGACTTGACACTGCAAACAAATACTGAATCATGCACTTGTACGTGTCAAGAAAGGAGAAAACACGCTCTGTGTCTGATTGAAATATTGGACAAAAGGTGCAGTCACATTAGAGAAATTTTGCTGTCAAAAAGGTTCATTGTCAGTAGTGTAGTGATGTATCAGCACAGCTCTCACAGAAGTCAATTCGGTGCATTTGTGTTACCAACTGAAACAGTTGTGAAATTTGCATGGGAAAGCTTTCGCCCTCACATGAAATTTTTAAGATCATGTGAATTTCCCTTGAAATGACTGGATTTTGCCCACCAAACAATTAATGGTGTGGTCACATCGCTAAATTTTGCAGACTAAAAAATATCAGTTGTCTATTGTCAATTGTGTAGATGTATGAAGCACAGCTCCCACAAAAGTCACTTTCGAACCAAACAACTATCTGTTAGTCAACACAGCAAATTTGTGACCCTGGACCACAAAACCAGTCTTAAGTGTCAATTTTTCGAAATTGAGATGTATACATCATCTGAAAGCTGAATAACTAAGCTTTCCATTGATGTATGGTTTGTTAGGATTTGACAATATTTGGCCGATATACAACTATTTGAAAATCTGGAATCTGAGGGTGAAAAAAAAATCTAAATATTGAGAAAATTGCCTTTAAAGTTGTCCAAATGAATTCTTAGCAATGCATATTACTAATCAAAAATGACCTTTTGTTATATTTACAGTAGTAAATTTACAAAAAATCTTCATGGAATATGATCTTTACTTAATATACTAATGATTTTTGGCATAATAGAAAAATCTATAATTTTGACCCATACAGTGTATTTTGGGCTATTGCTACAAATATACCCCAGTGACTTAAGACTGGTTTTGTGGTCCAGGGTCACATTTGTGACCAACTGAATCAGTTGCTTCTATGTATCGGAAAATCTTTCGGCCTTCTGTGAATCTTTTATATCTTGTGAATTTCTCTTGAAATGACTGGATTTTACCAACAAAACAATTAACGGTGCAGTCACATAGCTAAATTTGGCTAAATTCCGCTGGCTGAAAAAGTTCAGTAGCATCATAGTGTAATCTGTCAATAGTGTAGATGTATGAAGCACAACTCACACAGAGCTCACATTCAAACCAAGCAACTATCTGTTGGTCAATGTGAAGAATTTGCACGACCAACTGAACCCGTTGCAAAATCTGTGTTGGGAATTCTTTTGGCCTCACGCAAAATTCCCAGTTTCATTCATTTCTATTGAAATATCTGGATTGTGCCCCTGAAAATTCAATAAACAATGGTAAATGTAACCATACCTTAAAGTATTTCAGCCGCAAAATGTGCAGTCAAAATAGCAACATTTTTGTGAAATTTTTCAGGGGGAAAAATTGAGTGTCTGTTTACACTAAGTTCAAAAAGCCCTCCTTGTTGGCAGAGGCTATTTACACTAACTTCGCCCACCAGTGTGTGGTAGGGTTAGACAACATTTCAGAAGACACCTTTTAAACAGCAGCTCCAATGGCGCATCACAGTTATTTTCGACGCGATTGACCTAAGTTTGAATCTGCTTTTTGCCAAATTAGTTCTTCTCCCTTTTCACATTACATAACACACCAGAAAGGCATTTATTTACAATAAAAATGAAGGAAATAATCGAAACGTAGAAAATAATATGCTTCATGGGTGTTTATCGGTTAAGGTTAGTGTTAGGTCTAGGGAGGGCTTTATTGTACCAAAGCGGCATCCATTTAATAATTTAAATAAAAATTGTAATTTACTCTAGTGAATTTCTCTTAAAATGACTGGATTTTGCCCACCAAAATTCACTAAACAGTGGTAAATATGACCACACCTTAAAGAATTTCGCCCACAAAAGGTACAGTCTCATTAGCCAAATTAAAAAATTAGAGAAAATTTTGCAGGAAAAAAAAAATGTCTGTTGTGAGAAGCGTACAGTAGATGTATGAAGCAGAGCTCACACAAAGCTCACTTTCCAAACAACCAGCTTTTTGTTGATGGTTAGGTGTCTGTTGTCACTTGTGTAGATGTATAAAGCAAAGCTCACACAAACAAGTGACTTTTAAAACATGCAACCATCTGTTGGTCAATGGGGCAAATCCACATGACAAAATTGTGAAATTTGCATGTCTAAAACTTTCATCCATATGCGAAATTCCAGATCGTGTGGGTTGCTATTACTGGATTTCGCTGGCAAAAATTTGTTGAGTAAAGGTGGAGGCACATTTACTCTTGCTCAGCGAAATGTGACCGCATCTTAATAAGGTTAAAGGTAGAATTTAAAAAATAATGTCAGCCGTAATTTTTTGATAGCTTTATAGTGAGAAATCAAACGCCCACTCCATCTGCTCCTTCCTCTTCAGATAGCAGCTCTCCATTGAGATCACACACTTCATTTACAGCCCTCAGACTTCTGTACCAATTACACCTCATATCAAAAGGCACGAGAGCTGACATGTCCTACAAAGAGCCTGATTAAAGCCTCACATAAACACACGTGTATCCTCACACGATTTATTAGCCGGAGGACCGAAAGGATATTTTACCTCAGAAGATAGCATCTCCACTCTTAATGGCCCACTGAACAATCGCACACACACACACACACAGTGTTGGAGGAATGGCAGGTTTTCATAGCACATCCTGTGGGCTCTTTGACTGGCATGGAGGAATGAGGCAGGTTCTCCACTAACAAGCCAACTTTTTTTTATTTCCTCTGCTGTCAGATGGCTCTAATATTAATCCATGGTGCTGTGAGACAGGAAACTCCTAGCATGCAATTTCCGTCTGTTTCTTGCAAAGGAGCGATCATATTGATCAGCGGATGTCTGCGAGTGTGCACGTGGGCATGCGCGTGCGTGTATTATATATTACGTGCACGTCCCTCTCAAGGACGTACTTCAAACAGGAGGCCCGTCAGTCAACTGGTGGCTGGATTAAATTGAAGAATGCATTTGGAGCCATTTCCCTTCCTCCCAACCTGCAAACACACACACACACACACACTCAAATGGACGCACACCACCCACTAGTACCTGCTGAATCCATCCATCAGCACAGCTTTGTTTGCTTTCTCTGTTAAATATGTGAATTCCAGCTCCGTATTTGTTGTTGTTGGTTAAAGCTTCACTTGCGTGTGGCGTTTTATCCTTTACCGTAGTAAACATGCAGAATTGGATTTGGTACCTGAGGCAGGACAACAGAGATGAATGGATAAGATGGGTTTAAATTAGGGCTGTTTAATTGAATTAATTATCTGATATGCTGATTATTTAATCCAATCATGTGCATGTATAAATAGTTGCTTGGAAAATTATTTCATAAATTATTGTGGCATTAAAAATGGCTTATGTATTGTTAATATAATATAATGTAATATAATACAGTATAATATAATATAATCACAAAATGTTTGGGATTGGTCAGATTATTAAAGATTAAAGTTTTTTTGTTTTGTTTTTTTGTCTGTATATACATGTACAGTAGACTGCAGTCTTTCATCATGAATTTAAGACATTTTAAGTCGAATGTAAAAATTACTTTAACTTTGAAAAAACACCTGCATTCCATTCCATTCTTTTGCGCTCTTTCCAGATGTTTTTGAATGTAAGGTGGTGTCTTCTGTGAATAGCTGTTGAACAGTGATTTGCTGTGTCAAAGCAACTTAAAAAGTCATTTTTTCAACAAGAACTGGCATTTTCTGGGATGATTTTCTCCCCCCAAACCAGTTAAGCACAAACACCACCCCTGAGTCCATTCTAAAGATTTCATTGGTCATGTCACTCACAATTCTGATTGCCTACAATTCTGAATAAATAAATAAATAAATAAAAATACTAACCCCTAACCCTACCCTAAACCCTAACCTTAACCTGACTATAGCATGGTAGCACATTGCAATAGATTGCATTACTGTTTATCACGATGATTTTTATTTTATTTTTTTTTATTTTCTTGAAAGGTGACTGGATGATTGATTTAACCAATAAAATCCATTGTGGGGAAGGGTTTGTGCTTAACCGCTTTGAGGGGAAATCACACACATCAGTGACCTTTGGCAACACTGAACATTTTCAGTGTTCATTTTCAGACAAATTATTATTGTTATCGGCTTAGAAATTATTCACTTCATTTAAATGAGCAGCAATTCCGTGTGGCAGCTACTAATGTCAGTAAAGCTCATCAACAAGATGATTTCACTCTTCTATATGATTTTGATGTCTATATGAAAAAAATTATGCATGGAAAACTGTCGAATTACTGTCTTTCTGACTGAGTTTGATGCATGCATTCATAATTGTTTGTCTAGTTAATGATGTGATGTATTTGCACTGCTGCAAGATAAAGCTAACTCTTTCTGATTTTTTTATTATTATTTTTTTTTTACCAGCAATACATTTCATTTGTGATCAGATTTTCAATGCTTTTTTTTTTTTTTTTTTTAAGAATTAATCACACTAAATTAACACATTAAATTGACAGTTCTAGTGTAAAATCATATATGCTTCAGTGGCTGAGAATGATTGCAAATGAACTGGCAAAAGAAAGCCATAAATTCATGAACACTGATGAAATATTTCATTTGTCCTTTAGAAAACAATTATAGAATCGGTCTGAAAACTATGAAAGCCAGATGTGTTTTGAAGCTCTCATTGCTCTACATGACTGTGAGAGAAGTCGCACAGGAAAGAATGGGATTTTAGCTGACATTTGCACTGATACTATGTTTCCCTTTTGGGCCTTCAACATGCTCTTTAGATAAAACTAATGATACTGAATAATCACTTAGTGATATATTTTGACATAGGCTAGTTGGCAGTCTGCCACCTTTATAAAAAGAACAAAATGCCAATTAATGAGGAGACCGTGGCGGATGAATTAGGGATTATTGAGAAGGTTTAAGGAAGAGAACACCTGCAAATAAGATAACTGATTACAATGATGTCTTTGAGATCAACCGTAGAAGTGTAAATTGCAGGAATATCAGCTTTGCTTTTTCCAACAATAAAGTTTAATTTTGGCATCTGGAACTCTGCGTCTTGACTGATTCTTCAAAGAGAGAGACAAGTTGCTCCACTAGAACATAAGCATGCTTTTGTGTAATTGTCTAAAGTTTGTGATGCTATGAGGGGGTGAAACAGAGAGGGAATGATTGAGCAAATTATGTACTGTGAGAATCCAGCACAGTGAATTATTAACGTATCAGTATCATGGCTGTATGTAATGACCTCGCCGCATGGAGAGAGAGAGAGAGCTGGTCAGAAACAGCACTGAATCATCAGCATCACTGCCCGCAAACAACTCATACCTCTAATAAATAGCTTTTATAATCACACCTCCCTCCCCCTCGCTCTCGCTCCATCTAATTTTCCATTCTTCTGTTGTTTTTGCTGGCTTCTTTCCTTCGGTCATGCTCTACGCTATCTAGCCACAGCAAAGCGCAGGAGTATTTCCGGTGCTCTCAGGCTCTAAGGGATAATGTTCTGCATCACGGAGACTCCAGATGCAGGAAGTGCAGGTGGCTCTCTGGCGGTGGTGATTGATTTCCATGCGCAGAGAAAGCGGCTCATATTCCCTGATGTGCCCTGACAGGACTTCCTAAACACCCCCTACACACACACGCACACACACACATACATTTTAATCTGTGAGAGATGCGTTTAGCAGAGCGAATCTGTCACCTCCACCACTCCATCATCATCTTCTTCCTCACAATGGTGAAGATTAAGCAGTTCTAGCACACCTGCAGACTAGGCTTGAATGCTGTACAGGTACTAAAATATCTTGTCCAATATCATATTTATAAAATTTGAAGAATATCCTGGTCACTGTTTTTAACATATAAAGTGAAATTTTCTGTTTCTGTTTCATTTGGAAATTTATCTATAAATTAAATCCAGATGAGATGTTAAACAAAAGGTTAAGTAATTTGCAGTATTTGGTACATAGTTTAGTCAAAATATCATATTTTGGGCAGAAATTGTTGAAAAGACTATAAATAAAGCACATATATGTACATAAATCTACCATTTAAATGTTTTAAGATTTTTTGTCTTTTTAGTAAAAAGTATCTTATGCTCACCAAGGCTGCATTTATTTGATTAAAAATGCAGTAAAGAACAGTAATACTGTGAAATATAATAGCAACCACTGTACCATTCATCAGTGTCACATGATCCTTCAGAAATCATTCTATTATGCTGATTTGATGTTTAAGAAACGTTTATTATTATGAATGAATGATGCATTTATATAGCGCTTTATTGTGTATTGCTGTACACCCAAAGCGCTTTACAGTCATGTGTATGTGTGTGTGTGTGGGGGGGGGGGGGGGGTCTCCTCAAGCACCACCAGTGTGCAGCATCCACAGTGCACTCACCACACACCAGCTACAGGTGGAGAGGAGAGAGAGTCATAGAGCCAATTCAGTGGATGGGGATTATTAGGAAGCCATGATTGACAAAGGCCAGTGGTGGCAATTTTGCGAGGACACTGGGGGTTACACCCCTACTCTTTACGAGAAGTTCCATGGGATTTTTAATGACCACAGAGAGTCAGGACCTCAGTTTAACGTCTCATCCGAAAGACGGTGCTTTTTGACAGTATAGTGTCCCCGTCACTATACTGGTGCATTAGGACCCACACAGACCACAGACCCCCTGCTGGTCTCACTAACACCTCTTCCAACATCAACCTAGTTTTCCCTGGAGGTCTCCCATCCAGGTACTGGCCAGGCTTAACCCTGCTTAGCTTCAGTGGGCAACCAGTCTTGGGCTACAGGGTGATATGGCTTTTGCCCATGTTAAAAACAACTGTGCTGCTTCTTTTTGTGGAAACCATTTTTCCACAATTCTGTGCTGAATAGAAAGTTCAAAGAACAGCACTTATTTGGAATATAAATCTTTTGTAACAATATAAAAGTCCTTACTGCCACTGATCAATTTAATGCATATTTGCTCAATTATTTCTTAAAAATAAATAGATAAAACCATACTGTGGTGTATATAAGTGAGCAGTTTCAAAAATATAGAATGCCATTACAGAAATGCTGTACAGTATATATTCCACAAATTAGCAACCCAACAGTTACACATTATTTTCTTCTTCTTTTTTTCTTTAAAATGAACTTTTCAAGTACATTGCAGGAAAAAAAAAAGAGATTAATCACAAATTATTGACATAAAATTGCTGAATTTAGTGACAGCTTCATTTGACAGTTTCATTTCATCAGTCACCAGAGGCTGTTTATATGCTGCCTAAAGTATCGATTTAGTACCCTGAATCGGTACCAGAGCCAAAAATTTTGGTATCGATCCAAGGCTACTCCAGACAGCATTTAGCATCTCCGCAGGCACTGACTGAGCTTCACCTTCCTTGTGTTTGCAGAACTTTGGCAAATTGTTTGCATCTTAATGAGAGGGCTCTATCAACATATTAATTATGTCAAATTCAGTTAATAATTTGAAATGCCATAACCAGCATATAAATGTGAGCATGATTATTTTTATAGCACAGAGAGATGTTTTTCCAGACCTGTTGTTATGGGGCTTTGGTTTTAAATTGGAAACAGGTGGTTCATAATTACACAAATAAAAGATCATTGTTCTAATTGTTATTCATCCAATTATGTACAAAATGTGATTTGATGACACGTGATGCTGTGATAAGAGGGAATATGGTATTCAAAGCAGCTGGAACAGAAATAGTAAAAATTAACAAGATTCAGCTTGACTCTTTCCAATTATAAACATTATATTGAAACACATTGTTCAATGTATTTTGGCTCTATATGTAGTCTCTATATGTAGATCACATGTAATATTTATAATGCTGTACAACAGATACGTGGTGCTTTATGCAATCAGAAATCAGTGGCGCTCAGTAGAGTAGATACCACATGAAAATGATATATAACGGACACAAGATAACCATGAATAATATGGAATATATACTAAATAATGCATGATGCGGAAGGGCCGCTTCATCTCTTGGCTTGCATTACACATCTTGAATTTCTCACTTGGAGGCGTGAGTTATTGGGAATGTATATGTAATGTACCATGTGTATGTGGTTTGAATCTCATCTTCACGTTGAGACACCAGGTGCTATGACCTGAGATCATAACAGTGTTGTGGAAGCAGCTACTGAAACTGTAGTGACAGCACCTATATAAATGCATAACCTGCAAATGATAAATTCTGCAATTAGAGCATTTATTCAACACACACACACACACACAAATAAATAAATAAATAAAAATAAATAACTGAAGAACCCTTGAAATCATTTGATGAACACAATTTTTAGCCCTTTCTCAATGTATGTTCTATTTGAACAAGAACTAAGTTGGGTTGGAACATTAAAGTCATCTATCTGTCTGTTTGTCTTGTTCATTTATTATGTTTTAAATAAAATCAAGTCACAGCTATGAACCATAGTTCACTACTATACACTGTAGAAAATTTCCACCTATTTCAACTTAAAAACGTAAGTTTTGTAGCTGCCTTAAATTTTTAAGTATAAACAAATTACAAATACAAGTCATTTCAACTCACTTTGTAAAATCCTGACTGGCGCTGAACTGCTCTCTGTAAGTTGATTGGACTTTTCAGTATTAGTTGTTTCAACTAATCATGTCAAGTTAAAAAAAAAAGTAATCATTAGAACCTCAACAATGGTGACCATATAAAAAAAAAAAATCATGCAGCAATGCATGCTGGGATCCATGGATGAGTTTTGTACTATGCTAGTACCCAGCATGCATTGCAGCATGAATTTTCTTTTTTTTTCTTGTTTCATAATGGTCACCATTGTTGAGGTTCACAAGCTGATTCTTGATGTCTGTGTGAGTCTAGTTGCTACCATAGATTAAAACTTTTTGTGGACAAACTGTTTGGAAAGTCCTTTCTATTAACTGACTGTCACGGAACCACTGGCTCTTAGAATCACTTTTACTATAATCAATACAACATCCATTTAATCAGAGATTAGACACACAATGAGATCAGTTCGCTAACAGATGATTGTCATTATAAACATATAACAACCAACTACTGATCATTTTCTCTGGGTTTTTGCCAAAAGAGGAGGGGGAAAAAAAACTAAAACAGAAGTCAAGGGTCAAGAGCCCAACTAAAGCAGACACTGATCTCTAACATGGTTACTTCAAATGAAACAATAAATCAACATCTAAACCTTAGTTAATTCTCAATAAGATCTTCTGTAGATGTCTGACAGAAATAAAGTCAGTCTGGTTATTAATAAGTGGAGCTGGTGATGCTGTTTGTGGGGTTGTTTAATCAGATCTTGAGAGATTTAATGTATTTTATTTCAGTTGATTTCATCTAAGGCTGTGACTAAAGTTAGTTGTTCTTGTGTTTCTTTTTCTTCAGTGATTATGTTTGTTAACAGCAAGTGTTCATCACTAATGCTCAATTATTACTCAATTAATCACTTAATTGCAATGTATATCTTATTTTAGTGAACTCAACTGAAATAAGTTCAGAGCACTCATAATTGTTAGTTTTAAAAACTTAAATGGTTTAAGGCAATAAGTTTACTCAAACAGTTTGAGTTAACCTAACTTGTCGGGTTTTACAGTGCACAAAAATAAGTCGAGCAAACTTTTAAGTTGGCTCAACTTTTTTTTTTTTACAGTGTGCCAGTAAGTTAGAACTTAAAATGTTAAGTTCACTGAATTAAATTGGTCTCCTTGAATTTCAATAACATTAAACTGACTTAAAAAATCAAGTTGAATCTAGCATAACTTACAAAAAAAAAGTTGAAATTGCTTAAATTATTTTTATGAGTTAAAGTAACTTTAAAACATAAGTCATGTCATGACTTTTTCATCACATCATTTTTTACAGTGTACTTACTGGGGAAGGAGACTTTCAACCTAAAGAGTATTTAATTGATAAATTAACAAAAATTAATTTAGTGCAGGCTAAGCTATTATTATCTTCTTTGAAGAGACTATTATTATTATTATTATTATTAAATACACTGCCATTCAAAAGTTTGAGTTCAGTATGTTTTTATTTTTATTCAGCAAGGAGCATTAAATAGATTTTTTTTTTTTTGAAAAGTGAATTTGTGAAATTGATTTATATAAACCGTGCAAATAAATCAATGCACCAAAATGTATCAGGCTTCCCAATGCTGTCTATGTTAGAGAAGACAGAACTTGTTTGATTGTTACCTTGGCTTGTAGTAAAACTGTGGGAAAATATGTGGAAAAATACAACACAACACTGATACTTTATGGCAAAAGTAGCTTGTTAAACAGTTGAGCTACTGTCATGCTCCTGAAAAAGTTAGTGTGATGCTACTTTTAGCCACTTACTCCCCAACACTGCACCATGCCTCCTTGCTCTGCTACTGTATGTGTCTAAGAAGACTGGAAGGATTAGGAATTTTGTCCTTCTAACTCTCCTGGCCACAAACTGTACTTCAGAATTAACAAATGGAAAACAAGGGACATGAAAAATCCTTCCTCTATACAAAACCCAAAACATCAAGATTTAGCGACAGCAGAGAAAGAAAAAATGTTGCATTAGAGTGAAAGGAAATGTTAGAGGGAGAGAGCGAGCGAGAGAGAGAGAGTAAGAGAATGTGTATACTGTAACAAAAGACCCCAGCAGAGATGATTTAAGGGAGGATAATGAAAGTGACCGATTGCATAGAACTCACATACTCAAACTGCGAGTCTTTCTTTCATTCTCTCCTCCCAACATGGGTGTACGCTCGCACATAGAGTTGAGATGCATTTCTGACTCGGACTTTAATGCAGTGGCCATTACTCAACTTTCTGAATACCCTCATGCATAATGTATAAGCCGAGAGGTGATTCCTATTCCAATTCATTTATTATTGCACTTAGAGCCAAATCCTACTGTAATTTCATTTTCAAAGTGAATCATATTCTTGCACTGCAGAAATATTTAGACTGATATCAGTAGACCTTTGAATCAATCATATCTCAGAATCGCCTACAGTGCTCACGCTCGTAGCCTCATATTAATGAGACTACTTATAGCAGCAGCACTGCCTCCAAAACCGCAATAAACTCCATGAAATAAATCACATTGTATATTACTTATTTCATTTTGACCACAGCTGTAGCATTTCTCTGCAATATATCTTTGCTTTCCAGATGGTTAGAGGCTTGATGTAGGTAAATATCTAATATTCAGATTTCTCTGGTGGTTCCCAACGTGCCACCTCATTCGTCTGGGTTATGTCGCTGCCTGCTTCTGTCTGCCAGTGTTGGGACCAACAAACTGTAAGTATATTTCCAAAATATAATGAGACACTTTTACCAATGAGTAGTGTGGCCAAGCACTATATAGCTCTGTTTTAATGTCTGAGCCCACAGATTAATCCATTTATTTCAGACAATCCTCTCTTTATGTAGATCTGATTCATTCTACTGAACCTGTTTGTTCTAAAGAGTGTGGTGTAGTGATAACGTATTTTGGTTAGCATCACCCTGGTTTCCTCAAAAAAAAAAAAAAAAAAAAAATCCATCTATCTTTTGGATTAAATAAAGATCTGTGAATCTTTGGATTAAATAAACTCTGTGACCAGCAAAAGTTTTAGATTTTTATATGGTTTTTTTATCATAAAAATCTTCACAAATAAGCACAAGCTTGTATGAATTTTGAAGCCTAAATGCATTCGCAAGAATTATAACAATAACATGCAGTCGCATCACTTAATTTCGCCACTATTAAACTTCTGGCAACACTTTTATTCTTAAATAAATAACAAAATAAATCCCTAAGGGTTTGAGTCAGAATAGTTTGCAATTGTGCAATTATAAAAGCAACAAGGCTATGAAAGCTGACTAGTGAGTAGATGAGTTTATCTGTTCGGCATCATGACGTTTAATATCCCCGAAATCTTATAACAATTGTTAGCAACTGCCTTTTTCATGACAATTAAAAAGCTTTTTAAAAAAAATCACAAAGTGGCTGGTTATTTTATGTTAAGCAAAGACCTTATTTCAGGCATTGAACCAAAAACCCATTAAAAAACAAACAAAAAAAATTACTCATTTCCGGGTTTTGGCCTACAAAAATTCTCATATGAAACATTAGAGAGTCCCATTCATTCTAGTGAAATGGCACATTTTGAATGGTTCTCTTTCATGAAAGTCCAATTTGTTCAGTTAAATGGGTTCGTTCTTTCTTATGTGTTGGAAAGTCTGAACGTCTGTTCATTCAAAAGTATTGGTTGAAATGTTCATCTCTCTCATATGTATTGCTAAAAAAGTACACTTCTTCGTAGTGAATCAATTTGTTTTAAATGGTCCTCCCTCATATTAAAAGTTGGAGAATCCAATTCATTCTAGTGAATCAGTTTGTTCAGATGGTTCATGTAAATGAACTGATTCAGAAGTTAGAGTCCCTGAATTATGATTCTGAGTGTATATATTTGTTTTATTTATAGTAGGCTTTAAATGGACATTTTTGTGCTTGATACTGTCGCCATATTCGAGATTTATTCAAAATCTCTCATTGTTTTTGTGCCAACCAAAATACAGCTCTGATTAAATTAAAAATTGTAGGTCTATATGTAATTTAACTACATCAGTATGTATTATTGCACTGTTTGATGTAGTAGTTTTTATGAACCTAAAAAAAGTTTAAGATTTATAGCTAAAAATATACTGTAGCCCTATGTAACATGTTAGCTACTTTTTGTTTGTAGCTTTTTCCTGCCCAAATTATGATTAGTTTCAAAGTAGCTCCCCCAACACCGCTGTCCACGCAGCTTATTGTTTGAATGATTTCCTGCAGAACCCTCATGTTAAAAAGACATTTATCAATGCAAACGTCCTAATACTTATTATCAGCAGCTCTTTGGAGAGCAGGAATATTGATCACAAAACGTCTTGTAGACTCCATGGGGCGCAAATTGTGAACCAGTATTGATTGCATTGCTTGAATATCAATTGTACTGACCTTAACCCATCCTAAGCACCCTCCTTCCCTCGATAAAAATGTTATGCTAATGAAGCATCCTTATGTTGATGCAGCATTTAAACACAAGGAAACACAGTTGAGACAGAGTTGGTGGCAGGCAATAAATGAGCAAAGTCAAAGTTCATCCGCAATCGTGCTGTCAGTAAGGTGTTGCAATACGCCTCTCTAAATTAGATTCAAGATTTCACACAAAGAACGGCTCTGAATAAAACATTTCCTTTTCACAACTTTTGGGGCTTCGATAAAGCAGCAGAAAAAGACCAAATTCAGGGAGATGGAGGGAAAAGAATGCATCCGTGATGGGGGCTGTCATCTTCCATCTATGACGAGGGAAATGAATTTACATGGCATTGGATGGAGTTGCAGGCTTTGTCCGAAAGAGCCGTGTCTGGAATAGTAATAGAGATATTCACACAGTTTTTTTTTTTTGTTGCCTTAAGTATAAAACCTTGTAAAATGTGAAGTGAAAGTTTTTTTGTTTTTTTTTTCTCATCATTAACAGACTTCAACTGAATTTTTTGTTCTCAACGGTTATAGGGGTAGCAGAAGTAGTTGTAACATGTTTGGCTTTTGCTCATTTTATCAGAAAATGTTTAGCCTAACCTTTGAAATTTTGCTTCAAACATGTTTGCAATCATAAGCTGTGTAAATACAATCTAAAATTTAAGTGAGTCAGATTAAATTTGGAGTCAATTAAACTGTAAGTACAAAACAGTCTGTTACATTCACCAGTGCTGTATAATTGTACAAAACAGTGGCATGTAATAAATTTAACAGTATATATTAAAGCTCTTTTAATTTAAATGAAAATGTGTAGATGTCACATACACTATACATCCTCAAACTCAAACTATACTGCTACTAATCAGGTCAAAACATAAAACATAAATATATGCAACCTTTAAAAAAAATATGTGAATGTTTTAAATTAGGTGATTTGTCTAAAATAAAAACAAAAAACAAAAATACAGGAAGAAAGGAAGATACTTTTGCTTCAAGAGATAACTCACTCAAAAATTTAATTTCTGTCATCAGTTTCTCACCCTGGTGGGATCTCCAATGAGTGGCACTAAAAGTGTGTTCAGTTTTATTTGAGACAGATGAGCGTGAATCTGTTTTATTAGTTGTATCACAGCAGTTCATAAAATTAAATGTCTGGTACCAATAGTGTTAACAAAAGCAGACACAAGATACAAATGCATTCGCCAAAGCAACCATGCCATTTTTGCTTGCTTCTACAAGTCTTTCAGTTGTTTTATCATTGTGTTTCACAGTGCTTGCAAGTACAATGCTGTATCAGGTGAACTACCGAGCAAGTTTACAACGTCAGAAAAGCCATACATATGAAGCTAATAAGGTGATGCAAACAACAAAATGCATTAGCTGACAAATAATGCAATATTATAAAAGTGTTACATAGTATTGTGCAAGAAACCACACAAAGAAATAGCAAACAACACTTTAAATTAAACAGTACATTTTGAAGACTTATTTTTTTCTTGTAAAACATACTCCAGTATTCCAAAAATATATATATATATTTTACAGTGCATGTTGTCCAAATCTGTATGACTTTCTTTCTTTAAAAAAGAAGATATTTTCTCTAAATTGTATTGTCCATGCAATGAAGGTCAATGAATCCAAAGCAACCTTTGATTCCACTGAGTGGAGAGGAAAAAAACACCCTGGAATAATTTCACAGTGTTCAAACCAACAATAATTCCAAAAGGAGCAATCACATTAAATGATCATGTGTTAATTTAGCTCATTATTGCCGTACAGTGTAATGCCATCATATTCCTGTGCTATGGTAACTTATTGCACATTCTCAACATAATGACACTGCTGCATGTGATGAAGGTGCATGTCAATGTAGCTTCATGCTAAGCATGCTGGAGGCTATATTGGATCTGTGTTGGTAATGGGGGGCGTTCGAGGGCGGGTTGCCTTAGCCTCATGCTAACCTGGTCTGTCAGCAGAATGTAATATGATGAGGCGTTGCGCTTCATTGTTTGGCTTGCCGCCTGTCTGATACGCTGCTGCTCTGCTGCCTTTGATCATTAAGCCAAACCATGTCACCGCCCCTGGTGTCATGAATTATAACGTGCCGATCTTTGATCTTTACAAATATTTTTCCCATTTTCTGGCCCTTGGTGGGTGATGTGTTACATTCCCTAACAAGGCTGTTCTGTTGTGGATCACAGAATGAATAATTTACCTCTAAAAGGAGCACAGCCAAGCAGTTTTCTCTTTTATTCGGCGCTATTGTCTTAGCTCATGCTTCTCTGTTTCCTCCTTCTGGCTTTTGTGGAGTTTCAAAGAGCGCAAATAGAAATCTAGTCAGTTAAGGTTTGTCAAGTAGCAATTCAAAGTAATAGCATTCACCATCCTGAAGGTTTCCAAGAATTCTTTTCAATTCGTCATGCTTAACGATTTGCTCCTGCACGACTACAATGAAAGTCAACAGGAATTGTGTGGAACACAATTAAGATGAATATCTGCATCAAAAGCAAGGAAAAGAGAAACATAAGCAAGGAAAGAGACTGAAGATGTCTTGCCTCTCGGTTTGTCTGATATACTGTACTGTGACCTTCACACCATCAACCTCACACATACAAGGTCCTTTCGCACACACACACACACACACATTGTGCAACCTTGTACGTGAGGGTCAGACTCTTTCTGAAATGGAAATGCACATCCCCTCCATATGGCATCATTGGCTCTCATGTTTAGTGTGATTAACACACACGCACACACACGAAACTGTCACTTCCATTTATTCATAAAGTAAATTTAAGAGGAAGAGAAAAACGCCTACAAAACTCCACAGGACGGGCACATATTTGCTAGAGGTACTTTGCTGTCTTGGTGATTTTAATCTTCACACTGTAATGCATTTGACAGCCATGGAAAATTAAAGACATTAGCTCAGCACTGCAAATTGAATCTACAGGTCTGAATAATATATTATGTTGAGATGTTGCATGTGTTCAGTGATAAACAGCCCCAGTGAAATGCCCTCCGAGTGGCAGCACGAGAATTATTAGCCCTTGCTAACTATTGGGCTCAAGAGCACTTTGCGGGAGAAAGCACAGATGTGAGTTTTTACTCCCCAAACCACCAAGATTGTGAGTCACTGGGAAATCAGAACACCTGGATAATCCTCCCGCAGATGGAAGGAGTTAAGGTATGGCGGCACAACAGCACTGTACCTGAATGCTGACATTATAGAACACATAAATATCTATGTACTGCAGGTGGAAGACTAAAAGCTGTGCTAAATGTTTTAGTATTCTCTGTAGTATGCCTCAGTGGAAATACAAGATAAATAAACTGATACGGAATGTATCTTTTCTTATTATATTGCATGCATTGAATATACAGTGCTTGTTGACTCAGCTTTATGTGGCTCATCTGTAGCAAACTGATTTACTGTGATACATATCGTGATACTTTCTAGATTCTACATGTTTCTTAGATGTTTCTTATTCCTTCCCTGCTGAAAAAAAAAAGAAAGAAAAAGAAAAAAAACAGCTTTAATCAGCCAGCAAACCACCTCAGGCCAGTTTAAGATTGTATTTATTTATTTTTTTAAGCAGGATGGTCAATCTGGTTTAGTTTAGTGGTATTAGAGTAGTTTTGGGTACTTGTAGCTTGGCCAGACTGGGAGACAAGCCAAACAAGATTAGATCAGTAAGACAAGACCACCTTTGGCTGGTTTAGGATCTCTCTCTCTCTTTTAAGCAGGATGTCAATCTGGATTAGTTTACTGATTTTAGAGTACTTTTCATCTGTTGAAGATGTAAAATTAGCCAGCTGAATAGTCGAAGATCTGCTTGGCCAGAATGGGAAACCATGTGAACCAGATTAGACCAGCTAAGACCAGCAAAGCACCTCAGGCTGGTTTATAATTATTTTTTTATTTTTTATTTTTTTTAACAAGATTGTCAATCTGGTTTAGTCTACCAGTCTTAGACAGTTTTTAGAGACAAGCCAAACAAGTTTAAACCAGCTATAACCAGCAAACCAGACAGTCAATCTGATTTAGTTTACTGGTTTTAAAAACATTTTGGGTACTTTTCATATGTTGGAGCTGGAAAATTAGCAGGCTGAATAGCCAAACATCAGCGTGGCCAGCTAAACCAGCTTAAATCAGCTAAGACCAGTAAAATAAATTAAATTGCTGTTTTTTGTTCAACAAGGTTATGTTTAAGCTTGTCACATTACACAATTGTTTTACTGCAAAAGCTACACTATTCTAAAACCAGCTAAGGAACTGAAATACATTCAATAATGTATGTTGATTTAGTAGAAAAGCGCTTGAAGCAAAATGTATAAAACAATGTGAATGTTAATCAAATTTTAGCATATCATATAGTTAAACTCATACATGTGTTTTGGATGAAAATAATGATTTAATTCTCTATATCAGCATTAAAAGGTTCTTCTCTTTTTGCTATTCCATTTAGCCTAATTTGCACAATGACTCCATGTGAACCCAACCACAGTTAGACATTCTCCCTAGCATTGCACTGCTGCAATCAAGCCTATTTCACATTTCATTTTAGACATAAAAAAATGGCATTTGCGGTTATGAATATGACCTTATTTATCAACAAGACAAACACTGAGTCAAATAAGGCCAATCATTGATTAACTGTATACCGCAGAAATTGTTTTTCCAAGTACAGATTGTTCCTTTGTTTAATTATTTCAATTGGAGTGCAGATGATAAAGAAGGCCTAATAATAAGCAGAAAGCATGATGGACACAACTACTTCTAAACTCCAGAAGAGCTGACAATAAAAGTAAAGCATAAGAAAGTGTGTCAAACCTTTGTTATGCAGCATCTGCCAATCTGTAATACTGTATCCTTCTGAAGGATAGCAGTGTTAGGAAAGAGTGGCTGAATTGTTCTTTTAACGAGGAGCCTGGTCCGACTTTATCAGTTTATGCTGCACATTTCAGTGTGGATTGTTTTATGAATCTCTCACAATGCAATGCAAGATTTACAGTGAGACTGTGACAAAAGAATGGGGTACTGTAACTACATTTGAAGTTATATATTTAATTTTTTTTGTATTATCTTATGCTCACCAAAGCTGCATTGATTTGATCAAATAAACAGTAAAACTGTAATATTATGAAATATTATTACAATTTAAAATATGTTATGGATTTATTTATTTATTTTAAAACATTATTATACATGGTGAGAAATAAAGACTCTGAAAGCAAGAAGGTCAAACATTCATGCAGAGCATCTGTAGAGTGTGTGACAAAAGACAACTTTAAACTATATCAGGCTGTTCTCTTAACAAATCATAATGCATATCTCACTTTCCTTTTTATGGGGCCCCTGCCTGACAGAAATAACACTTCTTGTCTTGCACTTGTCTCACACTTTTTGATACATGGTATCAGCGTGAGCATACATAAAGACACAGAAGAAGCTTCAGAACAGAAGAAGCATGCAGATATTAAAGTAATTTTCCGTCACAAGAAACTGTTTTTATTTTATTTTACAATTTTTTTGTGTGTTTTTTAAGTGGCAAGAGGTAAAAAGATTAATTTTGAAGTAACCATACCTTCTCCCATTTAAACATAGAATATAAGTTGTTGGAACCCAACACAATAATGGGTCAATCTCAACAGAACATAAGGATTGAAACACACATAGACATACACATATACAGATATATTCACTGACGTGCTTTTGTGCACAAACACCAAAACATCAACACGCATACAAACAGAAACAAACACGAACACACTGTGTTCTGACTGTCTGCAAGGTCAGCAGCATCTGGTCCAGAGTGAAGACAGAAGAGATAAATCACCACTGCCAGATTACAGCCAATAAAATGGAGAGAGAAAGAAAGAGGATAGGGAAAAAAGAGAGAGAGTAGGACTTTAGAGAAAGATAGCAAATGGTCTACATCACAGAAGAGGGCATGCAGGAAACAAATGGTGAGCTAAGGGTTAGCGTTGCAGGATATAGAGACTAATGGGAGTCTGTGAAGGTTGTTAGGGATTCAAGGTTGTTGCAAAGAAAATGGAAGCTACAACCATGACTCACAAATGAGACTGTACAAGTTCATTAGCACAGTGCAGCGGTCAACAGAGCCTGTACAGATTCATCTGGTGTTCATTTGGTGATACTTTCACTTTGTTTTATTTCTTACACAAACAAAAAAGCTCCGTTCCAAAACCCATGAGCTGCCTATACAGCTGCCAATATACCATAACATGTTTTTTTGGCATATTGATTACCATTTGTATAACCACAGTTTTACTACAAATATCATGGTTAAACTATGTTTAGTGTTGCAAAACCATGGTTAATTTGTGGTTACCATGGTTTAACTGGAAATTTTAATTTTAATTTTAATTTTTTTTGTAGTAAAACCATGGTTAATTTTTGTAAGGGACCTATAGAGCATTTTCAGACATAAAGTCTGTTCCAAATGCTATCCGAAGTGATGTTGCCTTCTAAGTTACTTTGTTTCAGCCAAATTCCAAAAGAACATTCCATTCATCCTTCATGATGAATTTCGACCAGCTCAGTGAAAAAAAAAAATCAACAAAAGTGGCAAGAGAATGATAAACATACCTCTAAATATATTTTATTCAATACTGAAAAAGTATTGATAATAGTTAGAAGTGCCAAAAAGATGACTATTTTTACCTAATAATTGTGTTTTTCTTAGAGTATCAATTGTTAGCTTAGCAGCATGCTAACATCAGACTCTACTGACCTTATTTTTAACATAACGGCTATTTTTACCTACTTGCAGTGTGGGCCACTTCCATTTATTTTAGCTGTATAAAAACTATCTGTTATGTTGATGTTGCAAACTGGTATGTATTATCATAATATTTTAATTTATTATTGTATTAAAAACAGTTTTGCCATTATTCTGCATATTATTTACCTAAAACGGCTAATGAATCTGAAGTCCTGCACATTCACAGGAAATTGAATGAAATGTCCCATGCACTTCACATAAGAAGCACTATATAGCTGTGTCCCAATTCAAAGGTTGTATCCTTCGAAGGCTGTATTTGAAGACCAAATGCGTTGACATATCTTATTAAGATGTGATTTTATAGATAGCTTTTTTATATAGATACTTTTTATTAGTGCTGTCAAATGATTAATCGCATGTTGTTGTTTTTTACATAATATATGTGTGTGTGTTGTGTATATTTATTATGTATATATAAATACACACACATACAGCATATATTTGGAAAATATTTACATGTATTTACATGTATATATTTATATTCATATAATTTATATCATATATAAATATATTTAATATACAAATGTAACATATTTTTCTTAAATATATACATGCATGTGTGTATATTTATACACAGTACACACACATATATTATGTAAACAAAAACTTTTATTTTGGATGCGATTAATCATTTGACAGCACTACTTTTTACAGATACTTTACATACATAAATGGATCAAGGTGAACATATAGACAACACGGTTCAATCTTGGAACGATGCAGCCCCTGAATTGGGATACAGCTTACATGTACTTGTAAGCTCATTTTAAAAAAGTAAAAATAAATAAATAAATAAATAAATACTTGGGCTGTTAATTTGGGTTAATTTATTGCAAATAATTATAATTATATATATATATACTGATGATTACTTATAATCAAAAATGGCATCATAATGGAATGGGTTAGGATTAACCCTAACCCATGTGCAATGATCAAAGACATGGGTAATGTAATTTGATTCATTCACTTAAATTTAAATAAATGCAATTAAATTAAACAGTGTGACATAAATGAAATTAAATGTGACATAAATGTGAAGTTCATCTGAATTACTGCCCTTAATCTTCATCTTTTATACAAAAATTTTAGTTTGAATTATTAGTTGTGTCAAATGAATCGATCAGCTAATTAAAGAACAATAGCATACGCCCTCATTTACAAGCTCACAAATGATTTCTTTTAACCTTATTGAGCTTTTGTGTTCATCACCATGGGATCAGTTTAAGACCCACTGCTCTTCAGTTTGCTATTCACAAAATATTCAGTTCTTTTCAGCGCTCATCAAATGCCTCTAGATGCATTTTAGAAAAAGATGACAAAGACCTCTTGTGTTGTCAGACAGTTAAAGGATGCGCTCATCTCCTAGCAACTAGTTAGCAGCCCACTCTGATAACACACTGCTGAGATGAAAGTCAAACAAAGCTAAATCTGATTACACTGCCAAAATGAGCACAGAACTGTCTCTGGCTAATATCAGGCCAGCAGCACCTCACAATAGCCTACTATATTGTTTATTTCAAATAACATGATGTAAGTGGAAAAAAACGCCAAGAGCTTTAAGGGGGCTGCGAGTGGGACGTGAGGTTGTGGGTGGGGGGGACAGAGTGGTGTTTGTCTTTGCATTGTTTTCACTGAACACTGTGAGGCTTTGTTGTATTATGCACTATGGTTATGAAGGTTTTGAAGTCTGAGCTGGTTTAACTGGATAAAAACGGCAGGTTGTGTACGTGGCCCGTGTGCTAGTGTGTGTGCAGGCAGTGAAAGAGGATCAGGATGAGTATTGATCACAGACGAATGCATCTCTACTCAAGGTCGCACTGCTTTGAACCTGCACACATACACATATGCACAAAAGGTGAAGAAAAGCTGCTGATCTTATTTAGGAGAGGTTATAACCCTGTCGTCCTGCCAGTGTCAAATACCACACATTAATTTAGGTCTTTCTCATGCAAGTGACCCGCTCGATCCAGTTCACCTCGGGTTTCATTTGCATCTCATTTCCAGAGCCCTGTATGCTAATCAGAATAAGCTAGCAACATGAAAATGTCCACGTGTGGTCATTTGGTTGTGAGAATCGATGCTTTAAAGGGGTTACGGATGGTGAGGAGCTGTGCAGATCGTGATTGACAGGTTGGCAGTCGGTGACTCGCGAGACAGGTCACAATATTTCAGCTGGCAGTCAAATATTAGCACAACCTTCATGACACAAAGACAGTCTGGGTCAGGAGTATTATCCGCACAAACACATACACACACACACACACAAAGATAGACTCATCAGAGGGAAGCAAGCCCACACAAACAGGACATGACAGTGCAGGTGACACCAGGGGTTTTGAGTTGGGCGTCATGGCAACAGGGGTCAGAGGTGAAAGGAGCGTGCTGCACAGAGATGATGATGAGAGTGTGTACTGCAGCGAGAAGTGAGGGGCAAAAACAGTGTGTGTGTGTGAAGAAAGATGGGCTTGATAAATACTGGCTCTGCTCCAAAGCCTAGTGAGCTGCCTTGTTCTATACTGCCTACATATATAGCTGCCTTCTAAAACAGCATAGGAGCTCAAACAGGCCCTCATACGTGACTACCTTCCTGAAAAACAACATCTTAAATAAGTCTCTTAAATAAAAAAAATAACTTTTTTTTTTTGGTCTTAGTTGGTCCACCAGCCTGGTCATGTTGGTTTGTTGCCTGGCTTTAAAGGTTTAGAGTCTAAAATAAACATGTTGCTAAGCTAATGACACAGTTTGACTTTAGAACTGAACGTTAGAATGACAGAGTTTGACATTATGTTGCTAAGCTAATAGAGTTTGACATTAGCATGTTGCTAAGCTAATAATGCCAAGCTTGCTATTAGTATGTTGTTAAGCTAATAAAGTTTGGCATTAGCATGATGGTAAGCTAAGGATGTAGAGTTTAACATTAGCATGATGCTAACCTAATGACACCGTTTCACATTAGAATAGCGCATTAGAATGACAGAGTTTGACATTAAGATAATAGACTTTGACATTAGCAAGTTGCTAAGCTAATAATGTGAAATTTGCTATTATGGTGCGTTCAAGTCATGTCGGATAGATCGTAAATTCGATTTGAATGCACATGAACGCCACCACAAAGTCAATTATTATGAGTGGGAAACTTAAAATTTTCATTAAGCCCAGAGTTTCCGAGTTGGGGGCGTGTCAGTGAGAAAACATGTTGGATGCAATGGATGCAGCCAAAGACTATATGCAGAATCTGTATTGACGGTAAATTTGTTGAAATTAATTTTTTTTTAAAAACACAATGATGCACATTCTTTATTCATAATTTTGTAGATGCAGAGTTAAAAAGTAATTGAATTTTATGTAGAAAAGTTAAAATGCCATCTTGTTCCAACCAAAGTGACTTACAACTTGTCAACTCATAAACACGAACTTCCCAGGAGGACTTTAATGCACCATTAGTATGTTGTTAAAGGGGTCATATAATGGTACATGCACTTTTCCAAGTTGATTGTACTGAAATGTGTGTTAGCAGTGCCTGTACACAACCATCATAAAATGATAAAAATCCATCCAGTGTTTTTTTTTAATCTCCTTATTTGTTTTACCCTGTCTCAAATCAAACCCGTTCGACCGTGACGCCACACGGTCGGACGCCTCCCACGATGGTTGATTGACAGCAGTGTTTCAACACAGACCCGCCCTTGCTCGTGAGCGAGCTGTCAATCATAGTCCGCGCGACATTGTTGATATACGCTGGAGCTGTCTATGAGCAGAATGGCGTCTAAGCGATTGTGGTGTTCTGTTCTCGGGTGCAATAATGAACACAGCAGTCATTTTGATGTTCCTAAGTCCGAACCGCTGAAGACACAGTGGCTGAGTTTTGCTTTTGAAGGAATATTCCCCACGAGCAACGTCAATGTTTTCATGTTTGCGAATAATTTTTCACCAGACTGCTTTATAAATGAAGGTCAGTATAAAGCTGGTTTTGCTAAAAAGCTGCTCCTGAAAAAAGAATCGGTACCAACTATTCGTGTTCCTGCTGAACCTCCAGAAGAAGTGAGTGTAACGTTTAATTAACCTTTATATTAATCTTTATATTAATCTTTGAAAATCGCTAGCACGCTTCACGATGTATGTAGCTAATGTTTACATTCGGGGTACATGTATGTTTTCTATTTACGACGTTCTCAATATAATTAATAATCCCACATTTATAATGAACAAAACGTTATGGTTATTGTGTTATTACAAACTGTGTACGCAGGTATTAAAGTTAACATGATAACACTACACTAAGCTTACTTTTGTAGATGGTTTATAACGGTGTCTGTTAAGAAGTAATGTAAAAAATTTTAATAAATAAAAAACAGTTATAACTGCATGAAAATTAATGGTTTCCGCCCTGAGAGTTGTACCTAACACTGCATAGATAACGTTACACATCACTGACAAGCCTACATTTACCGAATTTATTTTTCATGACCATTAGCTGTAACATCAATCTGTCAATGAACTAACGTATCAGTAAACACATAGCGTCAGATCTCACTACTCTACCTGACAGTACACACAAAAATAGATAAAAGTGACATTACGTTAACCAACCATTCAGAAACGTCCTGCTCGAGCCTTAATTGTCGAACTTCTTCGGGGCCGTCATCCTGTTCTGGGTACGACTCCGGTTCGAATTGATACGGTTGCACAGTATCCTCAGAGACTCCGCTGCCATTCTTCAAAATATACCCTCAACTGTTGTCAAGGCAACACTCCACGTGTGTTAGGTCAAAACGCCCCACAGAACAGAGGGGCGGGCGAGCAAAGCTCATTAGCATTTAAAAACACACGCACTAAAACGGTGTGCTGAAAACAGAGCTGTTTTTGAGCAGGTAAAATTAGTGTTTTCTTACAATACTAATGAGAATTTTTAATTAAAGTATATTACAAACTTTCAATTTAGACCCTAAAGAATCATATTAGCTTGTACAAAAATGGCATTATATGACCCCTTTAAGCTACTGTGATGATCTAAGGTGTGTCCCAAATATCGTACTTATGCGCTACTCTATGACATTTTGTAGCATAAATAGTGAGAGTAGTGTGTTCCGACTGAAAATTCCATAAAGAAAAAGTGCAATACCCGGTTAAATACCCAGATGATGCACTTAAATAACCAAAAATAAAAAATAAATAATAAGTGTGGAATGTTGGACAATAACCACAGTTCATCTGAATATAAAATTATGAAAACCTCATTGAAAAACAATTCGGTGTAAACTGTCCTCTCACCAATCAAACAACATTTTCTTTTTTTTTTTCTTTTTTTACTTATTTAAGTAGCAGTTAACACAGATCACTTAAAGGTGCCATACAATGCATTGATACAGTATTTTAAATTGTGCTCTGATATCTACATAGAAGGTATGTGGCTTAGGTAAGGGCAGAAAATCTCCAGAAACGGTTTTACATGTGCATTTACAACCCTAGGATTTCTCCCTAGAATGAAATGGTTTGTTATTGGCTTATTTGGAAGGGTCATGAATAATAATGAGCTCTGCTCTGACTGGCTGTTTCTCAGTGCGGTTCAATGTTGAGCTCTGCTCTGATTGGCTGTTTCATAGTGCGGCTCATTTCAATAGCTCACAGCAGGAAGGAAACACAGGGAGGAAAATATACTGTATATTTGAATACTTTCTCTCCTAGTTATATCGCCGGGTAATTGTACTGTGTATAAAATGCGGGCATCAGGGAGCCGCTATTAATATGCGGGGCATTGAAACTGCTTTTGAACGATCGGTCGATTGCGTTTCACTTTCGCTTTAGAGATTCGCAATCGCACGTACTCTGTTTATACTATGGAGCGGCTTACCACACATTTTACAAGATCAGGTGCTTGTCAGTGGTGCTCAGGATCTGTAAATTATTCGCCATCATCCTCAGTCATCTCTCCTTACTCTGTTTATGTGGTAAGTGAAATCTTATGTACTGTAATGCAACAGACTACTGCTAACAAGCTGACCATGTCCCTTTAGTGGCTCGCGTTATTTTATTCAAACGCGTTATTTGCTTTCCGTGCCTTTCTGAATACAGACACCAACCCATCCCTGCACTTCACAACCCCTGCACAGCCTGGAACATAACATTTATTTCCGTGATCTGCCATTTTCGCTGTTGTCTTCGCTTGTTTCTATACAATACCTGCAGAACTTCTGATGATTCGTCTGTGTAGGTTCGGCTGACCTAGAACATGGGCGGGTAGACGTTATGCAAATGTTGGGGGTGTAGTAATCCCAACTGTTATGTCACAGTCGGTGTTATGTTCTGATTCGCCTGTTTTTCAGTCGTCTTTTTTATTCACAAGATTTACATAAGAAGGAGGAAACTTATTTGAGGCTCACGGTATGCCATTTCCATGTACAGAACTGTTATTATAAATAGAGTAAATAGAGTTTTCCATTCTATGAAACCTTTAATCATGTCTACAATTTTGCTTCTTTAAAATAAAGCATATACATTCATGTAAAACCAGAGACAGTAAATGTTTTACCGTACAAGAGGAAAGCTTTGGAACACTTTGTTTTGCAAAAACACTATTATTATTATTATTATTTATACTTATTACATTAATGTAGTACATTTCTTCATCTTCATAGTTGCCACTTCTGCTTTGTCTGCCAATTCTGATGGATCTTTCAGTGCATTCTGGGATTGCCTTCTCCACACTGCTGCTTTAGAATGTCCAAAAGAATAAATATGTTCCTAAAAAAGCTGCTGTTAGCCCCTGATTTGCAACAGTGACATTAGCTGTAAATTCTCAGTTGATCAGAAATGGCAGCTATATATCATATCTTTGAGGATTATATTTTTGGACCACATCCTGGGAACTGACAGCTGTGTGAAATGGGTCACGAACCAGGCAACACAGACTGAAACCCTTTGGACTATGCAGTGGACAGTGACATCATGAAATGCTGTTGATATTTTATGGGCCAGTGAAACTTATTAATATCAAAGGGAATATATATACATACTTACTCTGACCTAAATTTTCCATATGGGTGAATTTTGCATTACTTGCCCAGTAGATTTCTTATTAAGCTGGCTCCAGGAAATAGACTCCTAAATAGAAAGGAAGGAAGCCCAAATATTTTTATATGGGAGAAGACCACTAACCATTTCAAATGAACTTTAAAGCATGTTGAAAATCTTTTAGAATGTGGAAAGAGCTCAGAACATCTCTCGGCAGTCTATTTAAGAGTAACAGAGGCAGAGGAGGCCGTGAATGCTTTTCCCTCAGCACACGGCTTAATATACAATTGTAGAAATAGGTACAGGAGCGCAGAGATTTTTTTTATTCTCTCTTCATCTTTCTATCTCTATAGTCTGGACTGAATTGAAGTGGTACCCTGGTGAACTATCCCTCGTTTCTGTACCTCTTTTCCCGCACTCCCTAAAGGCCTCCGTTGGTTAGCAACCCACACGTCTGATATGTGTTTAAAAAACATCAAAGTACATTATTTAACAAGCATGTTGGAGAGGCAAACCAAGTAAGAGAGAGAGAGAGATGGAGAGACAGTTTATATTCTGAAAATCCTACACAACCCTGAAAATCCTGAAGAAGCGAGAGCCAAATAAATTTTGTACAAAAACTTTTTAAACTTTATCTGAAGTGCATTTATTCATTTATTTATTTATTTATTACTTAGTCTCACAGAGGGTTTTTGTGTCAGTCTTGGCCACTGACTCTACTGCGTCTACTGCTGCGTAAAACCCCCCCTGCTAAGTACCACTCTAAACTGCTTTCAATACATGGTTAATAAAATCATCATATGCATGCATACAGTTTAGAAAAATATGAACTTAGGGTTTCCCAGGCATGTCCTGGTTGGGATTTCTAAATTACCTAAAATGTCCAGGTCTGGTTCTGTTTTGGTATTGTTTTCACTTGTTGAAGATAATGACTGAAAAGTAGTTTGATCAATATTGTGAGATACAGTATAATTGACCAACTGTGGCATATGAGAAGGCAGGATCTACAGAGAAAGGTCAAAGCAATGGAAATATGCATATAATGAATGAGGGCTGTAGAGTGTATTGTGTTATTTTACTCTATATTATGATATTTACTGAATATGGTATTATCTTACTTAAAATATGATATATGATCATGAAAGCGATCAATATACTGATTAATATGCTGAATTATTCCAATACTAGATGTCTTAATACAGATTGTGAAATATAAGAGGCCATCCATTGGGCAGTACTGGTGTGGGAACAGAATTTAAGGGGGATACTTTTAAGATTGAAAGTGATACAAAATAACACCACTGTCTCTTGGGAAGGTACAGAGAGTCTATTGCATTGACTTTTGAATACTGGTGTTTTTCCATTGGAGTGTACCAATGAACTAAAAAAACCCTATGAACTTTGGGGAATTTCCAGAGTATGACAGATACAAGTGAACTGATTTAATGTAACAGATTTGGTGTAACCATTCTTAAAAAATGGCAGATCTGACCAAATCCCACCATTAAAAATGGGCCAAGTGGGCTGGTAATAAACTGTGGCAAAACAAGACAAATTTGGTTAGTAAAAAGGTATAAAAAGGCTGTGTGGACAGACAGAGAAGGAGAGGCAGTGGATGAGCCGGCTGTCTTCTCGGCTTTGTTACTTTGTTTAATAAAGTCTTATTTTGGCATCTGGAACGTCTCGGTTACGTATGTAACCCTTGTTCCCTGAAGGAGGGAACGGAGACGTAACGTCAGTGTTACTGACTAATGGGATCTCGCCCGAGAGCCCAATCACCTTCGAGTGTTAACAAAACAAGCCAATGACAGTTGGCGTGCGTGTTTCGCCATGCGCACCCTGCCCCGCAGTGCGGGTATAAAAGGAGAGCGCGTGCAAACGCACATCAGTTTTTCGCTTCGGAGCCGAGACTGTGTGCCCTGGCCGTACAGCGGTGGTACAGCAACTGTGGCGACGGGACGTTAGGCAAACGTGTTAGGTGTCGCCCAGCCGGCAGCTCTACAGATGTCTGCTATTGAGGCGCCCCGCGCCAATGCCCAAGTAGAAGCAACACCTCTCGTAGAGTGTGCTCTTAGTCCGAGGGGGCACGGCAAGCGTCGGGCCTGGTAAGCTAGGACTATAGCCTCCACTATCCAGTGGGCAAGTCTTTGTTTGGAGACAGCCTTTCCCTTCTGCTGTCCTCCGAAGCAGACAAAGAGCTGGTCTGAGGTCCTGAAGCTCTGCGTGCGGTCCACATAAACGTGCAAGGCGCGGACGGGACAGAGCAGAGCAATGGCTGGGTCTGCCTCCTCCCGGGGAAGGGCTTGCAAGTTCACCACCTGATCCCTAAAGGGCGTGGTAAGAACTTTGGGCACATATCCAGGCCGGGGTCTCAGGACAACGTGAGAGTTACCCGGCCCGAATTCTAGGCACGAATCGTCGACCGAAAATGCCTGCAGGTCCCCTACCCTCTTGACCGAGGCCAATGCTGTGAGGAGCACTGTCTTCAACGACAGAAACTTAAGCTCTACTGACTGCAGAGGCTCGAAGGGCTCCTCCTTCAAGGCCGTCAGGACCGAGGGGAGATCCCAAGAGGGTACCAGATGAGGGCGCGGAGGATTTAAACTCCTCGCTCCTCTGAGGAACCTGATGACCAAGTCGTGCTTCCCGACAGACTTGCCGTCTACTGCATCGTGATGTGCGGCAATAGTGGCAACATACACTTTGAGGGTGGAGGGAGACAGCCTTCGCTCCAACCCATCTTGCAGGAAGGATAGCACAACCTCGATCGGGCATCTCCGGGTGTCTTCCCGGCAGGAAGAGCACCAATTGACGAACAGGTTCCACGTCAGCCTGTAAGCGTGTCTTGTAGACGGGGCTCTAGCTGAAGTGATGGTGTTTACTACCGCTGGAGGTAGCCCACCTAGAACCTCCGCGTCCCGTCCAGGGACCACACGTGAAGATTCCACAAGTCTGGACGCGGGTGCCAGAGGGTGCCCCCTCTCTGAGAAAGGAGATCCCTCCTCAGATTAATTTGCCAAGGAGGGGCTGCCACCTGCTCCTCGTCCTCCCTGACCTTGCACAGTGTCTGTGCGAGAAGGCTCACTGGGGGAAACGCATATTTGCGTAGGCCCCGAGGCCAGCTGTATGCCAGCACGTCCGTGCCGAGGGTCCCCTCGGACAGGGAGTAAAACTGCTGGTAATGGGATGTGTCTGGGGAGGCAAACAGGTCTACCTGAGCGTCCCCGAAACGTCTCCAGATCAGCTGGACTGTCTCGGGGTGGAGTCGCCATTCTCCCGGAAGGGCGGGCTGATGTGAGAGTTCGTCGGCTGCATGATTGAGCTCGCCTGGGACATGAACGGCGCGAAGCAACCTCAGATGCTTCTGACTCCAAAGAAGGAGATGGCGGGCGAGTTGCGACATGAGACGGGAGCGTAGACTGTCCTGGTGGTTGATGTACGCAATGGTCGTAGTGTTGTCCGTACGGACCAGTACATGCTTGTCGTGTAGCAGCGATTTGAAGCGGCGCAGAGCAAGCCATACTGCTAGCAACTCGAGGCAGTTGATATGCCACTGCAGTCGGGGCCCTGTCCAGAGCCCCGCAGCTGCGTGCCCGTTGCACATGGTACCCCAGCCCATGGCAGAGGCATCTGTTGATACAACAACATGCCTGGACACTTGCACTACGGGGCACTCCTGCCCAAAGAAAGGCAAGGTCCGACCATGGGCTGAAGGTCTGACGGCAGGACGGGGTGACAGAGACCCGGTACGTGCCACGTTGCCATGCCCATCTCGGAACCCGGTCGTGAAGCCAACGCTGAAGCGGTCTCATATGAAGCAACCCGAGCGGCGTGACAGCGGCTGTGGATGCCATATGCCCCAGGAGCCTCTGAAACTGTTTCAGTGGAACCGCCCTCTTGCGCTGGAAAGACTCCAGGCAATTCAGCATCGACTGAGCACGCTCTACTGAGAGACGTGCTGTGAGGTTGACCGAGTCCAACTCCATGCCGAGAAAAGAGATCCTCTGCACAGGGGAGAGTTTGCTCTTTTCCCAGTTGACCCGAAGCCCCAACCGGCTGAGGTGACTGAGCACCTTGTCCCTGTGTTCGCACAACAGCGCTCGAGACTGGGCCAGTATGAGCAAGTCGTCGAGGTAGTTGAGAACGCGAATGCCTGCTTCCCTTAATGGAACAAAGGCTGCCTCCACGACCTTGGTGAAGACACGGGGCGACAGGGATAGCCCGAAGGGGAGGACCTTGTACTGATATGCTCGCCCTTCGAACGCAAAACGGAGAAACGGTCTGTGTCGAGGGAGGATCGAGACATGAAAGTACGCATCCTTCAGGTCAATCGCTGCGAAGCAATGGAGCAGACGGATGCACTGAAAAATGCGTTTCTGCGTCAACATCCTGAACGGGAGCTTGTAAAGGGCCCGGTTCAGAACACGCAGGTCCAAGATTGGTCGTAACCCACTGCCTTTCATGGGTACAATGAAGTAGGGGCTGTAGAACCCTGACTTCATCTCGGCTGGAGGGACCGGCTCTATTGCATCCTTCGCCAGCAGGACCGCGACTTCTGCACGCAAGACAGGAGCATCTTTGTTCAACACAGAGGTGAACCGAACGCCTCTGAACTTGGGAGGACGCCAGGCAAACTGAATCGCGTAGCCGAGTCTGATGGTTCTCAGGAGCCAGCGAGACGGCCTGGGGAGCGCTAACCAGGCCTCCAGAGACTGTACAAGCGGGACCAGGGGAGCCACCGACGTACCCGCGGTGGGGTAGCGAAGTGGAGCACAGGGACCCGACTCAGAAGGCAGTGCGTCCCAGAGTGGGGTCTGAGTGCGCGGTGCAACATTTACCTGGCTCCACGGTTGGGCAGGGGGCGCGGGAGAAGGCATCGCGTCCTCGGACCGGACCCTGCTGCCCGCTGGCAAAAGGAGAGGGGGACAGGGGTGTAGAGACTGTGTCTCGTGCACCGCCATCCTGGCCCTCTTGGGACCCAGAGAAAAAGGAAACTGCTCTTTTTTTGAGGTTTTGTTCCCAAACAAAATAGAAAGGGAACAAAAGACTCTCCACCCGGCCCTCCCCCGGGGGAAGGAGTGGTGCGGTCACCATCTCCTGAAGAGCAGGATCCAGAGACTCCGGGTCGCCCGTCTCAGGGACGCCGCTTGCTCTGGCGCCTCACTGGCTTGGCAGGGGCGGAGACGGGCTGTGCCGCTTTCCCGCAGCCAGCTCCACGCTGCGGCCATTGTGAAGGCTGCTGCTGGGGCCGAGCTGGAGTGGGGGTGGAGGCCGCGACAAGCAGACAGAAGGGGCTGCAGCCGGCAGCTGGGTGGAGACAGCAGCAGACCGCCGGGGCAGGATATGACGAAACGCCTCCATCTGCTTCTGTACGGCAGAGAACTGTTGGGCAAAGCCCTCCACCGCTTCGCTGAATAGGCCGGCCTGGGAGATCGGGGAGTCCAAGAAGCGATGCTTGTCAGACTTCCTCATGTCTGCCAAGGTCAGCCCTTGCACTCGACGAGGAAGCTCTCACTGTGATCCTCAGGTCACCCTGACCATGAGCCGAAGTAGCCCTCCGAGAACCGGAGGAGCTAGAACGGGGCATGGCAAGGGGGATACGGGATACGGCCGTCGCTCGTGGAGCTCTTTTAGATATTGCTCTTTTAGAAAAATACTCTTTTAGAGAAGCGCTGAAGCGCCCAGGGGAGGTCATGGCGCGACCGCAGAATGACGAGCTGCAGCACGCCGTCAGAAGCAGCAGCACTGGACAGCAACCTCCGCTGACGCCCAGTAACACCAACTGCTTCGTAGCTGTCTTGCAGACACTCTCGGAGATTCGCGCTGAATGGCTCGGCTCCGAAGCGAAAAGCTGATGTGCGTTTGCACGCACTCTCCTTTTATACCCGCACTGCGGGGCGGGGTGCGCGTGGTGAAACATGCACGCCAACTGTCATTGGCTTGTTTTGTTAACACTCGAAGGCGATTGGGCTCTCGGGCGAGATCCCATTAGTCAGTCACACTGACGTTACGTCGAACGTGACTGACTGATAGGGAACTCTGCTTTTTGAGCTTCTCTGAATTAAGTGAAGAAATCAAGTGCATGTCAATACAAAAATAAAGCTAAAATCTGGACGTTTTAGGCAATTTAGAAATCCTGGCAACATGATCTCACAGAATTCCGTGTAATGTTCACGGACTTAATTAACCTCCGAATCTGTGGTGGCATCACGGAATCGCCGAAAATTCCGTGATGGGCTCACAGAAAAAATTCCGTGATGGGCTCACAGAAAAAATTCTGTGATGGGCTCACAGAAGTGATACCAATGTAAGTCAGTGACAGGTATCAGCCGTGCTCCACGCACGGATCCACTGGTTCAACACTTTAAATAGGGAACCCTTAGCATCAATATGCCGATGCGATATACTGGGAAATTTATCGTCATCATTATTGTTCAGAAGTGGGTAGGTTTAGGGTAGGGGTGGGGTCAGGTACTCCAGTGAAAGTATAACTGCATCGGAGTCACTCTTTTTACGTGGTCCGATGCAGCGCTGGTGTTGAACCAGTGAATCTGTGCATGGACCACGACTGATGCCTTCTGTGAGCCCATCACGGAATTTTCGGCGATTCCGTGATGCCACCACAGATTCGGGGTTAATTAAGTCCGTGAACATTACACGGAATTCTGTGAGATCAAGTTGATTACTTATTAAGTTCCTAGGCAGTCATACCACATGATATTTTACACCCTGAACTTCCATTTTCCTTTCCTTTTCTTTCTTTTATTTATTTATTTATTTTCTTTTATTTTTTATTTTTGTTTTTCTCTGCATGTTGGCCACATAAATTTACTTTGGTCTGGTGGACAAATGGTTTTCAAATATTAATAAACAGTTAATTTAATTTTTTATTTTATATATTTTTTTGTTACCATATGTGACCCTGGACCACAAAACCAGTCATAAGGTTGTTTTTTTTTTAATGAATAAATAAGCTTTCCATTGATGTATGGGTTGTTATGATATGACAATATTTGGCTGAAATACAACTATTTGAAAATCTGGAATTTGAGGGTGCAAAAAAAATCTAAATATTAAGAAAATTGCATTTAAAGTTGTCCAAATGAAGTTCTTAGCAATGCATATAACTAATTAAAAATTTACGGTAGAAAATTTACAAAATATCTTCATGGAACATGATCTTTATTTAATATCCTAATGATTTTTGGCATAAAAGAAAAATACTTATGATTGGTTTTGTGGTCCAGGGTCACATATTCTATTTAATCTATCCATATCTAATAAATAATAATCAAAGATTATGCCAAACTGCTCAGGCATGTTTGACTTTATGCATCAAAAAAAAAAAAAAAAAGAGTTTTAATTCAGGTATTAAAAGCATGCTCATCATAGAAGAGGTGTATTCTGGAGGTGAGTTGATATGCATTGCATATTTCAGGCATATTTCAATAAGTTAATCAATCTGGATAATATCATATAATTGTCACACATTTAACACAGTTTTGTTAACCCAGCTACAGTCTAACTGCAATAAAAATCTGCAAGCTGCATGTGAAATCTGAATTAAATATAGGGATTTGTAACAATGTGATTTAAGCATTGAATCCTCCAGAACCTCCAGCACTATTTGCAGATTTTGAAATGCTTATGACAGACATCACTGTCTTCACACACCGCCTGGTGTTTTTTGCCTCTAATTTGCATAAACTTGAGCATTTCTCAACTTTTTAAAGCTCTCAATGCTGTCAATTCCACAAAACCCCACATGAGTCTGTCACTCAGTTCCCAGAGAGAATGAACTGAAAACGCCTGCTCAGCTCTGCACCAGTGAACACGTACGGTTAGCCAGTGACCAAGGTCAGAGGTCGGATGTCTGATAATGCTGATAACAACCAGGATGTCTGATAATGCTGGTGAAAACAGTATTTTGGTCAGGTTTAGGGGGTGTCTGTCTATGTGCAAAGCTGCAAATATTATCAGAAAAAAAGGTCTAGTGTAAAGAAAAAAAAAAGTGGTGGTATTGTTACAAAATCAACATGTGCAAAAGTGTTATAAAATTGGTTAAGCAGCATATGAGTGTAATATTTTGTCATAATATAAGTGACTCTAAAAATGCCATGCAGTGCAACCATCAAAGCATGTTTCTCTTTGTGATACATGAAGAGAGAGACATGTGAGTGTACCCATCTAATATATTTGTGTAATATATTTATATTTAATATACTGTATTTAATGTAAATGTCATTGGACAGTCATACCACATGACATTTTACAACCTTAACTTACAACTATTTTCTTGTTGAATTGGGCAGACAGGATGAACTCAAAATACAGTCTTTAATAAATCCAAACAAGGCAGGTCAAGACAAGGCAAGGTTGACACAGACAGGAACACCAGGGAATAACGAGTAGACCAGACAAAAACTAACTGAACAGGCAGGAACTAATTACACATGATAATTAGACAAACACAGCTGGACAAGGCTTAACTAATAATCACACTGAACAAGGACAGGAACATGACCAAATAAGGACACAAGAGGCAGGAACACATGACACACACGACAGAGGACTGACAAATTGATTATGCTAAACTGCTTTTCATTTCAAGATTTTTTCTTTCATTCTTTCTTTCTTTTTAATGAGGTTTTCTTTTCTTCATTATGATATCAGGAAATTTGTATCACCCTAACATTTTTATTTTATGCCTGCAAATGTGCACATGTGCAATAATGCTATATGCTTGGTTCAGCAGCGTATGAATGTAATAATGATAGTTGTCACTCTTATATATGATCTTCTTCCTGTAGGCTGGTGGTTAAAAGATGTTTATCCCCAAGGCAACTCCTCGTAGCCTCCAGCAGTAAGAACCGTGCTTGTGTATATCTGTGCAGTATCATTGCTTAGCACACTGAAGACTCCTGAGCTCATTTTTAAAGCTCTCAAATCACAGAGAAACCGTTCATGTGTACAATGAGCCTCAGATATCAGCCTTAAATAAATGCACATACAAGTTTTGAGTATTTCACAGATTGTCTTTTCTCCACGTTTAGAGTTGTTCCACATCTCAAAGAGAGAGGCTGACAGAATGAAAAGCTAAGAAGAGGAAGATTTGAGAATCCTTCTCCAATCCTCAAAGCTACGCTGATAATTAGGCTGAAGAAAGAAGTGTGAAAAGTGAAGAGGAGAAAAACGAGGGATCTGTGCCTTTTCTTCTCAGCTCTTTTCTTGTTCTTTACTGCTCCGGTGTAATTATCTGCTCAGAACCCCATGCCACCTACCTAAACCTTGTCTGAGCAGGAGAGTGTGTGCTGGTCTACACACACTTATGTGTATGAGAGCTCACTAACCTCTAAAAACAAGTCACCTCAATACAGTCAGCTGAACTCCTGTGCAGAAGGGGTAATTAGGCTCATCAAGAGAGTGAGAGATGCAGAACGAATGGGTGCCACCATTAGTGAGGCAACAGAGAGGAATAAGTTGAATTATGACCAAGAAAAGAAACAGCTTAAAGAAACAGTTCACCCAAAAATGATTTAAAAAACTGTAGAATTTGTGGATTATTGTGATGTTTTTGTTTCAGCTGTTAGGACTCTCATTCTGACGGCACCCATTCACTGCAGAGGATCCTCTGCTGATCAAGTGATGTGATGCTATTATTCTCTAAATATGTTCTGATGTAGAAACAAACTCATCTACATCTTGGATTTTCATTTTTTGGATGGACAACATTTGCATATAAATGTCCGGGACATTTAAAATTGAACTGAAAACAAAACCTCAAAAAGCGCATTTCACATTCAGCAGTATGATTTTAAAGTACAACATCTGCTGAATCATTTTAACCTGAAATGCTGAAAACTGTAATTTTTAAAATTAGAAAATGTTCTTTAATGGACACTAATTCAGCAAAAAAAAAAAAAAAAAAAAACAAGAAACATTTTTTGCTGTATATGGTTTTTGAGTTTGCTAAGCAGTTCTTTGGAGATTAAAAAAGCTGTTTTAATGCTACGTGTCAGCATATTTAGGTACAGTCAAAGTCAATATTGCTGATAACAGTAGAACTTAGTTAGGGTAGCACCATATTTAACTTTCGACAGGCATGACAACGAGGCTGTGAAGGATAGACGTACACTACGTTCAATGAATTGTACGGTTGTTTAAAAACATTCTGATTGTTCAGCTGATGGGAAAAAAAACTTTCAGAAAACAAACAAACAAAAAAAAAAACCTCCATAAAACAGTTTTGAAAGTTGGTGAAAATAACGTGATCTGGGACCTTTAGTCAGTGTATGTTCTTTGCTTTCCAATTATTGATAATTAGAATATGATCAATTAACAACTTCTACATTTCTACAAGTCAAACAGCACAGAAACCTATCAGCCCTTGATAGATGCCACATTTAGCTTTGTCATTATTTAGTGGAGTGAAATAACTCTAGATGATGTTTCTTTTCGCTGTCATGACCTCTGGCAAGACCTCTGTTTGAATGAGTGCTGTGAGTGTGACTGAACGCTGTCTGACAGCTTGTGCTTTTCAGCATTTCTGAGTCCAGACAAGCAGAAGGAGAAGTTGTTCTGATACTACAAAATCAATGGCTAGGCATTACCAACAAAAAAAAAACCCTTATCAACTGGCATAATTCGTGTTTACAATATCAGCATATTAGAATGATTTCTGAAGGCTCATGTGACAATGAAGACTGAAGTAGTGACAGCAGAAAATTCACCTTTGCCATCAAATTAATTAAATTTTAAGATATATTAAAATGTTGTTTTAATATATCATTCCTGATGAATGGTGCATTCCTGATTTGTCTGAACAACCCAGATGGTTTTCTGATAAACAACTGATTTTAATAAGAATTTCATATGGCATCAGACTCTACAAAAATACCTTTTTGTAATGTTTTAGTTCATTGTTTTAAAGTGTGGGAGTGTTGTTATTGTTTAAAAGTGTTTGATGATATTTCCAGTCACTGTTATGACAGATTTCCCTTTTACAGCCTGGATGTGACAAGCCAATATTGCACACAATTTGTCAGATGGTAAAGCAAATCTACTTCATGTTTAATATACAAAGATGCAAAGAGATGCTTAAAGGCATGTGAAGGTGAGCATGCCAAATTAGCTTGTAAGATGATGATTTACAAATGGTTATGAAGAGGGGAGCATTGAATGCAAGTGCATTTCTGCAGCTCACTCACACATATAAACCTCTGTGACAGAGACACTTGACATTTAGGTCAGAACTGATCAGGCAGTGCCATTGTTGTTGTTGTTGTTGGGTTTTTTTGTTGTTGTTGTTGTTTTGTTGTTGTTTTTATACAGTTGATGATACTTTCTTTTGACTGTGACTTTTAGGAGATTGTTATGAAGCCTTTCAAACTGGATTGTCTTTTTCAGGTGCTTCGAGGCCTAAGGTGAAACTCAAAAGTAAGCTAGAGGAAACCATGAAAAGAAAAATGAGAGATGCTTTAATGGAGAAATGGATTTAGAATGTAGACTGTTAAACACACTGTAGTGAAGTGTACAAGAATGTGACCCCACTTAGCTCAATGCGAACAGACACACACACACACACACACACACACACACGTATACGCAACATGCAGAGCATCTCAAACTCACTAGAAAACACACAGTGGCATGCTAATGAGATAAGTAGGAGATAGGATCAGAGCTTACTCATAACTTACCTCCCTCAGGGAACAATCACTACAGAAAAAGAAATAAAGAGAATGAAACTGAAGTCACTGACCGTACATAGCCTTAATCGCATTTAGTCTTAAAAGGATAGATAAAAAGTTTTGTTGTTTTGTTTTGGACCCCATTGACTTTCACTGTGGGACACAAACATCATTATACATTACTCACTTTCATTATACATTACTGACACTCTATCTTCCAATTTGATACTGTTAAGTGCTTTGACACAATCTGTATTTTTAAAAGCGCTATATAAATAAAGGTGACTTGACTTGACACAAACGTTCTTTAACATATCTCTTTAGGCCATCCTAGATGTAGATGAGTTTGCTTCTTCATCAGAAAATATTTGGAGAAATTTAGTATTACATCACATGCTCGTCCTCTGCAGTGAATGGGTGCCGTCAGAATGAGAGTCCAAACAGCTGATAAAAACATCACAATAATCTGCAAGTAATCCACACGACTCCAGTCCATCATTTAACGTTTTGTGAAGAGAATGTTGCTTCTGGCTACAAGCACTTTATCCTCTTTCTCCAGTGAAAATATAATCTTGTCTAAATCAGGAGTGAAATATGCACAGGTCATGCATCATTTATAAGTGAAAACAGAACTTTTCTAAACTAATATTTCAGTGAATTTTGATGTGAGAGGAAGCGTTCCTCACTGGAGGAAGAGTTATTTTGGATTATAGACTGAGTTTAAAATGTCTTAATTCTTAATTATGAACTTGTTTATCACAAACACTCAGCTTTTCATTTCACAAGATGTTAATTGACGGACTGAAGTTGTGTGGATTTTTTGTGGATTATTGCGATGTTTTTATCAGCTGTTTGGACTCTCATTCTGACGGCACCCATTCACTGCAGAGGATCCACTGGTGAGCAGTGACATAATACTAAATTTCTCCAAAACTGTTGAGATGAAGAAACAAACTTATGTGCTTATTCATATGACACAGCAGTAGTTAAAATTTATCAAGGTTACCTCTTAAAACTTCTTTTGTTTCAGTTGTTTGAAGGTAAATATTCACAACATCCAGCTCTGTGTATTTTCTCTGTTAAGTGTCCTGATTCTGTTTTACGAACTGATGAACCACATCAGATGTGTCAGTGAGAGAGCGGTCAGAGTGAATGTGAATCGATACATTCGTTTGTAAACCTGTTTGGCCAGTTCACTGAAAAGAAAGTCAACAAAAAACTGCTGAAATATAATAACACAGAAAACATTCCTCAGGTCAGTCGGAGTACTGCATTCGCCACTGTTTGGAACGGTAAATGATGACAAAAAATCTCTTTAAGACAGTCCTCTATAAGACAATAAACTAGTGAAAACCATCTCATATAAGCTCTTACGATATACACAGAAACACTCTCAGCTCAACCTTTAGCCCTAATAACTGTTAAAGTACTCTAATACATCCATATCCATCCCTCAGTGGACCAATGAGACTCTGCGTCCCCATTCAAAAGCCAATCACCATGAAGTAAATTAATAATGAGCTACAGTTTCCGGCACATCTCCTGCATCATTAATGCATGGATTCTAAATATTTCTACCTCATGTGAAGACCAGATAATAAATCTTCATATATCCTTATGGGACAGTGTAATATTTACACAATTCCACTTTATTCATATAGCAGATGCTGCAGTTCACAATGACTCATGACTCAAAGGGACGCCAGGGCATGAAAAACATGGTCTGGTTGAAATATGGTACAGGGCATGGAAAACGTAGTCTGGAGGAAAACAAATTATTTCTGGAGTCTGTAGGGAGTCTGAAGCTCAAGTGAGGGCTGACCTCCCATGAGGAGAGATGGCTAGTTAGCTAGCTGACCATAATGCTTTTAGCATTGCAGGAGTAGTGGACTGTGTCTACATATGGATTTTGAGAGGACCTCACTGGTCATTTGTTCTCAAATTATTCAGTAAGCCGCTAAATACGTGTGACTATTAAGTAGTCGCTGTTATTACTTGTACATAATGGGCCAATCAACATTTCAACCTCAATGAATTGTCATTACCATAATGATCAAGTAAAGCACAAGGTTGCAGAATTGCTTGTCTTAAGAATTGAATTAAGAATGTTAAATTCCAATTCATTTCCTGAATTTGAAATGAGGTAGACATACAGGGAGCAGAATCTCAGTTTGAGTTTAAAGAAGTAGAGCTGAAATTAAATCAAGTTTATTACAGTGAACTAAAACTAAAACCAATTTTAAAATAAATAAATAAAACAATAGACAATAAAAAAAAAAAAAAATGGTAACACTTTCTATGAAGCCCATATTTATAATACATTATAAAGGTATTCTTAAGGCATTATAATGAATGCATAATGCATTATAAATAACTTTATAATGTGTTGTATCATCTCATGAATATTCATAAGAACAGTTTTAATGTATTATAATATTGACTTATTTGTGGTTATAGCTTTTAAGAGTATGATGATTTATAGCACACAATGAACACGACCCATCCACTTAAGTTACAATGGATTATATTTCTCATAGTTATAATGTATTATAAGTCTCATATCTTGCCACATTACTTATGTTACTTTACTTAAAGCAGACAAAGACCACTTATAAGTAATAATAATTAATAATTGTTTTTTTATAATATCAGTTTGATTATTTTGTTGGCACCCTTTAGACAGATGTTGATAAGGAACTCTGCAACTACATGTCAACTATCCTTCATGAGAGTATTAGTAGTGTGTCTGCTGAATATACTGTATGCTAAGACTTTATTTTGATGGCTCCTCAACAGACATACTGAGTATAGGATACATTGCAAGTATGTGAACATTCTACCTACCCTACTAATACAATTAGTTATATATATGAATAAACATTGCACTCAAGAGATGTAGTTTCTCTTAACATCCGGTACTGTGCGGATCTTAAATAAACAATGTCAAGCTATGATATAGCCCATTATAAATGAAGTAGATTTATTATGGTGTTCATTGTGTGTTATAAATAATCATACTCTTAAAAGTTATAACCACAAATACTTAAGTTCTATAATGTATTATAAGTGTTGTTATGATTATTCATAAGATTTTATAACACATTATAAGGTTTTTTATAATGCATTATGCATTCATTATAATGCCTTAAAATACCCTTATAATGTATTATAAATACGGGCTTCATAGAAAATGTTACCGCAAAAACTAAAAAAAAATGACAAAAACACAACAAAATGTCTAAAAAATAACTGAAATTAAAATGAAAACAGAAATTATATAAATACAATGATTTTATTACATATATTGCTAAAATTACAATACTATCTAAAATAATAGTGAGTTGAATATCTTAAAAATCTTCGCTATAACTGCTAGGTATAAGTTTAGGTTTTATGAGATATTTTTAGAAATATTATACGACATTAATATCTTGATGTTTAAAATCCTTGAATATAAATATGTATTTGTATACATATTCTTTGTATTAATTGCACTACATTTACACTATTTTATATAGTTTATTATATATATATATATATATATATATATATATATAGATATATACAGTGCCGTGAAAAGATTTTTGAAGTTTTTATTTATTTTTTTTTGCATATTTGTCACACTTAAAAGATTCAAGTCATCAAACAAATGTTAATATTACACAAAGATAATGCAAGTAAATACAAAATGCAGTTTTTAAATGATGATTTCATTTATTAGGGAAAAAGCTGTCCAAGCCTGCCTGGCCCTACGTGAAAAATGTATTGCCCCCTCATGAAAGAATTGTGATTAACCACATTATTTTAGAAAGATGAGTTAAATTTCACTAGCCAAACCCAGGCCTGATTACTGCCAGACCTGTTGAATCAAGATATCAAAACATGTCTGACAAAGTGAAGCATGCTTAAAGAGCAACACATCATGCCACGATCTAAAGAAATTCAAGAACACATGAGAAACAAAATAGTCGACATGTATCAGTCGGGTTATAAAGCCATTTCTAAGGCTTAGGGACTCCAATAGTGTCCGGCCTACCAAAATTACTTGAAGAGCGCAATGACGACTTATCCAGGAGGTCATAAAAGAACCCAGAACAACATTTAAAGAACTGCAGGCCTCACTTGCCTCAATTAAGGTCAGTGTTCATGATTCAACAACAAGAAAGAGACTGGGCAAAAACAGCATCCATGGGAGAGTTCCAAGGCAAAAGCCACTGCTGACCAAAAAGAACACGAAGGCTCGTCTCACATTTGCCAAAAAAATATATTGATTATCCCCAAGACTTTTGGACAAATATTCTGTGGACTGATGAGACAAAAGTTGAACTTTTTGGAAGGTGTGTGTCTCGTTACATCTGGCATAAAACCAACACAGCATTTCATAAAAAGAACATCATACCAACAGCCAAACATGGTGGTGGTAGTGTGAAGGTCTGAGGCTGCTTTGCAGTTTCAGGACCTGGACGACTTGCCTTAATTGATGGAACCATGAATTCTGCTCTCTATCAGAAAATCCTGAAGGAGAATGTCCAGCCAGTTTGTGAAATCAAGCTCAAGTGCACTTGGGTTATGCAGCAGGACAATGATCCCAAACACACTTACAAGTCCACCTCTGAATGGCTCAAGAAAAACTAAATTTAGGTATTGGAGTGGCCAAGTCAAAGTCTGGGCTTAAATCCGATTGAGATGCTGTGACATGACCTTAAATAGTCCATTCATGCTCGAAAACCCTCCAATGTGGCTGAATTAAAACAATTCTGCAAAGAAGAGTGGGCCAAAATTCCTCCACAGCTATGTGAAAGATTCATTGCCAGTTATCGCAAACGCTTGATTGCAGTTGTTGCTGCAAAGGGTGGCACAACCATTTATTAGATTTAGAAGGCAATTACTTTTTCACATAGTGCCAGGCAGGTTTGGGCAGCTTTTTTCCTTTAATAAATGTATTTACTCGGGTTATCTTTGTGTAATATTAAAATTTGTTTGATGATCTGAATCTTTTAAGTGCGACAAATATGCAAAAAAAAAAAACAAAAAAAAAAAAACATGAAGGGACAAAATGACTCGTAATAATAGGGGAACCACTTTTGGTGCTAAATAGCACCATATCTTTAAAGGTGCTATACAGCACCTTTGTCAAATGGTGCTATGTAGAACCATAAGAGGTCATGTATTGCATTGTATTTCTTCAACAAAAATGGTGCTAAACAGCACCGAGATTGGTTCTTCGGCTCGTAAAGAACCTTTAAAGGGGCTTAACAGGTTCTTTGTACAGCAGTGGTGCTATATAGCCCCTCAGTCATGCCAAAGAACCGGTGAAGAACCGCTGAAGAACCACTGAAGCACCAAAAGTGGTTATGATTACGAGCCAAAGAACCACTTTTAGTGCTGTATAGCACCATTTTTAGAGTGTATAGTTAAATTTACTATATAGTATAGTTTTATTTACTATAGTTTTTTAGGTAACACTTTACAATAAGGTTCATTAGTTAACATTAGTTAAAAACATTAGTAAATATGAACTAAGAATGAACAATACTTCTACAATACTTCTGTTAATTTCAGCATTTACTAATGCATTATTAAAATTAACATTAGTTAACATTAACGTTGCATTAACATTAGCATTAACATTAACATTAATATTAGTTAATGCACTGTGAACTAACATGAATGAACAATGAACAACTGTATTTTCATTAACTAACATTAACAAAGATTAATAACTAGTGTAATAAATGCATTGTTCATTGTTTGTTCATGTTAGTTAATACATTAACTAATGTTAACAAACGACACCTTATTGTAAAGTGTTACCTTTTTATTTACTATACTATAGTTACTATAGTTATAGGCCAGTATTTACTATAGTTTAAAGAAATGGATTTAAAAGAAAATGTTTTCTACATATCAGGAAATATATTTGCATTATCTGTAAATTGAGGGTGTATTCATTTGTTTTGTGACTGTGTTAAATTCCTTCAAATAACAACAGAGAAAATTCCTCTTTAATGGAAATACCAATTGAATTCAAATTCACACTCATTATATGAATGGGGCCAGTTCTTACATTCTGAATTTTGCCTAATCCTGCAAGGTAGCACTTCTTTATTTCAGTATAAATTTGTATCAGGTAATGAGCTGATATAATGTAATAAGGGTTCATGAAGCAGTTTGAGTTTCCTTAATGAGATGGAAGGAAGATAATATTACAACTAATTTTTGGTTTGTAGTCCAGGTCAATTTAAAACCTTCCTTAAGCCATCTTATAAAGAACACAAGGCATCACTCGTCCAGTTCTGTTAGTATACTGGTCAAAAATAAATCCAGAGAAAAATAACGCTGCCAAAAACAATACACAAAAGCATGAAACATACGAATGTGATGAAATTCCCAGGTAACACCAATGTACAAAGATGGGCTTTGTGAATACAGTTTTTGAAAATTCTGTCATCATTTACTCAACCTCATGTCATTCCAAACCTGTATTTCTTTCTTTCTTCAGTGGAACCAAAAATGGAAATTTTTGGGTGAATATCTTCATTTTTTAGTTTTTTTAAATGAAAGTAAATAAGAACTGGAGCTGTCAATGAAACAACCTGTTTCAATTCAACCTGTTCCACTGAAGAAATAAATTCACGTGGGTTTTGAATGAGTAAATGGTTCAATTTTCTTTTTTTTTCTGGTGAACAACCCATTTAAAAATTTATGGTATGACTACAGGTTCCCCTTTGTTCCTCCCTCTTTGTCGCTTATCTCTCTCGCTCTCTATCAAGGCCAACCTCTCTGACGTCACTCAGACAGACCGGCGGCTCCACGGTTCGTGTGTGTGTTTGTGTGTTTCGGCCGGGCCGGTAATGATGAGCAGATGGTGGTGCGCGCTGATGACCGGAGACTCTCTCAGAGCGCGCAGGACATCTGCTCCGTAGACATTCGCTGCTGTCACAGGCACTCCAAGTGCCAGTTTCCGCGTCCCTGTCCCTGCCTGTCACGACGAGAGACGCAGTCATGCCCACAAGACAGCAGTGGAATAAGACATCACCTGAGCAAATTCCCTAATCAAGTTTCAGCACTGTCATAAAATCCATTTACATTGTCAATTCACACTATTTAAGATTCACAGCATAAGACAAGCATAATTTCCCCCATCTGATACTCATGAGATTTTTGGCGTAACTAAAACCAAATCGGCCTATATTGAATTACTTAATTTGAATTTATTACAGAGATTGCTGGAATACTTGATTCTGATTCTGACCATCCATCTCGAAAACCAATGTTGACATGTATAAATAAAGGTTCTTGGTATTTATGGTTCCATAAAGAACCTTTAACATCCATGGAACCTTTTTATTGGCATCTATGATCTATAATAGAACTTTGGAACCCATACATATAATAGAACCCAATGGACAAAGGTTCTTACAGTGGAATAAGTTTTTTTTTTTTTATTATTATTATTAAAATGTTCTTCACACTAAGAAAAGATTGTTCTTTTAAAAACTGTTCACTGAAAGGTTTGTCAGTAAAATCCAAAATGGTTTTTCTATCCACCTTATTCCTAAACTCGCAGGTAAGCCTATGGGCGAGATTTCCGGTTCCTTAGCCACTATAGGGAAATAACGAGAAGAATAACAACGTACAGTAAATGGTAAAACGGTTTGCACTACAAACCAGTGTGCTCATAATTAAGATAAAAATAATATTAAATATTAAAATAATATATTAGAATAATATGGTAAGACACAAATTTGCACTATCAAGCAACCAAAATGAGCTGTTTTGTACAGCTAAAAATAGCTGGAAGCTAATAAAACCGGAAGCAAGCTAATGAGACCGTACATTTTTACGGGAAGAATATGGATTGCATTGCTGCAAAAAATAAAATAAAATAAAATTAAATAAAATTAAATAAAATTAAATTAAATTAAATTAAATTAAATTAAATTAAATTAAATTAAATTAAATTAAATTAAATTAAATAAAATAAAATAAAATTAAATTAAATTAAATTAAATTAAATTAAATTAAATTAAATTAAATATATATATATATATATATATATATGTATATATATATATATATGTGTGTGTGTAAACTTTATTTTTAATAGTATATAAAGGGTCCTTCATATCAGGCAAAAATATGATTTAAATGATTCCAATATTATTGTATTGTTAGATTATTAAAGTATTCTTTACACTAAGTGAAAAATGGTTATGCAGACCGAAAATTCAAAGAAGAGTAAAAAGAATGTAACTGCCTTTATTCTTTCTGTTTTAAAGATATTTTAATATTAATTTGTCTGTATAATGATTGTGTTGTAGCTCTGTGTTTTATTGGTTGTTTTCTCCCCTCCTTCCACCCACTACACTCCCACTTTTCCGCAGTTTTACACGCCCATTTCTGGAGTCTGTGAAAGGCCAGTGCTGAAACAGGGGGGTTTCATGACACTTTAAGAATGGTTCTTTGAGGAACCCACGAATGGTTCTTCTACTACACTCTTCAAAATAAATGTTGCTTATTGTCATTGATGGTTCCAGGGAACTTCCCAATCCACATAAGGTTCTTTATAGTAGAAACAGGTTCTTTATTATTAAAATGTTCTTCACACTGTTCACTGAAGGGTTCTTTGTGGAAGCAAACAAAACAAAAAAAGTTATTTGTGGCATCTCCGTGAAAACCTGTTTTTTGAAATATTGAAACATATTTTTTAAGAGTGTTAAAAAAAATGGAGCCATTATTTTAAGAGCATATATGCTGAGTTTACTACAAATACATTTTCACATCCATGCATTTATTTCTAAAAATTTACAGCAAAATAAACTCCCAACACTTCTCAGTCTCCCCTCACATAATAAAATAATTTGAACTTCAGGTGCATATATTTATTTATTTTATTAGCAGATGAACTTCTTGAGGGTCCTGATCACCCTTTCAGGTTTATTTTACAGTAACGTTAATGACCCGCTGACTGTGCGTTACCCCTCGCATGAGGTCGTTAACGATGCTTTCAGAATTACTACACAACATTAGATTTTCAAAGTAGCCCACCAGCACGAGACATGCACTTTAAATCCAGGAATTCTCAGTCCCTCTTGCCGATTAGTGGGCATTAAGGGGTTGGGTGGGGTTAAAGAAAGAAGATCTTCCCTTTGTTGTAGTGAAGAAGGCGGGGTCTTGTCTTCTTCGCTGTGACTTCCGGAGATGGAGGGGGTGACATAAGGAAAGGAGCCCCCTCTCCGGCGCAGTACCACGGAGCGCGGCTAGAGGGCGCTGCTCAGAGCGCTGCTCTGCCGTTGAACTGCGCGAGCGAGCGGAGCGTCAGTACCAGACCGAGAGCAGCACGGATCGGTGCCAGAGAGAGACGGAGGAACGATTCTGTTGCTACATGCCGCCGCTACCGCACGGAACATTATAACGCAGCGGAAAACGGCCAACTCTATCGGTTTCTTCATAAAGGACGGAATTTAAACGATGTACCGTTCGGGAGGCGTGATGCTGGGGCTTCTCGCCGCTCTGCAGGTACGTTAACGTTAAATTCGAGGGTCCGACATGCGATGTGCGCTCGGGCGCGATGCTGCTTTATGTTTGAGCTTTGGCGTATTTGCTGTGGCGTTTGTAAACTGTGGAGAAATTGTTGGTGTGCAGAATACAAATAAACGATTTTGCTTAGTGGCAGGATATTTAAATAGGGCGATAGTGCCTAGATCAAATTCAGTATTATAGGTTTTTCGGTTTGTCTCGACTTCATGTCGCATCTATTTTGCTTGCTATGCAATTCTAGAGAGTCTTGATTTTATTATTCTTGCTTCATAGTTATTCACAAGAGGTTTGGACTCCGTGTGCGATGGCTTTATGTTGTGTAGCCGTTAGATTGTGTTAGATAGCAGCCCCGTTTAAACCGTCCCGTGCTGAACCGGAGCCAGTCGCAGATGAATGCGGGTTTTCAAACGCGCTCTCGCTTCTTTTGGCACGAGATGGAAAAGTTGCCCTCGAGGAGGTGATTAGGTCACAATGGTCCCTTTCCGACTGATGAAACAAATGTAACAATAATCAGTTAATGAACAGCTCATTGAGGTGCCCTCTTCCGCTGACTCTTTTAGATGTGCAAATGCGAGATCTCACGGCGAACAACGGCTCTGAGCGTAACCCAGATATGACAAATCACTCTGACCCGGATCAGCGATCGGAGAAATGAATCGTGCTGTCAGATTTTGGGTCCGCTGCCCTCTGAATTGCTGAAAATGCAGAGTCCAGCAAGAATTAAGGTTTGAACGCAGGGAGCAGTCATGCTATGTTTCCACCAGCTTTCTCAGATGAGAAATTGCGAGCAAATTGTTATGTTGCGATGGAACCAAACGTGTGAAAAATCTGCATGGCGATAAAGTTAACATTTGGCCATCGGCCATTTGGCCCTTGTTTCAATGTTTTTATTGTGTTTGTGGTCTGCAGTTGCAGAAGTTGCAGTCCTGACCTCGTAAATGTCTTATTGCGGCATGTTTTTAAAGTGTAACATTAATGTCGCGTTTTACTACTGTTTGTGTGTGATATAACGGTTCCACATGTTTAAAAACCCGCTGCTGTTTGATAGCGACGTGCGATTGGTGAACGAGTCATTCTTCGGAGTCGAATCTTTCCAGTGAATCATTAGAACTGGTGATGTGAGCGAATTGGCCGGAGTTGTTCTCGAGCGAACAACTCGCTGATTTATTGAACCGGGATCGTCCGATTCGTAACGTGCCTGTTAAAAATTAAACGTGCTGGGAAAAAAAGATTAAAATGCACAGCTGTAGCAAAAGCGCTTTCATCCAAGAGATACGAATGATTTTTATATCGTTTAATGTAAATACAAATTATATTTGCGTTCTATATGGCTTAATGTTTTTATGAACTGAATCATGACTGCAACAAACTGAACTGAAACACTTGTAATTATAATAAACAGACTTATTAATAAAATCATAATTAATCGAATATTTAGAGCATAGAATATACAACACCATAATGTCAAGAACCAAGTGATGATGTAAAAGAATCATTTATAAAAAATAAAAAAAAATAAAAAAAGATTATTTGAAGTGACCTGTTTGCAAAACCTATTCACTGCATTTTTAAATGGGTTTAATTTTGACTTATAAACCCAAATCTCACTGTAATTTATCTCAGGCACTATAACGCCGTATAAAGCCCCGCTTTATATGCTTCTTTCTGCCTCTTGATTCTTCATGTCAGCAGGGCCGCTAGTGCGGCTCCTTCTAGAATCATTCGCTCTGTGTGGATGTGCAGAGGCAGCATATTGCTAAGCAATTGCTGACAGGACAGTTTAAAGTCAGATTTTCAAACGCACCCCTGTAGTGCCAGCTTTATATAGGCGTTCTGCAGATATATCATCAGTGAGGCAGCTGGAGATGACGACATCAAAATCCCGATCAGCTCTTGGTTGATGATGATCTTTGTTAGCACAAAAGCAAATGTTTGATGGGTCGTTGTGTGTAGGACATTAAGTCAGCATCCACTGAGCTAACAAGTAATTAACATGTTTGATAAATCGTCTATGGGGCCATTAACAAACACAGCCAGCCGTCTTCTTCAAGCCTCTGATCTTATTCCAACACAAAGAGGCTGTTTCACAGTAGACGTCACCTTTGATCTTCTCAAGCCTGTTTTAAAAACCAAATTCACCTATTTGCCTACACTGAGAGCCTGACTTTGTGTGTCATATCAGATGTTATTAAGATGGAATGACTCAAAGCTGGTCGTTTATTTTTTCTAATAAGACAAGGCAAGTATGAATAAAGCTTTGTCCTGAGCATTAAATGCTAGGTGTGTGCGCCTGTTTTAAGCGTAAACCATAAAGAAGGGTTTGTGACTTGTCGCCGGAGTGCTTTCGCCAGCTGCGCGAGTGTGTGTTTGTGTTTTTATGTGATAAGTGCTCCACCAGACCATGCCATTCAAGGTAGAGTGTGCGTAGCCTGGTCAGCTCTGCTTTTTTAACGTCTCACCCTCCTGACCTCATCAGTCTAATTACACCCACCTCAAAATAACAGATGCCCCAGCGCCGGAGGGGGAGGAGGTGAGATAGAAACCCCTCGCTATCCTTGAATGAAAAGAAATGGAGCAACGCAGTAAATCGTCATGCAATGAGCCTTATTTAATTTCGCCGATCTGCTGCAAATTAGCGAGTAATCGGTGAAAAATACAATAGGATTGCTAATTCAAAGAGTTCATTTGGAGCCTGATCAATGGACTCGGCGGCTCTGGAAAGTCTCATCATGGTGCTTTTCTTGAGCAGAGTTCTGCCTCATTTCCTCTGTTTATGGTGAAAGAGCGTGATCGTTATGTCCATCGATTCCTCTCGGGATTCTGGATATTTGGCTTTCGCTGTGGTGTAGGTTGGCCCGTGCTGTTTATTAATCACTATTAATCGGGGGATTCATTTGACGGGTGCTTTTATGTTTTTGGCAGGTGGCGGTCCAGGGCACGGGGGCGATGCCGTGTCAGCCGGGTTTCACAGAGAACGAGTACAACGTCATGACCGCCGACGTCATCACCGAGGGACAAGTTCTGCTCAAAGGTAAACAGAGATGTTTGCATTTATTCTCCTAATAAACACCAATCAAACCGGTGCGGCAAAACGCTCCCTCACCAGGCTTCGGTTTCCACCCTGATTCTATTGGGAAGAGAAAGAGAGAGAGAAGGGAGGATGGGGGAAGGGTGGGCTTTATGTGTGTATGTGAAAGAACGAGATGGGGGGAGGGGGTTAAGTGTTAGGGTTGCTTTAGCGGGGGTGTTTGTAAAGGGGATATGTGTGTGAGAGGAAGAAAAAAGCAGGAGGAGGAGAACAACTCAGTGTTTTGGTGGAATGTGTTTTGAAGGGCCACAGTGTGAAATATCTGGGGGGCTGAATCGCCCTCCCCCACCGTGCTCGAAACCCCCCTGTTGTGATCAATAGCATTGATTAGACCAGCCCGTATCCATACAGTCAGTCGATGGCACAGATCCCAGTCAGCCATCTCAATATATTCAGTCAATCCGGCATGGGCCACATTTGTGCTGCGGTTGTAAACTTTGGAGGCCTTGTAACATCCGTGCGTCACGTCTAATTACAACAGCGTAAAAAGGGCATAACTATGTGTTTTACATTTCTAGTAGATAAACTAAACTAAACCACCAGCTACACCCGTGACTTGTGATTCAGTCGAAATACGTTATTGCAAAATTTGCGACGCACCAAAATACAATTTTGAGCCGAAACACTAATAATATCTTTTATTTAGCTGAAATTTTAGTTTTAGTAAATTTCTAGTAAATTTCACAAATAATTACAAAGAAATAACAACACATTGAAACATTACATTTTGAAGTAGAAAGACTGAAAGGTATTTTCTTATGCTCCAATAAACTTAACTTTACAATTGTAGCATCGTTTTTTGGTCACAGAGAAGATTATCCACGTTGTGTGGATGAAATAGAGGTTTAGTCTGAAACCAAAACTGTTTTTTTTTTGCTGTTTCGGCGGAATATTTTTTGGATGTGCGTCACTAAGCAAAATATTTTTGTCCCGGAGAGCCTCGGAGTTGTTCTTTTTCTTGTCTAAAAGTGTTACGCGACTTCTAACAAGCGACATATTTTTACATTTCCATATCGTTGACTTATTCATGGGTTACTGTGGAAGAGAGAGTCGTGGAATTCGAACAGACGGTCGCAAGCTGTAGCTTTGTGCCTCTTGAGGTCTATTTGCGAACTGTGGGACACACACTCAGTCACAAACAAACACGCACACACACATGCACGCACACACACCTGTGACAATTACAATAAAAGTGATAACACTTGCTTTAAATTTCACACTAAGAGTCGACATGTCACACCCTGATAGGAATTTCCCAAGTGAGTGTGTGTGAGTCAGGAACTGCTGATGGCCGAGTTGTATCGCACTCACAAAGACTGGTCATTTGATCTCACAGTTGACTCACTGATTCACTTCCTATGCCCTTTTCTGTAGAAAGGTGAGCTGTATCGCAGTGGCCACATGAACACAAAAGCGGCTCTCGTTTCATTACCATTTCAGCCTGTACGGTTAGCAAGCCAATGTGAACTCCGTTACGCACAGTGCCTTTTGCCAAAGGACGCAAAAATTTGCTTCCCATTATCCTCCTCCCTCCCCCTTCACTCTTTCTCCATCTCCCCCCTCCTGACAGAGGACTGGGGGAGTCTCTTGTTAAACATGAGGTGGATGTTTTGTGTCGCTGACATTCATTCATCACATCCTTTTTAGGCAAATGACTTAGGGATGAAGACTTTCTCCTCTCCCCTGCAGCCTCTCTTTCACTCTTTCTCCCCCTCAGTCCCTCCTTTTCTTTTTAAGTGGGACAGAGGAATGTACAGTTAGTGCTGTCTCACTGAGCCCACTCGGTGATTCCTACCCAAAAAATGTGCTTATGCAGTCTTTGCTGTTCTAAAGGATTTTAATTTGCTTCCTGTGGGTCTGGAAGAAGTAGATAGATAGTGAAAAACACAGTCTTTTGACTGTTTATTGTATTTCGATATTTGTATGTCAATTGACAACAGCCATTGTTTGCTAAGCAGATTTAAAACGAGTAATGTAAGAAATAAAATACAGTAAACATAGTGAAAAAAAATCAAAGCATCTTATTTTTAATAGTTTAATAGTTTTTAATAATTTCATTTATATGCATTAATATACATAAATACATACAAGTAAACAGCAGTATTTACATAAATACACATCTAATGTTTTTATTTTTGCTGTTCGAAAGTTTGGACCTCTTTTCTTTACCAAAGCTGCATTTATTTTGATCAGAAAACTGCAAAGCTGAATTTTCATTCTAATATGCTCATTTGGTGATCAAGAAACATTTATTGTTATTATTGTTATTGTTGAAAACAGTTGCACTGCTTAACAGAACTGTGGTGTGTGTGTGTGTGTGTGTGTGTGTAGAAGTGTTCAGATGAAAAGTTTAGTCTCACATCCTTTATGGAAACCTAATGACCAAATAAAAAGTATGTTAAAATCATTGTGTTTTCCAAGTTGCTTAGTTTTATATTTCAAAACCATCTGAAACATATCATGAATATTCATGGTATGCACAGCCCTACATGCCAATAAACCTTTTTTTTTTTTACCCCCTTTTGGGCCTCCTAAGCCTCTTCTCCAGCTTTCATCTATTTTTCTTTTCCTCATATAATTCTCCCATCTCTTTTGAACAGAGATACTGCTTTGAAGTTTTAAGACAAACTTGTTTTACTAGAGGAGTCATTTTGTAACTTTTTTCCCATGAAATACCTTACTCAAGCCTCTTTTAACCGCTGAGAATGTGCACTCCACGAATTTCTCTCTCTCTCTCTCCGTGTCCTCCTTGTGTTCACAGGAACCTGTTTTTACCACGTTTGATCTGTTTTAAAACAGGAGAGAGCAAATGATCAGAGGAAGATGCAGTAGGTGAGAGGTGATTACCGTATCGCACGCATCGCACCGCGCCGGAAGGCGGTGTTTGTTTTTGATCACTTCCGATCAGAGCCAACAAAACCCAACTTTCAGCTCTGCCTGTTTTTGTGAACAAGTAAAAGAGCCGAAAAACAATAATTAGTCAACACAGAGAGGGGGGAGACAGTGACAGAGACAGAGTTGCTTTTTTGTCTGGCCCATTTGGGGGCTGTTGGTCACTGAGAATGACCAATCAGAACGCGGCTGTGAGGTCATCAGCATGCGGGTCACTGCCCCTCAATGGGCTGACTGAGGTGGAATTAAAGAACGGTTACGGGAATACAGAGAGCAAAGGGAGCGAGTGAGAAACAAAACACTGAGAGAAAGAGAGAGGTAGATTTGGGGGGTGGGCACTCCTGGTGCTTTGTCCCTTCAGTGTTTTTAAATTTAATATGAAGTACCTAATGAGCTGTCTAAAGATTACCAAGTGTGCTATTGTCTTATTTGTTCAGGCACTGAAATTCTTTGTTGTGTGCGTATACATGTGATAATGAGCTGACATTTTTAATTAACCAAAAAAGAAACATAAAAACCCCGGGTGAGAGGAAGCTTTGCAGGAGTGGATTGTTCTCTACTTAGTTCACCATCAAAATTTGAGTCACAGAGTTCAGTTCAGTCCTAATTCGCCCGTTTACTTGAGTGACAGCACGAGTCACCCTGTTTGGCCTTTGCTGTCATAGTTTTTAAAGATCACATCGCCAAAGACTGCGCTTTCGATCTTCATTTAAAGCTGTAGTTCAGCCAAAAATGAAAAATGAAATCGTTTACTCAATCTCATGTCGTTCCAAACTTGTGTGACTTTCATTTTCCTGTGGAAGAAAAAAAAATAATATATATTTCAAAAATGTCTCAGTGGGGTTTTTTGTCCATTTATTGAAAGTAAAAGAGGTTCAGTCTTGTTCACAGAAGAATGAGTCATATAGGTTTGTAAAAATATGAAGGTAACTAAATAAATACAGAAGTTTCAATTTTGGGGTAAATTAATTTTGAATATCGCAATTTGAGTCTCATTTTGAACAGAGTTCCATCTTCATTTAAAGCGATAGTTAACCCCAAAATGAAAAATGAAACCATTTATTCACCCTCATGTCATTCCAAACTGTGACTCTCTTTACCTGTGCAAGACAAAAGGAGAAAAATGTTCGGAAATTTTTTTTTTTTTCTCGATATATTGAAAGTCAAGAATTCTCAGAATTCAGTTCAGTCCAAATTCACCCATTTTGGCCTTTACTGTCACAGTTTTTTTTTAAACCAATGACTGCACTTTTGATTTTCATTTAAAGTTGTAGTCCACCCAAAAATTCTGTCATCTTTTACTCACCCTCATGTTGTTCTGAGCTTGTATGACTTTCGATTTCCTCTGGAACACACACACACACACACACACACACACATATATGTAGATGTAGATGTAGATGTAGATGTAGATAAATATATATGCATATTGAAAGTCAGTAGGGTCCAATGTTGTCTGCAGAAGGATGAAAGTCATACAGATTTTGGATGACAATTTAAGACTTTTTAAGACTGGAAAAATATGCACAAACCAATTCTTTAAATGCAACAGGAGGACGGGACTTGCTTAATTAATGGCCGTGTGGAGAGGTAGTCTGTGTTAAAGAGGTAAAGTAGAACAGATGAGAGTAAAACGTGACCTCTCTAAAGCTTCAGCTCTGATCCACATACGGTCAAACCTCTGGGCTTGACAATCGCTCTCTCTCTCTTTCCTTCCCTGTAGGATTTGGCCACATGGACTTCATTACCCTAAATCGATCTGGCAAAACAAAGACCCTAAGAGTATTGATCAGAGCATGCATATATGACAGAGCTGATGCATGTGAGAAACGAAAGAAAGAGAGAAGAAAGAAAGGATTAATCCTTAGGTAGTGAACCTGGGAAAGACAAAAAATAAACCTTTGGAAGTTACAGTTCAATATAAATTGGGGTGGTCTGTACCAGACATACCAGGATTACTGTGGACCACGAGATCCGGCGCTCTCTCATTAGCGTCTGTGTGTATGTGCACCTGTTAATGTTGCGTTAAATCGCTGTAAAAATCTCAGTTTCAGCACCACAATGTTTCTTTAGTCAGCTGGTCTCAAGGTTTGGTGCGACGGGGGGAGGCGTGGAACCCATCCAGTGTGACATCAGCCCTTTCCACAGATATTTTTAGAGAAGTGCTTTGCTCTAACACATAGGCTGTATTTTCGAAGAGTAAAGAATGACATCAGACACGACTCAATCTGTGTTCAATGGTTATCATTGGCTGCTTATGAAGCTGGATTGTAGTTTTGGCAAAGCTTAAGCAGGGATCAACAATAAGGATTTTTTTCTCATGGCCCAGTCTGGCCAGTAGATCAGATCTGCGCTCGCTCTGCCAACATTTTCGCAATGCCCCATCACAAATAAGATTTCTGTTTTTAGCATGTTTAAAAACAGCAGTGTTAAAAAAAATTGTAAAATAATATAAATGTATTATAAGTAAAAATTTATATAATATAAAAATATTATATTTAATAGATAATGAGAAACAAATGTATATATGAATTGTTTAATTTTTAATATTTAACATTTTGAATAAAATAATTAAAAAAGCAGAAAAAGTTGTCACAAGTCGTAGCATTACCTACCTACATATTTAAATGTGCTAGAAAACATAAATGCAAAATATATTAATATATTTATGTTAAATAAATATAATTTATTAGAATTAAATATAAATAAACTATGAAATATACGTGAAATATAAAATATATAATGTGTATAAATATATATATTTTTATTTCATTTAACAATATAGTTAATAAAAAATAACATATTACTGATTTGTTAAATTTTTAACCCATTCTAACTTGTGTAAGACTATCACAAGCAACAGCATTTACCTTGGTGACATATTTAAATGTGTTAGAAAATATTATTATAAAATACTATAATAATTATAATATAATATATAATATTATAATTAAATAAAGTGAAATATTGATATAAAATACAATATATTATAATTCAAATAAATAAATATATAATGAAAACATTTATAAATATAATACATTTTATATGATAATATTAATGTTAATATAAAACAGTATATAAAATATATAAACATTTGAAATATATTTATATAAAATAAAAATTACTATTTTTGTTTAATGTTTTTAATTAAATAATAAAAAGTTGACATTTAAGAATTCAACAATCATGTTCAGTACATCAAAAAAATTAATAAATGTAAAAAAAAAATAAAAGCACCTGAATAACAAACACAATACTTAGTGACAGTGCAACAGTTGGCCAACAGAGCAAGCGACTGTCCTGTCAACTGGCCCAAACTCTCTCCCACTGGGCCCAGGGCCGTCTTTATTGTGGAACCATTTTTTCAAGACTGCTTGAGGGTGTTGGAACGCTAAGCAAACACAATCACAAGTCATTCTGTCCTTCTCTGTCTGTCTCTCACTCACGTGCACACGTAAGCCCCTTTTGACTGTTGGGGGATTATTATTGGGTGCTTTGGTGTCATGGCAACTGTCTGATTCCATTCTCTAAGGCTTTTTGTTGTCAGAGGTCAGGTGACCCAAAAACTCTGTTGTTTCTAATTTTGCGCACAACTTTATTTCTCACACGCATGCTTTCAAACGCACTACGCGAGTTCATACGGGATGCCCTAGTTTCCGTAGTAATGATGGATTCCTTCCCACTGTGCTGACCATATTGGATCGAGGGGAGGGGTGGAGAGAGTAGAGGAGAAAAACAGAGGAGAAAAAGAGGAAACATGGGTGTGGTTTGAGTTTTCATACTCAGAGGATTATTGATCGTTGAACAGAAGGCATTTTAAACATCATTTACGCAGTAATGGTGTTTAACCGCAGGAAACGGGTAATTATGTGGCGTATATGCTAATCGTAGCGTGGTTACGCGGTGAGACTAAGAGATCCCTATTGAATCGCGACTCGCGCTCTGTTTCTGAGCGTGTTTATGCAGCACTGGCTGTAAAAGGCTGTTTTTGTGTCATCGTAGGCTGACCACTGCTAAACAGAGCCCGCGGTTCAGAAGCCCACTGCTCACGATCTCTCCCACACACACACACTGGTCAGCGCCACTGACCTCTACGTGCCTGGAGTTTGTGGTTGGGTGCATGCCTGGGTGACTGCGTGCTGCAGCGCTGGGAGAATGTGGGGGCGGCTGAACTACACTGAAGTCTGGTTTCAATCATCAGGCCGAGGCAGGGGCTTTTGGGGGAGAGGATGATTGAGAGATATGAAGGTTTGATCCAAATGCTGGAGTGGAATGGAGAGCACAGTCAGGGTTTACAGCATATTACAAGGGATGGGTCAAGATGGTCAATTAGTCCAAGAACCAACCAGTCAGTTAGTGAGGACTAGTTCATCCAGATGGTTTTCTCCTTTATTATTGTTATTATTAAGAAGAAGGATAATTTATTTATTAGTTTTATATATGTATACAATATCTATTTTTCATATAATAATAGTAATAATAATAATAAAGTATACGATATATTGTGTTTATATAATAATAATAATAACAACAATAATTTAATTGATTAATAAATCAAAATAATAATTGATTTGAGTGATGAGACATGATAAAATAATAATAATTATTATTATTATTTAATTATTTATGAATAATTACTAAATTATATATATATATATATATATAACAAATAATAATGATAATATTATTACTATTCCTCACACATTCTATGTATATCTCTATATATCTATTTATAGTTTGATTTATATAGTTTTTAATGTTTTAAGGTTTTTATGTATTTAGGATTTAGTTTGCATATGTTTGAATGCAATGCAAAGCAAATAATTACATATTATAAATAATTATAGAAATAATTAAATGTGTGTGTGTGTGTGTGTGTGTGTGTGTGTGCGCGTGCATTTTTGTGACAAATAAGGACATCAATTTGTATAATGACAAGGGTATGACATAGGTATTACAAGGAGAAGGTGACCTTTTAGGACATTATCCCATGTCCACACTTTTCAAAACGCTTATAAATCACACAGAATGGAGTGTATTGAAAATCTGAAATAGCACAAAGTTTCCTGTAAGGGGTAGGGTTGGTGTAGGGCAATAGCACATACAGTTTGAACAGTATATAAAACCATTACGCCTATGGGATGTCCCCACTTTTCACAAAAACAAATGTGTGTGTGTGTATGTGAAAACCCAGCTAAAGTAATTTTTTGGTAAAGGTAATTTTTTCATAAGGTAAAGAACATTCTTGATATCTTAACAGCAACAACCTTGATATCTTTAATATTGACATTAAATCATAATGAAATTAATGGTTAAAATCAAATTTTAATGCTTGTTATCATAATTAGCCTAGATTTAGAGACGTTAGCCAGGATTTCACAGAGAGGGTCACATATTACAGATTTTTTTAACTAGTTGACTATTTAATAGGTTATTTTCCACATCTCTAGTTGAAAGAAAGAAAACAGTTCAGACAGGAAAACTGGACAGAAACAAATGACTGGATTTAATGTTTTTCTTGTTCATTTTAGATGGTGGTTGTGAATTTATGAATCATTCCTGAATCCTGTTAGTGTGTCGCAGTTACATGGAAAGGCCAATTATGATGTCATCAATACCATCCCAGTGATTCACAGTACTCATAAACAAAACACCACAGTGCTAAAACAGCCCACTGAATGGAGCGATGCTTTTCTCCTTGTGTGTGTGTGTGTGTGTGTGTGTGTTTGTGTATAGATGCGCTCCTATGGCCGTGGTCTATTTCATGCTCTGCCAAATCTCTCCTTCTCCCATCCTGCAGAGGGAAGATATGGGACACACACTTTTAGCGTACAGTTGTGTGTGTGTGTGTGTGTTGGATGGTTTAAAATGCCTGGCAGGAGCTCTTTTAATGCTTTATTAGTGTTTATGTTGCCTTGACTTGTGGCGCGTACGGCTACCGCAGACTTGAAAAATGCGAGTCGACGCACTTCAAATGCACACACATTCCAGCGAACCCAGCAGACGTTACCCTGTCTCCGTCTCGCCGCCTGTCCAAAACACCCACCCCCTCACCCCTAATCTGGCTGGTATTTGTGTTATTCTAATCTTCATCCATAAAGGGTTACAGACGTAGACGTAATTGTGCATGAGTGTGGGAGCTATTATTTGATAATGGTAAACGACGGGTTAATCCCATCCCAATGGCATCTGACAACAACACTGGATTTCCGTTTTGCACATATGTGTGTGTGTGTATATATATGGATGTATAATGCCATCAGAGCCCACCGGTTGACAGCTGTAAGTACCCCCTACCCTCAAGCCCCCCCGACAATCAGGATAAGCCTAGATTGGTATGTCTCAGACAAATGCGTCATTTTTTCCCCATCCGTCTAAGTGTGTGTGAATATGTTTTTACAGGAGTTAGGATAGCCTACATCAGAGAGGGGACAGCTGGACTGGCATGTATCCATCTCCACTTCAATACGAATGCTCTCATCCCATCATTATTACACTCTTCCACTCATTCCCCTTCTCCTCACACCTCTACTTCTGCTATCAGCTTGCTCACCGATTTAGGTGTGTCAGCAGCTAAGCGAGGGGAGAGAGTGTGAAGTGGAATTCTTGCGTTTTCCCGTAAGATGGAGGGATATATTTGGATCGGGGTAAAGCTAGCATGACCTTAATACAGGACAATGGATCGCAGCTGTGCCCGATATGGGTCTGCTTTTTTAAACGCACACACGCACAACAGGAGAGGAAGAAATGGCGATTAAAAATGATTTCTCTGGTGTTTAATGAGAAAAGACATAGCTGGCACAGGAGTTAGCGGGTGCAGGAGGTGATAATTGGACCAGCTCATGTGACTTCTGTTCTCCAGCTTAAAGCAGTAGTTCACCCAAAAATCATTTAGTTAGTCTGGTGACAGTCCAAAACTGTGTTGTGAAACACAAAAGTGAAAATGCAAAAGGAGATGTTAAGCGGAATGGACAAGCAGGTCTTTACAATGAAAGTGGATGGTGGTTTGTAACGTTAAACATTGAACAGCACAAAATTATCAGAAAAGTATCAGAGTAGTTCATACTAATTGTGTGCTGTATTCTGTATAATTTCTGAAATCATTTAATATCTTCTTTGTTTTATGTCTGGTTACATCCAGCATTAAAGGGTGGATGTTGCCATGGCCTAAATTTAAGACAGACATATTTGAATTGCATATAAAATTGGATTACAGTTTTAACATAAACAATCTAATAAACTTGATTCATATTTGGCAGTCATACATCAAACAGATAAGAAACAGGTTTCATTTTTGAAATAGTACTAATAAAGTGCATGTGCTTTACACACAGAGTAACAATGTTTGTATTTATCATCAATACATTTAACTTCAATCTTATACATTTTTACTATATAATTTGTGCTTGTTCACAGCAAGCCATATTTGAACTGTTTATACTTTTTAAGCGAATACATTTAATTTTCACAATCAACAAATGTATGCTGCTTCTTAGCAGTCTGAATAAATGTATTTTGAAAAGATGATTATTTCATTAAAATCAAAATATGCAAATATTTAATAACAAACTATGCCATGGTTTTTGTGAACACACCTACTATAGTGAAGTGTGTAGCCTCATGGCTTTGAATTTCTTATACTGAATTTGATTAATTAATTGTGACTTTTGTAAACATTTACCCTTATTATTTTGTTATGTTTTTCTCCTATTTTTAATAATCCCATAATATTCACCGTCTTCCTGTTTTTTATTGCTTGAAGTCTTATTCTGTAGCCTATATTTTTTTTGTTTCTCATTTATCTGTTAATATGCAATATCTTTCTGTCATGAACACTCAAAAAAGCCGGTTATATTTTAGAAAAAACACTGTTGTTAGATTTTCATAATTGATTTGAAATATGTCACATAACAATCACTGTAATTACTATAAACATCTTCCTGTTGAGGTTTCCAAGATAGCCGCCAACTTATTTAATTTGTGAGCTGCAAATTTCTTTAAAAAATTGTCAAAAAAAGACTTAGATAGTGTTACTCTTATGGTTTTTGGCATTATAAATCACCATTGACTTTCACTGTACGAAAAACAACAGCTTGGACGTGAATCCGGCTTTCCTCTGAGGGGCCATCTCAAAACTTACAGCGCTGACATCATCTCGGTCTGTCTCCCTCCGCCTTGATCGCCGTGTTTCTCTCTCTCTCTCTTTCTCACTCGCCACTGTCTGTCTCATCCTGATATTCCCGTCTTTGTGTTGTATTGTCTCACCCTTTCCTTTGAAGCGTCGTTTACTAGTGTACGCTCTCGCGGTTTTTACACTCAGCCGTTCCTCAGAGGAGACAAGCTTTTGTGTCTTTTGTTACATTCTCCGTCGCCCCTTTTCGGAGCCCCACTTTTATTCCACTATCACCTTTCTGTCTTTTATTTTCACGATACTCTATCACCTGTGCGAATGCCACGGTTAATACGGTGCCGCCCATGTGCTGCAATGTTTCAGCTGGCATATCTGCGCTGGCCCAGCGTTGTGGCTACGTTATTGCAATGTTTCCCATATGGCCGGAGAGGTGAGAGAGTGGGCTTCCCTCGAGCAAGATTTATTGGCCCCATATTGATGTCCTTGGGCGTTGCCGATTGATTTGACACGGCCGACATTGTTTTGCGAGCCTGGGGGGAGGTGTTTTGTGGCCAAATGAAACTCTATTCCGCCCCTTTGCAAAAAACCTTCCAAGCTGGAGGCCTTGGGGTTGTCAGGGGCGACCAGCACGGAGCTAGGCAACCTGGCCTAATTCGTCCCATTTGGCTGAGCTCGGTTGCGCAGGGACTATTGTTCCTGAGTCAACAGAAAACTAGCCAGGCGCAAACGTGACCGCACAGCCAGAGGAATCTTTGACGTCCACTACAAATCAAAAGCGTATGCTTGTCCTGGAGGGATGTTTGATAGTTTTATCTGCGTGTTACATCTGCACATAGTTATGTAATTTGAGAATTTTGAAATATATCTCTTGCTTATTTTTCTTCTGCTCGGTTGGCGATAATCCTCACACACACACACACCTCCCGGCACACATATCAAAGTACTAAGTCCGCCCTTGTCCGCAATACTGTATCCCACTGTCTCCCCAGCTGTCACCATTCACACACAGAAGCTGACACACTTATGCTAACAGACACTGAAAGTGTTTGTTCTTCTGCTCACAACGGATGCGCGAAAGTCCGCTAAAACAAAAGCACATGTAACTTTATTCCAGACATTTGCTTTTTTTGTACTCGCAAAGGCAAATCTCAATGCGTTCATGCTCACACACGCTCCTCCACTGCGGGCTTGGTTATCTGGGTCAGTGCCTGTACAAATCTCATTACACTCCAGTCTGCCATCCTGATGCATTATGGGTAATGTAGTTCTGACCCAGTATTAGAAACAACACCTCAGGCACACGCATTACTTTTTAACTGCATGGGATTCGATTTTCTTTTAGCATTTGTAGCCCTCCCTTCGCCTTTAAAAAGGTATCGAGTGTCTCGCAGAGGAGCGTCGATAATGAAAGACGATCCTCCATTGCTCATTTTCGCGCTATGAGCGTATTTGAAACCTCTGTAGGCTCGCTGGAGTCGTGTTTCACACAGTCTGCCTGTATCGTTGACGCACCTGAGGACAGGTACTTCACTTCCTCACACACCCTGTTCAAAAACATTTTAGCTCTGTTTTTTAGTGGCCACAATAGGGATGTTTCTCTCTGAACTGCAGGATCTAATGGGCATCTGTTATGAACAGGAGGTTATGGATTTCTGCTAGCCGAAAAAATCCATATCCGCAATTCTGCACCCTCACCACATCCGGGTGTGCGAAATAGCAAAAGTGGTTCGTTCACAATTTCGTTTGCATCGTATTTAGACGCTATGCAGATACAAAAATATCATTCCCTCAGGGTTTCACCGTGATTCTATACAACAGTGGTTTTTGGTTTTGTGTTGCGGTTTGCGTTTTTGCTTTTGTCTGTGTGAAACGTACCTTTATTGACACAGCCGGTTTTATCACCCTCGTCCTTGGCTGCTGTGTGTCAGATGAAGAGATCAAAGAGGAAGAACCTCTTAAACAAATAACGCCAGGATGCCAACGCACATGGCACGCACGCACTATAAATTTAATCAGGGCTTGAGCTCAAATCACTATTATTTTCCCGGGAATTCAAGATATGAGGAAGTCTAATCCTGCTTTTGTCTTCGTTTGTTTGCAGTTTGCTTTTTCAATCTGTGCTTTCTAAATACAGATTAAAAGAAGCCGTGAAAACACTCACGGCACTCAGGTAAATGCACAAATACTGGCATGTTTTGTAGAACAGGCAGATTATGAAATGTGTCGTAGATTAAAGTGACTGTTTTTACCTCAGGCAGGCAGGCAGATATGTTGACATACACACTGCTGTTTCAAAATCTTGGTAAATTACAGTATCATCTGCGTTCAGTGCTGTGAGAGGGAGTGCAGATGTTTGCAATTATTTGCCGTTTGTTATTTCCTGTCAGTCTTTGTGATACACAATGAAGAGCGATTACAGTGGTCAGCGTTACTGACCCGAGGGAGTCTTCAATCACTCACACACACACACACACACACACACACACATAATCTGAAGCCTGTATAATCCCCTCCTCCCTCCATCAACCTCCAATTAATGATTCCTGTGGCTTACCATCCATTTTACATCAAACTCTGAACACTTGAGAGAGTGTGTGCAGGTTCACAACGTCCCAGAAAATGCTAGTCTTTAAATTATTTATATACATCCTTTTTTTAAAGGCTGGAAACTGGAAATATCACCATTTTTATTGTGTTTTACAGGCCTTAAAATGTAATGAGTAATAACTGTAGCAATAAAATAAATGTTATATATATATATATATATATATATATATTAGAATGTTCTGGCCTTTTCACCTAGATATTCAGTAAAACATTTTAGTAAATTTGAACGAATTTATTTATTTAAAATCTATGTAGTCTAAATAATTTGTTAATGCATGAATCCATATGGTAAAGATCAGTGAAATGTCATGGAAATTCATTGGTCAAAAGGGGTGGGAACTTGTCAGTGTTATTCTTGTGCTTTAAGTCAACATGTCATTTTTTCCCCCCATTTATTTTTTTTTCTCCTTTGTTGCTGAACAATAATAAAAGAACCTCTCCCTGAATTACTGCACTAGTCCTGTCTTTGTAACGATGTCCATTCATGATACTGCAGTGCTTTGTGCTGCTATAATGCAGCAGATCAGTGTTTTTCTGTCGTGTCACTGTCAGACATGGTTCGCTCGTTGCGTTTCTGATCCTTAAACTGAATCAGGGCTGTGACCACCATATGCATTGAGAGGGACATATTGATATTCAGATCAATATGATTTTCAATGAACCATCCTTGCTTCAGATCAAACTACAGTAACCCGACCACATTTAAGAAACAGCAGCAGAGAGATTCTTTAAAGACAACTTGAAATCAAAACTAAATTTAGTTTATTAATAAATGTCCCTTAGTCATATTGCACATCAGTGTTGAAAAGAATTGTGTGCTTTGATCAAATTCTAGGCCTCTTCTACCTTTGAAACATACCCAAGGCCAGGTGCAAAATAATATTAATATCATAATCTAACATGTTTTCACTTTGCATGACCCAATCAAATACTAAGAGATATAATCCTGCTCTACATTATTGCCTGCTGAATGTTCTGTTTCACCCTGAAATACCCTCATTACCGCACTTAAATGAGTTGTGAATACCGTTTTATGTTATCTTTAAGTATGCTTTTCTGAATCCCTAATAAGAAGACGTATTTCTCACATTTTCATGCTGTATTAAATGCGAGTACTTTAAGTACGTGTAGGAGACATGATAACGTACAGGAGGCAGGGAAAGAAGGTTGCAACTGTAATGTCTATCCATTGACGCGGCAAATTTCGTGACCCAGTCAGCGTCCCCACAGGCAGCGTTGTCACAAAAGCAATTTTCTGGGTTTTCAAACCCAAATAATAGTAATTGTCATGGACATTTGGTCACACACTATAATAGGCTCCATGTTATAGTGCAATTATATGAGTAAATACAGAATGAAAGTCTCAAACAACATGTAATATGGAATTATGTGGTCTGTAATGAATACTATTGCAATTAATTTGCCTAATGTTTGAATTAGCTCAGAAAAGATGGAGCCATTTGCTATATCACGTTCTGATGTGTTTGACACAATTTCTGGTGAAGGTGTTGAAATGTGCTTGCAGGAATATTGACCCACGATGTGCTTGACAATTAGTCAGAGGTCTTACACATCAGTTTTTGTTCATATAGTTTGTAAAACAGCAGTTTTTTGTGTGTGTGAGGACAGACAGCAAAGGAATGTGCTGCCCGTTTTAGGTCCTCAGGATCGGGCTGGCGTGGCGCCCCTGCCATATGCTGCATGTGTGTGTGTGTGCTTTGGCGTGTGTTTATGTGTGTGTGGCTCTGCGCACGGTCATAAATCCTAAGTCCTCGCAGACACCACCAATCTAGCGAGGTCAGAGGTTAAAATGACATCGCACGCATGCGTACATACACAAACACACATGCAAAACTGGAGCGTCACACTAAAAATTTCTGATTGAAAAAGTAACCTAAAGGCCCTTAGTGCTATTATGATGCAGAATGAATAATTGAGTTTGTCTGTGACAGGGATTATCTGCTCAATGCCAGAAAATGATTTTTTTTTCTCACAGCATTCAGTATCGCACATTTTATTTGTGTCTATTTTGGAGGTGTCTGCTGTATTGCCATTTATGGTTATAAGCTGACAAGTGCTGTGCATGTGAAATGTGGGGTATAGTTGTATTCTGGGTTTAGCATCCACGTTTTGTACAAAACATTACTACACACCTTCTTCTAGTGCAAAGCATTTGTGGAAACTCAGCATTTGCATGTAAATCCAAAATATTCAAATGATGACGTAAGACTTGTTAGCAGGGAGTAACCAAATGACCCATTCAGAAATATACTGTGGTGTGATCATGGTGCAGTGACGGTATCAGATGGTAGATGGTAATTGGATTACCATATGTTATTTACATGGCACTCATTAGATTAGCATAAAGTACTGCAGGGTACTATCCCACATTAATATCATGGTACATGGCTCCAAGGCTCAACAATTTGTAGAAATTAAAAGAATGAGTTAGAACCATCTGTAAGAAAGTGCCCATTTCAATTAAAGTTATATGTGACCCTGGACCACAAAACCAGTCATCTAAATGCTGAAAAAAAAGAAGCTTTCCATTGATGTATGATTTGTTAGGATAGGACTATATTTGGTTGAATTAGAACTATTTGAAAATCTGGAGTCTCAGGGTGCAAAATATTGAGATTTTCGCATTTAAATCGCATTTCTTAACAATGCATATTACTAATCAAAAATTAAGTTTTGATAAATTTACAGTAAGAAATGTACAAAATATCTTCATAGAACATGACCTTTACTTAATATCCTAATGATTTTTTTGGAATAAAAGAAAAATCGATCATTTTGACCCATTCGATGTATTGTTGGCTATATATCCATGTTACTTATGGCTGGTTTTGTGGTCCAGGGTCACATATAATATACAATAGAACTACTATTGATTCTATTTTATTCTTTTTCTTTTTTTTAATGTAGCATTTAATGAAATATTACATTAAATTGTTACACAGTGTAGATATTTATTTTGTTTTATTTTAAAACATTTCATGGAGTTACATTAAAGTTGTGTAATATAACTTCTATTGATTTTATTATTTCATTTCATTTGAAAGAAAACTTACTGGAGTTACATTACATGATAATATACAATATAGCTGCTATTGTTTTTATGACAGCAAATATTTTAATGACAGCATCATAGTAGGATGTTAAAAATAAAATGTGTTTTTTTTTAATAGTGGAGCCAGTAAAAAATATTCAGTTAAAAAATGACGAACACTTACTGTTGAGCTGCGAATAAATGTTATTTTTGTTAGTGGCGTTTATATACAGATCACCCAGTCCTATGGATGAATTAAATAAAGCCTTCTGTTACACTGACATTGCATTAGTGTGAGAAAAAGGTAATGTCGCTGTACTCTCTACATGTATTTATCTGAGCATGCATGCATTTGCATGTGATCAAGTCATTTAACAGGTTGAGATTGAGCTTAATCAAGCGTGAGATTCACCATGTTCTTTTGATCTAAAGTATAAATCTGAACAAATGAGGAAAGAGACGAGAGGATGTTTTAAGAGGGAACGTCATATTCTCTTCCTATGTTTTACTCGCTTTGTTTGAGGGGAAACAGCACGAGGCGAGTAGATACGTTATGTTGTTAGTTGTACTTTTGGATCAAAGACTCAGATGATTCACATTAACAGAGAAACACATAAAAGCAGCTGTTACTCACCATTATAACATTTTGGCAACTAATCAATAGCCATTGGCTCATTATAGGAGCTACACATTGTGCTGGTTTCCAAAAGAGATAATGAATCCCTTTATGAACTGAAAAGCTCTAACAGTTTAATGTGCACTTTGGTTTTCGAATTGATTTAGTTCCCATTGGTGCATTTTCTCAGTCTGTGTTTAGGTGTGTTTGTGAATGTCTATCTTTTTTTTTTGTGTGTGTATTTTTGGCGAGGGAAGTATATACGAGTTAAACCTAAGTTGCCATGTCCACCGAGGGATGTGCCTGAGCGATGTGGCCATTAGAGGAAGCTCACCCTTAGAAAAGTCATGGAAAAAGGGCAATTATAGGCAGGCGGTACAAAAGACAGCTTTGCTCGGTTCGGAGTGGGGTCCTAAGTGCCACATCCATCTGAATTCTTTCACAGGAAGGCTCAGTATGTCTTGGAGACCATGAAACCCCAAACGACGACATTAAGACAGCTATTTTACGCTCTCTCATGGGGGTGGTGGGCTAAACAAAACTATTTTTCCATTACTTCCCTCATTTATGTCTTGCTGTTACTAAAAGCTTGTACCAGTCGAAGCCGGCTCGTATTAAAATGAACTAAGAGTCCCATTGGGAGGGAATAGCGGGGACGTTTTGAGCAGTAAAGATGTGATGTTGGTGCTGAATGCTAAATGCTAATGGGAAAAAGAGATTGCTTACGGAGCACATCACACCTCTGCTGGCTCACCAAATCAGCACTTCAGCTTCAATGTGTACACATGGCCAGGTCTTCATTTGTGCTTTTTTGGAAACAAAACATAACATTCACCATGTCTTATGCCGTTTCAATATTTTTGTATTTTTTTTTCTGTTAAGCACAAAATAGACATTTGTTATGCAGCTCTTGTCATACTAAACCAGTTTAGAGACTTTCAAACCCCAAAAAAGACAAAAAAAACTTTCCAAAAAAAAGTAGTTCCAGTCCAATTATTCACTGAAAGTCTTGTGTTGTGTCCATGTCCATAAAGTTGGCTAGTTGAGAGCTTCAGGGAAATGACCGAATAACGACTTTTCAGTCTGTTCATCACATAAAGCTGTTGTGTTTCTTCAGAACAGTTCAATATAGTACACAAGTCATATGGATGATACTTTTTATTGTGTTTTGTCCTTTTTGGAGCTTGACAGCCTCTGGTTAAAATACAGTGTGGTGTAGGACAAGAATTGCATAACAGTTTTTCAAAGATTTGTACTTCAGTACTCCACAGAAGAAATAACAGCATGCAGGTTTGAAACGACATGATGGGTGAGTAAATAATAGCAGAATTGCTATAAATTCTCAGTTCCCCTTCAATCGGCCTCTTAAAAATCATTCAGGTGATTTTGAAGAGACATAGTGAAGGGCAAGCGACTCTCGTCTTGCTTCTCAAACACGTCTGTGGTGTCTGATCACCTTCTCGCACATTCTTAGACACGCATGCGTGTGCATATCAAGCCTACTTGCTTGCATTTAGCACTTTGACATATTATTTTCCATCTCAATGGTCAAGGTGACAGAAAATGAATGTTTTTTCTTTAATTGCTTTTATTTAGATTGTATCAGTTCATTACAGATAAATCAAGATCTTGTTTGTCCCATGATTTTCTAGCTAAAGGATTGGATGTTTTATGCCGTGCATCCTACATACTTAAATAACACCACTTCACGCTTCAGTACGGATAAAGTTGATAAATATTTTCAGGTTTGTAGAAAAAAATCTGTTTATCCGAATCAATTAGGATATAGACCCATATATGCGCTCATTTGCTGAGGGCTTTGAGAAAACACATGCAAGCTACCTCAGACGTAAATGAATGAATTATTTTAAGCAAACTCTGTCTTACATTAAATCACCCTTATAATTAAATCACTTTCCACTGTTTTCGCCGTAACCGTGTTTACTTGTGAGACGCGATGAGTAATGTGGCTTTTACGCGCCGCATTAAGCCGAGTTTGCAGGGACGCGTAAAGAGATTGCAACGAGAAGAAAGACTCAAAGACACTGCTTTCTCTGTTTCATCCGTGAGAAGAGCAGCACTTGGTAATGGAAGGAGACAGCGCGGTAGACATATAGCGCTCGACAACACCCTCCCCCCGTCCTCATGAAAACTGCACGAGAAAATGCAGCTGCAGGCGAAACTGGTGCAGCCATCTAATAAAACGTACTCTGTGCACTTCGTCAAGCTAGACTGACACACACACACCACAAGCACCTACCTCACACCTGCCGAGCGGCACATCTTGTGCCATCAGGGCAATCGCGTTACATTAAACGCATTACTCCGTGATGGGTACCAATGCGCCAGGGGCCACGAAGAGGAGTCTTTTCATTTTGAAGAACCAAAATTAAACAACATAGGAGGCGCTTTACGCAAGTAACACGCAAGGACGATTGGACTACCAATATTAACAATCAGATAAACGTAATAATTGCTCACCCCCTTCAGCAGGTCTTTATCTAATAATCAGTAATAAGGTCTCATTGGTTGCCATGTCTAATAATAGTGAGTGATTATTTTAGCCTACTGTAATACCCTGAGAGGTCCTCACGTAATAAATGGTGATTAACAAGAGTGAAAGGTGTAATTTACCTACGGACCTGCCTAATTGCTATACGGCAAATCAGCATTGTACCTCAGACATATGCATGAGAGCAAGGAATCACACTTGCAAAAACAACACATGCACACTGAAAGCAGATGGGTTGAAAGCCACCTATGTGAGTGAAATTCATCTGTGAGGAGGAAATGTCTGTGTTCGCTGGTGTGTTTTTCTCTGTGAGAGAAAGGATGGAAATTTCCATGGAGATGGAAAATGGGCTTTTGCACCATTTTTATTGAAACTGATAGTAGAGAAAGGACGGAAATGTTCAGGAAGTGACATGAGCTCAACTTTTCCTGTATGAACATTATGATTCAATGTGTTACTGCTAGGCCAAAGCACAATTGTGTAGTTTGTAGAGCTTTGTATTGATACAGATTTCCTGATTCAATTCAGATGATCTTGATTCAATTTGATGCCAATTCATTTGGATATATTTCTTTTTTCTGACATATAAAAAAAATGCTGTAAATTATACCTATATAATTGTTGTATTGTATTTCAGACTGATTAAATCTAATTTGTCTGTTTGAAAAAGATTCAGCTGATAAGAGTTTTAATTTGAGGTATCAGACTATGCTGGTCACACTGTGTATTTTTGATTCACTAAAAAGATTCAGTTCATAAGAGTCGTTTGTAAATTGGACTACATTGGTCAACTTCTGTGAGTGTTTTTGCATACAACACGCAAGGACTGCAGGCTGAAAATTTTGAATGTTATTATCTGAGAAAATATTATGTTTATGTTATTTGGAAAATTTACTGCAATGAGCCTTGTGATGATCATTTGTTTACAAATTTTAGACGCTATTAATAGCTAATTAACCCTGCAGGATGACTCGTATCTGCCTGCACATGACAGATTTCATGTATATTTCAATGATTAGTCTTGTAAACGTTCTTGTTAAATGATATGCAAATTGATCATGCATATTCAGCGGTCTATGCATGTTTACATCAAGGCGGCCAAAATTTAAACCCGCCTTAGTGTGCTTACAGGTGTTTATATTAATAGTTCATGTCCTGACAGGACTGATAATTGGTCAAATGAATCCCTGTCAGTAATCGTACGTCCACCGCAGCCATACTGTGTCACGTTAACGCTCGGCGAGAAATCACGTGCGCCGTCCACCTGGGCTAGATAATGAGAGCTGGCGTTCTGCTTGAAAGATGAAAAATGTCAGACAAATGAGCCCAGTCAATACGAGGCTCCTCGCAAACAAATGCGTCCTGATAGGAGAGCGTCCCGGCGTCTCTCTCAGTTCTGGGCGTGTAATTGTCTGTCTGTGTTCTCTAATTGCGGCATAATAAATAAAGCACATTCATTTGTTTATGTCTGTACTTCTAATGCGATTCCCTCCAGTGCTGTGCCGCAGATACCTCTCAACTCGGCTTTTTCTCAGTTTTCTCTCTTTTTTCCCTCCCCTCATCCCTCTCTCTCTTTGTCTCCTCGTCCTCCTGTTCCTCCGTTCCTCAGCACACCTGGGGGCCTGCAGGGGATGTCTCAGCATGAATAATGCAGGAGAGCCTCAGAAGTTGTACCTGCTCTCCTTTCCTACCATCTCTCTCTCTTTCTCTTTCGCTCTGTCAGTGCATACTTTCCATCTCTCGCTCTCCTTGTCCTCACTTTTCGAGTAAGACCATTATTCCCTTGTGGAGGAGCGGAATGTGATTTCCTGTGTGCTTGTTTTTTTTGTAAAAAAAAAAAATGTTTGCAGTTTAAAAACAAAAGCAGGCCTGCACTCAGTCCACTCTCTCTCTCTCTTTTGCAGTGGATTTCGTGGACTGTGGCAGAGGTTCTGGCTTGCGTTTCGAGAGCGGAGACCCTGCGGATTTCCGGATAGAGGCCGACGGGACGGTTTTCGCAGCGCGAACCCTGCAGCTATCTGACAGGAAGGGGCGGAGCTTGGAGATTAAGGCCAAGGACGTGAAGTCTCAAGAGGAATGGCTGGTGCACGTCAACTTCACCCAACCCAAGCAGGTAGGAAGTCATGCGCTCTCGCACGTTAACAGTGAACGGCGGCTGTGTGACTGCGAATTCGCACTAATTATATCCGTGTCAGATCGCTAACGGGCGCATGGTGTTTCTAAACTAGCCTTACGCTGCAATTACACTATCAAACAGCCATTGTACGAATGTGAGCTCACAAAAATGTCTCTCTTCATCCGTAGGCCCTCTGTGACAAAGCCAAAGCTCTAATAAAACTATATTAGAAAATTAGCAGAGCACTAACACGTTGATAGTAGGGCTGTAATTAATGTTTAACGATGCTAAAGAGACATTAAGGCAGGAGGATACATTAGACAGCGGAGATCTGGACCCTCAGCTTGGGAACACTAACCATATGTCTCATAGCCCTGCCTTCTGCTCGGAGACAAGGAGAATTTACTCTTTATTACTGATACACACATGCCCACACACTGCCGCCAAGGGGAAGGAGGACGAGAGGAGCCAGCGGGGGAGAGAGCGGATAAGGGCGAGATAAAGGCTGAGATGGTCGAGGAGGCAAAGGAGGAGAGGGTGAAGGGTTTAGACTAATGCTGGCCAGTCATGATGCATTCCTGATGAGTTTGCTGCAGTATTCAAACCAAGCAACACTGGGAACATCACTACGATTTTAATGAGCTTTTAATTTGGCCATTAAGTTTCCTAAAGAACATGTCATTAGACTAGTTTTCAACCGGTCCCCTTCCTTGTCTTGTGAGATTTAACTGCGTCTGTGATTTAAAGTAGCCACATTAAAATGGGTATGTTTGATTAATTTGTTTTAATGAATCAGTTCAAAACTTAACGATTCGTCGTTATTTAAAATGTGGTATAAGCCTGCCTTTAACTTAAGTAAAATGTATGTACACTACCGTTTAAAAGTTGAAAAGATCGGTATGATTTTTAAAATGTCTTTGAAAGAAGAAAAAAACAGTAATATTGCGATATATTTTACATCTTTACTGTCACTTTTGATAAGTTTAATGCATTCTTGCTGAATAGAAGTATTAATTTCTTTTAAAAATTTGTACTGACACTAAACCTTTGAACAGTAGTGTAGATAAATATAGCTTTTTATTACTATGTATTGATTTATTGGTGCATATGAATGAAAATAATTATATTCAGGGTTCTCATGATCTTGAAAAACATCAGGCAATTCAATGTTCTGGAAAAATCAAAAATGTGCTTTCCATGGAAGGTAATAACATTTTAAACGGTCATGGTCCATAAACAATTTAAATATTTCTAGTTAAGATCAAGTATCTCTTTAGAGACAGATGACTTGATAAGGTGCAAACTCTTTAAAAAATTATTGTCAAGCTAATTCTAGGATATAAAATAAATTTGTTGACCAGAATGTATGGAAACCCTGTATATACCTGTATATTCATGGATTTATTTAATGAAAAACATGCCTTGCCCTGATTGTTGAGTAATTTTTTATTGTTTTGCTCTTTTGCATTGAACATTCTGAATGTTTAATGCCATAAACAATAAACTTGTTAAATGAAATGAAATCTCACTGTAATTAAATAAACAAATGAAATATATATATATATATATTTATATATATCGAACATCATCAAAAGCCCGGCCCTGTTTTGTATAGCTAGAGATAACAAGAAAGAGAGAGGCGGGAAATGTGGAATGAGAGAGAAATGGGAGATGTGAAAAGTTAACGAGAAGGAACAGAGGTGAAAGACGTTTTTCCATCAATTCAGTTGATGTTTATGTTGTCGGTGAGTTCGTTTGGAGAGATGGTGCGACTGTGAGAAGGTACAGGGGTAATGAGTTAGCTCATCACCTGAGTCACAACACTGAGAGAGAAAAACGAGTGTATCTACCTCGCTTCGTCAATACAGAACTGCCGCCCACCCCCATGTGTCTGTCATTACCAGCAATATTTCACCACTGAGAGGAAGAGAGAGAAGATGATATCAACTTAGAGGAAATATTGAATCACCTTATAAACAGATATTCTGTACTTGCATAAAGAATTCAGTCTTTGTATTGTGTTGGTAGCTGGACATGAAGTCTCAACTGAACACTCACAGGGGTTTTTGTTCTCTGTAACACTAAGAGCAGGGCAAATGTCTGGTCAAGCACATCTCTGGCTGCCTTTGGCACAGGAATAACAAGGCTCAGGGAGAAAGAAAATGGAACAATACTGCAAACTCGACACACACTCTCACATTCACTATGTGGGTGTTACTGCTGAGGGATTTAACGATGGAGCTGCAGTGATATTTATGACCCCATTACAGAGGGTAAAATTAATTCTGTAATTATTTGGGGCCGGGGCAGATGTGTTGAAAGTGCCGCAGTGTGTATATGTGTGTGTGTGTGTGTGTGTGTGTGTGTGTGTGTGTGTGTGTGTGTGTGTGCATTCCTTAATGTACATTGAGTGTGTGGGTGTTTGTGAATGTAACTGTTGTTCTTTTCGTTGTTTTTTTGCTTTACCAGGTGCCAGAGATACTGTTTCCGCGGCACAGTGTGGTTGTCAAGGGCGACGGCAGTGTGAATCGCGTGAAAAGAGACTGGGTCATTCCTCCTGTCAACGTGCTTGAGAACTCCAGAAAACAATTCCCTGAAGAGCTTGTGAAAGTGAGTGTGTACACAAACATATACAACACTGGTTCATCATGTGAAGTGTATTCAAAAACGTACGATAAAAATAAATGGTAATTCATTCATCGGGTTGTTATTTGAGTGCAGAGTAACTCACTTTTATGTTTACCCTGCAAAATGTGTGTGTTTCAGATCCAGTCAGATAAGGACAAGAGTAACACACTGCGCTATAGCGTGACCGGACCAGGAGCCGACCAGAACCCCACCGGCCTGTTTATCATCGACCCCATTTCAGGAATCCTGTCCGTCACCAAACCGCTGGACAGAGAACACATCCCAAATTTCCATGTAAGTGTGTGTTTATGACTCCACATCCTGAGTTGTAAAACTTTAGTGGAGATTTCATCCAGAAATATTTATGTTTGCAACATTTTTCAGATTTATGAATCCTTTGAATTGAATGCCGGTTTATGCGTAAGGTTTTTCTCTTAAAATATTATATATATATATATATATATAGATAGATAGATAGATAGATATTCTTAGTTACTTTCCAAAAATTTCCTCAAAACAAAATACATTTTTATATGAAACCACATGAATATCTGCATAAGAATTCAGTTTTAGTGGAAGATTCCCTAATGACATAACCATATGTTTTACTATGCATGACCTCATCTGCATATAATTTCAATATGCATATTGACATACAGATATGTAATCCAATACATGTCTGTATTATACTTGCAAGACAAGATATATGTGTTATACCTGGCAAAAAATATCATTCTTAGTAAATTTTTATTAAAAAATATATTTTTAAACCATAATCCATTACCAAATTTTCCTTTTTACAGATTGTGTTTTAATGCATTTTCAAGTAATTCAGTAAAATGAATGTCATTTTTATCTCCTGCATGAAGATAAAAGTATAAAAGTGGCATTTACAGTATCTCACAGAAGTGAGTACACCCCTCACATTTTTGTAAATATTTTATTATATCTTTTCATGTGACAACACTGAAGAAATGACACTTTGCTACAATGTAAAGTAGTGAGTGTACAGCTTGTATAACAGTGTAAATTTGCTGTCCCCTCAAAATAACTCAACACACAGCCATTAATGTCTAAACCGCTGGCCACAAAAGTGAGTACACCCCCTAAGTGAAAATGTCCAAATTGGGCCCAAAGTGTCAATATTTTGTGTGGCCACCATTATTTTCCAGCACTGCTTTAACCCTCTTGGGCATGGAGTTAACTAGAGCTTCACAGGTTGCCACTGGAGTCCTCTTCCACTCCTCCATGATGACATCATGAAGCTGGTGGATGTTAGAGACCTTGCGCTCCTCCACCTTCCGTTTGAGGATGCCCCACAGATGCTCAATAGGGTTTAGGTCTGGAGACATGCTTGGCCAGTCCATCACCTTTACCCTCAGCTTCTTTAGCAAGGCAGTGGTTGTCTTGGAGGTGTGTTTGGGGTCGTTATCATGTTGGAATACTGCCCTGCGGCCCAGTCTCCTAAGGGAGGGGATCATGCTCTGCTTCAGTATGTCACAGTACATGTTGGCATTCATGGTTCCCTCAATGAAATGTAGCTCCCCAGTGCCGGCAGCACTCATGCAGCCCCAGACCATGACACTCCCACACACTTGTCTTTGTACTCCTCACCTGGTTGCCGCCACACATGTTTGACACCATCTGAACCAATTAAGTTTATCTTGGTCTCATCAGACCACAGGACATGGTTCCAGTAATCCATATCCTTAGTCTGCTTGTCTTCAGCAAACTGTTTGCAGGCTTTCTTGTGCATCATCTTTAGAAGAGGCTTCCTTCTGGGATGACAGCCATGCAGACCAATTTGATGCAGTGTGCGGCGTATGGTCTGAGCACTGACAGGCTGACCCCCCACCCCTTCAACCTCTGCAGTACTCATATGTCTATTTCCCAAACACAACCTCTGGATATGACGCTGAGCACGTGCACTCATCTTCTTTGGTCGACCATGGCGAGGCGTGTCCTGAGTGGAACCTGTCCTGTTAAACCGCTGTATGGTCTTGGCCACCGTGGTGCAGCTCAGTTTCAGGGTCTTGCCAATCTTCTTATAGCCTACGCCATCTTTATGTAGAGCAACAATTATTTTTTTCAGATCCTCAGAGAGTTCTTTGCCATGAGGTGCCATGTTGAACTTCCAGTGACCAGTATGGGAGAGTGAGAGCGATAACACCAAATTTAACACACCTGCTCCCCATTCACACCTGAGACCTTGTAACACTAACGACTCACATGACACCGGGGAGAGAAAATGGCTAATTGGGCCCAATTTGGACATTTTCACTTAGGGGTGTACCAGAGGTTGCGTTAGACTTTAATATTATCCGTCATTTTGACGGACAGGGTCAGAAAAATTCAGTCATAATCTATTATTACCCATCATTTTAATTTGCGTATTTTAATTATAATAACCCATTTAATTGCTTTTATTTTTGTTCACGTTTTCATTTTTAATAATGAACCTAAAGGACGAGCATATGCTTATGCATTTATTTATTTATGAAGAGAACAGATGAACAGAGACTGCGTCAGTGACCGCGGAGGACACTTAAAACAACAAAATATGCTAGTGCTGGATAAAAAAAAAAAAATAATAGATTCTTATTTTTATGAACCAATATCGTTTCTTAACTCCCAATCGATGCTGTTTTCATTTGATGAATGCACAGTAACGTTAGACAATCGGCTAAACTTTGTACGTTTTTACTTTTGATATGAAATGCAGTCTCAGGTTTCAAATTCTGTCCATTTTATTAGGAAATTCAAGCAATAAATACTGTTTTGGCGCTCTTTAATGTGGCGTGATAGATCGCTGTAGACACCTCAGATCAAGCGATTCGCTTTACTATACTCGCCTGTGAATAATCAAAAACATAGCAAAAGACCTTTATTTTTGTTCTGGAAACGATCACGTGCTCTGCTGCCTCACTGGAGCGCACTCGCCACCAACTGGACAGGGATGGGAATTACAGTTATAAATTACAATAGATCACCCTCAGTGTAATCTGCCAAAGTGATGGACAGCCTTCAGATTTTTCCGTCACTGCTAAAAAAATTCGGTTAAGAATTTTCGGTTAACGCGACCTCTGTGGTGTACTCGCTTTTGTGGCCAGCGGTTTAGACATTAATGGCTGTGTTGAGTTATTTTGAGGGGACAGCACATTTACACTGTTATACAAGCTATAGCAAAGTGTAATTTCTTCAGTGTTGTCACATGAAAAGATATAATAAAACGTTTACAAAAATGTGAGGGGTGTACTCACTTCTGTGAGATACTGTATATTATAAAAGAGGTGTATGAAGGTGAAAGTTTTGTATTGTTCAGTTCATTGTTTGGCCACTAGAGTCACCAAATCACCCAGTAAAAGTGTTGATTTATTTTTTAAAACTTTAACTTTAAAGTTTATTTTATAAGAATGTATGCGTAAGATGGCGTATGCACTTTCCGGTGCTCGTTTTGAGTGCACACATTGTTTAAAGATCAGACCTTTGCTCTTTAGATCCATGCATTCCATCCAGGATAGAGAGAAACTCTCTAAAACTCCCAATAAATTACGTGTGTCAGGGTTACCATGGCAGCCAGTCTGAGAATGTGACCTTTGACATCCCTTTAATCCACTGTACCATGAAGAGGAGAGCAGACAAAATTAAACTCGGAGGAGCTTATCCTAACACTAAGTCACACACACACACACACACATTCATTCATTGTGCTCGCAGGGGGGCATTCCCTAAATCTGGCTTTTCCTAAGTAAGAACAATCCTCAATCTTCCCTGGAAGTAGTTGCAAACTTTTCCTGCCTGGTTTCAATACCCTTTCACTTCACTACTGGACCCGAGAGGCTGTTAACCTCCCTCAGTGTCCACCTAATCCACATTCAGATTCAAATTATGCAGAGATTACATGAATATGAAATGATTTGCTTCCTAATGGTGCCAAAGGTGGAGCATCAGGCTTCTTTCTGTCAGCTCATGCATATATGCAGCAGACCTAAGACTGCTCTAGCATGCAAACTGCAACCAAGTCAGCTGCAGCAGCTGCTTAACACGAATAACCACTGTAAATGAGTGTGGTGGTTAAGAGCCTCTTTTCTGCTGACAGTCTGTCAGTACTGCAGTTACAGTTTTACAATTTATTCGCAATAACTTCTGAATGTTGCACTGGCATAAAGACACTGGCAAAAATACTGTGAAACTTGTAAGACTCCAAAACTTACTTCACACATTCTTTAAATGAATTAAAGCTTCTATTCAGCAAGGATGCATTAAACTGATCAAAGAATTAGAATAAAGATGTTTACAATGTTATGAAAAATTCAACTAATGCTGCTCTTTTGGGAAAAAAAATCATGGTTTCCACAATAATATTAAGCAGCACAACTGTTTTTAACATTAATGATATGAAATGTTTCTTGAGTACCAAATCTGCATTTTAGAATGATTCTACTGTTTTTACTGTATTTTGATCAAATTATGCAGCCTTGTTGACTATAAGAGACTTGTTGTTGAAATGTTTGATCGTAAACTTTTGAATTTTTAAACTTTTGACTTTTTGCGTTCATAGCTACGTGCTCATGCTGTAGACATCAATGGGAACCAGATGGAGAACCCCATCGACATAATCATCAATGTCATCGATATGAATGACAACCGGCCAGAGTTCACTCACCAGATCTGGAACGGAACCGTGGATGAGGGCGCCAAACCAGGTACACCTGTCTTCACATTTATGTGGATAAAATGGTGGTTGTAAAGAAGGGAAAACTGACATATCTTGCTCGACTCTAGGTACATTTGTAATGACAGTGACCTCCCAGGATAAGGATGACCCAAATACAGCCAATGGGATGCTCAGATACAAGATCCTCTCCCAGACCCCAGAGAGCCCCTCCTCCAACATGTTCACTATCAACAACAAGACCGGCAAAATCATCACTGTAGCTGCAGGTCTAGATCGTGAGGTACGACGAAGTGTGTGCTAGTATCAACAATATACAACAATACTGTAAACCAGAGGTACTCAACCAATGTTAACACCTAGAGCAATAACTATAATGATAACTATATTAGCATTGACACTAATGGACAAAAACACTGAGGTGCAGTTACTTTGTCGGTTGCTTTAATTTCTTGAGCTCAGGTGGATTCTGATTGGCTGTCAATGTTTTTAATTGTTCATCAGCTAGAAAAAGTTGTTTTGAGAGTGATTCCAACAATATTGTTTCTCTGTCTTTATCGTTGCCATAGAATTAGAACTTGTCGTTATAGTTATCATCTTTGGTGTGAACAGGTTTTGATTTTAGTATTATTTAAATAATATTATAGTGTTTATTTTTATTTTTAATTTAATTGTATTATTGAACTACCTTTTTTTTATATTTTCAGTTTTTAGTTATTCATTTTAGTTTAAGTTAAGTTTATTTTTTATTTCTATTTATCTTTGATGTATTTTTGTCAGTTAGTTGCTAAAACATTTCGATTTTTTTTTTCATCTAATATACGTTTTGTATTATTTCCGATTTCTTTTAATTACCATTTTATTTAAATTTCATTTCATTTTTGTTATTAACAATAACAAAACTTATCAAATGTTGAGTTGGAGTGCCGCCAGTCTGTTTTGATAGGGTTAAATTATAAGATGCAAAAATAATGTTTCCCAGTTTCCTCCTCCTGTCAACCACTACTGTAAACCATTTATGTCTTGCGTTTTCAACCTAACTTGTTTCATTTTGGTGCCGAGCAGAAGGTGCCTCAATACACCCTGATCATTCAGGCTACCGACATGGAGGGAAACCCCACGTATGGTCTGTCCAACACCGCCACTGCTGTCATACGCCTGCTGGATGTCAATGACAACGCTCCAGAGTTCACCCGAGAGACTGTGAGTGACACACACGCAGACACTTGAACACGCGTCTCGCCAAAGCCATCTTTGCTGAAAATCGATCTCTCTCTGCCTGTCTCTGTAGTTCCACGGTGAGGTCCCAGAGAACCGTGTGAATGTGATAGTGACGAATCTCACCGTGACTGACAAAGATGAACCGGGGACTCCTGCCTGGAATGCAGTGTACCGGATCATAACAGGGGATCCAACCGGACGCTTCTCCATCCCTACTGATCCCGTTACCAACGAAGGCCTCGTCACCGTCGTGAAGGTAACACTCACAACAAAACTTACTAAGAAATAAACATACTGACAAATGGTCTGGAACAGAGTACCTAAGTGCTTCCTTTCTGGATTTTACACTTCCTGAGAGAAATCGGAGCAGCAGAAAATCACTGTACATACTGGAATGTCATAAACAGAGAAGCGGAGTGATACAAACAGTCAAAAGTCCCAGGACTCTGCTCAACCAATCAGATTCATGGACCGGAACTAATTGTTGTATAAATGCTTTAATTGGGTTGCGCTGCTATTCGCTAGAATCTCGCTAGAGTCCCTCAGGCACGGGTTCAAATACGGAGCAAAAGACGGTCTCCATGGAAACAGCTTCCACCTGCTGTTCAGCTGAGTTAATGGTTTATGTCTCTTAATTGAGAATGAGTCATTCATTAATTATTATTCAAACATTTCTCCTCTGTGTATTTAATTGCAACACAATCCATTCATTGTATCATTTTGATTATTTTTCCTAACAGATTATGACACTATGTTAACTGGATTGTGTGTGTGTGTCCTTCTGTACAGCCAATTGATTTTGAGATTAATCGATCATTCATGCTGACGGTTGTCGCTGAAAATGAGGTGCCGTTGGCGAGTGGGATCCATCGCACCCGCCAGGCTACATCCACCGTGTCCATACGTGTCATCGACGTGAATGAAAGCCCAAATTTTGAACCCAACCCCAAACAGGTCAAACTGGAGGAGGGACTTCCACAGTGGTCGATGCTGGCGACTTTTACAGCTCATGATCCAGACAGATACATGCAGCAGACTATTAGGTATTTAAACACACACATGCATGTACATTTATATGCATGTACTCTTATGTATGCATTTTTGGAAATTATCTTTTGAAATAGCATGTAGACCAAAGCAGAGCTTTCTTGCTAGTCCAGCCAGAACATTTATGGAAACTAAGCTGAAAAAATGTATCACTCAGAAGTCATCGCTCAGTCAATCCTATCAGAGGTTATTTACATATAAAAGTCTTAAAGGTACAGTAGCAAAAAAAAAAAAGGTTGCAAATTAGTCATGTAAAATGGATGGTCATGAATATGGCCTATTTAATTAATTGTTAATGGCTATGTTCGTAAAGGAATACTAGCTTACTACTTACTGAATATTTTATAGTATAAATTGTATACTGGCTAGTATTTTTAAAAATAATATGAAAAAGAGTAGTCATTATGCAATGATAAAAGTTTGAACACTACAGTGCTTCATTTTTGTTTACCTATTTTTGTATTATTATTTTTTTTTATTTAACATGATTTTCAGTTAAAATCATTATGGAATCATTATTGATCATATTTAAAAAAACACTGATAATTATTATTATTTTTTTTAATCAAATATTGATACAATTGTATCTGAAAGTGCCATTTGGCTGTGCTGTGAAATAAAATTGTTTAAAATAAAATGTTAAAATTGATAATATTTCTGATTCATCTTACTGATTGTTATTTTAGTATTATTTATATATTATCGTAGTATTTATTAATAATTTTAAATTAATTAGCTTTTATTTGTATGTATGCATGGAAATGTAAGGTCAAGATTGCAGTTTGCATTGTAGGATTCCCCAGTTGTTTTACCCCTTTTATTTTGACAAATGAAGTAAATATTAACCATCTTTGTATGGTGTGTTTAAAGGTACTCTAAATTGTTTGACCCCGCCAACTGGCTGGAGATCGACCCCAACAATGGACGAATTTCCACCATTGCTGTCCTGGACCGAGAGTCTCCATATGTCAAAAACAACCTCTACAACGCCACATTCATGGCTGCTGATAACGGTAGGAGCAACTGTGTTTGAATGCGTATGTATGCAGAAGCAGTTGAGATTGAGTGATTCCATTGATTTTAGCTCTAGGGAGGAATTGCAACCCAAACAAACTGCAACTGAGATATACACATGCCCACACATCCATGTTAATGATCAAAACGACAACATATGCAAACTCATTCTGAATGTCTATGCGTTCACTTTCTCAGTTTTTTTTTTTCTTTGAAGCAACCTCTCCCTCTCTTTCTGACACACACATATGCACATACACTACCCGCTGTGTGAAAGAGTCTACAGAAGTCTGCTAGGCCCTATTCTGCTGTGGTGTTTAACATTCTCGCTGCATCAGAGCTGTGAAACAAACCCCCTCTCACACACACACACACACGCTGTAAATTTGAAAGCTTGTCTCCAGAAACACTCACTAAACTGTTGTACCATTTTTGTATGCGGTATTTCAGCATAAAAACCTACCTGTAATCCATGTTATCCAGACACTAAATGCACTGAAATAGCGAAGCACTGTGTGTAAATTAAGTCTTTTTAGCACAAATACACTTTTATATGTAAATTAGGCTTGTTATAGTTCAGCACTCTTAGATTGCGCAAACTCAACGCTATCTGCATGGCCAATTATCATTGTACTGAAAAGCAGGGGGTAATTTTATTAAGCAATTTTAATTAAAAAATTTGTAAAAAGAGTTCATTGAAAGGGTTGTTTATGTAAATTTTCCGGTGATAATTGCAGCTGCAATTTGTGAAATGATGAAGATTAGTGTTATATCCAGCTGTGTGGTGCAGTCAAGTACACTTTCTACATTTAAAAGGTGCGTGGATTGCAGTGGTGGAGTGATGCTGTACTAAAAGTATTTCATATTGCAGTAGTCTGCTGCATCCACCACAACCAAACACACATAATTATTGGCCAACTACGGTTGCAAGTTCTGTCGTTGCCAATATAGTTCAATAATTCAGTGTTTCCCAAACCCATAGTTCTATGATTCGTTTCTTGGTAGTACAACATATAGACTAGATCATGCTCTTGAGCTAAATAAGCAAGCTAACATGCAGTCTAATATATATATATATATATATATATATATATATATATCTTGTATGCACATTCATGCAAATTTCATTCTATGTCTTTTAGTTTGAGTGAAAGTGCCTTTTTTTAGTAGCTTAGAGTAGTATAAGACAGAACCTGCGATTGAATCAAACATCTGTAAATAAAGCAAAACAAAATTAGCATAGTACTTAGATGACAAGTTTATTATTTACAGCAATAATCTGCCATTAATTCGATCTCAAAGTGATTCTTTAATAGCAGTTATTACTCCATTGCCTTTGTGACGTTAGTATCAACAGTTCTATATTGTTGAAGCAACATGGTTTAAATGGCGAATATGTAACAAAGTTACTACAGTTTTACTAGCTAATTCATTTTTTGAATTATTATGTTGTACTGGAAATGCATGCCTAAGGAATTACAGTGTGCAAATTGTCTTAAGAACTGATTTCTTTGGGGGGGTGTCTGTGCTGTAACCTTAATTTCTATAGTAAATTTGTGAATCAAGTGCTAAAACGATGCAGACAGAGTGTGCAAATACACAACACTAACTTAACTTTCTTAGTGAATTCCTGTCTCAGTTCAGTTGAATCTTTGTGTGCAAGTAGCAGGGCTCCCTTTTCCACAAAGAAGCCTTTTCGCATTTAGTTCAATGCTGATTCGCACACCTGATTCAATAAATTAGGGATACTTAGTTGTAGTTGAGTTAGGGGTTTTCAGGGCTGGAACAGATTAAAATGTGCTGTGAATACCAGGAGTAGAACAGAAAGCCACCGCACTGCACCGCCCGTCTCTTGTTCTTTGTTTAAAGATCAGTGAAGTCGAAAGGTCTTGTTACTCTTGTTGAAACAGAAACTAAGCTCTAAGCTCAAAGTAGTGATGGTCCAGTCTGTGCTGGGGCTCTTGTTTGCAGATATTTCATGGACGTGGGCAGCTTGACTGGATCTTATAGACTGTGCATTATGGTTTATAAATGAGTTAGCATGCCCAGCAACCCAGAAGAGAGGAGTCTAAAGTCGTTAACTGCTGTAGTTCGTCTGTATCGTCAGTTTTCGGCTATTAGTGTTGGGCTCAGATGTCACGCCCACAAACCCTTCACGGTCATGATGCATATTGCACACAATAACGTCAAGAGCTGTATGGAATCAGTTTCCAGGACTCCAGGTGCACAAGTTTTGTTACTAATCGTCCTGTCGTGTAGGAACGGATACAGCTATGGCCGGAAGTTATGCAAAATCTTGTCGGATAGACAGGAAGAAAAAAAAATTTATTAAAATAAATTAAATGGACAGTAAAAAAGACAACTTGATAACTAATCAGCCTACACTGTGGCAAAGTCCTTTGAACCCCAAATATCTTAAAATCAGTATCTGTATCCCTTCTAGCCTCAACTTGTCGTGTAGGATACATTTTTTAAACTACATGTTGAAAATAGTGTTTTGAAGTTTTAAAATTCAACGTTTAAAATGATTCGTCAACTATTTATTGATTTCAGAGACCACAAAGGTAAAACTGAGTGTTGTTAAATGGGACGGCCTAGCCTGTGACAGCTGCCGTTGATGAGTGACATTAATGTTTTTACTGGACTTAAAAATTGCCTGAAAAAATAGGGTGCACAGCCTGCAAAATACTGTCGTACATTGAATCTTGCAATAGTCTGGGCCATGAAGGATCCATCTGTTGTATCTTTCATGGCCCGGGAAACAATGGACGCATTCTGAGACTGCATTTGATGGAGTCTTCAAATTGGTTTGGAATTGGTGATGCATTTGGTCTCTGCAGTCTCTGAATTGGGACACAGCTTATGCTTGTATTGACTTCCCCTTTTTCCTTCTGTCCATCGACAGGTGTCCCCCCTGCGAGTGGGACAGGTACTCTGCAGATCTACCTGCTGGACATAAATGATAACGCACCTCGAGTCTTCCCTCAAGAAACAGAAGTGTGCGAGCGCCCCGAACCCAATGCCATCAATATCACAGCCGTAGACGGAGATCTCAACCCCAACGCTGGGCCCTACGCTTTTGAACTGCCCAACCGACCCTCTGACATCCGCAGGAACTGGACACTGACTCGAATCAGTGGTACGCCACATGGAAAATATTTCTCTGGGATTAACAACAACTTAATTCTTCTTGCCAGACTTTATCTCATGTGTTTTGTGGTTGGTTTGTAGGCGATCACGCTCAGTTAAGTCTGAAGATTAGTTACCTGGAAAGCGGGATATACGAGCTGCCCATCAGCATCACGGACTCGGGTAACCTGCCCATGTCCAACACCACCTACCTGCGTATCAAAGTATGCCAGTGCGATCATCACGGCGACTGCGTGGACATGGAACGCATCATGGCAGCTGGGCTGGGCACCGGAGCCATCATCGCCATACTTATCTGCATCATCATTCTGCTGGGTAAGACACACTAGACAGAGATTGTTTCTTCCAGGCAGTGGAGTTCTTATCAGTTGGTCACATTTCTGCCGAGCACATGTGATCTGCTTTTGGTCGCAGAGGCGATATAGTCACAAAAGATTTCATAGTGATGCTGTTGTGGAAAGGATAGCAACAGTTCTGTTCACTTACACCAGTGTTATCAGTTGAATCAAAATCAATGCTTTTCTCTTGTCTGGTTGACTGCAGCTGGGCTTCCATTCATGTATTTTTATTTAATATTTTATTAAAAAAAATGTTGGATGGAAACAGCAAGAGGTAAATCCAATTTCTAAAATGTGCAAAAAAAAAAAATACAAACAAAAAAAAACGTGGAAGCTCTCTTAAGGTGGATGAATGTTTTATTCAGCAAGAAGGTATAAACAAACTATTATGGAAACGCATCGTGCCTCATGTGCTTAGAGTCATGTGATTGAATAATTCACTTCAGACCAATATCATTTCATAAATTTGGCTCTGGTCTTCAAGAAACAGTGGAAGCCAAAGCCTGTCGTCAAAACGATTAGCTACTATCACCTTACAAATCAGTTTGACACACCGTCGCCCCTTAAAAAATGAGGCTTCTGTCGTCATTCACTAGCGACAACATTTTTCAGAATGTTTTGTCTCTGCTCTCTAAAGTCATTTATTACATTTAATAAAAGAGCCACAGTAGTTTCCTCAATGGCCACAACTTCCATTTCTGTTTTGCTCAAACTTCTCAAGCACATGGGATGTAAAACTTGTTTTTTCGTTAAATTAAATTTGCAATATGGATGGAACATAGCTTGTGATTAACTCAGTTTTGCAGTCTCTGCAGTTTTAAGTAACTTCACTTACATAATTTACCTATTAACCCTGAAAAAACAGCAGATTGAAATACTTTGACATGAGTAATATCACAGAATAATAGTAGAATCCAATTTTTACTACCTAATGAGCTCATTTTATGGAAAAATTACATGATAATATAGCTTGTCTGAGCAAGCAACAGTAACTGAGGGGGGCAGCACGTTGCGAAACGTCGATTTCTGTTTGTGGTGCTAAAAATTACACACTGCACCTTTAACTGTCTGATCTCAAGTCATTTTGCTCGTTTTATATTGATCTATCTCTCACTTTGTGTCTCTCTCTGCAGTGCTGGTGTTGATGTTTGTGATGTGGATGAAGAGACGGGATAAAGAGAGACAGGCCAAGCAGCTGCTGATCGATCCAGAGGACGATGTGCGAGACAACATACTCAAATACGACGAGGAGGGCGGTGGAGAGGAAGACCAGGTACATGCACTCACTCTCTATTGCTGCTGCTGGACATACACAGTTATTCCAGCTCAGAATTACTCGAGACAATCTAGCTTGTTTAATGAAAACATTTTTAAAAGTTTCATTTTAACCAGTCGTTAAATGTTCACGATTTTAATTTGAGCTGCGTGGTGCAGTTTAAAATCCGGATGACTAATTTTCAGCATTCGTTTTGCAAGTAATGCTGATTATAAAGTGACTAAATTTAAACTGATGAAACAGTTCTCGCTTTGCCTGGTGGTGTGAGTATGTGTGAGACTCACAGATTTGCATTTGAGCCAAACTTTGGTTTTTGCACAACTGACACACTCAGTTTTGTATTTTATCAGTTTTGAGACTTTTCTATGGTTTTTATGAGTTAATGATATGAACTAACTCCCATAGGAACCATTTGGCATTTTTAGATTTTAATTAAAACATTAAATCTAAAAAAAAATCCATTAGTAATGTACTTAAGCATGGGGTATGCTGTGTTTTATACACCTGCTTCTACATCTTGCACATGGTTGAGTGTTCTAGCATCTTCTAAGTAATACTCCATACACCATGAGCACTTACAAACATGTGTCATCTTTTAAACATCTTGTAAAAGGCAGGTATATTCTGACCTTCTTTGATATACATTTAACTATGGTTATTTTTATTGGCATTTTCCTTTTCAACTAATTCTTGAAAACAGCAGCCCAACTGCACAATGTATATGTATGTATCAGAAATCAAAGAATATTTTTGGCTATCAACTAGCTGAGTAAAGAGTTTGACTGTTTTTATACAAAAACAATTTTATACTCATTTTAACTACTTGCTTACCTAAAAGAAACAAACAAGTAAAAAAAAAATAATAATAATTAAATAAAGAACTTTAGAATAAATAAAAAAGACCGACATTCTGACATTTTCAACGAGGAAGCTAACTTCTGAAAAGAAAGCCCACATGAATATCCTTCATATGGAACAAAGCAAACTTAAATTACATTTCTAAGGTCAAAACATTCTTTGTTCTCCATGCAGATGTTTCCAGAAAACCAAGGGCTTTGAGCAGACCTCTAACCCTATTTGTGATTGTCTCTTCCCTCTATCTGTGATTCTTCAGGACTATGATCTGAGCCAGCTGCAGCAGCCCGATACTCTGGAGCCAGACATGATCAAGCCTGTCGGGATCCGCCGGCTGGACGAGCGACCAATGCACTCCGAGCCCAACTATCCCATCCGCTCGGCTGCACCCCATCCCGGAGACATAGGAGAGTTCATCCACGAGGTACGCCATGTGTCCGCTCCTCCGAAGTCGCGCCATATAAAATGGCTCGATGGCACCAGTGATAAGACTTAATGGTGATTGATTGGTTAATTGGACTAAGGTCCTTTTAGTTTTGTTGATCATTAGCCAGGCTCAGGGATTCAATATCTCATGCTAAAGTCTGTGGATGTGTGCCCTCCTACGCACACGCACACATGCAGACCTCACAGGCTCTAAGCAATGCGACTGCACTCAAAGCAGTGTGAGATTAGCAAGAAACTGCTTAAATCAGGTAATGAATTAAACATTACTGCTAAATGTAATCAGCCTCCCTTAAAAGACAGGCAAGCTTTGTAGACGGCAGCATTTGCCAATCTGTTTGACCAAACTGTGATTTAAAGAAACCCAGCCGTTAGGATTTTTTGCTGTTTTTTTAGCATTCCAACAAAAATTGTCACTTACGAGTTTGGTTTATAGCCGTTTTATGTCTGTAGAAAGATTTGTTTGGACAAGCGACTGAACGTCTATACAGTGTTTAGTCTGTGTTAGCACTCTGCCTGGACAGTGTTATGCCAAGAATAGAACTTTATTTGTATAATATGGCAGGCTCTCAAAACCAAGTGAGCTGCCTACCTAGAGCACATTTTTGGGCACTAGAGGTATTTTAAACATTCAAATTGAATGTGCACTTGGGTGTTCGATTCACTACCAAAATCGGTTGGGCACATGTAAATCAAACATTTGAATTTGTCCATGCCCATAAATGTGACCCTGGATTTTTCCTGGAAATTGAGATTTATACATCATCCAAAAGCCGAATAAATAAGCTTTCCATTGATGTATGGTTAGGATTGGGACAATATTTGGCCGAGATACAACTATTTGAAAATCTGGAATCTGAGGTTGCAAAAATCTAAATATTGGGAAAATTGCCTTTAAAGTGGTCCAAATGAAGTTCTTAGCAATGCATATTACTAATCAAAAATTAAATTTACAAAATATCTTCATGGAACATGATCTTTATTTTTGGCATAAAAGAAAAATCGATCATTTTGACCCATACAATGTCTTGTTGGCTATTGCTACAAATATACCCCAGCGACTTAAGACTGGTTTTGTGGTCCACGGTCACAAATGTTGTACATACCTTCTTGTCTATAGAAAGTTTGTGTCTATCTAAATTTGTGTCCGAAATGCTGCACTTAGTAAGAAAAGCGACCGCAATGACCGTTGAGTGTTCAACACATTGACTTTTTTGGCTAAAGAAGTACACAGTCTTTGTGTTCATTCAAATTTTCAGATTCACCTGCGCACATATATTACAAAACGGAACATAGGACGCACACACTCTTTTTACTTAATGGGTTTCAGTTGTATTGTCACTCCTTCCTCCTTCCTTCCTTCCTCTTCTCACTTTAGTTGTTTCTCATCCAGTGCGCTGACAGAGCGTTCAGTGTTTCATTGTTTAATTGCGCGAGCTCAGACTATGCTTAGCTGTGCCGTTTCCAGAATGCAGCCGCTTATAAATAAACGCTTTAGCCTGTTCCAGAGCCCAGCATCTGTTTGCACGGCGACCCCAATCCTTCTCCGTTTCCCTCTCCTCCCATCTCCCCTCCTCCTCTTTTGTTCCTACTTCTTTTTCTCCATCCCATCCCCCTCTGCGCTTAAACAGCAATACCACATGAGTAATTTAAACAGTTGTACTAGACAACGTTTGAAATGTGTCTATTTTAAAACCACATCCGTTCTCGTCATGTTCCACCAGGGTCTCAAGGCAGCCGACACCGATCCCACGGCCCCTCCGTATGACTCCCTGCTGGTGTTCGACTACGAGGGCAGCGGCTCCACGGCCGGATCGCTCAGCTCTCTTCACTCCTCCAGCAGCGGAGGCGACCAGGACTATGACTACCTCAACGACTGGGGCCCTCGCTTCCGCAAACTCGCCGACATGTACGGAGGCAACGACGACTAGCTTACGCCATCACCGCTGGACCACAGAAAGAGAAGGAGGATCTGGAGGAGGAGGAAAATTAAAAGAAAAAACATCAAAAAAACAGTGTGGCACTTTTTTTTTAATCGCGGGACGTGGACAGTGTGCAGAATCAAAACAATGAAGAAACCAATATACCCTAGAGAGACAGAGAATGAAGACTGAGAAACGAAGAGACAAGAAAGTGGAAGGAAGATCACCATGGCAACAAAACCAGGTCTCTCCGAGGCCCTCTGTTGTAGACGGAGGGGGTCTAATGAAGGAAATCTGCCTAGTTTTGGTTCAGTCCAGGGTTTTTTCGCCCTAAGTTTGAAGGATCATCGGTACAAAACGTATGAAGGAACGCTTAAAGAACGTTAAATGAATGCTAAGTTACACTTGAATCTCACAGTACAGAAGCACTGGGATATTACGTGCCTTTTTGTACATTTTTTTTTTTGGTTTCATTTTTACATTTTCCTTTCTTTTTCGGTCTTTGTTCATTTGATCTGATGATGTTGCTTTTCTGTTCAATGGCTTTGGTGGCTCAGAGTTTTGGAGTGTTTTTTTGTCGTGAGCCTGTTTATAACGTTGATGCTTCTACACGCTTCTGTTTGCGTTTCTCACCGTCACGCTGTTCGTTCACGTCACGTATCAAAACAAAGACTTTGGAAGAGTGAGAGCGTCTACACAGAGAACAGCTTTGTACAGTATGCTAGAAAATAGATTTCAGTTTCTCGTTTTTGTTGCGTTTTCTCTTTTTTTACATATATATTCACCATTTTTCCACCAAAACGTTAACTTATGCAGCCGGTTGCAAAATGGGAGACGAGCGTTATTATTTGGTAGCAGAACTTTTTGTTTTGTTCATTTATTTTTCTCTCTCTCTGCAGTTTTTTTTTGAAGTGATTTAGTATTTTGCAAATGAAAACGTTCTGTTTTTTTTCAAATGTCATCTGCCTTAGTCATCCTGGTATTCTTTCATGCCTGGTATTCTTTCATTTTTTACTCCACTGTAAATTAAATGGTGTGTACATAGTTTTTTGTTTTGTTTCTCCTCTTTTGATGTAGTCTACGAAGAAGAACAGGGCGCGAAGAACTTGTATATGTATAATTTGGACTACAGACAAAAGGATTTTTGCATGTTTTTATCTTTTCCGTATAAAACAGTCTTTCTGAAATTTATTTACACACAAATAAAGAAATGCCCACCTCAATGGAGACTAAAGCGAATAAGTGAGACAGAAGTTTGGTCCAGATACCTGTTGCTTTCATTCCTCCCCTTTCATAATGCATAACATTCCTTTTTGGCTTCGCCCTTTTGGCCCAGTTAATGACCTTCCATTTTCCTCGTTCTCTGATTTCATGGCTTGACGTCCTTTGTCAAGGATTCCGTTTTGACCTTCCGCTTCCTTTGTTCTTCTCTGCTACGTTCTGCATTTCCATTGTCTTCTCCCCCGGGCCACTCTCATGGATCAACTGACGTTCGAGGCCATACTCCTAAATGCACGATCCTTCGGGATCTTCATGTTTGAACTAAACTGTAAAGGTGGACCGAAGCCCTCATCATAACCGTCTCTGCCTGTTAGAGAACCGTGTTGGTGTGTGTGCGCGTGTGTGTATCACTGGATGCCGTCAAAGAGGGCCAATTAAAAGAGCAGGATGGAAGTACGAGGCCAGTCCACTCATGAGGCTCAGCCATAAGATGATTAACAGCTTTTTAATGAACGATGGCTGTCCTGAGTTCTGTGGGCTCTGTTTGCAATTACTTGTTGATATTATGACCCATTGCAGCCCAAATGACCAATAAAAGTCTAATTTTGGAAATGTTGATATGTTGGTTTTCTTTTGCTACATTGGTGTTTTAGCTCTGTTCCAAAACCTAGCAAGTCCCTAGGTAGTCAGTTGGCTTCTAAGGCAGGAACCAAAGCATCATGGGACCTCACTAGTGACCAATTTAGACAAGCAAATCACAAATAGCGCTCCACATGGGAGACTCGCAATTGATTTAAATAGTTGATGTTAGTATGTTGCTGAGCTAAAAGCTTTCTTAATAAATTTCAGCCTATAATCATAAAAATGTGTGATGCATTGAAATTTCAGCACACAATAATTCAGCTGAAACAGCAAAAAAAAATAAAAAATCAGTTTTATCTGAAACTGCAATAAAGTAAAATAATATAAATTTGTTGGTCTCAGCTGAAATGATAAATTAGTGCGGTTTAACATTTATTACAATTTGTTTGACTGAAATATAACTAATATAACTAAAATATCAATGAAATATATTTTTACTACAACTGCTTTAAATTATCGCCTGAGAACATTATACACTGAACAACGAACCAAACTGATAACAAAAATAAATACATTAATTTACATGTAAAATAATACATTTTTCATTACACAGAACATTTTTTCAGTATTGAATAAAATACTAATCTATAAATAACATTTCTCTTGCCTTATCCACCATTTTGAAATTATTTTTCGCAGTGCATTATGGGATCCCCTACTGCTGCCTGTGGATAAAATTAGGTATCTTAATTAACTAGCCGACATTTTGAACACCCTTTGTGTCTGAAGTGTGTCTGTGATGCCCTAAAATGCTGCCTACGTATGCAGCTCACAAGGTTTTGGAATGAGATAATTGTATATATGCATGCTAAATGGGCTCCATTAAATGGAAAAAGGAAATGCCGCTGCATACCTTGACCTTAAAAGTGATTACTGGCAGCTGGGTCATTATCTGGGTCTGTGCATGCCTGCCTCCATCATTTGAGTCAGTCTACAGTCCACACACACACCAACTTGTGTTTTTCTGTACTCCCTTCAGGGCTATCCTTTGCTCCGCCTTCTCTATCTAACGTTCTCCGGGGACTAAGATTATTGTGCCAACATCAAAGCCTGGCCTCCCCATGTCCCATTGTGTGTGACAGAGAATGAGAGAGCTAAAAAGTGGAAGTCTTGTCGCTTAAGGTCACATGAAGGATGGGGAATAAGCTTTTCTCTGTGCTGCTATCTCCTTCATTCCACACTCTCTACGTACAGTATATATGTACATATAAAACTCCTTCCTGTGTTTTATATTTAGAGTTTCCTATTTCCTTTTTATACTCCATGTTCTATCCCCCTCTTTCTCTGTCCTTTGTTTCAATTTTTTTGTGCTTGGTTTTGTCAGTAATGGTCTGGGCAGTCCAGTGGAACACTTGATCCTTTGTTACACCAAAGGGGTACGTGTGTGTGTGTGTGTGTGTGTGTGTGTGTGTGTGTGTGTGTGTGTGTGTGTGTGAATAATAGACAGAAGGAAAGGCAGTGAGTGCAGCAGGGATTTACTAGGAAAGAGGTTTAAAATTTGAGGATGAGATAGGCCTATACATTTATGTTTGTATGTTTACATACCCACTGTAGGAGAATTTTTATCTTTTTGTTTGGACGTTTTAAGTAAGAGGAATCATACAAAAAAAATTCTAAATTGAAGTAGGCCTACTGCTCTAAGGAACTTATTTGACATAACAGATATATTCAGATACACCACAAACTTTACATATACCCTTGGTAGGCCTATTATTATTTTGTCTTATAAATATATGTTAAGCAGCTTCTTCTGGGCAGTACATTTTTATGCAGTTTTCTTTCTTTTTTTTTTTACAGATTGCAGATGTCTACAAAAATGTCTTTAGTGGACAGGCTTAGCCCACGCCTCTGCAGATGCATAGGGAGCCATCCTTTGATTAAATACTTAAATATTATAGGCCTACTTGTATGTTAAACATAAATTTATGTTGTGAAATTTTAGATCTGTAAAGAATTACATTAAATTTACATTTTATTTTTTTTAATCAGAGATCTTTTTTTAATCAATCAAGTCTTAGAACAGTTTACAAAAAAAATGCGGAAGTCATGACGATTTGTATCTTTGTTCTTAAGTTAGCAGAGTAAGCTATTCTTTGTTGCATGATTTACTCATTTTATCTGCAATACTTGTTACTTATGAATTATAGAGCAAAGTACTGCTATGAATGAGTTTACTTCATAAAAATTACGTGAATGACAAAAAAAAAAAAAAGTAATCAAAATTCGAGGCTATGCCCCGGAAGCCCATACCTAGCACCGCCCACAAAACTTGTCAGTGAGTGAATGAAGTGTCGATTCAGTTGATGAACCGCTGTGATCGATTCAGTTCAGAAAATAAGTCATTACACTAATTTAAACAGGTAAGTCGACGTTTGAACAATTAAATAAATGTGTCATCACGGGAATCAGGTTATACAGACTCATAAAAGTGATCGTCTCGAGAGTTGGGTCAGGATTCCCTAATTGATTCATTAATAAGGTCGGCTCATTAGAGTAATGTGTACGTAAATCGAACTACACTATTCAGCGCGTAAAATATGTACGCGTACAGCCCCCGAGGACGACACAACAGTAAGTCGTTTCTTGAGATTATTTTGCGGTAGATGGTGTTTTCTGTACCACACTGTATACAGACTACGAATACTCTCATTCACAACACAACACAACATAAATAGGCTATGGTTTATTTTAGCGTGGTGCTGAAAATCAGTGCAGGAACACTCTTTTATGTTCTTTCCTATTTTTAACCAAGTGGGTTAGCCATCCTACAAGGGGATTCTGCAAGGGGTATGTAAATTTATGAGCACAACTGTATATTTGTACAAAAGGACCAGTAAAGGGAAAGGGAGGACTGCATATGTAAGGGAAAGAGTGTGTGAAGGGGAGTTTGAGTTTGAGGCTCTAAAAATAGGACTTAGTGCTGGCTGGAGGATGAAGATGACATTGATCAACTGATACAGGGAGAACAACTCTCACCCCCCCATCTCACTCTCTCTCTCTCTTTCTCTTTCTCTCTGTTTCTTTCCCGAGGTCTTAACTCTGCCTTTTACATTCCTGCTTTGCCATTGCTGTCAGGGTCAAACTCACTCCCACACAATTGTGAGTGTGTGCATTTGAGTATGAGTTTGCGTGTGTATGACTCAGTTTTTCCTTTATGCTGTAATCCAAACTAAAATGTTTGTTTATGATTCATTGTGAAAGGCAAAATTAACAATCTCAAAAGGTTAATCAAAGTTTTGTTATCATTTACTCACTCTTATGTGGTTTCAAAACATATGAATTTCTTTTTGTAGAGCACAAAACTGTATTTTGTTGTCAAACCTGGTGTAACCCATCAAAGAGGGAAAATGTTCTGTCACAAATCCAACACCCTCTCAAAGCACACTCCCAACACACTCTTCCAACACTAATCCATTTTTGTGAAAATCCCAACAAACTCTTCCAACACAAATCCCAAAACACTATCAGTTCATGTGTTATTTTATGTTTTGGTGAACTTGTGGTGAATTCACATAAATTTGTACAATCTCAGTTTTCATATGATCTGCTTACACCCCAAACATACAAATCACCACTTTGTAAAATAGTTAGCAAAAACACTATCTCTCTTTTTTCAGACAAACTTGACATATGGCTCCAAAATACTTAAAATATAATACATGAGTCACGTGGATTATTTTAATGATTGTATGCATTTTTGTACCTTGACAACCCCAGTCTCCATTCACTTTTATTAAAAATGTTGTGCAAGATTGGTGTTGAAACAATTTTCACCCAAAAAATGCTAGTACAATTTCACAAATAATAACAAAGAGTCATCATGTAACAAAATAATAAAAATGCTGGTTGAATTAGGAGGGTAGCATGTTTGGTGAGTAGGATTGAGCACTCCCACATATCTACTACATTAATGAACCAGATTAATTTGAAACATCCAGTCCAGAACTGATGTGTAGATTCATAATGTACTAGAAATCATAATGTACCCTTCATTTTGGGATTCAAATCTTATTACATTTGTGGATATCAGCATAGATGTTACTTCCCCATGCTCGGACATTCAAGATCACATGACAAAGGGAATGATGCAGGACGTTACTTTGGCTTGTTGTCCACAGAAATGGCCTGAAGAGTCAACAAGAGCTTCTCTCTCCCTGTCTGTACTGATGTGAGTGGACATGAGAGGGAGATCGGGCCAGCTATATCATTGTACTGACAGGGTCTGTCCACAGCTCTGGGGAAGAGAGAGTCATTCACATAATGCATTTGGTCCCGTTTTGGATGTAGTCTGCTAAAATGCCAAGTAAATCAGAGCACTTTGCCATGCTGTGTCACAAAAAGAGGCTACATTAGACAAATGTCCTCTGATGATATATCATACCGCCTGTTGTCAGGTGGTTTAGGTGCTTCTTGAAATCAGTCTTTCATCAGAATATCTTAAACCGCATGCTTGTGGACACTGGAAGGAAAATGACAAATGAGATTTCTTTTGTTTTTCTCCTCAAGGAATAGTTTACAAAAATGAAAATTTGCTCACCCTCCAGCCATCCAAGACATAGATGAGATTGTTTCTTCTAAGGAACAGATTTAGAGAAATTTAGCATTACATTACTCGCTCACCGGTGGATCCTCTGCAGTGAATGGGTGCCGTCAGAATGAGAGTCCAAACAGCTGATAAAAACACCACAATAATTCACATGACTCCAGTCCATCAATTAACATCTCTGGCTAAAATGAGTCCTCTATCCATAACATTGCTGTCTCCAGTGAAAAGTCTGAATTAGGAGAGAAATATGCACAGATTAAGCACTGAAACAGTCCAAAACAGTTCTAAAAAACATGTCAGTGGATTTTGAGGTCAGAGGATGACAGTTTACTCACTGGAGGAAGCATTATTATGGTGTATGGACTAAATTAACAACTTAATGATGAATTTTCTTACTTTACAAGACATGAACTGGGGTCCGTTCTTTGTACGTCGCTAACTCAGTTAGCTGGATTTGATTGTTGACGATTTCGCTTGATCTTGGATCATTTGGTTCTTTGAACTTGCTGTCATAACTTAGACTTGCTGTCATAGCAACAGGTCCTTCAGCTTAAACCTGCTTGGGAGCAGGTTTATTTTATGTAAACAGGATTAGATTGCATCTTTTTAAGCAGAATTGATACTTAAAATCTGTCCTAGCCACCGCTACTTTATTACAAGAGTACCCTACTGGTCCAGGGACCAAATATAAAATAATAATAATTTAAAAAATGAATTTGAAAATAATATAATTATGTTGTGTAGTCTATAATACTATAGACACAGCCAGTTTTACTCATTGAAAGATTTATTAGTGATGAAATAATTACTTTATAATTGTATTGGAGACTAATGGTGCGTTCACACCAGAAGCGCATGAAGCTTTAAGCGCGAGTGATTTACATGTTAAGTCAATGCAAAGACGCGAATAGACATCCTGCGGCGCAAATTGAGTGTTTCGGGCGAGTTGAAATCTTTGGCGAATATTCGTTAACCAATCAGGAGCTTGCTCTAGTAGTGATGTGATTACGACGTAGCAAGCGGAGACAGAAATCCGAGACAACAATGGAGGACTAAATCATCGTCGCTGTATGTGGATAGCCGGAGCTGTACGATATCATCGTACTTTTACAGAAACAGCAATAAAAAGGATATTGCTTGGAAGAAAGTGAGTGAGGAGGTCGGACAATCTGGTAAGTTGTAAAAAAAAACGCTCTTTACTCAATTTGAGCTATACATACATATATATATATATATATATATATATATATATATACATATTGAGTTGATGTGTTTATTCAGAGGAAGTGTGCAGAAAGAAGTGGAAGAGTCAACAAAATCCATGTCAGCCATTTCGCTGTTTCGTCTGTTGTGAAGTGAGTTTCAGGCGCGAATGAAGCGAGTAAACTCAAAATGTTCAAGCGTCCAACTACGCGCGAACAGCGCGATTTATTTGCGCAAGTCGCGTCTGGTGTGAACGCACAGTAACACACATGCTATAAAGTTAATCTGAATCGGTGGTGACAGCTATTATGGGAGTGGCTTGATGGAGCGCGGAGATGCATATAACTGGATCTCTAAGAAACTTTAATTAATGCGGTCACATAAGAAATTTGCTTCAAAGATAAAATTAAATGAATTGCTAATTTCAAAAATTGAAATAAAAATGTAAAGCCTGTACAAATGCTAGAAATCATGAATATAAATAATTGGGATTATTTACAAATAAATTAAAAACAGTGCACATTTCATTTATCTATTATAACATTTATGTAGTTTTGTTCGGTTGGCTGTTTCCTTATAAAAGTCCAAAAATTTGTCAAGTCTTTCGTCAGGTGTTTTTTTTTTAATGATATGATGTCATTACGTTGCTGTCTTGCCACCAGCCAATCGGTGCATTGCTGATCGTGGTTTCGAGTATCGATACATCTGCCCTTTTCGGGGAACACGAGAACGCGCAGTAATCTTACACAATTTAATCCAGATATTTTAATCTAATACGCAAATTCGTTTGAAGAACCAAATTAGCCAGATATCAGTTATCAAGATTAGACGATCTGGAATCTTTCAAATAATCTCAGATGTAATAAGCGATGTACGAAGAACGGGCCCCTGGAGTCATGTTGACCCCACAATCTGTGATGTGATCTCAAACAGTGCTCAGGTTTTGTGAGATACTGAATTCTTTAATCAAAATTTAGGTTTCAGTATGAACTCGGATGTTTCTCTTGATAGTTTTGGAAGACATTTTTTAAGACAATTATCTATCTTTATACTCATATTGTATGTCAAAATTGTCTCATATGTGTCTTTTTAATCCTCATAAAGAATTTCAGAGAAGCATTTAAAAACTGAAAACCGCATTACGCTTTACTGAGCTATTAAAGAGCTTCTGAGCAGTATAAAATTTTACTCTCCGTAACCACATCACGCATATAAATGTGTGTGTGAACAGCTGAATAATTTTATGGCGTGTGCATGTTACAGCAAACTGCTGGGTCGGGAAATGTGGCTTACTGCTCATAATGATATAATCCAGCAATGGAAGCATTACATTAAGCAGACCCAAAGCAAGTGAAAGGAAAGAAAGCAGACCTACATCAAACTAGCAAGCGGAAATAAAGGCCTTGTGTCTGTGAATACTCCTGGAGAATAATGGACTTTTATAAAGGGATATACCACGGTACAAAAGCATGAATACCGCTTTACACCTCTAAAGCCAGATTCTGCTTTCGGACAAGAAAGATTCCCAGATGCTATTATTCCAGCTGAGGTGAAGACAGTGTTTTGAAGAGCATATTTGTGGTTCTACACATTTCACAGTGCTTGTTTGTCTGTGTGTTTGAATAATTCAGCCAGAGATGCTTAATGTGCGCTGGTGCCCACGCCTAGTGCCTTTTTCCTCTCATTTCTCCGCTTTAGCTAAGAAATGGTCTCTTTTCATTACCTATGACATGTCTTTTTCTCTGTTCCTTGGTTGTTTTCCTCTTCTCTGTCCTACTCTGTTAACCTTCTTTATATTACTACACTCTTTAAAGCTGTACTCTGTTTGCTTTCTTAATGCACATTCTTGGTTTTATTGTAAACAGCTTATCAGTGTATGTCAAAAATTTTATATTTGTAGCATTTGATTAGGTCATGTCAGGAGGAATCAAATATTTCATAATATTTTGACATACACTACAGTTCTACACTACACTAAAACTGTATAATGTTAAAAATTTGATGTTACTGAAAAAATCCTGAAAAAATTTTCATACCCATCCTGAAAAATCAGTTTCCACAAAAATATTAAGCAGCACAATATTGATAAGAAATTTTCTTTGAGCAGCAAACCAGCTAATTGATTTTGCCATCACAGAAATAAATTACAAATATTAAAACTTTTTCCAAAATTGTTGCTCTATAATCGACGTGTTGCCTGTTTCTGTCCGTATTCAATATAAAATTGGTCTGTTAACCTTTTAAATGCTTATAAATAAAATTATATAGTAAAATAAAGTATAAGAATATTACTATTATTAGTGTAAGTGGGCTTTTTGTTATAAAAACATACAATGTTTCAGAACCCAAAAATCCCTCTCCAGGGATCATTATTGGACCATTATTGTTTTCGCTTTGCAAAAAAAAAAAAAAAATGTTTGAAATTGCCCACATTGTGATTTCATTTGAATATATTTGTCCTCACAACATAACGTAAATGTTGTGATGACTCTATCATGAAAGCATAGAAAGTCTATAAATTATAAATACAGTATCTCACAGGAGTATACCCCTCACATTTTTGTAAATATTTTATTATATCTTTTCATGTGACAACACTGAAGAAATGACACTTTGCTACAATGTAAAGTAGTGAGTGTACAGCTTGTATAACAGTGTAAATTTGCTGTCCCCTCAAAATAACTCAACACACAGCCATTAATGTCTAAACTGCTGGCCACAAAAGTGAGTAGTGATGCTCAATAGGGTTTAGGTCTGGAGACATGCTTGGCCAGTCCATCACCTTTACCCTCAGCTTCTTTAGCAAGGTTGTGGGGTCGTTATCATGTTGGAATACTGCCCTGCGGCCCAGTCTCCGAAGGGAGGGGATCATGCTCTGCTTCAGTATGTCACAGTACATGTTGGCATTCACGGTTCCCTCAATGAACTGTAGCTCCCCAGTGCCGGCAGCACTCATGCAGCCCCAGACCATGACACTCCCACCACCATGCTTGACTGTAGGCAAGCCACGCTTGTCTTTGTACTCCTCACCTTGTTGCCGCCACACACGCTTGACACCATCTGAACCAATTAAGTTTATCTTGGTCTCATCAGACCACAGGACATGGTTCCAGTAATCCATGTCCTTAGTCTGCTTTTCTTCAGCAAACGGTTTGTGGGCTTCCTTGTGCATCATCTTTAGAAGAGGCTTCCTTCTGGGACGACAGCCATGCAGACCAATTTGATGCAGTGTGCGGCGTATGGTCTGAGCACTGACAGGCTGACCTCCCACCCCTTCAACGTCTGCAGCAATGCTGGCAGCACTCATACGTCTATTTCCCAAACACAACCTCTGGATATGATGCTGAGCACATGCACTCAACTTCTTTGGTCGACCATGGCGAGGCCTGTTCTGAGTGGAACCTGTCCTGTCAAACAGCTGTATGGTCTTGGCCACCGTGCTACAGCTCAGTTTCAGGGTCTTGCCAATCTTCTTATAGCCTACTCCATCTTTATGTAGAGCAACAATTCTTTTTTTCAGATCCTCAGAGAGTTCTTTGCCATGAGGTGCCATGTTGAACTTCCAGTGACCAGTATGGGAGAGTGAGAGCGATAACACCAAATTTAACACACCTGCTCCCCATTCACACCTGAGACCTTGTTACACTAACGAGTCACATGACACCGGGGAGAGAAAATGGCTAATTGGGCCCAATTTGGACATTTTCACTTAGGGGTGTACTCACTTTTGTGGCCAGAGGTTTAGACATTAATGGCTGTGTGTTGAGTTATTTTGAGGGGACAGCAAATTTACACTGTTATACAAGCTGTACACTCACTACTTTACTTGTAGCAAAGTGTAATTTCTTCAGTGTTGTCACATGAAAAGATATAATAAAATATTTACAAAAATGTGAGGGGTGTACTCACTTCTGTGAGATACTGTATATATTTAAGGAATACTGGTTTGACTTTGTTGACATCAGTTCCATGTGCATAAGCAAGGGGCTGTTGATAATTTCCAATGCAAAATTGTTAACCATCATTGCAGTGGCAGTTTACATTGATGTCTTAAAGTCAGTATGAAATGAAATTTAATCTATTTTCTAAATGCATGTTATCTTATTGTGAATTGTTCATTGACGCATTTATTTTTTGATAAAATGTCATAACTCAATATTCTTTCTGATGACGTAGGCAAGACTATTTCTATCATTTTGTTTGTTAAACCCCACCACTAGCAATCGATGTTAAGCTTGCATTCTGATCTGCCTCCATCCAATCAACAGCTGATGGATAGAACCAAGTCCCCAACCTACATGTTTACCTTTTCTGATATTCTTTCACTCAGATGTACATCACAATATGGGAGAAAATACCTGTTGCTGCTTTCATTTGATCGTGACTTTAAAGGGCAGGTGGCCCCAAAATGCATTTATTTATTTTTTTTCTGTGACACCACTTGAAAAGATAGTTGACCCAAAAATGAAATTTGTCATTTACTCACCCTCCGCTTGTTTCAAACCTGTATGAGTTTCTTTCTTCTGTTAAACACAAAAGAAGATATTTTGAAGAATGTTGGTAACCAACATCCAACAGTAGCCATTGACTTCCATAGTATTTTTCCAAAGTCAATGGCTACTGTCAACTAGCTGAATAGCCAACCCAAGAAGTCAAGGTTTAGCTAGAGAGCATGTGTTTGTTAGCCTCTGTTGGCTATAACAGCTCCATAATGTTATGTAAAGCCCACCATCCCACATAACATTTTTTATTTTTTATTTTTTTCATGTTGGCTATGCTTTTTCTTTCAGCAATTCCTATTTATGTAGAACCAAAAAGAGAATCTAAATATCTTTTTTGAACTGCTAAATGCCTGAACAGTTAATGAAAATGCATGGCTTTATGAAAATCTCACACACAACCATTTTCCTTTTTCTTCATCCTTCATTTCAAGGTACAATAGTGCCCAGTAAAGCCTGGCTGTAATGTGTGTGTGTGTGTGTGTGTGTGTGTGTGTGCGTGTGTGTGTGTGTGTGTGTGTGTGTGTGTGTGCCTGCGTGTGTGTGTGTGTGTGTGTGTGTGTGTGTGTCTCTCTCTCTTTCTCTATTAGAGTATAGCCTCTAGTCATGTTATCTATAGCGTTATTCCACTGAGATACGGGGGAGGAGGGTCTTAATGCTCCAACATTACATTACAATCACTGTTACAGTTTTCTTCTGTCTGGATTTGTGTGCCTATGTGCGTTTATGGGTTTATACGCAGTGTGTTTGTTGCTTTCATTCCACCCTGTCTTCTATAAAAGCCTCTAGCTACAGCAAAACTACAGGTTCAGGACTGAAACACTCTCTAGACATGGACACATTCAGTCCCACCCTGAAGCTTGTCACAGACGATGAAAGACAGAAATGAGCAAAAAAATGAAGCAAGCCAGCTACACGTCAGGACATTGAATATTTAATACTTCAATACAGACCAGTGCGACTATCTAATAACTCTTTTAATTAGCGCTGGTTAATAGAATTTGCTTTCTCGATGTTTCATTGTCTATCTCCCGCTCCCTTCTCTTTTCTATTTCATTCACACTATCCATCTCTGTTCTCTCGTTGCCCCCAGGGGTTTTCTCTCTTTTTGATTGTGGGCTTTGGAAAACTGGGATTTGAGTTAGAAGACAATGAAGTTGGACTCCATCTTGCAGCAAATCCCTGAGGGTAGTTGGTGGACCATGCATTATGGAGCATACCTTCACTTCTCTGCACCGCTAGTTTTAGCATCACTCGCTCGCCTTCCACTGCTGCACCAACAGTCACTCGCACAAGTTCACACATCACCAACCAAAATGAAATTAGGGGCGTTTGGGTGGGCTTTTAAACAAATGGGCGGGCCTACAGGCAAATTGGTGTAGGAGTTCATAGAGGAATAATTGCATGTTTCTATTAGTACAGCGTAACATTTAGAAGCACATTGACAAATGAAGTATAAATCCAGTCAGGACATTATATGGTTTGTCTATGCTCTCAACACGGCCTTGGGTGTTTTCACAAGAATAGAACATAAAGGACATTCATGTAAGAAATGCTCACATTCTGTACTAACCAGCCATGACATGGGAATTCTATTTTTTGAATGGTTTTTATTTCTGTTACTTCATGGCTGACAGCTCAATGATTAGCTCCAGTGCATGTTTTTTTTTTTTTTTATTGTATAAAAAATGGTTTGAATTCATATGTCATTCTTGTGGGAGCCATAATGAAAGCAACAGTTAATTAGATCTTAATAAACTTAAAGAATGAAACGGTGAACTCTGTGGACAAACCAGTGTTCTATGGCAAACATTGTATCAGTCACCAAGTATTTGTTCTAAATGTTAAAATCGTTTAATTTTCATAAATTTGATTATGCACTTACCCAGTTTGTTTCATGTTTGATACAGCAGCCCACATACTCTCTGATCTGATGGGCTGCTGTTCTATATATGTAAACCCTTAAATCAAGCTTGTTATTTTTTTGTCCATTACTAAAATGTTACAAATTACATTTTATGTTCTGTAGTATATTACATTTTAAAAGTATCCATCCCAACTGCAAGGTTGCTGTCTACACTATTGTTCAAAAGTTTGGGATTGGTTAGATTATATTTCTGAAACAAGTCATTTGTGCTGAACAAGGCTGCATTTATTTGAACAAAAAATACAGTAAAAACGGTAATAATGTGAAATGTTATTACAATTTAAAAGAACTGTTTTCTATTTTAATATGTTATAACATGTCATTTTATTCTTGTGATGAAAAGCTGAATTTTCAGCATCATTAATCTTCAATGTCGCATGATCCTTCAGAAATAATTCTAATAAACTGATTTTGGTGCTCAAGAAACATGTCTTAGTAAATACTTCTATTTCCTGTCTATTTATCAGTCACTTGATCAATTTAATGTGTCCTTGCTGAATAAAAGTATTAATTTATTATTAATACTTCCAAAAAATGTCAAAAAATAAAATTCTTACTGGCCCCAAAATTTTGAAGGGTAGTGTATATGAAGCACACTAAATCGGTCACTTGTGGGATGCTGTCTTAGAAGGCAGCTGCTTGTGTTTTGAAAGAATGCTAGGCTTCCCACTCTGATCCGTACACAGTGTAGTGACTACTAGGTTTGAAACACCGTCTTGACACTAATCTAGATCATTACATAAGCTGATGTATTGTTTTGTGGTAATGTGAAACACCATTTGCCGGAGTGTTGGGGGTTGGAGCTCAGAGTGTGATTATGGGAGATCTGGCTGTGGGGAGAATACAGCAGAGGATCTCCTGCTGGGAGACAGTATGTCTGAAGAGCACAACAGGAGCCCGGGGGCTAGACACGGATGATAGGTTTAATGGTACGTCTGTGCATTAACGTCACAATATGCTACTCAAACTCGCTTCTGTCTAATTGCCTGATGTTTGATACTTCTAAATGTCCTAATTTCTGAAATTAGCCACTGTTGCTTGTTTTGTTCCTCATATTTTTTGTAGTTTGCAGCGTGTGTGTGCTGTCTTACCTGACCATCTGGAGAGTATCCTCCCTGACCCAGCAGCCATCTGGGTCCAGTCCAGGAATCACGTCCGTTCTGCTACCATCTGACGCACCACACACACAAAATCTCACAGTGGGGAGAAAAGTTTCAGACTCATTTGCTTGATATCCTGATGACTTATTGGAGTGACTAAGTGGATGTCAATATATGCTTATGTGAGCATGTGGGTGAGTTTGTGCATCTAAAGTGCTTAAAGCGCACAACCCTGATGTGGTGGAAGTGTTTATCACGCATAAGCCGTATTTGGACGGGACTAGTTTTCCCTGAGGAGGTCAGGTAAAAAAAAAACCACAGCCTTGGTAAAAATTACAGAGCTAATTACAGAACGTTTTTCAGCTAACTCGGGGGTTCCTCGAAGAAATCTTAATTAATTCCTTCAGTTAATTATATTCATAATACTATAATTATATTGCAAATAAATTATTTCAATTGTTTTCGTGATGCACACATCCAGAGCACTTGACCTTCCAAAGCACCCACTTACAGACAACAAACACTCTTGGTAATAAAAACTGAATTCCTGAATAGCATAGTTACATATTACTCTTATTATTTTTGCCATCGCATCTTTTATATAGTGTTTCTTCAACAATCTTCTACACTATTGTACCTTTGGTTTAATAATGTCCAGTAGTATATATTCATACTTGCACATTTCTTTCTCTCTTTTATTATTTTATTTTTTTTATGAAATAGCTGCATTTTATATATATTCTTGTGTGTGTGTGTGTGTATATATATATATATATATATATATATATATATATATATATATATATATATATATATATATATATATATATATGATATTTGTAATAAATGATTTATCCTGTCATGTTTTATATTTAATAACTTATCAACATGTCCATGACATCTCAAATTATGTTTTATTTTTAATAACGTTCTGTGGAGGTAATGATGGTGACAGATTATATTTTTACGGATTGTTGCAGTCTTTATAATAAATGATTTATCCTGTCATCTCAAATTTTTTTATTTTTTTTATTTAATAGCTTTCTGTGGAGGAATTTTTAACATGGAAAAAAAAACCTTTGCCTTTTTAATTGCATGGCTAGCATATCCTGTTATTTTAATTTTTTTATTATTATTACTTTTTTTTTTTTAATTCATTGCTTATTTTCAGATGCTTTATTGTGGGCTGATTTGTTTGGTGTGGTAAATTACGGTAAACAAATGTTGGACAATTTTTTATTTATTTTAAGAAAGATCAGAAGAAGTGATATTCACATGACAATCATTAAAATATTTGATGTATTTCACAATATTTTTACTCGCCTAATAATTCCTAGTTGTTCAACCATGATTTAAGATTAACAGTCTCAGATAATGGTAAAATAGTAAACATGGTATAAATGAATTATGAAGCTATGAAAAACTTTTCAAGATTCACTAAAGCCACCATGAAATCAAAACTGACAGTTCTTATTTTCTTTCAATGGAATGTTGCGGTGTTTATTATAAATGATTTATCCATGCACATCATCATTTTTCATTATTTTCATGCCAAGTTTAATGTGACCTTCATATAACATAGTTGAACAATGTTTAGAAAGTTGAAGAAATGCCAAATTACAGAGATCCCTTTCCAGTTTGATTCAGTACATGATGTCCTTTATAAATAAATTGTAACTCTAACGTCTTTGAAAAAAAACCGAATCATGTTCTAGTGCTTGTAGTGCATGTGCTCATCTTGTGTAACCTCCTCTAAGGTCGCTGTGACCACGGGCGCTCTTGCCTTCTGTTTCCAAACCCTGACCGGCGTGCCGGTTCTCTAATCAGCAGAGTTAAAGATAAAAGTATCTCCAATGGGACTGCATGTATCTCATTATTAAAAAAGCATTTTGAAAGTTCCTATCCTGCCCCACAGCGCAAACTGTTATTCAAATGAGATGGGTTTGACCTTTGTCACGCAAACTGCTGTCCTGAAAGCGCATGTGCTCTGGGGGCATTCAGATCCTTCCACATTTGCTATGCTGGCCCGAGGAAAGCTTGGTCAATGCCGGCTTTCATCTCAGTTCCTTTTAAAAGACTGTAAATATTGAGCTCCCAAAAGAGGTATAGTGCCTGGTTTCTGTTTTATTACAGAGATCCCGCACGCACACACAAAAAGAAAACACGATACATTTGGATCCATCATTTGAAAATAGCCCGTAATGTATAAACATGTTGGCATGCAGAAGGTTATGTTTTAATGATTGCCTCTGTTAACGGCAGCGTTCACGAGTAATTGGTTCTAGCAGAAGACGCTAACCTTTTCAGAGAACAAATAAGATTGCGAGAAAGCGGGATGCGCTGATCTGTGTGTGTATGACTGTGTAACCCCTTGCTACACGCGAGCAGAGTTATAAAAACAATTGGAAATATGCATCAGGGAACGCTAACCTCAGACAAGCACTCTTGCATTAGCTTCTCGACCACTGGAGAGAGCATTGATTGCTGCCACAAAAACTAATTAAAGAAGCATTTGCTGTGCATTCCCTAATCAGGGGAAAACTTTTTAAGAGAGCAGCTTTGCATGTCATTAGCTTCCATAAGAGAAACCCTTGCGAGAGGCTAATTGAACACAGTTGCCTGTGAGCAGACACTGCTACGACTGCGCTGGTGTTATTGAGAGATTTTAGCTTTAGCATTTATTTAGCCAGTGAAGGGGAATAAAGCTGCAGGAGACTGAAATCATCATGGGATGAGCGCTAATAACCAGGCCTTTGCATCTAGCTAATGGGCACCACGCACCAAACATACACTTATATGAGCACAATGCCTGACTAGCGCAATCGCACAATCGGTCACACACAGATGAATAAATATAATTTCATCTAAAATTGCACATAATCCTCTTGAATAAACAAGCAGCAACACAGCAGGGCTTTAAAGAAAATTGGCAAGCTGTTCAAGCTAGCAGTAGCATAACTATGCAGCATTAGCAAAACACAGCTAACAGGCTACTATTAGCACTATTTTCAACCTAGGCTCATTGGATAAACATGGTTCTACCTACATTTTTGAAAAACTTAAATGTACCTGTATGTAAAATGTATTTGGATATTACATCTACCTGTACTCTATTGTTCTGTCCCGAATATACCTCAAAGACTCCCTTAACTTGATCCTGCAGTTCAATCAATGTAATAACATATCTACTTAATTATTTACCAAATATTCCCTGCTAAAAAAAAAACAATAGAAGCCCAATAGAAACCATCACAGAAATTGGTTTGGTTTCCATTAAATGGTTTCCATTAAAATACCATTATAAACCATTAGCTTTTTCCAGTAAAACCATTACAAAATTCCTTTTTGTAGTGTGTTTTGGGCATTTTTCCAATAGGATTTAACATCCCACCAATAGAATCAATCACATTCCAGTAGACACCATTATAGTTTCCATTAAAACCAATACAATTCCCATTATAACCATTAAAACCATTACATTTTCTATTGTGTTTTGGGCAGGGTTCTATTGTTTTGTTTTGTTTTTCAGCAGGGGTTTGGCTGTATATCCAGAGGAGAAATGGCCCCATTTGAGGTTCTCCAAAGGTTTTTTTTTTTTTTTTTCTCTCTTCTCTCCATTATCCAAACATGGAGTTTTTTGTTCCTTGCCTCATTCGCCGTTGGCTTACACACTAGCAGACTAAAAATATCATGTGCTGTGTACAAAGTGTTATATATTATGCAATGACTACTTTCAATTAACTCCTCCGTTACAATGATAAGGGGTGGGTGATGTGATCAACATTTTTTATATTTTATTGAATTATTAATTTATGTGGTAATTTGAGATTTTATGATTTTATAAAATTTTAGAGGTTTTGTTAAATTCATAACATTTTGACAAGCTTCATTACTATTTGGTGGTGTGTACCACTATATCTATATATATATATTATATAATATGACAGTGTTAAATTATGCAACTACTGTAAGTAGAATACATTTAGTACACTCACGTTAAAGGGGTCATGACATGAGAAATCAAATTTGACTTGATCTTTTGGCATATAAGAGGTCCTTGTACCATTAAAGCATACTGCAAGTTTCATAGCTTTAAAGTCCTCCTCATTATAAACAAAGCATTTATTTTATCAAGCTCCAAAAATGGCTTATTTGGATCTGAGGTGCAAGATGACATCACCTGGGTGCAGTTTGTTTCATAAACGGTTGCATAAATCTAGAGGCAGCAAGATTAATTTTTAATGAGCCAAAAAGAATGCATCTCACACCTTGGTTTATCAATTTGCACTGGCTACCAATAGCTGCTCGCATAAAATTCAAGGCATTAATGTTTGCCTACAAAACCACCACTGGCTCTGCACCCCTTTACCTAAATTCATTACTTCAGACTTATGTGCCTCTAGAAGCTTACATTCTGCAAGTAAATGTTGCTTTTTTGTGCCATCCCAAAGAGGCACAAAATCACTTTCACAGACTTTTAAATTAAATGTTCCCTCCTGGTAGAATGACCTGCCCAACTCAATCCGAGCAGCTGAGTCCTTAGCAATCTTCAAGAATCAGCTAAAAACACATCTCTTCCATCTTTATTTGACCCTCTAACTCTAGCTCTCTCTATTCTAATTCTATTCTTAAAAAAAAAAAAAAAATTGTATTATATCTATTTGTTTTCTTTTTATTTATTATACAATTAACAAAAGCAAAATAAGGCCTCTAACACTAGCTTGAAAAAAAAAAAAAACCTTGCTACGTGTACTGCGTTAAGCTAACTGAGACTTGTTATAGCCCTTATCATTGCTCTTTTGTTGATTTTGATTGCTTCCATTGTCCTCATTTGTAAGTCGCTTTGGATAAAAGCGTCTCCTAAATGTAAATGTATTTCTGTCACGACAACTCTCGGAGGGATTGGCACGGTATTGTACGTGACAATGTTAATGTATTTGGTCTTGACGGAATAGATCTGCTACGCTGCTGCTGCTACGGCAGAGCAAGTACCGAGACTTGCTACTGCCAATATATCCACAACATGCTGCTGTGAGCATGTAAGAAATACAGCTGATACACATATAACATGCATGAAATAACCCCCCACAGCATGCATGTATCGCCTCGTAGCAGATCTAAAGAGGTGGAGCTGGGGAAGGTGGAGGGTTTCTGAAGCACGCTGCGAACTGCTACAACAAGCACTAGTCATATGTTTGAATGTTGAACAGAGGGCTCAATGGCTACCGATACAGGAGAGAGCCAATCAGCTGTGCCATGTGATAATGATGTCATTAGGTCAGATTGAGTTAGACCTATCAGACTGCACCATCTAGAGTTTCATGCCAGAACTCTGTATAAACACTATATATCCAGAGCAAGATATAGACGAATAGTTTTCTTCTCACCACAGGCCCCGCCCACTGGCGTTCAGTCACTTTAACAGCTTGATCACGCTGAATGCAAGTGTCACGTCATGTCAAAAGCAAATAGAAACTACAATCACTCCCACTATCTTGTCTACACTGGATGCTGTATGCAGATGCACGTTCACTTTCTGACACAGTCCACGCGCTTGTCATCAGTCGCGGACAAATGGAGTGAAAGAATGTTCGCTTTGATGCATCTTTGTACAGATATCAGAAGGATCCTAGCGTAAGGAACAAGTGGATAGTTTATTTTTAATGGCATCTCGGATCGTGTCAAATGATTGTTCGGAGTATTTTGTTTTGTAAACGAGACACTGTGTCATGGAGAGTTCGCAAAGAAATATTTGTTGAAAGATGAAGCGGTACTAGATCAGACTGCAGCTGCATCACAAACCTTAAGTAAATTATTTAATAATGCTTTGTCTGGAAATTGCCGTTTTGTTTTGATTATGTTGTCAAAATACTCAAATGCAATATTGAGGGGGCGGGGCATTGATACTGTTTTCTATGCAATGACAGCCAATCATAACAGTGGCCGATTACTGGCAAGCCTTAAAGGACCCGCCCCTTAAAAACACCTCATTTTAGACAGAGGGTCAGAATGAGGGTCGAAAAAATCATTTTCCCACATTTATTTATTTTTTTAATTTTTTTTTTTGTGCAAATACACTTTATTAACATTATAAGTAAACCTCAAGGAACATATTAAAATAATACAAAAAAAAATCCTTTAAGCGGTACTATATAGCAAATCTCATCTGCCTGATTGTATACTCAAAATGTAAACCATATTATCGCCCAGCGATATAAAAACAGTACATGCTATTTTACCTGCATATATACAGTATACTCACATGCAATATATACTATATAGCAACTCTTGGCTTTGTGATTGTTTATATCATCATAAAATGTAAACTTTATTATCACCCATGTACTGCAATATATAAAGCAATATATAGCAAACATCTTAACTACATTTTTTTATTTTTTTTTTATAACTATATTAATTTAACTATATTATGGCCCAGCTGTTTTTTAACTTTACCTGCAGTATACTTGCATAGGGCAATATATATTATATGGCACATCACAATTGCTTGATTGCTTTTATAGTCGTAAATTCTAAACCATATTATCGCCCAGCTCTAATCTTAATATGTTAACAGACATGGAAATGTTATAAACATTAATATCATGATTTTTTTGCTTTTAAAAAAATGTATATTATGAAAAGCGCTATACAAATAAATTGAACTTGACTGCAGTTTCCCTCCGAAATGAACACTAGGGGCAGTAAAACACCAACAACTTTTATCACAAATTATGATTACAGGGGTAGATTATCAATTAATAAAGACACTGGTGTGGCTCTTTGCACAATACTATATGTCCTCAATGACCTCAAAAATGCTTTTATCATGGTGCGTGATTTGAAAACAAATTTTGATATTTGCATCACATAACCAGCTTCATACATATGGCTTTGCTAACTTAATAAACTTGCTTGTTAGCTCACCCGATACAGCATTGTACTCACAATGTGGTACAAGTCCTGTAAAACGACACTTGATAAAAGAGATCAAAAAGTTGAAGTTGTAGAAGAGTTGTAAAATGGCCTGGTTGCTTCAGCAAATGCATTTTCATTTCAGGTTTTTTTTTTTTTTTTAACCCTGTTGGTTAGGTTTAGGGTAGTGTTTATTGTGGGTGGTACATTATTTTTTAAACAGATTATTTAGCATTAATTTTTAAATCCACTCACCGGACATTTAATTTTCAAACTGCCATGATACAAACAACTTTAAAAATTCACTTTCATCTGTTACATATAAAACTGAACACACTTTTTTTTTAGACCCCACTTACTAGAAAGTGAAACTTGAAATGTGGAGGAAGCAACATAATACCATTTTGCAGAATTCTCACAACAGGCCCGTTTTTTCAATGAGCCTGGATTGTATATTTCACACTTCCAAAGTCTCTCCTCTCGAAATGCTAAAGATAACACAGAGAGATGTTCCAAACGCACATAAAACTTTGAACACTTTCCATGCTAGCTGGAAGACACAGGAGCAACATCTAAATTATAAACGCAATATTTGACATGGACTGCGCTTCATCTTCCAATCACACACACTTCAGCCAATTTTGGAGCTCTTTTTGATGTTGAAACTTTGAACAGAAGTTCTTGGAGGCAGTTCCTATGGTGGATGTCATTTCATTCTGTTTGAAAGCTCTAGATGTGAGTAAGCTAGAACAAGACGGCTACTTCTGACTCTAAATGAGGAGCGCAGCCCTTTAAATCTGATTGCTTGCCATCTTTTGTGCCATGATTTAGACGTTCTTTGCAATGGGGAGTTCGGTATCTCTTACGGTAGACCGGTTTAGCAGGCTTTATCGAGTTTCAGCTAGGCTGCAGCTGGAGTACGGCGTCAGCTGTCATAAAGCGAGACGGCTTCTTGCCCTCTGGTCACCTATCATAAGTGATGTATATCACCCTATCATTGTTGTAAGATAGCAGGATAAATTCTCAGAATAAAATCTATAATGAAACTCCTGTCAGAACAGTGAGACTCTCTAAAGGCTCTGTTACATCATTTCGGGTCTGGATTTCACCATTGTTTCTGCACAGCATGGCTGATGTGCTCAAATTGCTCATATCTCTCTTAATGTTCTCTGCAGTGGGCCGTCGTCTCAGAAACCCTCATTAGATGAACTGCTTGTTAGTGTGCCTCCAACACCCTTGCATTCCCTGCTGAAAAATACATTGCTTATGGAGGGAGTTCCATTACATATAAACACACAGGGGTGGATTCACTAAACAGTTGTGGCATGCTGTATTTGGGCACAAACGCTTGCGTCTTATTCACTAACCATCCACAATCCAGTTTAATCAGCCGCTAAATATGCAAGAATAGCTCTATTTAAATGAAGAATTGTCATTCCTTTGAGCGCAAACATGCACGTTCTGTGCAGATTTTGTGAAAAATTATTCACAAAACTCAGCCTGGTGCAATTAACTTTGTGCTGTTCATGCCTGTGGAATGAGAATTTTATTTAAAAGAGATGTTTGTATGCATTTTCCGTTGATCTTAATGGCTGCAGTAAATCATCAAATGATGAGCTTTATAACTGCATACAGTATATATCTAGATGCAGTCACGGTTTCAGTATTCTGAAGAATCGATTTAGACCAGGGGTCACCACACTCGGTCCTGCAGAGTTTATCTCCAACTTCCCTCAACACACCTGCCTTGAAGTTTCACGTATACCAAGCAAGACCTTGATTAGCTGGTTCAGGTGTGTTTGATTAGGGTTGGAGTTAAACTCTGCAGGACACCGGCACTCCAGGAACAAGTTTGGTGACCCCTGATTTAGATGCTTAATCGCAGTGTTGCTGTATGGTTCCAGTTAAATATGCTGAATCATGGTAGTCTGCTGCATCATCCATAACCTACACTCTGGGTATTAACAGAGTATGTAATCTGGATTATTAATTATTTGCTTTTCATTAAACTCATGAACCTCCTGTAGGTCTTTCACAAACCTCAGTTTGGGAATCCTTGATGTAATACAATTTTCTGTGTCTTTGTATTTTTATATCAATATGGTACAATATTGTCCTATTTAAATCAATGTGATAAATGACTTGCTGTTAGGGGTGTAATGGTACACAAATGTAACGGTTTAGTACGTACCTCGGTTCGAGGGGGTCACGGTTCGATACGATTACGGTACAACAAGAAAAATACAACAAATCTACTATGCTAGGTTTCTTTTCATTCATTTTGAACAGACAAATTACAAATTACATTTATTTAATTTTTTTCCCACCTAGATGTGAAAATACTAAATATTATATTAAATTATAATGATATATATATATATATATATATATATATATATATATCTGCAGTAAATATACATACAAGGAATAAATACTTGAAATATATTTGATTTAGTTAACAGATAAACAAGGGGGAAACAGTTCGACTGGTAACGTATAGGCTATATGCCATTTTTGTGACGCTTAATTTGTTCACAAAAAGGAAACTCAAATGGCAGAAAGTGACATCCTATTTGTTTTCTTTATTTACAAAAGCACAATGTTTTGTTTTCATTGTGAGTGTACACAAATTAAAGTAGACCTTTTCCAGTGATGCATTATTAATAAGACAATAAATGAGAGTGTTTTAAGTTGATTCTGCTGGTATAAGGAAACAGTTGCATTTTCTTAGCGATGGATACTATTTACACTAAGTGTAATTCTATTTGCACTGTTAAAATAGCACGATTTTCTGCTATTTATACTACTTATTGCAAATAGTTGCAATTATCTGCACCTCAGTATTGTAGTACATTATAAAACAGTACGCAATAATAACGTATTGAGTGTAAATTATAATTTTAATTCAAATTATTAAATGGATGCCACCTTTTTGGGTCAATAAAGCCCTCCCTAACCCTACCCGATACTTTTTCAACTTTTTGATTATTTCCTTCATTTTTATTGAAAATAAATGCCTTTCCACTTCCATATGAGATTTCAAAAGGCAGAAAAAAAAGTTCTGCAAAAGGTGGATTCGAACTCGGGTCGATCATGTCAAAAAGCACACGACTTACAATCTACGCCACTAAAATTGATAGCCACCAAGCGTGTATCCCAATCACACGTTGATGGGCGGAGCTAGTATAAATAGGCTCAACTAACAAGGCGGGCTATTTGCACTTAGTGTAAATAGACATTCCATTAAAGTATACTCCTTTGTCAGTGAGAGACGCGTTGAGAATCAGCACATGGTCACTGTCTAGTGGGCTTTGTTTTCAAGTGCGCAACTCGGCATTTACTGTTCTTCTGCTGGCGGTTATCAAACAGCGTTGCATTATTGCGGGCGCCCCCTTCTGGATTTAGGGGGATTTGCCTGTATTCGTTGTAAGGCCTCATGCACCTAACCGAGATGTCCATACCGTGACGGTTTGGTACTAATACATGTATCGTTACACCCCTACAGGTCAAAAGTAATCAATCTAAAAGTAATCAAAAGTCTGATTATATCATCTAAAATGAGTAATATAATTTTTATGTAATTTCGACTCAATATAGGACTATAATTTGTAAGTATTCTACCTAGTGTTACCTACACTGTAATGTTTTTTTTTTGTTTGTTTGTTTTTTTTTTGTTGTTGTTTTTTTTTGTGGGGGAAAGACCATAGAAATGCTAAAGTAAAAGCCTGTTTGTTAAGTGTAACTTACAATTTTAAATGACTTCGCATAGATTTGTATCCTATGTATTTTGGCATAAAATACTGGAAAAATGTAAGGTTTGATATGCAAGTATAGAGTAATGTAGAGTAAATTTATTAAATTAAAATAATTAAAATTAATTTAAAAATGTATTTATTAAAATTAAACCTTCATAGATGTCTCTACAATAACGTATTTTTTAAGTTGTGTTTTTAAATTTATATTTTTGTCAGCAGTTATTTACATTAAGGCATTTTGCATTACATTTCTTTAGTTCATGTTTATTGCGTTATTTTAGTGTTCTACACTGTAATTTGTAAAATATATCCGCATCAAAATGCCATCTCATAATACCTGAAACATTGTCATCCTTTTTAACATTGAATTTTTGACAGGATTATTTACAGTTTGACAGTTTTTACAAGTTTTGTTTTGTTTTGTTTTGTTTACAGTGTAGCACTCAACCAGCCTGGAAGATAAGAAATTCCACCATTGCCGTCAGCACTAATTTAATAAAAATTTATGTATGACATTACCAGATTCTTTTTGTAAATCCAATGCTATAAACTCAGACAGCATGAGCAAATAAGCAACAGTCACCAACGCAATTCATTTTCAGTGTGTCCCATATCTTTGATTCTCTTTTACTAATTTAAATGAATATATCTGCTATATTTAGGTTTCTTCTCATAATACACTGTCTCATTATCTTTAAGTGTATCTTTCTCTTTTTATAATCCTTGCCCAGGAACTGTCTTAAGGTTACAGATTGTGAACATGTCAATTTGTTAGTTCCTGTACATTTGCCTGCTAATGTGCTTTGCTAGCTCTCAGCTGTGAGCTCTAAGCCCTTGACGCTCCTAGTTAGCTCATTTGAGTCTCAAGCCTGTGGATCCATTCCAGCAGTGAAGTGTGACGATAATTACCATTATATACTACCATAATCAACACATTCATTCGTTCGCTGCTCCCCCTTTCTCTCACACTCTCTTCCTCTCCAAAAAAAATGATGGAACCCCGTCTGGTTGCCGTCCCATATGAGAAAGTACTCTGGTGTTACTGTGATACAGTGAAGATATCATAAAGTCATGTCATAATAACATGCATGATATTGTTGTTTGTTGGAGTGGGGGTTGTGCAAAAGCATTGGTCATGCTGTCACAAAATCACAGATTTTCTCATAAATGTTAATTAAACCTTTTAATGTTTTGATAAATACATGTTATTTGTTTGTTTGTTTCCAAGTACGATTAGAAATGTCCAAAAATCTTATTTTAATACTGAATATTTTTCAACATAAAACTTCTCATTACAGAGTGATTTGAGGCAAGAAATTGTTCTTGCTAAAAAATTAACGTGGGCAAATGAATTTGGGACATTTACTTTGACAGCTTCAATCCAACATCTGCCGCTGTCAGTCCCATTTTGTAGGTCAGTGGATAAATGCGAATATCAGTAATTAAAACTTATGAATATCTTTGAGTAAGTGGTAACATTTTTGATTTTGAAAAGAAGTGGTTTGGACTCTAATCTTCCTAATTTGGCATTTCTTTTTATTAAACCAATATTTTGTAATTAAAATTAAATGGTGGGGACAGAATAATGATTCTGGTTTGTTGTTGGTTCCAGTAATGCTGCCTTCACGTGCTATCGGAATTATCATAAATATGAGTTTCCTAATCAGAAATTGGACGTGAACGGCCTCTCAAGTCATATTTACTACTGGTAAATTCAGAAATAATTTTAATACCAGAGTTTCCAATTTGAGCAGGTTATAAACTTTAAACATGGTGGAGAGAACAACCATTGCTGCTGTCAATGCTGTTCTCACAATAACTACATTCCTTTGTCTTGTCAAAATGCCCCCCAAAACTTCAAGATAAAGGGGCGAAAAATGGCCCTTGCACAATTAAACAATCGATTATGGCTGTCGCAATTAAAAAGAAATGTGAAAATGAATGAAAAGTGTCTATTTACACATTGATTTTTTTTCTTTCTTTCTTTTTGATAACCAATCACACGTTTCCATTGAGCTTAGGAATGCAGTGGCCAATCAGAGACACTTAAATTCGCCAGCGCTGAAAATGCGCCAGTCAGGGCTGCGTTTTTCAAAAGCATTTTAAGCTGATCGTAAAGACCACTGGTGGCAATGGTTCTACGATCTACTTAGGGTTACGATGCTTTTGGCAAATGCAGCCCAGAGGTGTTCAGACTAGTCAATGCTGAAAACTCCGGAGTTGTTGTTGAATATGTGTGCTCACTGATTGAATTCTTTGACTTTGTGAATTCCCTCATCATAAACAACACTGTGCAGATATGATGTAAATAAAAACAAAACAAAAATGTTGTTGGATGTAATAATGAACATAGCAGTCGTCCTTTACTCCTGACATCTGAGCCACTGAAGATGCAGTGGATTACTTTTGTTTTTGAAGCGAATGATCTATCTAAATCCGTCTGTGTTCATGCAAATCATTTGTAGTCCAGCTTCACCTACAGAAGACGTGAGTATAAGGTTTCTTTATGAATATTTGCAAATCGCCTTTCCCAATAATGTGCTATTTAGTAAATTCCACAATGATATATTATATATGTGTATATATAGTCCAGTTTTGTGGACATTCACACAAAGATCAGTCATTAGTCAGGTGGCGACTGCATTTGACCACTGGATTTACAAAAATCATTTCAGGTTTTTTACTGATGAACACATTAATTTTTATTTGAATATTACTCTGTAGGTTTTTTAACCATGTATTATTAAAGGGGTCATATAATGCTATATCCACTTTTACAAGTTGATTGTACTGAAATGTGTGTTGGCAGTGCCTGTACACAACCATCATATAATGATAAAAATCCATCCTGTGTGTTTTTTTTTTTAATCTCCTAATGTTTTCCCCTGTCTCAAATCGAGCTGTTCGTCTTGTGACGTCACAAGATCGGAGGCCCCTCCCACGATTGTTGATTGACAGGAGCGTTTCAACACAGACCCGCCCTGAGCGAGCTGTCATCATAGTCTGCCATTGTTGATACGCTGGAGCAGAATGGCGTCTAAGTGATCGTGGTGTTCTGTTCTTGGGTGTAATAACGAACACAGCAGTCGTTTTGATGTTCCAAAATCAGAACCGCTGAAGACGCAGTGGCTGAGTTTTGTTTTCGAAGGGAATAGTCCCTCAGATCAACCTCAATTCTTTCATGTTTGCGCGAATCATTTCTCACCAGACTGCTTTATAAACGAGGGTCAGTATAAAGCTGGTTTTGCCAAGAAGCTGCTCCTGAAAAAAAGATCGGTACCAACTATTCGTGTTCCTGCTGCACCTCCAGAAAAAGTGAGTGTAACGTTTTATTAACCTTTATATTAATCTTTGCTAATCGCTTGCATGTTTCACCATGAATGTGGCTAAAGTTTACACTAACTTTCATTATGTGAAATCAAGTGTACATCACGGCATGTTTTCTATGTACGACTTTCTCAATATAATTCATAATCCCACGTTTGTAATGAACAACGCATTATGGTTATTGTATTATTATAAACTGTGTACACTGTGGTAAAGTTAACGTGGTAACAGTACATTAAAGCTTACTTTTGCAGATGGTTTATAACGGTGTCTGTTACTGATTAATAAGTAATAATAAATTTTAAAAAACATGTTGTAATAGTTGTAACTGCATGAAGATGAATGGTAACTTTAACACAATACAGAGCAGAGGGGCGGGGTGAGCAGAGCTCATGATCATGATCATTTAAAGGCACATGCACTGAAATGGCGTGCTGAACAGAGAGCTGTTTTTGAGCAGGTAAAATGAGTGTTTTCTTACAATACTAACGAGAATTTTTAATTAAAGTATATTACAAACTTTTCATTTAGACCCTAAAGAATCATATTAACTTGTACAAAAATGGCATTATATGACCCCTTTAATTATAACTAATTAAAATGCACATATTGACGTTATTTCTTAGTTACATGTAATGCAGGCATTACAAAACTTTTTTTCTTCTAAACCTTATTTACCAAATATATTTGCTTTATATTTGCTTTGAAGTACCCCTGAGATTTTAAAATAAATATTTTAATAATTAAGTATCACATTTGCATGTTCACGGTTTCTTTGATGTTGATTAATGATCACATGGCATGCAGGTAAATAAAAATATTTCATCTTTTTTAGTAAGTGCATTATTTAAAACAAAGTATAGAAATACAGAGATGGGTCACCCCTATATTTATGAATGGGAAAAACTGTAACGCGCAATATGGAGGAATAGTTCCACCTTCTAAATGAAAGAGCCAAATTTCCCATAGAAACCTGGAGCACGTTTAAGCTCAAACGCAACATTTTGCTATGGTTTCTGGGTTGAACGACATGTTTCTTGCAAATGGTGTGCAACGGGTTTGAGAGATGTTTTCTCATCAGCAGGAACATGTGTGTGTATATATATATATATATATATATATATATATATATATATATATATATATATATATATATAAACCATGCTGTATTAAAGAGACCGCCGCACAATGGGTCCAAGTAAAGTCGTTTACAAATGTGTCCGCTGCAGCTCAGTATACGCAATAATTGAAGATATTAGAAGACATGTTTGTCGTAAGAGTTTTATAGTAACAATATAGCACATCAACATGATGATGTAGTTGTTTATATTTTTAGCTTCATTGCAAGGCAAGTTTATTTATATACCAAATTTCATACACAATGGTAATTAAGTGCTTTACATAAGAATGGACGGTAAGGGCAGTGACTGTAACATCGAGCGTATTTTGCAGTATTAAACACATATGTATACCGATTTCATCAGGCTCTGAAAATTCTTCAAAAAGAACACAAAGAATGGCCTTCTCAGCTGCCATAGTTGCAACTCTTGCGTCATCAGAACAGGGTGTTCAACGCACCACCGTTTCCGTTTAAAAAAACGTTTCGCAATGTTTTGTCGGGGCTGAACTAGACCAGTCAATGCACATGCGCAGTTATAAGCACGTAATGACATTGGCTGGTCAAGCCTGAAAAATAAGCTTTTTAAACACTATTTGAGCATAAGAAACAACATTCATGGGGCAATTAATTTCAGATTTTTGTTGCCGATTTGACATATGGAATTTAATTGTGAGTTCAGCGAGCAGTTTTTGAGATTTCAGGATTCCCCCATTCATTAAGATGGTTCTTGTATGAGCTGCCGGAGGCATTGCAAATATGGCCGCCGAGTGAAGAGACTTTCCTCGAAAAGGAGTTTGTTTTTTAAAATGATTTATTTTCATTTTAATTTTTTATTAATTTAATTAATTGTCAGTTTTTCATTAAACTCACAACCCCCCTGCAGTTCCTTTACGAAATATAATGTTTAATGCACTTCATGTTGTAAATTACAATGAATGGAACAAGTTTTCTTACTCTTTGCATTTTTTTTTACATCATTATGGTACAAGATAATGCTATTTAAATCAATGTGATAAACGAGTTTAATCGAAAGTAATCTAAAAGTAATCTGATTACATTTCCTAAAATGTGTAATGTAACGCATTGCATTACTGACTACAATTTTTGTCATGTAATCTGGAATCAGTAACAGATTTGTAAGTAATCTACCCAGCTCAATATAAGTAAAAAATCACATAGCTGCATCTTTCACACCGCAAACTGCTGTTTTTATTATCACAGACTTGACTTTCTTATACATCCTCTAAGATAAAACTCCTCTGAGATGCATTGGGCCTCTGTTTTTTCAGATAGGTACATGGTAGATGGGAGAAGATTAACTTGGGGAGGCTGTGTCTGCTTCAGTGTATCAAGTTGTTCCGCTCATGGTGTTTCTCCCAGTGCTGAAAAAAAATCGAGGTGAGAAGAGGAGAAGAGCATGAAGGAATGCTGCAACACTGCGGCTCTCCATGAATAAAAGGACAAATACTCTACAAGAAAACACAAGCTGGTTTGCCTCAGCGTGCGGTGGGTGCGTGGGTGATCAGATGTGCATACGCTTAGGGGGAAAGTGTTTTGAATATTTGACTTCGATTGCGATAGTATTACAGGAGTTCTGCAAGTATGTTTTTGTTTGAAGGTTGTGGTCATGACTTCAAATTATTCTTCAGGTTTTGTGTGTGTGTGTGTGTGTGTGTGAGAGAGAGAGAGAAAGTGAGAGTGAGTAAGAGCTCAGTTCTGCTCCAAGATCATGAATAGGATTTAAAGTCCTGTGGGAATGCTACTGCTCTGCACTATCACTTTGTGACACCTCGGACAGAACAGGCTCTAACCAGACACAAACACACACACACACACACACACACACACACACACACACACAGTGCTAGTCCAACTTCTTATCAGATGAGACTTTGATGGGTTAATTTGATCAGTCCTTGAGGATTACGTACTGAATCCTCTAGTTTGGTGTAGTCGGCCAATTTGGAAGCTGCTTTCAAACATCAATCTGAAACAACCACAGTTGGAGTCCAAAGGTAACGCATGCCAACACTCGCACATGTGCACATTCACACACCGCCGGCTGCAGAGTTGCAATTTGAGGCACATCTGCTGCAGTTGCGTGTTGCAGCGCTGCATCATTAAACTAGTTAGAGAGACATTTGGCTAATTGTCTTCATCTCCGCTGCTTGCTGTTCCTTTGCTCTCTTTTCCTTTTTTAAATGTCTCTTACCAAGCGTCCAGGTTTGGCTGGTTTGCATAGCCATTTAGCCCCTGCTGGGAGATGTTGTAACTACACTGTTCTGAAGGCAAAAAACATTGTTCTCTATTGACAGACAAATGTAACTGTACACAGTATTCTTTTTCTTTTTCTTGTGTGTATATATGTATATATATATATATAAGATATGTATTAATGTATTTATTTTTAACATAAACTTTCAATTTGTAAACAGCAAATATATTATTTTAGTAGGGTTAAGGTTTTTTTTTTTTTTTTTTTTTTAGAGTTTTAAAGGCATGAAATTAACTCACAACTTAAAATATTAAAAATACTTTTCACTGTTGCCTTTGACATGAAAGCTCATAGTCGAAGTTAGGAATAGGACTGAAGGATTTAATAATTCTGGTTGTGTTGCACATTTTCGATTGACAAAAAAAGTGGTAGCTCATAAAAGTTGTTCAACTGACAGTTTAATTTACACTCTTTGTGGTATTTTGTTTTGATTCATGAAAAGGGAACTGGCTCACAAGATTAATTTAGTTTGTATTCAAGCCACATTGTTCACACTGTATTGTTTGCACTCTACATTTAGAAGTGTTATTGCAACGCTAAAATGAGAACCATTAAGGGAACAAACCGTTAAGATATCCTTTTCTGTTACTTCACAAATAAACTAGTGTCTTGACAATATACAAGGCATCAGTTAAGTGTCCAGTGAATAGTCATGTTCTAACTAACCACAGTATATCCGTCCTCCCGTCAATCTCAATCTCATTCTTTCTGCACTGATTCGGATGAGTGTTGGTGGCGCCCCATGGCAACGCTCTGTCTGATCACATGGGCAGCACTAACAGCTGAAGAGGACTGATCCTGTGTCCTTCATGTCTCAACACACATGGACTCATGCGCTGAAAATAGGATTAGTTCTCACAGAGAGCGAGTGTCTATGTGTGATGTCTTTCATGTGGTCATGACACACACTCTGGACCATAGATGAAAGCCATCTTTTTGTCATATGTCAAGATAGGTTTTATCTCTCCAATGACATACACGCACGCATACACTTGAAACAGTTCTTTCCCACCAAATTACATATTCTACAGAGTGAGTGCCATTTGTTTCTCTCGTGTGTAAGAAAACAACCTAATAAATAAATAAGTGGCCAACTAGTACTATGTGTTACTATATTGTAGATATTTTTTCTAAATGCATCAACAAAAATCCATGAATACATTTTTTCCTTCCTTCTTCATGAGGAATTTCTCCTTGATATTAGCAAGTAAGCACATTTTGATTAAAACATACTTGCACCAGCATTCTTTCATACAGTGAACACTTCAAGGACAAGCAAATTTGTTCTTTTTATTAATTCTTCTTTTTTGCTTGTTTGTTTGTTTTGTCAGTATTGAATGATCTTTTGTCAATATCGAATGAGGCATTATTTAAGAGTAAACAACTGGTATTTGAAAAGTAGATACATTTTGAACGCATGATAATTAAATAAGCTTTTAAAGAAGCACCTTATGTCAAATTATGCTGGAAAGCTGCAAAACCTGTTACCTTATTGAAGACTTTTTAAGTGTTAGGTCACCCAAAAATGAAAATTCTGTCACCGTTTATGAATTTAACACTGATCAATGCACATACATAGAGAACATCAAATATGGTAAACATGGAAGCTTTTGTTTACTATATGTATGCATGTTGATTAAAATAAAAAATTGGATTATATTGCTTGATTTATACAAATATGCACCTTTCAGTGGATGGACAAAAATGATAAGTGAATATTAAAAATATATTTTTGTTTTTCGAAGATGAATGAAAGTCTCAATGAGTTTGGAATGACTGAATGGTGAATAAATGATTACAGAATTAAAATTTTTGGATGAAATATCCCTTCAATAATTTACCATCCCTTTCTGTCCATTTAATTTACTATCCCTTTTCAATTAAATGTTTATCATTGAAAAGATGCAACTCAAATGATTAATTCTTGAAACAGAAACTGATACTCCTCTCATTAACGCTAAATCCATTGACAATTTATTATTATTTCTTTTTTTTATATATTAGTATAAGAGATAAGAGTATTGCAGAAGTGACAGGAAGTGAAGTGGGAGAGAGGGAGGGGGCGGATCGGGATTTGAACTTGGGACGCCGGTTGTGCAATTGCACTATACTGTATGTCGGCGTGCTGTCCACAAGGCTATTGGCGCCGACAACTATATTTGTATATTTGTCATAATTATGAACCATTTTATTCCAAATTTCTCTGTGTTGATCACAGAATATAAAAAAAGTCACACAAGTGTTGGATTGACTGTTGGGTGAGCAAATGATTGTGAAATGATTTTTGGGTGAACTATTCCTTTAAATGCATGATTTGTCTAAAACTGACTTCATATTCATATTTTCAAAATAGAAAAGCCTTTTCATAGCATGACCCATATACTGCCTTGCAATTTTGTTCCATTTTTGGCATCAAAAAAATTCTGTCTACCATAACATTTCCCTAATATGATGGAGCTGCATATCACCTACATATAGTGTTTGAAGACACACAGATCTATTAGTTTTATTAGCTTTATAGGTTCTTTGTTTTTTACAGTTTCGCTCACAGAAAATATTAGCTCATAATCTGCCCCCCTCTGCTTGCATGAATAATGAATGAAGTTAATAACATTAATTTATCCTATTCATTCTGCTAAGTCGCAGTAGATTGAGTTCCAGGCATTCATCGCAGGAGGAGTTTTCATGTCTTTGTCCTTCCTTTCTTAATTAAACCTGTCTTTAACATGAAGGCCTTTTCATTTCTCACTCATGCGCGGAAACGTTCCAAGTCAGACAAAAGAGAAGGATTGAAGAAAAATCATTTTGTCCCTCATGCAGACTGCATGACACCAGCTCAACATTCTGACTGCATATGTGTCGTGCTTTTAAAACGCTTGCACGCTGTATGCTGATAAGAACTTGATCTTATCAAAGCTAATAAATTTTTAGGCAGTAGAGATCACAGCCAATTAAGTTGACATGTGCAAACACAGTCACATGAGAGTTCATGAGCTTGTAGAATGTTTTACAGGTCACAATGGCAGAATTGATTCATTCTTTGACAAAGGAATAGCTCACCCAAAAATGAAAATTTGCTGAAAATGTACTCACCCACAAGCCATCTAAGATGTAGTTGAGTATGTTTATTCATTGGAACATATTTGGAGAAATGTAGCATTACATCACATGCTCACCAATGGATCCTCTGCAGTGAATGGGTGCCGTTAAAGTCCAAAAAGCTGATGAAAACAGCATGAAAATAGATGTTTTAATAAATACTGTCCACAATCCATAATAAGGCTTTCTCTAGTGAACAAGTCTACCCCCTATTGTCCTCTCACATCAAAATTCACAGACATATTTGTTTTGAACTGCTTTGGACTGTTTTTGTTGGTATACAGTGCTTAATCTGTGCATATTTGTCTCCTGACGGCACGCATTCACTGCAGAGGATCCATTGCTGAGCAAGTGATGTAATGCTGAATTTCTCCAAATCTGTTCGGAGGAAGAAACAAACTCATCTACATCTTGAATGGCTTGAGGGTGAGTACATTTTCAGCAAATTTTATTTTTTGGGGGTGAGCTATTCTTTTATAAAGTGATGCTTGAGGTGAATCTGTATTTTGGTGCAAATGTAATTCTTGTAAACGCACTCACTCTCTCACTTACACAATTCCAAACACATTCATATGCACAAAGAAATAAAGCACTAATCTTATTTTGGGGTTGAAGAATGAATTGAAATGAAGCATGATTCTTTCACACATCCTCGAGAGGCAGCGAGTATGAGAGCGCTTCACAGTCTCTATAGTTAATTTATCAGACTTTCTCTGCCCTGCGTAACGTTCTGGCATGTGGTTGCTATGGAATTATCAGAACAAAGCAAGCCGTTCTAAAGCCTGATTACCCTATTTTGAATTATTAAGACATGAGAGGACACACACACATAAACACACTAGATGACGAGATACTGTATCTGCCGCCTTTGTTCCTCTTGTGTCTTTTCTCCTTATTCATTTGTAGTCTTCTAAAATGTTAGCTTGGCACATGTGAAGACAGAAAAAGCGTGATTGTGTTTAGGATAAAATATTGCCTACTCCTGATTTTTTTTTAAATACTGTAGTGTTTCACAGACAATGACCGTTTAATGCAAGGTCATGCTGACTGTTTTATAATAAAACAATTAAACTAATGGCTTCTAATTGGCTATACGTTGTCTATATGTTGAATTTCTATAAATGAATGTAATGATGACAACTGTCACTTAACTATAGGTATCAAATGTTGTTCTGAATTCTTCAGCTATACTAGACAATACATAAACTTTATTCCATTCAACCTACAATATATACAGTATGCCCATTCAAATGTTCACCTACAGAAAAAGGTGAATCAGTACTGTAATTGGCCTTCTCTCAACAAAAATGTATGGATTACACTCCTGATCTAGAGTTACGTACTTTACACAAAAGAATTGCCATTGAACACAACTTATCTTTGTATTTCAGAAATGGATATTGCAACGAGAATCTAGCAGATTGGGTTTCACAAAAATATACTTTTACTACTACTGCTAATAATAGCAGCATTTGAATAATTAGAGCATTTGACATTTTCTTACTGTTACATTCTGCTTTCTAAAGAAAGAAAAATATTTGCTAAATATATAATGTACTAAATATTTTACTTACTATTTTAATATTTTACTCATATTATAAATATTTAAATATTTTTCACAGTATAAATGGTTATTTATACATAAATATATATATATATCCTCGCACATGTACAGTGGTGGCCAAAATTATTTGAACACTTGTATTTTCACTAGCTAAAAAATATAATATACTAAATAGTTTACTTACTATTTTAATATTTTACTCATTTATAATATTATAAATATTTATATATTTTTTCACAGTATAAATGGTTATTTATACATATATATATATATATATATATATCCTCGTACATGTACAGTGGTGGCCAAAATTATTTGAACGCTTGTATTTTCACCAGCTAGTCAAAAGTCAGTTATTTCTATATTTTGCTGTAGTGTGTCAGTAGGAAATATCAGTTTACATTTCCAAACATTAATTTTGTCATTAACTGTAATAATCCAGTGATATTTGTGTCTGACAACAGCCAGTGCTCCACACAGAGATCTGATCTCCTCATCATCCAGTCTGTCTGGAATGACATGAAGAAACAAACTGAGACAGACTAAATCCAGAAGAATTGTGGCAACATCTCCCAGATGCTTCAAGAGACCTACCTGCAAAGCTACCTGAACAACTATGCACAAGTGCACCTAGGGCAAAAGTTGCTTTACAGTTTTTTGGGTTTTTTTCAACTGCTTACACACAAAATCTTTACTTGTCACACAATTTCTGAAACCTGACACTCAAACAGCAGAACCACACACCAAATCTGCAAAGCCATACACTAATTATCTGCCTTTACACATAATTATCTATGTAACACACACAAATCTAACAGGAATTAATATTATGGCAAAGGTATTTGCAAATGTTTGCTTTTGAGATGTGTTTGTGATATTTTGAATGCAGTGCTTCATTTTGCAAGAGATGTGAGGCATTTTGTGTGTGCAATTCTTGGATTTGTGTGTAAAGTTTTGAAAAAAAAAAAAGAAAACTGTAAACACAAAGGATGGTCACACCAAATGTTGATTTAATTTAGTTGATAGATGTTAATTGATAAAGAAATTCTGTTTATGACATTATTTTTGACAGCATCCTCATTTTACAGCATTTTTACACAAGTGCCTAAAACTTTTAACAGTGCTGTAGCTTTGCAGGTAGGTTTCTTGAAGCATCTTGGAGACGTTGCTACAGTTCTTCTAGATTTAGTCTGTCTCAGTTCATTCTGTTTCTTCATGTCATTCCAGACTGGATGATGATGGTGAGATCAGATCTCTGTGTGGAGCACTGGCTGTTGTCAGACTCCTTGTGCAAACAAAAATCTCACTGGATTATTACAATTAATGGCAAAATGAATGTTTGGAAATGTAAACTGATATTTCCTACTGACACACTACAGCAAAAGATAGAAATAACTGACTTAAAACCATTTTTTATCTGGTGAAAAGTCCAGTGTTCTAATAATTTTGGCCACCACTGTACATATTCTTTAACATAGATAGTAGGTCTTATCTGAAAACCCCAGGTGTGCCATAAAAAAAGACCGTAAGACTTTTTGGTAAAATTACATGCCAGTGTCTGGCATTTGCTATAATAGTGCACAATATTTAACCATAAATGGTTTAAAATATAGTCAAATATGTATATCAATGATTTAGACTCAACCAATTTGTTGAAGCTAACCCAGAATTTTAAAGAATCAGAGCATTGCATTTTAGGAAATAGCACAACTGCTTGATAGCTGGTAGGACACTGCAAGCAACTAGGGCGAGTGTCATTATGTCATCTGGAAATTGCACATACTGATTTCCTTTCAATTTTGTGTATGATAGCATGCTATTTCAAACTCAGCAAGAGAGAGACTGATATCATGGAGTAGGAGATGCAGACATTCTTCTGCAACTGACAAGCTTCTTGTTGATCATAAAAAGATCACTTATAATAAATTTTTCCCACCTGTTCTGTTCTCTCTTTCTGTCTCCATCTCGGCTAATAACTGTTCTTTTGTGATTTCACCAGCTTTTTTTTTTTAATTTCCAGACATGCACAGGCTATGGAGCACAGCAACCACATCCCATGATCACTGCCTTGTCACCAAGGTGAAACTAAAATTAATGAGGCCAAAGCAAGTTTGCTGTCACCTAATTTTTCTAAAACAGTTGGTCTTTCTCTCACTTTTTCAATAGTCTTTTCTCAAGACCTTATCCATGATGAAAAGATAATGTTAATGGAATAGATCATCCCAAATCTATCATTAAGTCACACTTGCATCACCATTATTCCAAACTGGTATGATTTTGGCTGTCTTTATAATAGGTGGGAGGAAAAAAAGAAAAAAAAAATCCACTGGTAATTTCAAATGCATTTTAAAGAAAAATAGTCCATGCACTATTTTCTAACATTTACTATGTTCCAGCTTTGTGAGGAACAAACTAAAAATTGTTACTCACTGAAAATATTGACGTGCTCTAGCTCTCTTTGGTGTGTTAAGAGAGGGAGAAGCAGTAATTTCCACAGACTCGTGAATGAATCATTCTTTTGAGGCAATTTTTTCAATGAATCAGTTGATCCAGTTCACAAAATCAGAGTAATTTGTTCTCAAATAAAGCTGATTTTCTTCTTAAGTTTAAGTTCAACTGACTGGCTAAATGATCTGGTCACAGCTGTTAGATTGGTATAATGTGAATATTGACATAAAATTTCAGTCTGTTTCTCACATAAAACGATTGTATGGCTTCGCAAGACTCGGAATATAGTGTACATTTCATTTGGACCACATTTATGGTACTTTCATAGTGCTTGTGTTTCCGTTTTTAAGTTGAAAGAAGCCACCAGTACATTCTTTTATAATTTCTTCTTATGTGATCTACAAAAGAAGGAACGTTATGCTGTTTTGGAATAACATGAGGAGGGTTAGTAAACAGTGACTGTATCTTCATTTTTGGGTGAACTGTCTCTTTAATAGCCTTCTTGTACCAGAAGGTAGGAAATGCAGTAAAGCTTACAGAAGGGTCTGGAATATTTCTGGTGAGTATATATAGAAGGTCATGCATTTGTTATAAACCTCCTTGCCTGTCTGGAGATTGTTGGCTGAGGTCACTTCAGAAGAATCCATTAACGGCTTTAACATGTGGGTGTTTCTTTCTAGTTCTGTTAGAGTGGGCGGTGAGGAAAAACAGAACGCTGCAGAAAGTGTCCACTAATCATTCAGCTTATCATGAGGAATTTGGAGAGGGGCAATCTTCCAAAGAAGAACCCACCCACACTCTCACACCACTGCCTCAATCTCGCACTCGCTCTCACGCGCATATGCATACGCGACGGGAACCTCGAATGGGTCTTTAATGAAGCCGAGTGAAGTGATGAAGAGGGGAAAGCAATAAGTCTCACTGCCTTCAATAGTAGAGGAGGAGAGAGACAAAGAGAAAGATGAAAGACCATGCAGAGCTTTAAAGAATCCAAGGTGAAGGTTGTGGGTGGCAACCTTTAAAATAAGAGCCTAAACTAATTTTTATTATTATTATTTCATAAAAATACAATATAAAAAGCTATTACTAGCATATGGAGTCACAAATGCTACGAAATGTGAATGTTTTTCCAATAATACTCTTCCAAATACTCTGCCAACTAGGATAACATTGTCATCTGAACAAACTGTTTCATACTAAACAATGTTGCTGATTTGTTAAGGGTCCGTGAGCTCCCAGCATGCATTGATTTGTGATACTGTTATATGATTATTGTTTGTGACTTCATACTGCTGTTGTTTTTATTGTCCTGTTATTCTTTTTTTGTGTGTGTGGGAACTTTAGGAGCTAAATGTGAACCGCAGGGTTTGAATGGGTTTGAAACCCTATTTAAAAGTCTTTACTACGGTGGCCCAGTAGTGCACATTGCAAAACACAACAAAATCTCCACAACACAATAAAACAAGCCGCAACACAATGAAATTGGCACAACACAACAGAAACAAGCCGCAACACAACAAAATTAGCACAACACAATGGAAACAAGCCACAGCACAATGAAAATATCACAACACAACGGAAAAAAGCCACAACACAATGGAAACAAGCCACAACACAACAAAATTAGCACGACACAAAGGAAACAAGCCACAACTCAATGAAATTAGCACAACAAAACAGAAACAAGCCACAACACAACGGAAACAATCCGCAACACAATGGAAACAAGCCACAACACAATTGAAACAAGCCACAACACAACAGAAACAAGCCACAACACAACGGAAACAATCCGCAACACTATGGAAACAAGCCACAACACAACGAAATTAGCACAACACAACAGAAACAAGCCGTAACACAATGGAAACAAGCCACAACACAATTGAAACAAGCCACAACACAACGGAAACAATCCGCAACACTATGGAAACAAGCCACAACACAATGAAATTAGCACAACACAAAGGAAACAACCCACAACTCAATGAAATTAGCACAACACAACAGAAACAAGCCACAACACAACGGAAACAATCCGCAACACAATGGAAACAAGCCACAACACAATGGAAACAAGCCACAACACAACTAAATTAGCACAACACAATGGAAACAAGCCACAACACAACGGAAACAATCTGCAACACAATGGAAACAAGCCACAACACAAGTGGAAACAAGCCACAACACAATGAAATTAGCACAACACAACAGAAACAAGCCACAACACAACGGAAACAATCTGCAACACAATGGAAACAAGCCACAACGCAACAAAATTAGCACAACACAACAGAAACAAGCCACAACACAATGGAAACAATCCGCAACACAATGGAAACAAGCCACAACGCAACAAAATTAGCACAACACAACAGAAACAAGCCACAACACAACAGAAACAAGCCACAACACAACGGAAACAATCCGCAACACAATGGAAACAAGCCCCAACGCAACAAAATTAGCACAACACAACAGAAACAAGCCACAACACAATGGAAACAAGCCACAACACAATGGAAACAATCCGCAACACAGTGGAGCAAGCCACAACGCAACGAAATTAGCACAACACAACAGAAACAAGCCACAACACAATGGAAACAATCCGCAACACAATGGAAACAAGCCACAACGCAACGAAATTAGCACGACACAACAGAAAAAAGCCACAACACAATGGAAACAAGCCGCAACACAATGAAATTAGCACAACACAAAGGAAACAAGCCACAACTCAATGAAATTAGCACAACACAACAGAAACAAGCCACAACACAACGGAAACAATCCGCAACACAATGGAAACAAGCCACAACGCAACAAAATTAGCACAACACAACAGAAACAAGCCACAACACAACAGAAACAAGCCACAACACAACGGAAACAAGCCACAACACAATGGAAACAAGCCACAACGCAACAAAATTAGCACAACACAACAGAAACAAGCCACAACACAACAGAAACAAGCCACAACACAATGGAATCAATCCGCAACACAATGGAAACAAGCCACAACGCAACGAAATTAGCACAACACAATGGAAACAATCCAACACAATGGAAACAAGCCACAACATAACGGAAACAAGACACAATGAAATTAGCATAACACAAAGTAAACAAGCTGCAACACAGCAAAATTAGCACAACACAGTAAAATTTGTCTTATGAATTGTGTTATGGTGTTTTAGTTGTGTTGTGGACGTTTTGTTGTGTTGTGGAGATTTCGTTGTGTTGTGCACTACTGGGCCACCATACCTTACCCCTCCTAAGAAGGTCAAAACAAAATGTTGGGGTAGATCTTAAAGGGATAGCTCACCCAAAAATGAAACTTCTGTCATCATTTACTCACCCTCAAGGTTTTCCATACCTCTATGAGTTTCTTTCACCTACTGAAGACAAAAGAAGATATTTTGATGAATGTTGATAGTCAATGATCCCCAATGACTTCCATAGTATTTTTATTTTTATTTTATATGGAGAACTTCAACAGTTTGGTTAAATATATTCTTCAAGATATCTTCTTTTATGTTCAACCGAAGAAGAAGAAAAAAACAATGTTATCATGAAGGTAACATTGCAAGTTAGTTAGATAATGTAATTTAATCTCACTCTAAACACTGTAGAGGTTTACAAATAAAAGTATGTCTGAAGAGGTAACATTACTACACTGTTTCAGAACTTCATAAATGAACACTTTATAGATGAACTTATCACACGTAAATCACCACTGTTGTTCGTCAATATTTATATCGTAATATTAATAGTAATCCACTAGATCTGGAATTTCAAGTGAGGGTAAAAGATTTCCCCATGCAGATATAACTTTTTTTGCCTGCAAAATTTTGCTAATATTGATGGCAATGTTTGGGTTGCACAAGACAAACCACAATTAAACAGACCCACCTGAAAGTCATTGTATAATTTGCATAGTGTTAAAGAGTTTATTTGTAGGATAATAACAATAACGCAATAACTCTTCATAATAAAAGAAAAGTAAAACCATATAAGAATTCCAGTTTGTTGTGTTACTTGAGAATTTTCCAGTCAAGATATCTACAGTTGCCTAACCAACAATTTATTGGCTAAATTATACTTTTTGATTATAGCAAAAAGTACAATTATTTAGGCAGTTGTTGAGAAAACTCCAAAGTCACAATGCATCATGTTGCCTTGTTTGTTTGTTTTTTTAAGCTTTTTTTCAACAATCCCTTTCTTACAGTGCATATGCATATATGTATGTTTATGATTAGCCTATAATTTACATAAATGCAATATTATAATATTTTGCTTCTATTTATCCAATAAATTATTAGGTAGATTGCTGAATGACCTCTTCACTTGAGTTGCTTCCATAATGATGTTTACGCTCTCGAAATGAGATTTTGAGAAACGTCTTTCATAAGCGCTACAATAACACTCTGACCTCTGAAAATATTCATTGCATTCATCATCAATACCGCAGTGTTTTTAATAAATTTGCAAGGACAACGCTACAAAAGAAGCTTTTTTTCTTCTCTCCAAGTGATTCGTCAGTGCCCATTTTTTCACCCACCGACAATGCGGCTGTTCTTCTGGAAGCTTCCGCTGACCATGAAAATTAAACAGTGATTACACATTGTTCGGGTTTACAAGGCTGCATACAAGTTTCACCAGCGATATCCCATTTACAATGCTGAAAAGGCCCATTTTGTGGGTTGTCAGGATTGAAACATTATGGAGTGTGTCACTTCTAGTCATGACAGTACACTCTGCCTCTACCACTATCCATCAGAGCTGTCAAATACCCACAATGCCCGCAGGGTACCAAGCCATGGTGACTCCAAAAGAATCTTGCTTCACTGTTTCCCTGTTTCTCGACACACTTCTGCACTAGTTTGAGCTCTGTAACCCCTTCAGTGATGGACTGCACTGTCAGTATGGAAAGGTGTGAGGGTCACTGTTTCACCGCACAGTAATTTATTCACTCCAGCAGTGACCTTAACAACCTCTGCGCTTCCAGAACGTTCAAGCAAACCCATGCGCCTTCTCTTGATCTGGATTTCATTATTCGGAGACTAAAATTAATAACCATCATTGTGTCCCTGAGCCTTGCATATATAAGCATGCATGTTTGTGAAAATCTATGTGTGTGTGTGTGTGTGTGTGTGCGTGTGTGTGTGCGCGCGTGTGCGTACGTGTACGTCTGTTGGCCCTGAGGCTGTGATCGTCTTTTTGAGGGACAAGAACAGGAAATGAATTCCTGGTGCCGTGCTTGTACTTGGGGGGGAAACTGAACACCCAATCTGCAGTGTGGTCATGATGTGTGTTTTACACTGAAGGAGATCTGGGGGAGTGGTTTGTTTATTTTTGCCACTCTGAGTGATCCTGGAGGTTCAAGAACAGTACATGCTCAAAAAAAAATAAAAATAAAAAAGGACTTAGTTCCTCTTTTGGTTATTTTTGTGGTATGAGACACACTGGCTGACCCGTCATAGTCGACTCAAGAGATAGAATGGAGACGGCTTCTGTCAAGCATGTACTGTCCTGCAGTAACACAATGGGCGGCTTTCACATGGTCACCCCAGCTGTCTCATCAAAAGCCATATGAATAATGTTCAAACTACATTCAAAGAGAACAGAGCCTGAACAGACGTCTGAAATAGTGAGTGTGTGTGTGTGGGTGTATGTATTCCTTGCATACCAATATATATATATATATATTGAAATTTTATGAATACAATAACGTGAATATGGCTCTTCTTTGATAAGTCTGCTATTAAATTCCTTTTTTGTCTTTTTTAAGATTTATTTATTTATTGAATATTTTAATGTATTTTAAATCAATTTATATTTTGGCGGGGGGGTACCATCCTGATATCATAATGGAGAAACAGTCTCATTAAAAGAATGAAATGAATAACAAATAATGTAGGAAAAAAGAATCTATATATATGAAGAGTTCAGATGCAAAAGCCTCTAAGAGCCGTCTGAAATTTTCATCTGAAATGAGCATTTTTATCATGCTCCTATAAACAGGTTCATCTCAATAAATTAGAATGTCATGAAAAAGTTAATTTTTTCTTGTAAGTTATTTCAAAAAGTGAAACTTTCATATATTTTAGATTCATTGCATGTAAAGTAAAACATTTCAAAAGTTTTTTTTTTGTTTTAATTTTGATGATTAGAGCTTACAGCTCATGAAAGTCAAAAATCAGTATCTCAAAATATTTGAATATTTACATTTGAGTTTCAATAAATGACCATCCATACAGTATAAATTCCGGGTATCTCTTGTTCTTTGAAACCACAATAATGGAGTAGACTGTCAGTGATGATTTGGGCTGCCATGTCATCTGCTGGTGTTGGTCCACTGTGTTTTCTGAAGTCCACAGTCAACACAGCCATCTACCAGGAAATTTTAGAGCACTTCATGCTTCCTTCTGCTGACAAGCTTTATGGAGATGCTGATTTCATTTTCCAGCAGGACTTGGCACCTGCCCACACTGCCAAAGGTACCAAAAGCTGGTTCAATGACCATGGTGTTGGTGTTCTTGACTGGCCAGCAAACTCACCTGACCTGAACCCCATAGAGAATCTCAGCAGTGCCACAAACTGATCACCTCCATGCCATGCCGAAATGAGGCAGTAATTAAAGCAAAAGGAGCCCCTACCAAGTATTGAGTACATATACAGTAAATGAACATTCTTTCCAGAAGGCCAACAATTCACTAAAAATGTTTTTTTTTATTGGTCTTATGAAGTATTCTAATTTGTTGAGATAGTGAATTGGTGGGTTTTTGTTAAATGTGAGCCTAAATCATCATAATTAAAAGAACCAAAGACTTAAACTACTTCAGTCTGTGTGCACTGAATTTATTTAATACACGAGTTTCACAATTTGAGTTAAATTACTGAAATAAATTAACTTTTCCACGACATTCTAATTTATTGAGATGCACCTGTATATAGTAAACTTTACTTAGTTATATTTTTCCTTCATTGTAAAATATATTTTTATTTTATTTTCCTGATCAGCTGACAATTTGCTCTAACAAAGTGATCCAAAACCCCTCTTAAACCAGCAAACCACATCACTCTGACCAGCCTAGATTAGTTTAAGCTGTCCCCCCTCCTATATGGCTATGCAAGATGTATGCATGTGTGGAAGCAAAAACGGCTGATCATTGACCTTGGGCAAATTTTCACCATAACAAGCAGTTGCTGCATTACTCTGCGTGTGTGTGTGTGTGTTTGAATGTCTTTACTTCAAATGGATCTACAGTCCTAGCCTTCACAGATGTTAGAGAGGTTCAGTGGTGACAGCTGCGTTCCGGCTAACATCCTGAAACTTCACATCCAGTAAGAGAAAGATAAGAAATAAAGAGAGAGAGAAGCTTTTTTTAAATTATTGAGTATTTACGCATCCCACCTCCGTTCATACTGCGCTCGCTTCATACATCAAAGATGTTAATAAGTGGAAATACGCTCCTGGAATTGATTTATATTCAGCATGTAAATCAGATGAAGGACCTCTACATCCACCACAGACATTAAACATTTTCAGTTTTAGTTTGAGCCTTATTTCCATTATGTATTCACATGTGTTTGCTCAATAATAAAATAACTTGATAGAGAGTATGAGGCAAATTGATATTGCAGAGATTGAGTTCTAGAAACCAAGAATGGTCTAAATGGATCTCAAAGAGGTCTGTAATGCTCATTAGTATTCCCATTCATCTCAATGGCACTTGCTTGGACAAGCAGGCAATTAAAACAATGTATGAGTGTAAAAACATGCATTTAACAGCATTTGGACAATAGTCTTCCTTTCTCTTTTTCATCTTCAAAGACAGGAAGCTTTTAGCTTTAGCATTTTAGCTTTGGTGCTAAAACAGCATAATGAATAGCAAAGGATGCATATGAGGCGTGTAATTTGTTTTATTTGTGGCAGAATTCAGAACCTCATTCTAGTATACTACTCATACTAGTACACTACTAATATTTTTACCATATTTTTCAATGGCAGAAATAGTAGCATGCTAATCTGTGGTTTCAAATTCAGCAAGAATAATGAGAAATAATTTTGTCACACAAAGTTGTCATTAATGAACAAAATGAGTACTGTTTTCTGCCTGATTACAATTCCTGCAAAATCACATTACATATTGTTTGAACTATTATAATAAACATTAATGTCTGTTAGATTATTTATTAGCATAGCATAGATCATAGATATGAATAGGTAGATTCCCTATTAGCGGCTGTTTCTATGGGCCACTATAGCTAAGCCGTCTGCCATATTGCAATGGTCAAAGCAGGTCCCTGAACACTCGAGAGCAATTTGCCTATATGCCTGCAACAATAGTTGCACACATGTATGAATAGCCATATCTGCTACTGACTTCAACAGATGATTTTGCTAAACACAATACAACAAGATGAAGATGAAGCCATTAGCTAACACGATATTAAAAAGTTATAGTTTAAAAACCTGTAATATTGAGTTAATACATATTAAAAACACAAAGCAACACATTCTTACCTGAGAAAGTTTATCCAAATTTACATTTTGGCAGTTTTTACAAACAGAGGCTGCACAATGTTGTGGCACCTTGAAACTCATTTATTTTTATTATGAGTGACAACACAATGACCATTCCCAGATGGCGGATATGTCAATGTGTCTGGAGCGGTCAAATGTGGCATCTTCCTATATGTATGATACAGATACCTTTAGCTATATATACTACGCATTTGTAGTTACCCTTTCACAATTTTTAATGTAGTTATGTGTTAAATGTCCAAGTATTTCAGCTATTAAAAGAATAATATAATGATATTCAGTTATTTGTTTACTATTTATTTAACAGCTTAACAGAAATTACATTGTCACATCAATTTGTTTGTTTTATAATGCCCTATATCAGGGGTCACCAAGTTCGGTCCTGGAGGGCCGGTGCCCCTTCAGAGTTTAGCTCTAACCCTAATTAAAAACACCTGAAGAAGCTAATCAAGGTCTTACTAGGTATACTTGAAACTTCCAGGCAGGTGTTTTGAGGAAAGTTGGAGCTAAACTCTGCAGGACACCGGCCCTCCAGGATCAAGCTTGATGACCCCTGCCCTATATAGTAAGCAATTATATACATATTTTAATTGTGTCATTTGTGCGTATAACTAACTGATGGAGACACAGTTTTGACGGAGGACACAATATCTCACAACACCTTTATAAATCTTTACATGACAAACACCCAAATGAAAGTCTTCTTAAAGGGATAGTTCACCCAGAATGAAAATTCTGTCATTAATTACTCACCCTCATGTCGTTTCAAACCCATAAGATCTTCGTTCATCTTCGGAACACAAAGTAAGATATTTTCAATGGAATCTGAGAGTTCTCTGACCCTCCATAGACAGCAACGCAACTGACAAGTTCAAGGGCCAGAAAGGACATTGTTAAAATAGTCCATGTGACATCAGTGGATATTATAGCGCTACAAAAAAATGACTTTATTCAACAGTTCTCAACGAACTCCTTGATCCTGACCGATCAAAAGGGATGGAGGAATGTGCTCCGACCAATCAGCTTCCACATCTCATGACAGTCAGTTAGTATAAAGTGAGAAATGTTTTGCCCTCATTTTGTTCAAGCAAACTTTTCAGTAGTTTTTCTCCAAACTTTGCTCAACCCAAAGGTGACCCTATTAAATGCAACAGCATTTGTTCTCACCGGGGTGTTAAATGCTTAATGTTCGGCATGCAGCATAAGCTTTGTGCGTGTGGGTGCTGAGTTTGCACCAAATGTCACCGGACAGGTTCAAGAGAGCAGGTGCACAAACACACACAAACACCACAAAGAATTTTGTGCAGCTGCTCTCTGCCAACCAGATAACCTCATAGTTGTTCTCCGAACACAATCAGATATATTTACCTTATCTCCATTGGTACAGCTCTGTCCCACAGGCTTAAGCACAAAACTTCAGATGTTTGAGGTATTAGCAAGTTCTAGAAGAGAGGAGGACAATCATATATTTACTTTATACGCTGCCTCTTCTCTTTGCCGTTACTCCCCGTAGAGGGAGACAGATAGAAGTGAAGCGATAGAGCCAGTGAGTTTGTAGAGTTTGCACTCACTCCTTCAGCTGTGGGATTTGAAGGATGAGGAATGCGGAGTTTTTAATGGAGCCGTGAACAGATTCTTTAATGGGTTAAAGTTTTGGAAGTGAGTTTGAGCTTTCCACCAAACCGTCCTTGATAATTAGGACTTGCGTAATCAGGACACTCAGCACTCAAAGCAGTTAATTATTAACTATAATAAATAAATTACTGGCAGCAGAAACTCATGCCCTAACCCTGACCTTTGACCTCGATCAACTCCAAGCCAAATGTTAGCACAGGAGTACAGTGAACAGATCGCTCATAGAACAAACATTAAATCTTATGACTTATCTCAGACTGACTTCCCAGAGACATAATAATAATAATAATAATAATAATAGCAATTGCTAAATTAATCTCTTATTTTCCCTTCCTGTTTCTTGTAATATTTGTCCGACCTATTCAGAACCCAGAAGGATGATATTATTGAAGCTTTATCCTTTTAACTTTATATAGTTGTAACTATATTTCTCATAATTGTAACTTAATTTCTTCAAACTATTACTATACACTCAAAATGTGACTTTGTATACTGAAATAGCAAATTAGTCTTTTGTCCAACGTGACTTGCATTATGATTTTATATCTTAAATATTTCTTCTCATAATTGCACAATTTTAGTTAAAGTGTGTGTTATTTTTTGTAATTGCAACTTATTTATATCTCACTATATTACATGTATTTTGAAAATGCAAACCTGTCTTGTAATTGTCACTTTTTTCACATAACTGCAACTTTATTTCTCATAATTTAGACTATTTATCAAAATGTCACTTTTTTATCTGACTGTGACTATCTCTTGAAAATGTATCTCACTTTATTAGTTTGATTTATTGGAGTTGAAACGTTATATCTCACATTGAGACATTATATATTTCGTAATATGTCTACATCTTCATAATGCAGTCGTATTTCGCTTAATTGTGACTTTAAAACTCACATGATTTTATTTTGACTTTATTATCTTGATATTGCAAATTATTTATTGTAATTGCAAGGTTAACTGGCATTGTGACTTTATATCTTGCAATATTACTTTATTTCTTGTAACTGCAACTTTATTTCTCATTATTGCAGCTTAATTTCTAATTGTGACTTATTTCACTGTGACTTTATTTTTATTTTTTTATTTTTTTATCTTACTTTTTTTCACTCTGATGTGAAAACAGACTTATAGAAATTTGATTAAAGCAAAAACACTTTGTGGAAAAAGCATACAATTAAATAAATAATCTTATTGATTGTACATGATGATCTATTTAGCATATACACCCCATTTATTGCATTTATTCATGTTGTATATGTGTATAACATACGTAATATGCCATATTTCAAAGAGTATGGCTGAAGTATGTTACCAAGTTAAAATTATATTTATAATCTGTTCTCTTAAGATTATAAAAACCATGAATTATCAACCAGATATTATTGAGTATATTTCTCAGCTATTAAAATGGCCTTAGGTTCTCTTAGACCCCAGACAGAACATGAGAGTTAATATAATCCTCATAGACACCCACAAGACATCTTAATTAATTTGGACAACTGCCTGAATTTTTGATGTTCAGCCACATCATCCAATCAGAGCATTTTAAAACGTTACGTTAAAAGAAATGACAGCACATTAATGGGTACTTTCATAAATCCCAACATTTTTAACCTTAACAGTGTTCATGGCCGAAAGGAAGATCTCACAAATAATGTCGAACAGCTGTTACTTATGAATATTTACGTGTATAAACTTGTTATGGAGACAATGTCTGTATTAATGTAACATGTAAAGCACAAGCCCTTCAAGCTATCAGTGACATTTAATCATTTAATAGTGTTATCGGGCCGCACGCTCCCCCTGGACACACACACACAACGGCTGGTGAAGAATCACCAGTCTCATCGGATTTACAAAGTGTGTTTGAGCTTCAGTTGTTTGTTCTAGGACTAGGGAGTTAAAAACATGCCTGTGTTTGATTAAAACATGGATGTGCATTTACTCTGAGTGACAGCTGTATGTGGACTGCAGGGAATAGATGTTGAGAAAGAGGACCATGGGATAGAGGAAAACACACACACACACACACACACATAGACGAGGTTTGGACTCACAAAAGAACACACTTACAGGCACCGCTGCAAGTCTCTCTAGTCCGCCCATCAGCCGGAACAGAGAGACATAACGCCTCACCGTAACCAGGGAGACTAGTCCAAAAGGGACGTCTCCCGCCAAGCGTGATTGATGACTGATATGAGGTGATTGATGGTGTTCGCAGTTTTCAAAGTGTACGTGTGTGCTTACACTTGTTTGTCTGAGCAAATATGGCATAAAAACAGAAGTTTGCGTGGATGCGTGCTGTCATGAGGTGTTAGCAGACGCAGAGGTTTGACTGACACGCTCTTTGACCTCCGTAATGTGACAGGGTTAAATCAAAGATGCTATGTTTGGCTGAAGAGCTGTGATGTAATCGTTCTTGTCAAGAGGAAGTTTACTTATGTGTTGAGTGGCATTTAACTGAGGCGATGTGGACAGAGAGCTAGGAGAGTTTTCCCAAAAGTATTTGGACACATCGGGACAGTCAAGTCGCAACTGAAAAATGTATGAATTTCATCGTATTAGATGACAAAATGTCAAAGCAATTGGCATCTGCAAACAAATACTCCTAGAGCTTTTGTCATACTATAGTTTTTGGAGAATTCTTTTTTTTTTTTTTGCAGTAATTTTTGAGCAACTCGTCTTCTTAAGTGGATAAAATCAATATAAGTGGATAAAACCAACCAGCTCTGAGACATTAAAACATTTTCAACTTTGAAAGAAAAAAAGTATATGCAAACCAGGAGTAAAAAAAATACAAAGGTACAAGAATTAAAGATTTTTGTGAATGAATGTACTGAAGTCCTATGAAACACTGCAAATGATAGATGCTGAAAGAATCATATCTATTGGTTACTGGTTATTATAGTCTTTGATTATAATTATAAAATATCTATTAAAATGTACTTGTATTCATATATTTGTATTTGCTATAATGTTTTATATACACTATATTGTACTAGTTTGTTGACAATAAGATTTTTTTCTAAGAAATTTATACTTTTACTCAACAAGGATGCATTAAATTGATTAAAAGTGATGGTAAAGAATGTCACAAAAGATTTGTATTTCAATTAAATGTTGTTAATTAATTGAAAGCAACAACTGTTTTCAAAATTAATAATATGAAGAATCAAATTCTTGATCAGCAAAAAAACATATTAGACTGATTTCTGAAGGATCATGTGACACTGAAGACTGGAGTAAACACAGGAATAAATTATTAAATATATTAAGATATATTAAAATGTTAAATAGTTTTAAAATTGTATTACTAATTCACAATATTACTGTTTAAGAACATATGAGATTTCTTTCAAGACAAAATCTTATTAAAAAAAAAAGTCTTATATACAGTCTATATATTATGTAGTTAAAGTTGCACTGACTGATTGCTGCAACAGAAGCATATACCGTTGATTAACAACCTCTGAGATTCAAAGATCATGGTACATTTGTCTTGGAAGCTTTAGACAGAAAATACATTTCTCTGTGTAGAAAATAAATGAGATTTTTACTTTCAAAGCTTGACTGTTGCAGTCTATTCCTGTTACATTCACACAAGTGTCCTAGCAGAGTAATCACAGGTCTAGTTCATCACATAAACTTGAACATTCACTAATACTAACCTTTGACAACAAATAAATGTCTTCATTTGGATTATTTTTTTAAAATCATTTAATACCTAACAAATTTCTTAAAAATGTTTTGTTTGACAAATCTGTCATGAACTGAGAAATCAAAATTTCCTTGAACTTTTGACATATAAGAGGTCATTGTACTATAAAAACATCCTGCAAGTTTCAGAACCCAAAACTCATTTGTCTAAAAACAGCTTATATTGAAGCTTTTGGAATGTTCTATTCTATGATGTAATAGTGTGGATAAGCACCGCCTCCACAGAAGATCAATGCCTGCTTCTACATCACTGCCTGGTTAGCCCCTCCCACCGATTTTCACGTGTAGTGTTTATGAGAGAGGTGTATGTGCAGGTCTACGCAGAAACTGAATGATAAAGATGACTATGAATAACTTGGTCTTTTGTTAATTTTATTTTTCAGTGGATTTGTTTACAAAAAAGGCACAATTCGATGCAGAATTTTAAAAAAGATTGAAACTAAAAGACGATCCTGTGTCAACTATATTGGATCCGATGGTAATGTCGCAACACAGGTGTGAGTTTTCTTTATGTGATAACTATTGCTTTATCTCTTCTTACAAATTGTTGAGTAATTTATGCATTTTTGACCTAAATCACAGCAGTTTCCATCTATGAGGAATGTAGGCTGTCAAACAAACACAACTATTAGCTGCAGTGGGCGTTTACTTCCGAGTGTACAATCTGCCACGACCTATTCAAACAGAGCGTTCTGATGTGGGGGGTTAAAAACAGGACCGAAAACAGCCTATAACGTCTAAATTATGATGTTTTTTTATGTACAGTCTTGATAATATTATAAGTGGACCTCAGAGAATAGTACAAAATAAAAAACAAAGGTAGTTCATGACCCCTTTAAAATAAATACAGCTTTGTTTGATATTTTGTCATGTAATGCAAAAAAAAATTATTATTAATTTTATTAATTTTTTATGTAGCTTAAGTGGCCAAGTTCTTATTTTTGTGACCAACCATATAAATACTAAACAATTAAAACTGGGGATTTTATCTATAAATTTAGATTTCACATGTAGCTTAGCACTGACATTATAAAAGCAAAGATAGTCTATTTCTGGATCTGCTGTAAGGTGCTTTTAATGAGACTTGCAGATACCCTGCAATGTTCTCCACGAACCCAGCATGGCAGCACCTTCAGACCAAGCAGAACACAGACCGCGTTAATTGGGCTGCCGTCAACTCCACAAGCCGCGTGCAGAAAATCTTCTACAGCAGATGTGATGACCATTGAGAGCTAATGGGGATATTAAATATGATTCATTTCAATTATACACTGCTGTTAAAGGAATTAGCATCACTTATAGCATGCCGTCAAAGACGCAGAGGAAGAGCCTTACAGGCTTAGAGCTGAACGGATCAAAGAACACCTGAGCAGGTCGCATGAATAAAAATGAACATTTATATGTATGAATGAGAATGAAATATTGATATTTTCCATGGAAAAATTTAGTTAAGTGTTAGCAAGTATATGTTGCTGGGCTACTTTGAAGCAGGTGGCTTTTAAACAAGAGCTTTGATTGGTCGGCCTGCCAGAATGATGGTCTCATCGTGTCGTTCCATCAGCTGTGAAGAGCTGCTGTAGAAAAAAAATGTAAAAAACATCCCCGTCCTCAAGCAGCCTGCGTGTCGACTTCAAACAAGGCTTTAAACATCATGCATACAAGTGCACGAACGTGCACAAACAGATACGCCTACATTTATGCAACTCTTTCCCTTTAAAGACCTTTAAGCTGCATACTGTATAAACACACGCTGAGGCAATGATTTACATGTACAAAAACAACACTTTTTCTCACATATATGCATTCAAAACGTGTACACGCTCTGTCTTGTTCATTTCAATCAATCATGTATAGCTACAGGTTTCGAATCTGAAAGAACTAGCCGTGAGAGACAGCTGGAGACAGAGAGAACGTGTGTATGTGCATTTAAACCAAAAGAGGATGTGAAATTACTCTATTGAAAGACAGAATAAAAGGGAGAAATGAAAGAAAGGAGCTGTGTGAGGGCTTGGAGAAGAGACGAGTTCCATTGATCATTGTGCTGATTAACAGGAAACAGGGGTATGAAGTGTTCCGCGCTCTCATTCGCTTTATTTATTTCTTCGTTAGTAGTTCTTTTCCTGATGGACCAAGGGATGCAGGAAGATTTTGCCACTGTTTCCGATTTCATTTCAAGAAAATAAAATTCTAAAGAAGTGATTCAGCCATAGAAGTAGGCCTGTGTGCTCAGTTTTTATGGATATTGAAATGTACTGTATATATATTATACACCGTATTGACCTGAATATAAGACAATGTTTTTTTTCTTGGAAATCTGAAAAAATGTGGTCGTCTTATATTCAGGGTCTAGACTTTGACATGTCAATAATACACCCACAACAATAGGTGGTGCCAAACACGCTTAAAACGAGTGTGCCATGAAATATATAATGTAATTGACTGTCATGTTAGTCTGATGGGACCAAACTTCCTCTGTAAGTGATTTTAAAACATAAGACAGTACCCAGATTTGAAAACTACAAAAAGATTTCACTTGTACTGTTAATAGAAATTTCAGTAGGCTACTATGAGATGGATAGCCTAAATGTTATATAATTCAGATGGGCTACATGTTATTTTTATGGTATATCAAAAAGTGTATATTTTTCAATGTCATTGTTGGTACATTTTACCAGTATTTATCATACTTTCAAAACAAAAATTAAAATAGCAAATATACAAAATGAAAATAATTTAAGAAAAAATGTGTTTTACAGAGAAAAAAAACCATCAAGATTTGGTTTTCAAAAAGCCTTTTTCCAAAAGGTACATCTGGACAAATGGGGGTCGTCTTATATTCGGGTCAATACGGTACACACACACACACACACACACACACACACACACACACACGCACACAGACACAGACACGTGCACACGCACATGCACACACACGCACCCACGCACGCACACCCTATATTACCCTTACCGTGGCCTAATGGTTAGGGAGTCGGGCTTGTAACCTGAAGGTTGCCGGTTTGATTCTTGTGCCGGCAGGAATTGAAGGTGGGGATTGTGAATGAACAGCACTCTCTCCACCTTCGATACTATGACTAAGGTACCCTTGAGCAAGGCACCGAACCCCAAACTGCTCCCCGGGTGCTGGAGCAATGGCTGCCCACTGCTCCGGGTGTGTGTTCACTGTGGTGTGTGTGTGTGTGTGTGTGTGCACTTGGATGGGTTAAATGCAGAGCACCACGATGAAACGTCACAACTTAACTTAACGTTTCAAAAGTAGTGTATCTTTGAGCCTTGACAACATCAAAATAGAAATAATAGAGACACTCTCAAAGAAACGCTTCACAGCTATGTATATGTGTGCTATGTGTATGTCTGTCTAAATGCTATGTATGTGCATAAAAATGTAGTTAATGCGTGACGGAATTAAATACTAAATGCATTCGAAATGCAATCACTTTGATTTTAGCTTAGTGACATATGGCTTCATTGCATCTGTTGTAAAATTAAATGAGTTTTAATGTCATTCTGAAGTGTCACACACCATTACACACATATCAATTCAGTTTCAAGACAAATTATAACACTAGATTATTTCAAGATAAACATTTCAAGATAAACAGACTCACAGTTCAACTTTTGAGTGCTTTGACTCTATAATTAAAACAGCAACAATTAAATGAAAACAGTGCACCAATGAAATCCACAGAAAATTGACTGAAAATGGGCTGATTGTCTTTGTTTGCCTGTCAAAAAAAAAAAGCTTTATTTTCCCTTCTCAGATTTCCATTGGTGTATATTTTGTGTACTTGATGTACTTTTCCAACCGAATTGCAAAATAATGACTGTTTTGAAATACTGTAGCTTTGTGTCATCTTTAAAAACACAGAAAAGCAAGAACAAGTCTCTAAGTAAACGGTTTTGTCTGTTTTATCTTCTTTTCCTGTCGCCCCAATCAAAAAGCAGCACCTTCAAACGTTTCTGCTGCTATATGAAATGTATATGTTTGTTCATGTGTACCGTATATGTGTATAAGTCTGCAGAAAAGTCTTTCTTCAGATGTGTTGCATAAAAACAAGCTCTTGACACTTGCCACTCTTCACACAAAGTAATTATTTTTCCAACCAAAGGCGTGGAAGATTTTTCAATGGAAAAACTTGAAGGTTAAAGCAACTGTTCTTTCTGCAGCGCTGCTTCACTTCAACTGCCCCCTCGGTAACCTTGATAAAAGAAATACTTGCAGATTTAATTAGGTTTTTAATTAAAAATTGACAAATTTGTGTTTTCTTAAGTGTAAAAAGGAAGTTCAGGTTTAGCTGACAGTGGCTCTGTTGCAGATACTTGTAATATTTTGCCTGTTCTTCATCTTGGTTTGTGACCTTCATTTGGACAAGAAAACACTTTGCATGACTGTTCATAAACAATTATACATATCTATAAAAGTTCCATCAGTTAAGTAGCGGGCTACAGAAATGTGAATGAAAATGAAGCATAGTCATCAAGGCTGAAATTGATCATCTGTAGGCCTTCAGTCCTCTTTCATATGAACAGACAGAATACATACAAAGAGCAGTGAATTTTTTTTGGTATTTTTAGCTCTTCAAACAGACTGGTTATTATAGTCATATTTCAAATTTCAAGCATGTGTGAAGCCTATGCTTATGTTTTTATAATGTCCAAACTCAAATTGGATAGCACCCCTGTCCTTGCTAGTCTGCTTTCACACTGTTGTTCCAAACTTTTTTTCCTCACATTGCTTTCAGGGTCATTGTGAATACCGCCGAAAGCTTTTAATCACAATCGTCAGACATCAAAGCTTATAATATAAAAGTAAAGTCCCATTCACACTGACAGCGACCAAAAGTCATTTTAGCTTTTAGGGGATTTCAAGGCAGTGGATAAGCATACAGCAATAATTAAAACATGATGCATGGAAAACTATGTCAAAAATATTTGATTCATGCATTGATTATAATATGTGACCCTGGACCACAAAACCAGTCATTAGGGTAAATATTTTTTAAATTGAGATTTATACATCATCTCAAAGCTGAATAAATAATTGGCGTATGGTTTATTAGGATAGGAAAATATTTGGTTGAGATACAACTATTTGAAAATCTGGAATCTGAGGGTGCAAAGAAATCTAAATATTGAGAAAATCGCCGTTAAAATTGTGCAAATGAAGTTCTTAGCCATGCATATAACTAATCAAAAATTAAGTTTTGATATATTTACGGTAGGAAATTTACAATATATCTTCATGGAACATGATCTTTACTTAATAGCCAATAATGATTTTTGGCATAAAAGAAAAATGTATAAATTTGACCCATACAATGTGTTGTTGCTATTGCTACAAATATACTTTTGCTACTTATGACTGGTTTTGTGGTCCAGGGTTACATATATACAGTGAGGAAAATAAGTATTTGAACACCCTGCTATTTTGCAAGTTCTCCCACTTAGAAATCATGGAGGGGTCTGAAATTGTCATCGTAGGTGCATGTCCACTGTGAGAGACATAATCAAAAAAAAAAATCCAGAAATCACAATGTATGATTTTTTAACTATTTATTTGTATGATACAGCTGCAAATAAGTATTTGAACACCTGAGAAAATCAATGTTAATATTTGGTACAGTAGCCTTTGTTTGCAATTACAGAGGTCAAACGTTTCCTGTAGTTTTTCACCAGGTTTGCACACACTGCAGGAGGGATTTTGGCCCACTCCTCCACACAGATCTTCTCTAGATCAGTCAGGTTTCTGGCCTGTCGCTGAGAAACACGGAGTTTGAGCTCCCTCAAAGATTCTCTATTGGGTTTAGGTCTGGAGACTGGCTAGGCCACGCCAGAACCTTGATATGCTTCTTACAGAGCCACTCCTTGGTTATCCTGGCTGTGTGCTTGGTCATTGTCATGTTGGAAGACCCAGCCTCGACCCATCTTCAATGCTCTAACTGAGGGAAGGAGGTTGTTCCCCAAAATCCCGCAATACATGGCCCCGGTCATCCTCTCCTTAATACAGTGCAGTCGCCCTGTCCCATGTGCAGAAAAACACCCCAAAGCATGATGCTACCACCCCATGCTTCACAGTAGGGATGGTGTTCTTGGGATGGTACTCATCATTCTTCTTCCTCCAAACACGTTTAGTGGAATTATGACCAAAAGTTCTATTTTGGTCTCATCTGACCACATGACTTTCTCCCATGACTCCTCTGGATCATCCAAATGGTCATTGGCAAACTTAAGTCGGGCCTGGACATGTGCTGGTTTAAGCAGGGGAACCTTCCGTGCCATGCATGATTTCAAACCATGACGTCTTAGTGTATTACCAACAGTAACCTTGGAAACGGTGGTCCCAGCTCTTTTCAGGTCATTGACCAGCTCCTCCCGTGTAGTTCTGGGCTGATTTCTCACCTTTCTTAGGATCATTGAGACCCCACGGTGAGATCTTGCATGGAGCCCCAGTCCGAGGGAGATTGACAGTCATGTTTAGCTTCTTCCATTTTCTAATGATTGCTCCAACAGTGGACCTTTTTCACCAAGCTGCTTGGCAATTTCCTGTAGCCCTTTCCAGCCTTGTGGAGGTGTACAATTTTGTCTCTAGTGTCTTTGGACAGCTCTTTGGTCTTGGCCATGTTAGTAGTTGGATTCTTACTGATTGTATGGGGTGGACAGGTGTCTTTATGCAGCTAACGACCTCAAACAGGTGCATCTAATTTAGGATAATAAATGGAGTGGAGGTGGACATTTTAAAGGCAGACTAACAGGTCTTTGAGGGTCAGAATTCTAGCTGATAGACAGGTGTTCAAATACTTATTTGCAGCTGTATCATACAAATAAATAGTTAAAAATCATACATTGTGATTTCTGGATTTTTTTTAGATTATGTCTCTCACAGTGGACATGCACCTACGATGACAATTTCAGACCCCTCCATGATTTCTAAGTGGGAGAACTTGCAAAATAGCAGGGTGTTCAAATACTTATTTTCCTCACTGTATGTAGGATATATCCATTTGCATTCATTTTTGGCAGCAAGAAAAATCATGATTTTGCATTGTTATTCCAGGACTTTATTTTTATTTATTTATTTATTTATTTATTTATTTATTTTATTTTTGTTTTGTTTATTATTTATTTTGTTGCTTGTGATTTTTTTTTTTTTTTTTAAGTTACTTGGTCAGATAGTTAGCTAGTAAAAATTTTGCAGTTCAATGTCAAAAACAATGGCAGCTATTTTCTATAGAGCCAAAGGTGTGTAAGTACATCTCCTATCTATTTGAGTGAGAAATAAGTCTCTGCTGTGCTTCCTTGGTGTAAACCCTAAGGTAAAAAGTTGGCTTTCACTCGAATCAAATGTGCCAAACATTACAGTTTCAATCTCAGGCCAGCACCAAAATCTCTGAAAACAGATTCTTTTACAAGCTGATGCGTGTGTTCTCTATGCAAAACTCATTACTGGTGAAATCAGCCCTCACCAACAGAGTCCATAAAGACCTCACACACACACACACACACACACACACACACTTATGCAAGTGCAAACAAGTTATTTCATTGATCTTGCCTTGAGGTCCATTCATGTTTGGCACAGGTACACAGGTTACATCCTTGTTTGCATATGTGTATGTGGATTGCCTTTGATGGTGCAGATGTCCAGCAACTTGGTTTGAGAGTGAACCACTAATACACTTTCATGTTAACAAGCATGTTCCTTCAACAGCCCTTACCAGTAATGAGGCAGTGAAACCCTAATCAGACTCTATATTTGTGCATTTCATTGATCACCAGCTCCAGTATACAAACAGCATACTGTAAACACTGCGATAGATATATGAAATTTTATTAAATATATATGATGTGCATTCATTATTATTAGAATGATGGGATATTATGGGTGGAATATGTTGTCTGTGATGGTCAGCAGGAGGCGGTTCTCCACAAGAGGCTTGAGGTCCATCTCAATGACAGAATCTGTCTTCTGATGTGCTTCAGTCAGCTGGCATCACAACAAAACTTAAGCATTAAACACAACTTTCTGGGAGATGGATTTGTTTTATACACTTGTGACTTTCATGCTTTATTGGAGGATTTGTCATTTCTGACTACACAGGATTTAAAAATTTTTGTTTGTTTGTTTTTTTCGGTGAAAAAATTTGGCTCTCTTTTGTGGGACGTACAAAAAAAATGAAAGAACAAGAATTTATAACACACACCTGGACTGCAAGCTGTGCATTCTTCTCTATCTAAACCTGCCAAAAATGTGTAAAGCCCCACATGTGTACCGTTTAGACAGCCAACTCTCAGTCAGAATCACCTCCCTCTCTCTTTCACTCTCTCAGATGTGAGAGAAGAGGATTATATTGATGAGAATATGAAGGCAGGAGTTTTGGACTTAAGAGAGCAGGAAGCTTATATTCAGCGTGCTTTTTTCAATAGTTATCTAATCACAGATTTATTAAGCTTATGTTTAAATCTGTGAGTTCAATGAATTAAACGTTGATATCTTCATAGATCTGCCTTTATCACATTTTTTTTTTTTTTTTTACCTTTACTTATATAGCGCTTTTAACAATACAGATTGTGTCAAAGCAACTTTACAATATCAAAATAGGAAAATAGTGCGTCAATAATGTAAAATGACAAGATTAAACACTCAATTTTCAGTTAAAGGCATTTCATTATTGAATTCAATGATGTCATCGTCCAGCTCAGTTCAGTTTAATTAGTATCTGTGCAATCAAGTCGACGATATCGCTGGAAATTAAGTGTCCCCAACTAAGCAAGCCAGAGGCGACAGCGGCAAGGAACCAAAACTCCATCGGTGACAGAATGGAGAAAAAAACCTTGGGAAAAAACAGGCTCAGTCGGAGGCCAGTTCTCCTCTGACCAGACGAAACAGCAGTTCAATTCCAACTGCAGCAGAGTCAGATTGTGTAGAGGATTCATCTGGTTCCCGAGGTCTTGTCCCGATGGCCGTCTAGGTGGCAATGTCTTCACTGGGGATCTGTCTCTGGGGCTCATCTAGGTGTCCTGATCTCCGTTGACGTTCAGGACTGTAGAGGTCATCTCTAGGTGCTGATCCACCATTTGATCTGGATACAGACTGGATCGGATGGCTACAGTGATCTCGGAACAAGAAAGAAACAGACTAATATTAGCGTAGATGCCATTCTTCTTACGATGTAACAAGTACATTGGGTGTTAAAGGTTAAAGAGATGGGTCTTTAATCTACATTTAAACTGACAGAGTGTGTCTGCCTCCCGAACAGTGTTAGGTAGATTGTTCCAGAGTTTGGGTGCTAAATAGGAAAAGGATCTACCGCCTGCAGTTAATTTTGATATTCTAGGTATTATCAAATGGCCAGAGTTTTGAGAACGCAGTGGACATGGAAGACTATAGTGTGATAAGAGATCGCTCAAGTACTGAGGAGCTAAACCATTCAGGGCTTTATAAGTAATTAACAAGATTTTAAAATCTATACGATGTTTAATAGGGAGCCAGTGCAGTGTTGACAGAACCGGGCTAATATGGTCATACTTCCTGGTTCTAGTAAGAACCCTAGCTGCTGCATTTTGAACCATCTGGAGATTGTTTATTAAGCGTGCAGATCAATCACCCAATAAGGCATTACAATAATCTAACCTTGAGGTCATAAATGCATGAATTAAAATTTCTGCATGTGACATAGGTCTCAATTTAGATATATTTTTAAGATGAAAAAATGCAGTTTTACAAATGCTAGAAACGTGGCTGTCAAAGGAAAGATTGCTATCAAATAGCACACCTAGTTTCTTAACTGATGACGAAGAATTTACAGAGCAGCCATCAAGTGTTAGACGGTGTTCTAAGTTATTACATGTGGGGGTTTTAGGTCCAATAATTAACACCTGTTTTTTCAGAATTTAGCAGTAAGAAATTACTCCTCATTCAGTTTTTTATATTGACTATGCATTCCGTTAGTTTCTCAATTTGGTGTGTTTCGCTAGCCTGACTACGTCAGACTTCGTACTTCCGCTCAATTTCATTTCGCTTCTGTCCTCAGTCTGATATAGCAGACCATGGCTGTATCCGAAATCGCCCCCTATACCCTCAAATAGTGCACTATTTGAGTGGACAGCCATTTTAAGTGGTGTTCGAAACCATAGTGGATGTTCTCGAGTGCACTCATTCAATCCCACAATGCACCGCAAAAACGAGTGTACAACCCATAGACATAATATACGTAGACGCCTCATGACATGCTGGAACGTAATCCAGCGTCGCCGCCATATTGGTTGGGTCTCCTCACTCTACGCTAGCACTGGAGTCAATGGAGAGCGAGCAATTTATGCCCGTATTTTGTGCAGTTTACTGTTGCAATAACCCGCGCAGATACCAGATCACGTGGGATTACCTTTCACAAGTAAGATTGAACAATAATTTTGGTTATTTTACTATTTATAATATTATGTCGTCATAACTAACGTTACTTACGTGTAACATTATTACAGCAGGAACTGGTACTCATTATCTCTTGCTGTTTTTTTTTCTTCAACTTTCAGAGGATGTGTTCTTACTCGGGGAGCACATTGCAGAAACCCAATTCAGAATTAAGAACCATCATTTCATGCTTGTGTCATTTGTGGTCAGTGGCGCCTGCAGGTTTATGGCTGGACACACTGTGCGTACCATGAGCGCTCAGACTGACCTGTGATTTGTCCTGCAAACATTTCAGCAGTAGATTATAGCCGTATTTCTGTCGACCGAACCAGCCATGCCATTAATAATGAACGTATCAGTCTTTTGCATGCCAAAGTCCATTTCTGCTTATAAACAGGTCAGGTTAGACTACCACAATTAATTTGTAGCCTATTTTACAAATGGGAATACAACGAAAGTCATGACAATGTTTTACATTCAAGCTACCCATGAAATTTATAGTGAAAAGTTCTTTAAAATCATCTGGAATGCAATAAAGTAATTTTTACAGCTGTTTTTAAAGCTTTTTGCTGCATGGATTAAAAAATAGGCTAATAAATAATTCACATGCAGACAAAATTACATTGCAGAAAATTCTTAAATTAAGGAAATTAAGAGCAGAGCAACGTAAAAATCAGAAATAATATAATCGGGCCTGTTTTAGGCTTTTCCTTATTTTTATATTTTAGACGGTGATGAAAAATGGCTTGCCATCTCCTCATTGGACGAGCCTTTAGAGAGAAATGCATCTTTACGGATTACATAATGAAAGAGTTTTTGTTTTCGATTTGAATTATTTCGTTTTAAAGTAGTAATTTAAAGCTTTCTATAGATATATTTATCATATTTGTGACTCAATTCGTTGAGTTTCGGTTCATCATTGAAGCGCTCCTCAAGATGAGACGGCAAGCCTATCTGTTTTCCTATTTATTTTAATAAAAGCACAAGGTTTTTTTTGATATTGTGAATGCACACAAATAAAAGTAGACCCTTTACAGTTCCGAATTATGTATTACTCTTACCTTTATGAGCAAACATTATGGCGTATTTTAAGTTGTTTCCACTATTATTTTAAGTTCTTTTCACATGTGAGTGAGTGTGTGCGTGTGAGAGAGAGAGAGAGAAATAAATTCAAATGAACAATCAAACTTGTTTCTTTATTAAAATATAAAATTCATTCATTTATAAATATGCCATAGCCTACCATGTCTTTGCTAAAGAGCATAATACAAAGTTTTTTAGCATGAAAGCACGTATTTTTCAATGTGTGACAGCGTCCTGTATCCCCATAATGCACTGTGAGAGTCGCACCGAATGAATTCCCGCGTCTCGCCAGAAGATGCCGCCTGCAGCTGAATCATCCATTCATTCATTTTTAGAAGCGCTCGTCCACGCCCAGATAGCAAAATTTGTCTGGCCCACCTCTGGGCCACAACCTTGCTTAGCTTCTGGCCCAGTTCTGGCTGGGTCCCCGGCCCAAAACTGGCACACACACTGAAAACCAACTCAAACTATTTCCTCTGGCCCAGATGCAGCCCACACCCTGTAAAATGACTCTTATTTATTGACGTGGCCCAGATCTGGCCCACATACTGTAGAGTGACTTCTATTATTTTATGTGGCCCAGGTCTGGCCCAGACACTTTAAGCCAGATCTGGCTGAGATTCGGCTTGGTCCCCGGGCCGAATGTGGCCCAGAAGCTGCTAAATGTAATTCAGCAGTGAAACACAAATACAACCATTTAAAAACATTAAAAAGGCTTTAATTATAAAATTACCAAATACTTTAATATAAATATATATGAACAAATGCACTACAGTATAAACATTCACACTTTTTAAACCACAAAGTAACAAGTAAGTTATATTTACTGTATATTATATATATATGAAGAGTTAATTTGCAGAAACAGATAACTTCGTTTTTAACAATTTTTAAAAATCATGTTTTTTCATTGTGCATTCCAATTAATCTCAATCAAACTGCATTCAGGTTATTTTGATTAGGTAAAGAATAACTAATAAATACTAGCTAACTAACACAATAAAAACATGATAACAAAAAACAAGATTTTTAAAAATATTTAAAAATGGAGTTGTCTGTTTTTGCAAATAAACTCTTCATATATAAAACATTGTGTGTCATAATTCAGTTCAGTTCTTATCAAATGGTGTCAGTACAGTCAAGTCAATAATATTGCTGAATATTAGGTGTCTTCAACCAAGCAAGACAAAAGGCATCAGTGGAACCCAAACAAGACCCGGCTCAGTCAGGAAACCAGTTCTCATCTGGCCAAACGAATGAACGTGGTGTGATTATTCCAGGCTGCATCACAAGTCAGACTGTGGATATATCATTCGGAATATTTCATCCAACTTCTTCTGCATGAAGTAATATCACGCTAGCAGGTGAAGCTGGTAAAAAGGGTCTGCGCAGAGGGCTTGTCTGGTTCTCGTAATCTTTGCTGAGGATCAGTGCTGGGGCCATCAATGAGGTCTTCACACAGATCTGTCATCTAGCTGACATGGTCTCCGCTGACAGTCAGGGATGTGTTGTGGTCGTTCCTGGGTGCAGGTCCACCGTCTGGTCTGGATCAGCTGATTACTGTAACCTAGGGATAAGGGTGAGACAGTATATAAGCAACTAATATAAGCAATGATGTCATTCTTCTTACAAATTAACATGTACATTAGATATTATAGGAAGTGTTGCTGCTTACCCTAATTGGTGCAGCATAAAAATCCTTTAAGAGATTTGAATTATAGAAATGTGATAGTGTGTCATGTGTATGGAAGGTTAAAGAGATGGGTCTTTTAAACTCACAGAGTGTGTCTGCCTCCTGAAGTTTTCTTTCTCGTGGGAAAGAAAACGCTTGTCAATTATGCCCTTCCAGACTCTGTCTACGAAGCAAAGCGAAGTAGCAGAGTTTGGTATTACCAGGCTAGTGTTTCGCTGGGCCGCGAAGAAATATAGAGCTGAGTATCATCAGCATAACAGTGAAAGATAGCACCGTGTTTCCTGATGATATTTCCTAAGGGTAACATGTAAAGCGTGAAAAGTAACGGCCCTAGTACTGAGCCTTGAGGTACTCAAGTTACTTGAGGCCTGATTATAATTTGATTATTTGACAAATTATTATTTGATTACATCTTTATATTTTCTGAAGACAGTGGCTGCGTCTGAAATCGCATACAGTCTCTGATTAGGTACTTTTTTTGAAAAATCTCTTTGCAGCCATTAAAAAAGGATGCTCTAGTCCAGTGTTTCTCAACTGGTGGCTCGCGACCCACTTGTGTACGGCCAAAGAAACGACATCAACAACAACAACAAAAATGTTTTTCTGATGCGAGACTTTTATTTTAAAAGACGTGCATAAAAGCCGTTGACACTTCTGCCAGATGCAGTTTAAAAGAGTGCATGAGAAAAACGCGCTGTCCCGATTCAGCATGCGGTCAGATGAGATGTTGATAGGCTTAATGTCATTATTCTATCGTTATTTCGTAACTTATGAACTCACCTCAGAAAAACGAACTATCCTGTCCTGCCAGATGTTATATGGCCCTCGTAGCGCCCTCTTCATTGCGCGCGGCGCGCTGTATATCACTTCGCTAAAGCGCAGAAACTATACGAGCATGCAACGCGTGAAATAAAAGTAGCCTACAGTACCGATAAATCACATAACAGGTACTGTGTGTGTTAACTGGAAAGGATTTGCATGAAGGTATGGTATTCATTCTATTCAGGAGCAGTTTCCACTTTCATTAACAGTTCATGTTAATATTGTATATTCACCATGGTAACGGTTGTTTCCATAACCCAAAATACCATGTTATTTTCACTTTGTGTCTTTTTGTATACGTTTAAATGACTGTGGTGGCTCATTCCAACTTGATTGTATTAACAAAAACTAGTTTGGGACTGCTATTTAATAGCCTTGCCTTATAGGCTGTTTATTAAGTATTAGTTATATTCTTAACAGTCTTAACTTAATTTTTGTGAAATAAATTTGCTTTGTTTTTGTGTTTTAACAAATTATATATAAGACTTGCCACAACAACAAGGTAGAGTAAAACATAACAGAAATTTTATTTTTGTGTAAACTACCCTAGTAAAAAAGTAATATATTTAAAATACTTTAATTTCATACTAAGTATAGTTCAAATCTATTAACATATTTACTGATATATTGATATCGCTCAAGACTAAAGGTCATTGCACTGAGTCCAAAATTCTCATCAAGTTAAAAAATAAATACGACCTCATGTTGTGTCAATCATGTTTACACACTGCCTCCAAAACTTTTGTCCATCATAAAAAATTCAGATCAGGTTAGATTTTCTGCGTTTTTGTATCCGTAGCAAGCATTTTAATAGGAAAGGATGACGAATACGAAAGAAAAAAAAAAAAACGCATACGAAAATTGTCAGTGTGCAAGGAACTTAACTGATATAAAAAATAGAATTAAACTTTATTTAGAGTACTAAATAAAGTTTCTTAATATTAAGCCTAAAATGTGTTTTAATGTCAGTAGTGATGAGGATTGTATGATCTTTAAATAATAACGGTCTTTAAATGCAAGATATTTAAAGTGTACCTTAAGTGTACTTGCAATAGTTCTACTTTAGCAATAATCAAATATACTTCAGTAAATCTTTAGTTGGACTTTAGCACAATTAAAATGCATTAAGTACAAAATTAGTTGTTCCAATTTAGCAGACTTTAAGAATAACAGTTTAGTAAAGTGAAACTGCAGGGTATTTTTATTAAGTACACAAATCTTTAAATGTATTTGCAGTATACTTAGCATTAAATAAATGTATTTCAAATACATTTTAATATATTTATTTTTCATTAGGGTGTTCCTTTAAGTAATAGCATGAGCATGCACTGCTAAAACCCCCCAATGCACAATGTGAGGCAAGAAAAGAACTAATAAAAAAATCACCAACCCACATGCACATAAATATGCAGGCATAAAAATACATGCAATCATTTTTAGGCCTATGAAAACTTCTCCAGGGAAGGTTTGTATATCTAGGATGGTGTTGCCAACATTAAAATTTATTTATTAAAGTATTAACTCATGCCAAAAAAAATCGATAATTCCCAAGAATCTTCAAATGCCTGACCATCAGCTGTGAGAATGAGGTCACAAAGAGACTGTGTGTCGGTTGCAGAAGCAGAGGGCTTTGAGCTTCGGTACTGCAGCCAAACAGAAGCGTGTGGCAGAGAGTTCATGTAGAATTCATAGGACAGAGGTCTCTCATGTTGTTTCTACTTCTGAAGGGAGCAGGACAGATGTCTGAGCGTCTGTCGCCCTCCGTCCCTCTTGCATGATTCAGACATATAGTAAAGCCATTCCCAGATGGGACTGGAGATTTCTCCTGCTCATCCTTACAAGAAGCGCTAAAGGAATTGAGATGGGGAATACCTGTGTGTTTTTATAAATATAAACTGAGAAACCTCAATCAGATACTACCGCAGTGAGCTGAATATTGACCACACGGTTATTTCTTTTCATCCTAATGGATGCTTTATAGTGCGTAGGTTGTTGTAAGGGTGTATGGGGAAGTATGTTTTTTTTAATTAAGATTGTGCAAGGTCTGAACTTTCTTCATGGTTGAGGTGCATGCCAGTCAGAAGTGAATGAACCATTCACTGCGCAATCTCTGAGTTTATGCAAGACAAGTGTGGCACAACACGGTTTACCCCAGTAGGACCTGGATCAAAATCCTTTGTTGTTCCTGTAACATGCATGCATAGTTTTAACCCTAAACCTACAGAGCACAATGAGTTACTGGGACTACAGTTGTTGCAATCAGAATTATTATTGTCAACTTCATATTCTGTTATTTTAAACTTACTTTTCATTCCTTTAAATAAACATTAAATTAAATATAAAAAATGTATAAGATATTATACTGAGCACATTCATTTTTAGGGCTTAAATATGTATATTTAAAACAAATGACTTAAAACAATGGCATGGTGCTATCAAGTATTTTTAGTAAAGTAAACTGCAGTTAATTACTCAAGCAGTAATTAAATAAAGAAAGAAGTTACAAGCAATATAACAAAAATAATATACAAATTAATTACAAAGTGTTTTTCAGGTATCTAACAGCAGTTTCAAATCTTCAAATAAACATTCAGAAAATAAAGTAAAGTAATCCAAAATAAAACAAACTATTTGCAAAGTCCTCACTGCATGATTATTTGATATAATGCATTAATATTGATTTGTTGCTGTCAGAGTTTGACTAAAAGCATTCCTGTATTTAAAATTAGCCTTCTTTTTTCTTTAGGCTTCATTTTGGGTTAATATTCAATTGTAGATGACTAATTAAAGCTACTAAAGTTATTCCAACAAGAGAAGAGCCTTTCAAGGCAGTATTGTTGTGCAGTAGAATAAAACAGAGAGCTCTAGTTGGCTGCATTTACACTGCAAGTCCTAATGCACAGATTCCACATTTTGACATGTATACAATTTCTTTTTACTCTGCCTCTTTACATTTACTTATGACAAAACTCATTGTGTTTACAGTAATGTCTCTCCAAGATGAGCATTTTGACCATAAAGTGCATTTTAGTGTTGACATGCAGAGCCACATTACAATGAGTGCTCTTCACAGAATGATACATTGGAAAGCAGCTGTTAGCCGCATATGGCCAATGGAAAGTAACCGCATGTCAGTCAGATGGCACTCAGGAAACTGAGACCACACTCCATAATCGTATTGTGAGGGACCGAGAAGTCAGGAACAAGGAACACCCGCTTTCACTAGAAAATTGGGTTTTTATTTACCCCCAAACCAATAACTTTACAAACTCATAATCATACAACAAATAAACCAAAAGAAAATGAAATCAAACTATCCAGACAGACACAAAACCAACAACTAAAAACTGACTTCACTAACTAACAAAGCAACAGCTTATAAAGCAAAAGATGGGCCCATTACAAATTAAGAGGGAAAGCAACAAAACTTTTACATTCAACAGGTAACATTACACAAGTCCAAATCAAATCAAACAGAGAAACATTAAATCAAGATAAAGAAAACAAAATATAAATTACATCTCATAAATATACAACTACATAAATCAATTAATAAAGAAATCAACTTTTCCTCCTCCCCCGGGCAACCTCAATGAATGGTATGTCCGGGCAGAACCACTAACGAAAATTTAAATAAAGATTAACCTTAAATAACGGAACATATCCTCCATATAGATATATATAAAAGCGCATGTTTGTGGATACGTGTGGATGCGTGTGCAAGAGATTATACATCCACATTACCACTCTTGTGCGGCCACCACTCGGGCCGTCACAGGTATCAAGTGCAAAAGGTTAGGGGTCCACATGTTGTTTGATTTTTTTAATATTATATATATGCCATATACAGTATATGCACCATACCATTGTTTTAAGTCATTTGTTTTAAATATATGTATTTAAGCCCTAAAAATGAATGTGCTCAGTATAATATCGTATACATTTATTTATATATATATATATATATATATATATATATATCAGAGTTCAGATGCAAAAGACTCTAGGTGCCATCTGAAATTTTCTTCTAAAATTAGCATTTTTATCAGGTTCCTATATTTATGTTTAATTATTTCACTTTAATTGCATAGAAAAGGATCTATACATTGCCATTAGAATAAATTTCCTGAACCTAAACGTAGGAGCCTGATTAAAAATGCTCATTTCAGATTAAAATATATATACTAATAAATTAAATATATAAAATATATCTTAAATATGACTGTATTTCCAGTTTGCTATTGTAAATGTATCTTTCTGCATTTTTAATATCCATTTCACAGTCACAGTTAAATGATTTACATTTAAAAAGGAAAACATAGAGATCTCTAGCACTCACACTGACTGTGTAATGTGGTATACACAAGTAGGACATGTTCCTAAATGTCCTTTGGAACAACAATCCTCCTCTTACCATTTTTTTATGTCACAATTTGATATATTTTGTTTTGTTTGTTTTAAATATAATTAATATTACATACACACACACACACACACACGTGTGTGTGTGTGTGTGTGTGTGTGTGTGTGTGTGTGTGTTTTCTGTGGACATCTGAGCACTCTGGGGGTCCCCGGTCCCCAGTTTGAAAACCCCTGTTCTAGATTACAGTTCCTCTTTAGTTCTGCCTTGGTCTGAAACTAACTAAAGGGAATAATAATTCCTAATATATCAAATTGTGACATTAAAAAAAAAAAAAAAAATGGTAAGAGGAGGATTGTTGTTCCAAAGGACATTTAGGAACATGTCCTACTTGTGTATACCACATTACACAGTCAGTGTGAGTGCTAGAGATCTCTATGTTTTCCTTTTTAAATGTAAATCATTTAACTGTGACTGTGAAATGGATATTAAAAATGCAGAAAGATACATTTACAATAGCAAACTGGAAATACAGTCATATTTAAGAGTGAAACTGTGAGAGTTTTGTATTCAGGTCATAGGACATATGACAAATAATGCTCTTTGATCATCTCTGGTTATTGTAGTAATGTTACAGCCACAAGGCTGTGTGAGGTTTTGCTTTTATACTCTGCTTTTGTATCCAGGGATGACTGCAAGCATACAGTGAGTGGCAGTTCAGTGGATGAACGCATGTTACACACCTGACACACACACACATTGTATAAGGTTGGTAAGTTTAATGTTGTTGAAACCAGTTTTTTATGCTCCCCAAAGATGCATTTATTTAAAAAGAAAGAAAGAAAATACCATGATTGAATTTATTTATAATAGAATATATTCCAGTGATGTCAATGCTGTATTTTTTATCACATGATTCTTCAGAAATCTAATATGCTGATTCTGTGCTTAATATTTTTGTGGAAACCGTTATACATCTCTTTCAGGATTCTTTGATGAATAGAAAGTTCAAATGAAGCAGCTTTTATTTGAAACGGAAATCTTTTGTAACATTGTCTTTACTGTTACTTTTGAATTTAATGCGTCCTTGATGAATAAAATTATTAATTTCTTTCACACACACACAAAATGGTAACGTACTTATACTGTACTTCTACTTAAATTCATGCATTCAAAATACAGATTTTCCACATCATGCTGTTTTCATGAACACCAATATGTTCGAATGTAAAGCCCTTATCAACCGTTTAACTCTAATTTCTCACAATAAACAAATAACCTCACTAAAATCAATAAACTCACACACGTACACATTAAAACAGACATAACTGAGCCTGAAATAGAAAGTTGCAAACACAAACCCAGCAGCCCTACCAGATGGCATGTGTGTGTATGTATGAGTGTATGTGTGATATTTAGCAATATTTCTCCTCCCTCAGAGATGATTTTCAGGGATATTTCCCTCCCTCTGAAATGACAGATTGTGTGTGAGTGTTTCTCTTCATGACAGCGAGAGGGAGTGTGTTTCATTATTTAAAAGTATGCTCCCGTTCACACTGACAGCAGATGAGAGAGGAAAGAGAGGAAGCATTGCTTTCTGTGGAGGCTGTGTCTCTTTTTTTCCAAACAGTGATTTGCATTTCAGTGTGCTGCCAAGAAGCATGTAAACACACACGCACACACACATTACCAGCAGCATCCTGAATTCAAATGCAGCACTGGAAGTTAAGTAGCATTTAAAGTTTTGGGGTATTCGCTCTGAACATTTTTAGCGCACTGGTATCGAGTTTATTGCATCTTAAAGCACAGATTTAGATCTGACAGACATGCACATGTACCATCATCCTTCATCACATCAACAGTTGATTTCAGTCCTATATGGAAATCTTTCGACTTTAAAAGTCAACTCACATTATGTTGTAATATTTGTAATACAGGGAATATAAATGAGTTTGTGGATTACATAAAATACAACAAGGATTACAGCAGGATTTCTAAAAGACCTCAAGATTACTTCTTTCATGAAAATCATTCTACATACCAGACAAGGACTGAATTTGTTAGCACATAATCTTAACTCTAAAAAGGCAAGCTGCAAAGTAATCAAAAAAATTCATTTGTAGTGGAGAGCCGATGTTTCGGGTCGTGAGAGAGACAGGAGGAAGTGAGGTTCAGCTCCACAGGGTGGGCCAGAGCTGGGTCAACTGTTCAGCGCTGCCTGAGGGTCTGATGGCCCGCCTTTCATCTTAGATCTGGAGTCGAGGGACGAGAGATTAGGTAACACTTAGAATGATGTTCAGTTAACATTAATTAAAGGGATAGTTCACCCACAAATGAAAATTCTGTCATTACTTACTCATGTCTTTTCTTTCTGTTTTCTACTGAACTCTGCTGGTAACAAAAAATATATATTCTTTTGTGAAAAAGCCATACAGTTTTGAAATGATGAAAATTTTTGGAGTGACCTATTCCTTTAATGCATTAGTTATCATGAGGTAACAGTGAACAATACCTTTACAGCTTTTATTAATTTCTTCATATACCAATGAGCCAATGATGTGATGCTTTTTTAGATCTATTATTTTTTTCAAGATATTTAAATAAAACGTTATTCGTACATGACAAGTACGTTGTTAATTTTTGAATTAATATACATTTTGATATTTTTGTACGGTGATAATTCTGTCCTTATATGATAATTAAGGGGGGAAAAAGCCTCATTAAAAGGATGAAATTCTTGGAAAGAAAAACTTAAGCAGTTTGACATAATTTTTAAGATTTTTTTTCTTAGGGAAAACATGTAATTTAACTGCTTGCTTATTTATTTATTTATTTATTTATTTATTTATTTATTTATTCAACAAGAATCAAAGATCACCAAAATAATATGGTCCGTCCAACATGCAAAACAAAATAAAAATAAATAAAAAATACTGGTAAACTGAAAAAATATGTAATACAGGAAACCTCTGCAGACCCTTATGACTTCATGTTAAGGTCAATAACTCTCTTAAAATATAAGGTAATTTAACTTTTTGTATGACAAATCAAGGTTAGTTTAGGTTGTAAAATGCAGGGTTATAGGGTTATTAACTTAAAAAAAAAACATGTGCATACATTCTTTTACCCAGCACTGGGTGAAATATGGACAAACTCAGCAAGTGTCATGGTAAAGCATTTCAACCTCTTCTCCGTCATCTCCCCTCGGAGAGTATGGTCGATTTCTAAGTTACGTTACAGTAGCAGAGTGCATTAAATGCTAGTCCCGCTGCTGAGTTCGGCCTGTGCTGAGGACACGGGTGATGTGGTGCTCCGCACTTTTGGGCAGAAATCCCATTACAGAGAACAAGCTCTCACCTCAGACACTCTCCAACAAACTGAAACTCAATATCACAGGGTTACAAGCAGTGTATCATCCACACTCACGTCCACACACACTCAGTAGGCAGAGTATTGGGTGGGTGAGCTGTGCGCATCAGCGGATTGTACCGGAGTTCAACAGATACGGCAAACGGCCCACCTGAAGTTCTGTTTACCGAGAGAGACCGGAATAGGCAATTTAGAGACCAGGCGAGTGAGAGAAAAAGAGGGAGTGAGTGAAGGATGAAAAAGTAAATCCTTATTCATCTCGCATCGATTCTTCTCTGTTTCATCATCTCAGGCAGGAATGTGTCTCTCTCTCCCCAGTTACGAGTTCCTCTGATGGCAAGATCTCCCTGTAAGGCGCTGTGTTGCCAGCGATTGGGTTGAGCTCAAGGATGGGAAATGAGAGCGCAGCTGTCAGGCTGACTTCTCTTCAGTGTGCCTGCCAACAGATCTCAGAACAGCGACCTGAACTCTCTTCCAGTCAGTCTGGGAGTCAAACAGAGCTTTGGATGCCTAATTGAAACATGTTGTCCTGGAGAATACACTTTGAAATTAAAAGAATGGTTCATCTGAAAATGAAAAAACTGTCATTATTAACTCACCTCCATATCATTCCAAACCTCTAGCTGTTTTTTTTTTCTTTTTCTTTTTCCAAAGATGTCTTTAACGCCTTGAGAAAGATGTCTGTTAGCTTTCCTAATCATCTCCTCAGAGATCAACGAGGTCTGCAATACCTGAGGAAAACTAACTATTAGCATTCCCAGTCTTCTCAATGGTAGTTGTTCGGCTGGCGCAGGATCCTCGGAAGCATGTGATTTGAAATCCTCCATCTTTGCTCATGTGTGCTTAGTTTTAAACAAGTTTTGAACCAGGGCAATAAAAGACATGACTGTTGTTGAGACATCAATCTGTTGTTGCGATGTTGCGACATCTATTACTACTTTTGAATCTGTAGGCTATATGGATATTATTGAGAAAACACTATCAGTGAATAATGGCTTCAATTTTTCTTCCTTGCCCAAAGCTGTCATATGCCATCAGAAGATTCTAAATCTAGGTCAGAAATTAAAGCGGGTCCTGGGATTCTTGGTTTTTGTTCTATATTTATATGATATATGAAACATGATATGATGTAGTTAAGCAATATCATGCAACTAAGACACAAACATTTGTTTGTATCACGCAAACATTTTTTTTTTTTTTTCCAAATGTTGTTTTATTAACAAAGATCAGGAGGCACATGTTCAGATAATCAACTAATTCATCACAAATAATTCATCACACTAATTCTATACAGCCAAATTACCTCTGTTCCATGACAGTTTTCCAGCATCCCTCCTCCACCAACTCCTCACTTCTAACTATTCTTATCCTATTCTCTGGGTTTGGGCTAAATTCTGAACTCGGAGCCCTGTCCTCGGACAGCACGCCAAATACGCTTATTCGCTCAATCTGATGTAAGTGCGAACTCATGAAATATCAGCATGATTGCAAATGTGATATTGATTTCCAACAACAGTTCAATAGATAAAAGCTTCATATTGAGTGAGTCACATTTTAGCCACAATGCTGTCTATGCAAAAAAATTCCAGTAACACTTTAAAATAAGGAACACATATTTACTATTAAGAATTTTCCCTGAACAAACTTGCTAATTTGCTGCTTATTAATAGTTAGTAAGGTAGTTTAAGTATGGGGTAAGATTAAGGACCCTAGAATATGGTCATACAGAATAAGACATTAATATGTGCTTTATAATAAACAGCCAATGTGCTAATAATAAGCATGCTAATAAGTAACTAGTTAATAGTGAGAATCAGTCCCTAAAATAAAGTATTACATACAGATCCAAAGCAGAACCATTGCACATGTCCAAGCAACACAGTGGTGTTTTGTTGCTGAATAAATCTGTGTTTTTGAGTGAATTGGTTGAGTGAATGATTCAACAGCCCATTCATAATAGTGTCACGTCCTCTGTCGTGTGTGTCATGTGTTCCTGCCTCTTGTGTCCATATTTGGTCATGTTCCTGTCCTTGTTAAGTGTGATTATTAGTTAAGTCTTGTCCAGCCATGTTTCGTCTAATTATCAGTGATTGTCATGTGTATTTAGTTCCTGCCTGTTTAGTTAGTTTTCGTCTGGTCTACTCGTTATTCCCCGGTGTTCCTGTCTGTGTCTACCTTGCCTTGTCTTGCCCTGTCCTGATGTCCTCATTAAAGACTATTATTTTGAAGTTTATCCTCGTCTCCGTGTTCCTCGTTCATCCCTGCTGTGTGCACCGTGACAAATAGAGGGTAATTTGCCTCATTCCTGAATTAATTAGCCATTTTGAATGAAAACAGTTGAATGAATGATTCATTGACTCTCTCGAAAAGACAGTGACTTTACTTTTATATTTTAAATATAAATTTTTAAATAATTGCATGTTTCTAATATTCAAATTTTTGTATTTAAACATCTATCTCATAGTATTGCAGTGTATAAATGATTTTTTGCCACCTCTGAGCTGCATTAAACCTGTCTGTTTAAATATATCTAAATGCCACTTCAGACTATCTGGTCTCATGGCATTTACGTACCTGGGTGCACTTTTTAGCTTGACATGAAATACGTACCAATAAGTACATATCACTGCAGTTTCCCACAAATTTACAGAGTTGCGATTAATAAAGCGTAATTTTCGCACAATTACTTGAAGAATATCATGCTATGACTTCAAAACAATATTAATATGCTGGGAGATTTGAAAACTGATGTTTTTGAAGGTTAGCATCGCACACATCCAGCTTCATATCTATGGTTTTTCATAGATGATAAGCTTGTTCGGTAGCTCATGGAGTACGGAGACGGATTTAGGAGATGAGAAGCACTGGTTAGAATCCTGTGTAATGGTTCGACGAAGCAGTTAAAATCTGCGTAAAAGGAAGTTCAAATGGCACAGTTGCATCAGCTAATACCTTTTTATATCAGTTTTGCATTTGTTAACACTATCGGGTAGGTTTAGGGCTGGATTTGGTGTAGGGCATATTTCCAACACGATAGAGCATTAACCTTTAGCGACAGTCCCCGGATATTTGAATTCTGAACCGCCACAATATGTATCTGAAGCAACGTAATAAAACAATAGCAATACGTACCAATATCTACATAATAAAAATGTGCCAGGGTTCACATATTGAACCTGTGTTTTAGCGCCACTCAGTGGACATTTCTATTTGAAACTGCGGCAAAACGTGCAGCAAGGTACGTAAAACGGTGTCACACAAAAAGTGCGCAGAGGTACATATTTTTATGAGACCAAGTTGCTTCAGATGCAGATTTGTGCCACCTCTGCAGTGCAAAAAAAAATTATTTTATTGATACTGATTTTATTTGATTGGCTTTGGATAAAAAACATCTGCTAAATGCATAAATGATTGTTAACAGATCTGCATTGATTGAATGTGAGAATTTCACATAAAAGATGACATACACATTTAATACAGTTAGGAAAAATGCCTGTATAAAAGTAAAAATGTTAAGTTGTATGGGCTACTTTCATCACATTTTTGTTGTTGTTTTGTTTTTAGAGCTTGACAGCAAATGCTCAAAACGTAATGGCTGTCAGTTTCACTGAATAGTAAGCAACAGCATAAAAGATTCTCCCTTTGTGTTCCACAGGCGAATGTTGGCGACACGAGGGCAAATAAATAATGACAGAATTTTCATTTTTTTGGGTGAACTATTCCCTTAAGCAAAATACAGTTATCAGAGGCATTATGGCTCGATGTTATGCATCAATTTAAAACAGGGGTGAAGCGTTTTTTGGACGCTGGAACAGTGCAGGACGCTCACCAACTATGCATGTATTGCCTAGAGCTGTGATTAAACAGTAATCAGCCATGGAGAGGGTGGGAGTACTCTGTGTGTGTGTGTGTGTGTGTGTGTGTGTGTGTGTGTGTGTGTGTGTGTGCGTCCAAACAATTTTTGAATTCACCAAGGACAGAAGATAAACAGCAACTCCAGGATTAAGAGATTTGGTGGACGAGAAAAAGCCAACGCTGTGCTAATGCTGAAAGGTGCCCGTTTTCGCTTAAAACCTGAGAAACAATGTCCACATCCTGCAAACAATGGCAGTGTTTTAATCCTTCTACTTCAGTCTGAGTACCACACATTAATATGGTAATATCAGTCATTTAATATTGGACAGAGAATTATATAACTTGCTGTCAAAAAGCTGCAGTGCTGTGCATGTGTAAAAAGGCTGCGTGTATTTGAGTGTGTTCTAATACCACAGTGAAAAGTGCTGATTAGCTACGGTCTGAGAATGATTAATTAATACCAAACACACATTTCCATTTTATAGTTTCCTATCAATTATTGAGGTAAGATGCATTTTAATGAACTGCGGGTGGAGGTGTGTTTTCGAGTGTGCTGTACACATTTGCACGCTGTGTGTGCGTAATGCACGGTGTGGGGAAGGTCTTATTAAAATACACTTTTCTCTCAGCTAATGTTTATCTTGAGAAGTTGAAAATAATGACTTCATTCCTTCTATCTTTCACATACCACCCACATCCAAATACACCACCACACCAAGTCTGATTAGTTTTGTGTGTGTGTGTGTGTGTGTGTGTGTAACCTCCATGCAACCTCATTACTTCACGAGGTTCATTAATTCATGTCCTTTAGTGCAGCCTGTGTGTCTATATATTGTTTTTTTTCCAGAGTATCTAAGTGTGTTGTCTTTGGTGTGTGGAGTTTAATTGTTTGAAAGGGTGAAGTCTCTTTTGAACTGTATTTCAGTTCAAAACTAGTATTTTATTCACTAACCACCCACAATCTAGTTTAACCAGGCAATAGCTGCACTGAAATAGCAATGAAGCAGCTGTGTAATAATAGAGATTGTCATCAATATAGATTCCAGATTTGATTAGACTTCTTTTCATAAATTATTGTTTCAATTCCAATTTGATTTTGACTGGGTTCTGATTCATTTACGTATATTTCAGTTTTATTGTTCATTTTGTTGAGGCTGCATATTAAATAAAATCTCTGCTAATGCTTTAAATTATACAGAGCATTTTTTTTTTTTTTTTTTTCAGACAAATTAAAACTCTTTTTAAACTATTCATTAAAAGAAATGGCCCATAAGTTCATTCTTTTTGAGATTTGGGCTACATGTTCACAACGTATGTTTTTGATTCACTAAAAAGAACCGACTCATGAGATACATTTGTTATTTGTGAAATGTGCCACACTGGGGGCACTGTATGGTTTGATTCACTAAATAGAACCAGCTCATGAGCGTCATTTATTTATGAATTGGTCACTCTGTCCTGTATGTTTCTGATGTACTAAAAGTAATAGGAGTCGTTTGTTAGTGAATCGGGTAATACTGGTTGCACTGTATGTTCTTGATTCACTAATAAGGACTGGCTCATGAGAGTCATTTGTGATTAATCAGGCTACTCTGGTGGCTCTGTATGTTTTTGAGTCAATAAACAGAACCGGCTCATAAGAATCATTTGTTTGTGATTTGGATGAGTTGGGTTGTACAGTATGTTTGTTTCTGAAAGCAGCCCATAAATACAACTCAGTGGAGTTTCCAGGGTGTTCTGGAATCCTACATGATGTTATCAATAAGCACAATTTATTCGTAGTGAATTCCTCCTTAGTACTAAGGTGTGAGTGTAGTGTAGTCTAGCAGCTGAAAACTGAAAGGCTGAAGGTTCAAACCCCTCAAGGCTTGATTCATGTACTTTGACCATTGTGTCCTTGATAAAACACTTAACCTCACCTTGCTCCAGGGGAAATGTCATTGTAATAAGTGTACTGTAATTTCACTTTGAATAAAGTGTCAACTAAATGACTAATTAGTGTGCTTTTGCAAATTCTTGTGAGGGCCACATTTCTGAAAATTATACTGTGCATTAAACCCCTAAAAAATTTGTCCTTGATGGTAAAAAGCTTCATTAAGGCACAAAATAAGGTTTTATTCCACATCTAAAATGCCAAAAGGTTAGGAATTATTAACTTTCACTAAGAGCTAACAGGAAACTCTCTCAGATGTTTGGCTAATAATCTGGCTGGTTTGTTCAGAGGTATCTTGTCTTTAGTAATATTCTCAAAATGTTTGCACAAAAACATTTATATATTGGTCATGAAACTTTTTTTTTTTTTTCTGAAATGTTTCAGCTGGACATTTGTCTAACCTTTTTGTAAATGTAACAACTTGTTTCAGAATGTGCAGTGAACGTTCAAAAGTAACAATGTTTGCAAAATGATAAAATGGAATCTTTCATTAAAGGATTAGTTTACTTCCATAATAAAAATATCCTGATAATTTACTCATCCCCATGTCATCCAAGATGTTAATGTCTTTCTTTCTTCAGTCGAACAGAAATTAAGGTTTTTGAGAAAAACATTCCAGGATTTTTCTCCATATAGTAGACTTCAATGGGACCCAATGGGTTGAATGTCCAAATTGTAGTTTCAGTGCAGCTTCAATGGGCTCTACATGATCCCAGCTGAGGAATTAGGGCCTTAGCAAAACGATTGACCATTTTCTTAAAAAAAACACTCAAATTTAGATGAATGAATGATGATGCATTTATATAGCGCTTTTATTGTGTATTGCTGTACAATCAAAGCGCTTTACAACCATGTGGGGGGGTCTCTCCTCAACCACCACCAGTGTGCAGCATCCACACTATCCACACTCCATATATACTTTTTAACCACAAATGCTCGTCTTGCACTATCTCTGCGATGCGCGTATTCACGCATTATGTAATCACGTTGGAAAAGTCACGCGTTGCTAGTTCGTCGTCTGTGTACTTCAGTTCAAAAAGGAAGGGTAAAGCAAAAAACTCCATCTCAATTTCTCCTCCAACTTCAAAATCGTCCGGCATTATTGTTTTACCTTTTTCTGTAAAGGCGTTTGACTCTCTTTGCATGTTAGCTTTGTAAACACTGGGTTGGTACTTCTGCCTTTCACCTTATTTTTTTATTTATTTGTTTTGGAAAATGACCAATCGTTTCGCTAGATAAGACCCTTATTCCTCGACTGGGATTATGTAGAGCCCTTTGAAGCTGCATTGAAACTGTAGTTTGGACTTTCAACTCATTAGCCATCTTTGAACATTTTAACCATTAGAAAACATCCAAGTTCTTAGAACATATTTTTTAGCTGGGTCTGTGGAGAATTTCAATGTTGGTTCAAACTGGTTTGTGATGATCAGCGCTGTTTTGATGCTGTTTTTTGGCGTCAATGTGTGTGTTTTCTGTGGAAATCTAGGACGTGGGATGGCTTTCTATGGTTGAGCTTTACCAATGAGGAAGGCATAAATGAGTGAGTCGTCATTGAGTCTGTAAAGATGGGCTGACAGGTTTAACTTTCGCCCGCTGTTTTATTTAACAGCACAGGCTAGAGTGCAGCCGCGCTTCACTGTCAAATCAAATCCACTATGAATGAGACAGATGGGCAGATTTAGCCCATACTAATGAGAGCCCTGATGGTTCTCACTGCGCATGTGTGCATGCAAGAGCTGAAGAAATGGATGACCCCTGCTTGCCTTTATCATTCTTCTCTCTCTTTTTCTCCCTCGCTCTCTCTTTTTCACTCTGCAAGAATTGCAAGTCTTTGTTGTGAACTATCTAATATTTGTTATCATGAGATTCCACAGGCGCAGCTCGGCCTTGCCATACACAGACATAATGAATCCAAATAAATCCCTTTCACTGGATACTGCCATCCTAGCGCCCATCCTCGAAAGCAGACGAGTGTGCAACAGCTAGATAAGATGAGCCAGGGTGGTAGAGAAGGGATGAGGTGGAATGGAGGGCGGCAGGAAGAGGGTTTAGAAATGTCTGGGAATTCCAGGTTAAAGCTTTTTCACCTGGAGAATGAGGTCTCATGGGCTTTATGGGTTACATGACAAATCCAATGCGATGTAGCTTCTCCTATCAGTGGCACCGCTGTCATAGTTCTGTGAATGCGTGTTTAGGCCATATCTGGTGCGTTTTGCTCCACTTAAAATATGTTAGGGTCACTGCCACATGGAGCGGGAAACATCCATGCAGAAAAACTTGTGTTGTGTTCACTTATGAGTGTAGCTCTGGTTGTGCAGATTGGATTCTGATAATACACTACTTGTCAATAACCTGATATTTTATGGGCAGAATAATTCACCTTAAAAAGTGAAAAATCGGACATTATGTACTTTATTTTAAAACATGTATGACATTTTTTTCCGGTGGAACACAAAAGGAGGAATTTTGTAGAATGTCCAAGTTGCTATTTTTCATACAATGAAAGTAAATAATAACTGCAACAATTAATCAATAAACTAGAAGATAATGGATAATGAAAATAATCAAACATACACATTTGATTATCTACTAAATGTGTCTGCGAAAACATCTGCTAGCTAGTCACATCACTTTGCTGTTGTGAATACTACATGAACTAATCACATCTGGAGCTGCATCTTTATTATCATTTTTAATTTAGTGATTTTAACTTTACTTGTTTTGTAAGCACTTAGTTGTTAATCATTTTAACCTCTTTAAGTTCCTTCAAATTGCACATTATTTGGAGGACAGCACTGGGCAGAATGTTGAACAAACTTGTAATTAATGTATTAAAATTAATTTAGTGCCCCCCTGTCAACAAGCTTGGCCCCCCCTTTGGCCCCCCTAAATTTGGGATCATATCACAGCAAACAATTTTGGGTGAAATGCACAGTTTTTCCTGTAAACTATGTATATATAAAAAGAAAAACATCACAGAGCCAGTGATGCACACATTTTTAAAGCACTGCACATTATAGCCAATCACTTACGATTCTGTTGAGCTTATGAATGCAAGGACCAATCAGAGGCGTTCAGATGAGTCATTGCTGAAGCGCTGCTGTTTCGTCACTGCGCGCTGACTGAATGAATTCTCTGACTAACGTTAATTCTATCATCAAAAACAACAAAGTGAAGATGTACGGATGTAAGTAAGATATTGATTTCACGGTGTAAGCAGCTTTAGAGATTTTTATGGCAGTTTTTGAGAGTGCTTGAACTCGCTGGGCTGAAGTGAAAATGTTCTTTGATAATGTAAATGTTCTTTGCTCTACATTTTTTCTATTATGAAAGTGTTAGGCTAATTAACTTACAGTGTTTTTATTAAATTCACATTACATACAAAGTCAGTCGTATTAAAAGTATTTTATGGCATGACACCCATATCTGGTACTTAAGAAAATAGATTACAGTATTAGGCTACTTTGCCTATCGCCCATTATAGACCACATAACATAATCTATGAAGGTGCAAAATGCATTTACTTGCACAAATTTGAGAATCAAGATATTTCATGATATATTTTAGGGATATATCAAATAAAATAAATAAAAATAAAACCCCTGCTGTGTGTCACATGACAAGCATAAGAGCCCCCACCACCCACTCACTCGTGCCCCTTCAAAAACAATGAGTGCATGATGCCCTTGACACTACAATACAAAATTATTTGTCAAATAAATGAAACATGATGAAATATTTAATTTAGTTGAAATAACTTAAACTATTGTTTGACTTCAAGAGACTTTAAAATATAGTTGTATTAACTACTTTTATAATGCTTTTTGGTGCATTATACTTTTTTACTTTTGTTCTTTAGGGAGCAACTCATGGGCCCCATCCACTTTCTTTTATAGTATCTTGGATATTCTGTTAAACATCTCTTTTGGTCTTCCATGAAAGAAAACAAAAGTCATACCGGGTTTCAACGACATAAGGGTGGGTAAACAATGACAGATTTTTAATTTCTATTTGAATTATCCATTTAAGAGCCAGCTTTATTAACTGTGTGGGTAATAACCATGCTGCAAGCTCTGGTGATAAAAGTCCTCCAAACAGAAAACTGTTTAATTAGACTGAATAACTGGGATCAATTCATTCCACTATAAATGAAAACAAAGTCTTTGAGGCAAATGAAAGCACTGATATTAAACTCATGAACTCCCCCACTGACATTCTTCAATGTTTTAGTCAGAAAATAACCTCTTTTGCGTTACCCTAAAGTTCATAGCAAGTTAGTATCTGGCAGTGAGGAGAAAAAGGTGTGTGGGCAACATTAAAATGATCATTAAAGAATCATTGCAGGTTGAGAAGCTCTACCACATGCCCTACCTTCACTGCGGTCTTTCATTATCACAACATTTATGCCACCCGCTAGTGCAAATGCTAATGCTTTTTAATTACGCCATTATCCATCAGGGAGACGGGCCATGCAGAGCACAACTGAAGTCATTATCTGATCTGAACCTGGGAGCGAGACCAATGTCCATCCATCACCTACCAAATACACACATGGCAGTCTGAAAAGGGCATTCGTCTTAAAGATGAAACAGGTTAGAAATACCCAGCACACACATTTATACCGCTGTGTTAATGTATCTAAAAAACATTGTTAAATTGCAATCATTTCTTTCTCGAGCAGACAGAGATATTGATGAATGCCTTTATTACTAGACTGTTGTAATGTTGCATGAATGCCAGAAGGTAGACTAGGGGAGTTCACTTTATACTTTGTAGTCCCTTCAGTGGCTTCCTAATCACTTCAGAATTTATTTGAAAAGTGGTGTTCAAACCCAGTAAGCTTGCAGATAAATACATATCTAATATGCCCCAAACTACAGGCTGCCTTATCCAAAGGTCAGAGGATTTATGGGTTACAGACTTCATTGTCTTTAGTCTTCACCAGTATATAGCAGGTTATCACAGTCTGACTACTTCTGTTTAAAGAATTCAAATGGCTTACCTTTGTGTACTTTTTAAATAAATTATTATACTTTTACGCATGTTAGATGTTAGAAAAAGAGACAAAAATGATATTCTATCTTTCGTATTATCGTATGTAGAACACAAAAGGTGAGTTTTTGAAGAATATCCTGGCCACTCTTTACAATATTAGAAATGTGAATGAGAAAAGGGCTTTTAAGCTGCTCAAAAATGACAAAAAAAAAAAAAAGTACTAAAAAAGTTCTAAAAAAAGTGTACAATATTCCACGTTTTTTGTGGCCATTCAATAGTGTGAGTTGTAAACCTCAATTTATGGCATTATTCACTGAAAATTATTGTTTTACTTGATGTTTTTATCTGAGAAATAGCCATATCATATTTAGGTTAAAATCTGAATTCAGAATTAAGCCAGTCAGAATTCAGAAATCTAAATTAAATCAAATATTTTCAACAAATCTGTTGATTCAGTTTAGAAAACTGGTCTAAGTGATTTGTTTACAAATTGAACTGATATGGTGCTTGAGTTCAATTCATTGACTGATTGACTCAATTAATAGTTCACTGTATTAGAAGATTATTAGTGGATTTAAATTTTCATTTTTATCTAAATGACATTTCGAAAATAATCATTCAATGTATACTAATCTAATAATTTTTTTAAACAATTTCTTCGTGAAAAAATACTGTCTCACAAGAAACAGGACATCGACGTTAATACCGGACCCTAGACTCAAGGAAACACAGGGCTTATAAACACACACTAAATGAGATAATTAAAAAAACACAGGTGGGACATAATTAACTTATAATGAAACAATAAGGACAGGAACAGGAACCAAACCAAATATGGGCACATGAGGGCGGGAACCACAAGACACAAGACTGACATTACTCCCCCCTTCCGGAAGGCGCATCCGCACGCCTCCTAACATCCAACGGGGAGGGGAGGTGGGCGCTCTGGAGGCCCCTCAGGACAGACATGGGACACGGGGAACATCTCCAGGGCAGAACAGACAGTACAGGGCGCCATGGCGGATCAGAGAGCTCAGGAGGCCATGGCGGAGCAAGGAGCTCAGGAGGCCATGGCCCCAGAGCCCTATAACCCCCCCAAAAAAAATTCCTTGGGGGAACTTACAGGCTCTGGGGCCCTCCGTGGGCTAGACTCAGGAACAGGAAGCCCTCTCGGGGCTATACACAGGACCAGGAGCCCTTCTTGTGCTAGGCTCAGAAGCTGAGGCCCTCTCTGGGCATGACATGAGATCCACAGCCCTGCTTGGGCTGAACGTGGCGACAGGGGCCCTCTCAGGGTTAACTCAGGAACTGCCTCCATAGAAGCAACAGGAGAAGCAGGCGGCTTGGGAATGGCCTCCCCAGCCATGACTAGAGAAGCCGCCTGCCCCAGAAGAGCCTCCATAGACAAGACAAGACGGACAAGACTGATTAAAAATGTTCCTGTGGACAATACTTCATGACTTGACTATGGTCAGGGGCTGGAGCCTGCACTGGACTCTTGGTCAGGACACTGGAGCAAACGTTGGAGCTGAAGTAATTATACAGCATAATTAACTGATAATGAAACAATAAGGACAGGAACAGGAACCAAACCAAATATGGGCACTTGAGGGCGGGAAACACAAGACACAGGACTGACACTATGTCAGTCAGAATGTAATAAGGGTGAGAAATTGATCACAGACTTTCCATTTTAGGCTCAACTAATCCTACAATTTATTCATGTCTGTGTTAATTAAATTACTAATCGTTTTATTAGGTCCTAAGCACTGGACCCTCTTGGAATTGATCAGTTTCTTCTTCTTCTTCTTCCTCCCCTTCTCTAAAATGAATCACATTTTTAGGGCCTTAAAGGGGTCATTGGATGCCCATTTTCCACAAGTTGATATGATTTGTTAGGGTCTTACTGAAAAGTTTATAACATACTATTAAAATTTCTCAATGGTAGTGTAAAACAACAGCCTTTTTACCCTGTCAAAAACAGCTCTGTTCATAGTGAGTCATTGCATGTCCTTTTAAATGCTAATAAGCTCTTCTCCCCCTGCCCCTCTCTTTTGTGGGGTGAGCAGCAGTTCTCTGAGAGACTTTAGCCGCATTCATCGTGAAACTTGCTAACAAGCACATTATTAGGAAAGGCGATTTGCAAAGATTCATTAAAAAAAAAAAAAAAAAAACTTTACAGTCGCTTCTTCTGGAGGTGAACCTGGATCACGAATGATTCACGCGAACATAGAAGCATTTAGGTAGATTGAGGGGCTCATTCCCTTCAAAAACAAAAGTAATCCACTGCATCTTCAGCAGCTCAGATGTCAGGAGTAAATGATGACTGCTATGTTCATTATTACATCCAAAAACAAAACCCCTCAATTGCCTAGGACAGTGGTTCTCAACTGGTTTGGCCTTGGGACCCACGTTTTCCCATAGTCATCAAGCCGCGACCCACTATATATATATATATATATATATATATATATATATATATAATTTGTTAAAACACAAAAACAAAGCAAATTTATTTCACAAAAATTAAGTTAAGACTGTTAAGACTGTTAACTAATACTTAATAAACAGCCTATAAGGTAAGGCTATTAAATAGCAGTCCCAAACTAGTTTTTGTTAATACAATCAAGCTGGTATGAGCCACCACAGTCATTTAAACGTATACAAAATGACACAAAGTGAAAATAACATGGTATTTTGGGTTATGGAAACAACCGTTACCATGGTGAATATACAATATTAACATGAACTGTTAATGAAAGTGGAAACTGCTCCTGAATAGAATGAATACCATACCTTCATGCAAATCCTTTCCAGTTAACACACGCAGTACCTGTTATGTGATTTATCGGTACTGTACTTTTATTTCACGCTACGAGGGCCATATAACATCTGGCAGAACAGGATAGTTCGTTTTTCTGAGGTGAGTTCATAAGTTACGAAATAACGATAGAATAATGACATTAAGCCTATCAACATCTCATCTGACCGCATGCTGAATCGGGACAGCGTGTTTTTCTCATGCACTCTTTTAAACTGCATCTGGCAGAAGTGTCAACGGCTTTTATGCACGTCTTTTAAAATAAAAGTCTCGCATCAGAAAAAAATTTTTGTTGTTGATGTCGTTTCTTTGGCCATACACTCCGCGACCCACTCAGAAAAGTCTCGCGACCCACCAGTTGAGAAACACTGGCCTTGGAGACATTCTTGCCTACACCCGCTCTGGTGTCAAAATAATGCCGTACTGATGACAGCTCCCTCAGGGTGGGTATGTGATAAAACCAAAGACTGACGCCACTGTCAATCAACAATTGTGGGAGGGGCCTATACAGAACTACGTCATTCTGCCAAGAATCTGTGAACGGCTTGATATTGTCACAACCCGTTGGACTCATGTTTTGTTGTCTGCCTGTTTCCTTCCTGTTTGCCCATATTTGGTTATGTTCCTGTTCTCATTAGTTCATTGTCTAATTATTAGTTAATCACCTTCATTGTGTTCACCTGTCTGCCCCTCGTTATCTGCCCTATATTAGTTGCTGTCCATTGAGTTCTAGTTTGTCGGTTATTGCTTATGTTACCCTGTGTGTTGGACTCCTTCTTCTTGGCATTATATTAAAAGGATTATTCTCTTCAATCCTATTCGTCGTGTGACTATTGTGTGTGCACAGCACAGAGACTGTAACAGATATGAGAAAGGGGTTTGGAATTACCGGGATTTTTTTTTTTTAAATCACTGGGTGGATTTTTATCATTATAGGGTGGCATCTGATGACCCCTTTAACATGCTTGAAAACTCATGAAGCTGTGCACACTCGTCAGAAAATTTACATCTGATACAGGTTTCAAAATTTAGTGTGGCAAAATGGCTCAATAGCACCACTTACAAAATTTCAACGATGCACCACTCACGCTCCATTTCACATACAAGAATGCATTCGGTAGACACATGTAACATCCCAGTACCTACACAAAAAGTCTCTTGGAGCAAAACCCTAAACCTGACAGGAAGTCAGACATTTTTAATTTTTTTAGCAAATTTTGTTCAGCTTTTGCCATTTCCAGGCATCGTATTTTAACATACTCCTCCTAAAGATTTAATCTGATCAACATCATATTTGGTGGCCTTTGCAATGTTAAATTATGAAGATCTTGAGTTTTTGTTGAAGGGCGTGTCTAAGATGGCCTGCCAAAGTTTGATGTTTTGGCATTAAACAAGTTGTTGTAACTCAGGCATATAATGTCCAATCTGCCTCAGACTTCACGTTTGATAAGAGTCCTGGCTTGAACTACATGCAAAATTCAGTTACAAGCATAGCACCACCTGCTGGCAACAGGAAGTGACATGTTCACACTGTAATGCACTCCCAGCAACATATTAAAATATTCCAGAAAATGTTCTAGCAACATGCTAGAAAAATTCTAAACCTAGCTAGTATAGTCATAGTGCCACCTGCTGCTGGTTCAATCTGCTCCAAACTTCACATTTGATAAGAGTCCTGGGGTCTCATTTATAACCATTGTGTACACACAAAACCTGCCCTGAAAGAGACATACAGCACTTCCTACGCAAAAGGTGGGATTTATAAAAGCAAACTTAATGGGAAAATTTGCGCACCTGCACTCTAACCCATGTGTACGAATTCTTTTTCCAGGAGTGAGAAAATTAATGAAGTAAACAATGATTTTAAACTCTGTTTTCATGTAGATATACACATTTACATTATATATTCCACTCTCATAATGTAAATAAGCACTGAAATTACATAAAGTCATTATGTAGAAGTTAAACAAAAATTAGGTTATATGAATTTAGACATATTTGTAGTGGATGCGCTTCATCACTGTTCCTGTGGCATGCTATGTTTTAATGACGCGTGCTATAGGTGCACAATAATTCATATTTAAACTGCAGATCTCATGTTATGAGAAATTATTTTTAGCGAGAACAATGATAAATGATCAATAAGCGCTCTTACTTCGATATTATGGCGGACACTGCTGGATACTTGGTGGTCAAACGGTCCATTGTCCGGTTTGAATAGGTCCAATGATAATAACTTACAGTACAACCGCAGCTGCACAGAGGTGTTAATGTCGTGTTAAGGCATCTCCGCAACATTATGAAAAATACAACTGTATTTGAAGGATACAACTGGAAGTAAACGGTAAGATTTGCATGTTTCATTTTTAAAATACGTCAGTGATGCGCCGAGTCAGACAATTGTATTTACACTGCAATAAATATAGGCCTATCTGTTTCCACTAAAAAATCCAGTGTACAAGAATGAGATCAACTTTAATCTAAAAACTTTATTCTAAAATATTTATTTGATAACTATTTTAAACAGTTTTGTTTTTAATGAATATTTTGATATTTTTATTCTAAAACATAACAAGGATAGTAGATGAATTTTAACGAAAAAAAGAATAATTATGTTCAGCACAAATGGCATTTATAGTCCGTATCTCATATTTTCTTAATGTCTTGGACCTTTGACGTGTTAAACATGGTGTCACGTGGATGGGAATATGCATGGATATGATATGCAGATGAGGTTATGCATAGTAAAACTAGGCATTGTAAGCTCCATATATGGTGATTTCGGGGAGTCCGGGTGGAGATGCACGTACGCACAATCTTCCCCTAACTGGGATTTGTAAAGGGATTTTTGCGCAGGTTGCAGTGTACGCATGGTTTTATAAATCGGAAAACTTTTGTGCACACGCAAAATTGAGCTTTTGTGCCTACGTACACTTTAGGATGAAATCTAGGGAGAGTTTTATAAATGAGGCCCCAGGTCTAAACACACCTAAAGGCCAATATTCAGTTATAGTCATAGAGCCACCTGCTGGCATCAGGAAGTACAAAATACATAAGTGACTTAAATACATATTGTCCACCGTTCACTGTTTTCTTGGGTGCGAGGGCCCTTTTATCGCTGCTTGCAGCTATAATTTAATTTGTATCTTTTTTTCATTTACTTTACTTGCTGTTGATCTTTCATTTTGTCACACCGCACATATCACGACATTTGTAATGCATTGTTTGCATTGTGTTCTGTAACTAAACCTTGAACAAACCAAATTGAATAGCAGCACGAAATCAGTGTCTTAATATTTTATTCCATTTCGCAAGATACTCATATACACCATGACTTTCAGCAAACCAACTGGGCACAATGACCCCGTGAAGTACCTCGCTACTCTTCAAAAGAGAATATAAACTTCAGTAATTTTTCATTTGCTGACTCACTTCCTTACCTTAGAGACCCTGGGATTCAAACCTATTACCTTTCAATTGGCAACTAGGTTATCTCCGCCCCCATAGACGTCTTTAATGTACTCATTGATTGGACATAACAGCACAGACGCGATAGAAAGCAAGGGAAGTAGCTCTTAACCTCCTCATCCTCTTCCTCCTTCCCCCTATATCTCACCTCGCTCTCTCCCTATAACCAGCCATTCAGCCAAGGATAATCACTTTTGTACTCCAGACAGAAAATGATGTTCAGTAGAGAGCAAAAGCCTGCAAGAGGAAGAGGAGAGAACACTGATATTAGGTTCCTGCAGAGCATAGCAGGACACTCATCTCCTCAAGTGGAGAAGATGCAGTGGGAGTCGAGGTGCGCTCTACCAGAGAAGAAATGGGGGATTTATTGACAGAGCTTTTAAGGACAAGTAGAAAAGGGGCGACTAGGGCAGGTAGGAGGTCTGTAGAAATGAGAAGCAGAAGTTTTGCTGTCGAGTACTGAGCTTGTCCCCATGGTTACAGTGCTTGTGGCTTAGAACGCCATGGGGAGTCATGAGTCCAACGGGACTAGATTACCTGGGCCCTCTTATTATTATCTGACCATTCATCTTGCCTCACACATACAAACAGCTAGTGCCTGTGCCTGCCTATTTGAGAGTAACCTTCCGAAGCACCCCCTGCAGAGTACATAGCCTCTTTCTAACCATACAGTATCGTTAGATTCACAGGAAGACACACCTCGCTTACTAGGGCCCATGTTCAGATTTGTTATGTGGACTCCAGAAGGGATTAAGGAAGATGCTGAATTGTGAACCGTTTTATTTTCTCAGGAAAGGTATTAGGAGAAGAACTCGACTGAACGATAAGTCCACCAGAGGCTTATTTAAAAGGACAAGTGTAAGCGGGGTGGCTTTATCTAGAATGCGGCCTGCATACACAACCGGAAACCCATACACAAGAACTTGAACAACATAAAATTTTGTCCACAATTAAACAGACTAAGGTTCTGAAGCGCTCAAGACATTGATCGCTATCCTTAAGTACTTTGTTCTTTTGTAATCTGTAATGTTTATGGCAGAATACACCTGTGATGATTTCTCTGGGGGAAAAAAAAAGTCATGTACTTGGCAGTTTAGTTTGGCGAATAAAATATTTCTGCAATGTGGGATAGAAGGAGAGATAAGATAAACCAAAAGCAACCCAGGCTCTTTAGAAAAAAAAAAAAAAAACATGCCTGTGGTGAAATTTCTGTAAAATGATCATGAGTCCGAAAATGATCATGTCCGATGAGTGGTGTTAAAACTGCTTCCAATCATGCTTTAAACAGTTAAATGTGAATCTAGAAATGTTTTATTACAATGGTTGTATCATGGCAGATTGGAAATGAAATGTCTAGTGAGTGCCGTTAAAGGGTTAATGCTAGTCACATTCAAAAATAATGTACCACCTACACTAAAGACCTTAAATACACATTTGCTGAAGTGACCATGTCATTTAAGCTTGCTTCTACATATCCTAGCATTTTGCATTGGAAGTACAACACTGTACCAGGTGAGCTACCGAGCAAGTTTACTTTATCAAAAAAACCATACATACATGAGCCGGTTGTTTGATGCAAATGTCAAAATGTACAGTATTTTACAAGGAACTGTGCAAAAATAAGTCTTTGTTAATTGATAATCTGTCCCTGCATAATTTGTGCGAAAAGGAATAAAAGTTGGTATTTTATGCCACTAGTGTCAATTTCAACCTGAAACTCCAGTGAATTGTATGTATAAGTATGTTTTTGGAGTTTTACAAAAATGAAGGTAGAGGCACGGTATTCTAATGCGCCTATGTCGGCCAAAAGAGTTTGAAGAAAGAGCACACGGATCACCACAGTGAAAATAATGAGGGAAATACACATGTAATGATACAAACAGAATATAAATAACTCAAGAGCGTGAAGAGAAAAGAGTGTTTGCCAACAACTCATCAAAGCTTTGGAATGAAAGCTTCCATGTTTGGGTTCACAACTGGAAATGGTTTGATCACTTTCTATCTTTTATTTATTAATTTTTTATTTTCATTTTTTAGTTGATGAAAGCAATCAGGATCCCCTGTGATCGTAACTTGGAGTTAAGCATGCAGGTTACCCGAATCATGAAAGGAGCCGTGCGATGGCAAATAATTAAACCATCCCTGCACTTCATAAAGGCCAAAGTAATGAGATGCAGGCTTCTTGAGCTCCTTAACCAGATTATTAAGCAGTGGTGTAGCAATAATAGAAACCAGCCATCTACTCATGTACCAGAGCTACTTTACATATTTGCAAAATTGCATTAGTCGACAGAATCATGCATGCCCTCCAATTAGCGGCAAAAGCACAAAGAGAAAACTTGTGTGAATGCTGTATGTTTCTGCTGTGCGTGGGGTAAAATAACGCTCTATATTACTGACTATAAAGGGTTACAAAGCATTAGAGCAGTCCTGCTCAAATTAACACTCACAAACATGAGTAAAAATTGGCTTGGTGGGTTAATGGGGCTATTCACCAGTTGACTGGTAACTTTATTATGAACTGCAAAATAATAGTCACAAGTTGAACCGTAACCATGATAATCAGACCCTTGCTGATGGAAGTGAACTGAGTGATTCAAATCAAACTGTCTACTAAAGAAAACATCTGTCATGACACATCTTCTAACATTTACATTAGTATAACATTTATCATCAGAAATTTATCTAGGATGACTAAACAAAAAAATAAAATAAAAAATAGAAGTTACATCTTAAGATACATTATATCATTCATTATGAGTCATACAAGAGTCATAGCACTGGACCTTCACATATTTGTGAAATACCTTATTTGCTATTAAGTACATAAATATTTATATAATTTAATTTATTAAAATAATTATTTTATTATATTTAAGAAAATTAATATATTCATTATAAAAAGTTTTTAATATAATTTAGAATAAATCCATATGTATAATTTATTTTTATTATTTTATTTTTAATTTAGCCTGTTACAAGCCTGTGTGTGTGTGTGTGTGTGTGTGTGTGTGTGTCTATATATTAGTGCTGTCAAGCGATTAATCGAATCCAAAACAAAAGTTTTTGTTTACATAATATATGTGTGTAAACTGTGTATATTTATTATGTATATATAAATACAAACACATGCATGTATATATTTATGAAAAATATATGTTTATATGTTAAATATATTTAGATATAATATAAATATAATAATATAAATATAAACATGTAAATGCATGTAAATATTCAAAAATATTTATTGTATGTGTATGTATTTATATATACATAATACATAAACACAGTACACATACATATATTATGTAAACAGAAACTTTTATTTTGGATGCGATTAATCGTGATTAATTGTTTGACAGCTCTAATATATATATATATATATATATATATATATATATATACATACATATATAAAATAGAACGCAGATGCAGTTTCATGGCTGTTAAGAAATATTCATGTCTGGTTAAAAAAAAAAAAAAAAAAAAACTCAATTCACTCGCCGTTGGCAGGTAAGGCCAAAAAGGTAATTCTGGCCCCTGATCCTGCTTGTCCCGAAAAGGGTTCTCAACCCTACACTCTATAATAAGACCTAGAAGATGGACAGGGGAACAGAATGAAGAGATGAGGCGCAGGAGGGAGACAGAGAGAGAAAAGCGCAGAGGGTTGGGGGATGAGTGTAAGCTGGCAGCATTTTCAGCGCTCTGGCAAACAGGCTGAGCAGAATTCCATCAGAGTCAGGCCTGCCCAGAGACTCCACTTATCTATAGAGAGCAGGTGTGTGTGTGTGTGTCTGAAAGCATGAGGCATGAGGTATGAGTCAACAGGGAGTGTGCTGTTCCCTTTGAGCCATAGCTTGGCGAGGAGAGGAGAGCAGAGCAGACAAAATGTTTTTTAATGCTTGGTAATCAGGCAGTCAGGTTTTCTCTCATAGCTTAGCAAAAGATTTCCATGTGAAATGAGCTGCAATGTTCATCTAGAGTGCATCTATCCTCAACCGCATATGCTCACCCTAACGCACAGGTTTTCTCTCTTATATGCACAACTAAAGCACATTGTCTTTTCTTTGATGTTCACTGCACTTAGAACGGCAGATCATAAGGATAAGATGCATAATGTCACTGCAGCTTAGTCTTCAAATTGATAACTGAAATACAATTTAATTCATTGCATATTTTAATTAGATTGTGCATCTTTATTTTTTGAAAATTAAATTAAAAGGGAATATTGAAATGACTGTCAACAATGCAATACTGACAAATCTGAGAGTCTATTATATAAAAAAAGACCTAATTAACCCTCTTGATCTCCTGATTTACTTTCTTTGGTCATGTTGTTTGCTTAAAAATAGCATTTTACAGTGATATTTTCCCTTTAAATTGTTCTACTAGGTTTCTTTGATGTATTCAAAGCAGATTTATTCCACTAGGCAGATATTATTGAAACTTTAACATATAACATTTAACATTAAATAATTATACCACAAAGTAGACATGCTCTATTCAGAAATGTGACCATTATCGAATATAGTCAGATTTTTTTTAAATTACGAACATAAAACAATAAAACTATTCAAAATCCCTAGTATGTGAAAATATAGTATTGTATTTAGTCAAACTTTACATATTGATCAAAAATACAATAAAATTGTGAAATATTATTACAATTTGAACGTTTTTTTATTTGCATAAATTTTAAAATGCAATTTATTCCTGTGCTGGCAACTCTGACATTTGCTGCTCAAGAAACATTATTATCAATCTTCAAAACAGCTGAACTGCTTAATATTTTAGTAGAAACCATGATAAAACAAATTTCAGGATTCTTTTATGGTTCAAAAGAACTGCTTTTTTCGTATAAATGTAAAAGTCTTTACTATCACTTTTGATCAATTCAGTGTGTCATTGCTGACACTGTGTAATGCGTCCTTGCCCTAAACATTTGAAAGGCATTATAAATAATGTACTTTTTCAGTGACATTAAGTAGAAATTTTGTTTCAATTCTCATAAGGTTAAGAGAAGTCATAAATATTGTGTGTTTTTTTAGCTGTTGGAGCATGAGGATTAATTAAAAGTAACTTATACAGCACTTAACAGAACAGAAAGTATAGTAAGAGCTGAAGGCCACAGGTGCTGCTGCAGTCTGATGGGAAGGCCGACACCAGCGGCTCATCTGCATAGAGCAGAAATGTGCTTTCTTTGTCTTGTAGAGTGAGGCCAGGGGCTGTAGACACTTCTGCAGTGCTAATGTATACATAATGTAAATGTTGAACAATGTTGGACTCACTTCAGAGTTAAACTTTTTACTGAGAAAAGTATTCTGTACATTCTGCTGGCAGCTTTTATTGCACATTTACTGTATTGTCAGAATGCATTGATTTGATTGCCATCTTTACCCCTATGCCTCCTTCTTGGCAGAAGTTGTAATGTAATCCATCATGCCAAATCGAATCAATAAGGCATGAAAATATTTCTCCATTTTTTTGTGTGGTTTAGTTTTCCTGACAGTAAAGCAGTCTGAACTAAGTCCAAGGTTGAATAATTTGAGCTCAGCCCTCTGCTGCTCAGGTGTCTGTGTTTGAACATTTCACCCATCATGCTGTCAAGACGTTTTTTACATTCCTCAGTTTTCATGCCAGGTTTTCTTATATAACTGGCAAAGCAAGTCATTTTGTATATTCACCAATCAAATATGTTTCAATTTTGTCTGACTTATATAAGTTTTCAGAATGCTTTATTTATTTGTTACTATTTTTGATTGGTATGTCTTGTGGTTTTATTGTGCAGAGATTATTCCACATATTAGAAATTGATTCTGTTTTATTGATCGGTCTATTTCTAGCTTTTGGTTACCCGTGTCGCTTTAGCGGAAGATGGAGAAATAAAATTTTAATATTTTACAGTAATATTTTAATATTGTCACGAATCCGGTTCATGGTCTTCCATCCATTCGCCATCGGAGGTCGCCCTTCCTTCATATTGACTCTTACACCACACAGACTGTTACATGTCACTCTGGACTACAGTTCCCATCATCCATTGCACTGATTGCACATACACAGCTGAATGCACTGATCACACAGCTGTCACCAATCACATGCTCGCCTAAGAGCTATTACACACACTATATAACACCCACTCAGATCCTGTTCAGATCGCTGAGTATTGTCTAGCGTTTAGCACTCTCCTAGTGTTAGCTACTTACCAAGCCTTTCCATGTTTGTTTTGTGTTTAGTCTCCTGTATTGTTCTATGTTTTGTTCTACGTTTATCATTCATCTAGTGATAGCTGCCTTACGGATCCATTTCGAGTTTTCATAGTTTAGTTTTATTTTTACCTGTTTTCTAATTCCTGCCTGTGTTTCTTGGATTAACCCTTGTCTCGCCATTTGGACTCTGTTTTTACCTCGCCTGGACCTTTGCTCATGGTATTGGACTACCCCTCTTCTCAAGCCCTCCGGATATTGTTCGCCCAATCATAGACCCACGCTTGTCTTAGGATTACTCTTTGTCTTGCCTGTGTTATACCTGTTTGCCACTGTTTGAACCATGCCTGTGATGACCACGTCTCTGTCTAATAAAAGCCTGCAAATGGATCCGCACGCTTCTGTCACACTGTTACAAATGTCTTGTAATATGATATGATTCTTTAGGGTCTTAATTAAAAGTCTATAACATACTTTGGTTAAAATGTCTCAATGGTAGTGTAAAAAACACCTTCCTTACCCTTTCAAAATTAGCTCTGTTTTCATCAAGCCGTTTTTAGTCCATGTTGCTTTAAATGCTAATGAGCTCTGCTGACCCCACCCCTCTCTTCTGTGGGGTGACGAGCATTACTGTTTACTTTAGCCGCGAAACTGGCTAACTAGCACATAATTAGGAGGTGATTCGCAAAGATTCATAAAAACCCTTATAAAAAAACCCTTCATAAAATAACCCTTACCCTCACTTCTTCTGTAGATGAAATTGGATCATGGATGATTTGCGTGAACATAGACGCATTTAGGCATATCGGGGATCGGTACATTCACTTCAAAGCGAAAATAATGTTAATCCTCTGCGTCTTCAGCAGCTCAGATGTCGGGAGTAAATGACGACTGCTATATTCATTATTACAAAGCACCTCAGTTGCTTAATCTGAGACATCTTGTCTTCCCCTGCACGGGAGTCGACACAATGGCGGACAGCTCTCAGCTCACTCAGGGCGGGTCTAAGGTAAGACGACCTTGTCAATCAACTATCGTGGGAGGATACAGAACTACGTCATTCTGACAGCAATCTCAGAACAGCCTGATTTGAGAAAGGGGAATTTAAAATAGGGATTTAAAAAAAAAAAAAACACTGGGTGGATTTTTATCATTATAGGATGGATGTGTACACACACTTCCAACACACATTTATGTTCAAACAACTTGAAAAGTGAATTTCGCATCCGATGACCCCTTTAACCCTCAGTGGGGTAAGAGCAGATTTTACAAAAATGTAAGAACTCAGAATGCGAAATAGTTACAAATTGTCTTCTCCATGTGATCTGGAGAACTTAGTACATTTTCCCTGTCTTCATTTGTCTTTGTTTTGGGAGATTATGCAGTTTAGGTACACTTGGATAGTGAATGCTCTGAAGAACGAAGTGTTGAAATGGCTAATTGCGAATTGAGTACAGTAGCTCCAAGACCTGAAGAACATATGAACCTCCCTGAAGAGTCCCCTCTGATCCTACCATTACAGGCCTCGGGCTCGGCAGAAGTGTTCTAACTTATTTACAGTGCACTCCAGATTGTTTCTTTTTGGGAGAGTTTGAGTGAGACTAGAGAGTTTTGACCAAATACTGTATATGTTTGTTGCCCTTTGGGTCTTTATTATCAGGTTGAGTTCTGGTTCTTATAGTCTCCACACAGCAGCATGTTTCCCAGAGCCTGGCTTATCAAAAAACAACCCCACACTGCTCACATACTCTGATCTGGAACGTCCACTGCTGTTCAACTGCAGTCTTGAAATGCCAGTTGGCCAATCAAATTAGAGGACCAGAACTAAATGTTATAGAAAAGCATGAAGACACTGCATTACACCACCTTGCGCCATATTTGCTGAATGAAATCCAATATTAAATGCAATCCAATACTTCTTTCTTATTACCTTTTGGGGCACTGATTCCAAAAAAAGTACCACACCGCACTTACTCACAAAAATGACAGAAAATCACAGATTTTCAACAAAACGAGATCAAGTTAAACAATACATTTTGAATATGTCTGTTTGTCATTAAAACCTAAACTTTTGACATTTTACTGCTTGATGTGATGGAAATTTATGAACTCAGAATCAAGCAAATAAGCAGGTTCTTTTTTTTTTTTTTTTGTAAAGATGCAGAGCTTTATCTTTCAAAATACATAAATAAAACTATCTTTTTCCTGACAGTTCTGCACTTCTGCTTTAGCTCTGTACTTTCTGCAATGCGGCACCACTAATATTGTTACAGCCTTATGATTAATCACTTTAATCGTGTTTTTCTTTCCTTAAAGTGTCAGCTCAAAGTTAATGCCACTACTACTTTTAAATGAGAAAGGCCCAACTGCATGCTGCATTCTTACAGTAGTGTCCAGAGATATATATCCTCACAGCAGATTGTGTGAGTGTGTGTTTGAGTGTGCATGCTCAGTGGAGTGGCTCTGCTCACATCATTCCTCTGTGGACCAGCAGTTTGTCAACGGCATGGTAACGGGGTCATGCTCTGAAAATGGGCATCGATTGGATGAGCTCTGTGGTCACGCTACGCCGAGTGTCAAACACACATTCACACATACACAAAACACACACCAGTGCACACACAACAAACATAAACTCAACCAATACAGGAAAAAACATATATTTGCCAGTTTTGGACATTTGCACTAACGAACATCACAGTGTGTGTGTATCAGTGTGTCTCCCTGGTACCTTGTAAACTAGACTCTGTGCCCTGGTGGAGTGATAACGGCTTATGCACCCTCGTGGTGGGGAAGCAATTTTAAAACTGTAGCTTGTCAAGGTACAAGCTACTAATAATTTAGCTAGTGTCAAGCAACTCTTTGGATAGCAAGCTGCTAATAAAGTAACTATATTGAAATATCAGTATAAAATATAACCAAATATACTGAAGAAATTGGGTTTACATATTACTCTGTTAAAAATAAAGATTCCAGACTTTATTTTTTATTTTTTGGTCAGCTCTTAAAAGTTTAGTTTGGTTATGTGCATCATTCTGAACTTCAAATTCTAACCAGAAATAGACCATCTGAGTATCTTTGGCATACTCATTTTAGCATAGGCTACTATGGTTTGGGGCACATTAATTCTATTTTTGAATACTATTTAGGACGGATAGTATGAAAATTGGGAAGAACATTTTAACAACCTGAAGAACTTTTTTTTTCTATTTTTTTTTTCCAGAACATGTTAAAGGTATACAAGTGTAGGGTGAACACATTTACAAATAGGCAATTAATTATATTTATTTACTTCTAAAAGGGACATACAACTTATTTTTCTTATTTGTACAATTACATTTAAAGATATTTTTGAAAGGATGTCTTCACTGATTTTTTAAAGGTCAGAGTAACCAACTTTTTATAAAAGCTAAATAATTTACACTATAGAAAATATAACCAAAATGAAGAACAATTGAAAACAGTGATGAACAGCTGTATTTAAATAATAAATAAATATAATATTAATAATAGTATATATGTTAATATTATAACTAATATAAATTCATAGTAAAAAAAATGGTTGCACTTTATTTTTAAGGTGTCCTTGCTACAGTGTAATTATACATTTATTATGTACTGTCATTATGGATCATGGACTCATATTTTGGCTAAAATCGACTTTAATTTAAAATGTCATAATAATGAATTTGTTGCTTACAAACACATATTTTCACTTCAAAAAATGCTAATTGATGAACTGGAAATTATGATTTATTGTGATGTTTTTATCAGCTGTTTGGACTCTCATTCTGATGGCACCCATTCACTGCAGAGGATCCATTGTTGAACAAGTGATGTAATGCCAAATTTCGCCAAATCTGTTCCCATGAAGAAACTAATCTACCTCTTGGATGACCTGAGGGTGAGTACATTTTCAACAAATTTAAATTTTTGGGTTGAATTATTCATTTAAGTAAGCAATATTAATTAACAACATGTACTGTAGGATTAGGGTTAGGAATAAGGTTGCATTTTGGGTTAGTTGCATGTAATTATGCATAATTGATTAATTATTTAGTAAAGTAAAATAATATTAAATAATAAATATTATAGTGTTATTTTGTTTTTGCAACAAAATAAGGCCAACAGGGCATCTACAGAGTCAAATGAATCACCTATAAATGATTCATTAAACTGAACAGAACTTCTCAGTGCAGAAAAGATATTTAGTCTCTTACCAATTGCTTTCTTGCTTAACAGCTGTCTGAAATAACAATGTTATAAAAATACCTGTAGAAAAAGTTTGAGAAAAGCTACTGAAAACAGCAGAGCTACTGTCACAATACTGAAAAATGTAGTTAAGTTGGGAAGCATTGCTACTTTTAGCTGTTCTCGCAACACTGTTATGCACAAGCAGACTGCAGTAAGGGAAATCAGGTCTTAGAGTGACTTCAAATGACCTGGTACACTGAACACAGACTGTTTAAGGACATGTCAGTGTCCATCACTCACATACGCTAGCCAGAAGCCATATAACAGCAGCTGAGACATATACATACAGAGACAGAACAAGACAGACAGGCAGACACAGGCCAAAACTGAGGATTGGAGGGGTGAAGAAACTAGTTACTAAGATAAGTTGCCTTACTACAGTGACAGGTTACATTTTGTCCAATGAAATCCAAAGGTGGGGTTACAAGGTCGCTGTAGGCAATGCATGGCTCCTTAATTAAAAGTTGCCACTGTGTGTGTTCAGCGAGTGTGTGTGTGTGTAGTTTGAAAGGGCTTGCAAGGCTTTCTAATTAGCCTAGGCCAGATAAAAGCCAAAATACCTGCTCCCAGTGACATTCACCCTCTCTCAGTCTTTTTCTTGCTATCTCTCTCGCTCTCTCTCTCTATTCCTCTTTGAATGTGTCAGTGTAATTACGGTTCCTGTGATCTGTCTGACAGCTGTTTAATGTCAGGAAATCAAGAGGGGAAAGGTCATCCTCTTTGTAAGTGTGTGTGTGTGTGTGTGTGTGTGTGTTTATGCTTGTGTGTGCACATGTAAGCGTGTTTCTCTCTCATTAAGCACTGAAATCTCCTTCTATTGCCTGATACCTTTTGCTCTTGTCATTGTACATAAATTTGGATCACATTTGAGGACGGTGCTGTCTAGGAAACAAGATAACAAAGAAAGATTGATTCTTCTGCCCCCTAATTATTAGACACTTGACACAGAGACGTGAAGAGGGTCACTTATCAACTGATCCCCATCATGTTTCCAACCCCAGTTACAGGTATTGTGCAATTAGGGCAAGCTTTCTCCACACTGTAAAAAGTGATAAGTTGACTTAACTTTAAAAAATTGAGGAAACCCGTTGCCTTAAAATTTTTAAGTAAATTGAATTGTCAAGTTCACTTAACTTTTTTTTTTTATTATTATTATGTACTTAATAATTTCAAGGCAACGGGTTTCCTCAATTTTTTAAGTTAAGTCAACTTTCACTTTTACAGTGTAACTTTATTGAATCAGGGACCACTTTCATAACCACAGATGGTTTGCGGACTCCAACTCATATAAAGATTGCAAATAACAATACAAATTTCTGTCTTTGCAATCCTGGATACTTAGTTATATAAATAAATATGCAATGTCTTTATTTTTATTGAATTATTTGTGTTATATATAATTATTTTCACAGCATATATATATATATATATATATATATATATATATATATATATAAACAATGCAAATAACAAATCAAATTAGTCTTTCGTCTTGCCACATTTTCTATCTTTGTAATCCTGTATGCTCAACTGGGTTATATGATTAAATTAATACATACTGTATACAGTATCAGTATATATTTATAGCAAATATATACACTCGTATAAAACATTGCAAATATCAATCAGATTTTCTATATTTGCAATATTTTCAATCCAGCATACTCAACAATGGTAAATAAGTAAATAAATAAATCAAATCAAATCAAATTAATTAATTAAATCAATCAATCAATCAATCAATTAGCGCAGTATACAGTGTGTGTGTGCGTGTGTGTTTTATAGATATACGTATACATATTTTTTCATGAGGACGTGTGTGTGTGTGTGTGTGTGTGTATACAGTATGTGTTGTTTTGTTTTATATTTGAAATCAGTATTTTTTGTATAGTTACTGTTCTGTTAAATTTTTTAACCCATATATTGTAATGTTCATGAGGACTGGGACAATGATTTTAGGCACAAGCCCTTCTTCAGGCCTGATGAGAATGTTGTACCATAAAGGACCTTAATAGGGCCCCTTCAACACAGAGCTCCAGACAACATTCCCAGTTATTCCATAGAGATACAATTTGTGAGATTCATTACAACCACCAGCTTTTATTGATACCCAAATGGCGCTTCACTGACATTTTGGTCACATTTTGGCCCAATTAGTTTCCATTGCCAGATTTTTGAAACCTCACCACATAAATCTGTCTCTTCAGTTATGTATTTTTGGCTTTTGTTCCTTACCCCAAAAAATATTTGGCACTATTTAAAGAAAATGACTTCCTTTTTAGGATTGTTTTTAATTAACCGACTAGTTTCTAAACCACCTCCTTGGCACAGGGACTCAAAAACCAAAATCAGTGTCTTCCTGAAGATATTGCTCAAAAATAACATTAAAAACATAGTTATATGGTAAAAACTGTCTATATGTTGGTCAAAATGTATTGATGTCATCTTTTTAGTTTTTATTCTTTTATGTCAGTGTGTGTTTGTATGAATGTCTGTTGGATGCGGTGCATGCATTTCCTCTTTCATTCCCCAGAGGGCGGTGTGACACCTGTGAGGACTGGAGATTTTTCTGGGCACTGTGTCAGTGTGTTTGTGAGTGCGTTTCAGAGAGAGAGATAAAGAAAGAGGCTTTTTCACTGCCTCATTTCACCATCTGTCTAATTAAATGACTGATTTCTCTGGAGTATAGTTTACACTGTGAAACTATCATACACCCATAACATTGAGTTACACCCTTTTCATATTTATGACCCTGTTTATGCTGTTTACAGACTCTAACCGATGTATGCATACATGCATATGTGTGCGTGTGTGTGTGTGTGGTTATGTGTGGCAGACAGATCCTGCTGTATCAGGAGGCTAATTAAAGCTGTTGTCCTGCCCTGCTCAAGAAAGGAGAAGGTGAAGGAAAGGTCATTCACAGCGGTGAATTTTTACTGAATCGATACAAAGACCTTTGAGCACCGGGACCATCAAACTGGAGTCGAGCTTATCTACAGCCTAATATAATACAGGACAGCTGTGGTCCCATAAAATCTACTTAAAGGGTTAGATCACCCCAAAATGTTACTTTTGACATTATTTACTCACCCTCGTGTCATTCTAAACTTGTATGATTATTTTATAATTTTTTTTCCCATGAAACACAAAAGGAGATATTTTGAGCAATGTTCGTGTTGCTCTTTTCCACAAAATATACAGAATTATAGAATTGCTGTCCTTGCTATATCCCAATGCATTAGACTTGACCGAATGTAACATCAACCAAAATTTTAACCAGATTAAAATTAGTATTAAAAATTACTAAGTAGCGTATATGCTAAATTTGCAAGATATTACTTGGACACTTGGACACAGGTTAGGAGCTCAGTATTCCACAACAATGCAATGTACACTTTGAAATGTTGAGAAAATAGTATGCATTTTTTTTTTTTTTAATTTGCTTAATAGTACTGAATGTGCACTTGTAGTGTACTTCAAATCTTAAGAGTATTTTTAAAAACTAACTAACTGCAAATAATATAACCGTTTCTTAAGTGTGTTGTAATAATTTCAAATTAAATGTTTTACTTTAAAGTACATTTTAAATCATGTTTTATTAAACTTTTATTGTGCTTTAAATAATTTGATGTGTTAACAAAATAAAGCACATCTAATATTGATTATATTTTTAACTTTGTGTTGTTTGATATTACGTTTAAAGTTAATATTTTTAAAATGTACTAAAATGCAACTTGATCATTACAAATGTGTAATTACTAAAAGACATACAAGTTCCTATATGAGTGACATTAATGTAGTACTTTACCATAAATGCTTGTCAGTTCATTTGACAGTACACTTCAACCATATTTCAAAGACAATAGAATGGCATTAAACATAAAAAAGTTCTATTTAATTGTGTCAAAAAGGCACTCTATAGCTCAGCTAATTGCACTTGAGTATATAACCCTCTGGTGCTCTTTGGTCAAAAATGTTCTTTTTTGAATTTTTAAAAATCACAGCTTCGTCGGAATGGTACGAAGATTGGTGACTTTTATGGCATTTGGAATGTGAACACAAAAAAAATGTGGGCTTGATTCGAGCAGGCTAAGTGGTCATAAAAAAAAATAGTCACACTTGTGGTCTTCAGTCAAAAATGACCGACCATAGGAAATTCAGCAAATTTTTGTGTGTACAATCTACAAATCTTCCACAATGCAGGAAAAAAGTGCACAGCAATGACGGGGTGAAACTCTGAAACATCAAGAGTGCAAAACAGACATCCACTCACACACACATTTACACACACTCACAGACACATACACACACATATACACAAATACTGTATACACATTCAAATGAGCTGGCATATGGTTATAAGCATATAGACATAACTCAGAAAACTGAAATAAGAGGTTGAAATCAGATCAGACCTAAAAGGATTAAGCTTTGATAAAACATTCCTGTTCATTTTTGTTATTTTTTATATTTTGTGTAACAAAATGCTTTCTCTGTGTTCAGGTTTGACTGTAGTAATAATAATTAAAAAACCGACGCTTTAAATAAACATTTCAAAACAAAAAAACAAAACAAAATCTAAACCTTTACAAAAAGTTGTCTTTGAAAATGTCTAAATATATATCCAAACCCACAACTTAAAAAAAAAAGTATTTATGTCTAAAAACAATTAGAGAATTTATAGGCCTTTTATATAGAACTCTATGGGAATCTATGGGCTAAAAAAACATGGAATTGCAGAGGTTTTTCTTATTTTACTCCCACCAGATGGCACTAATCTGGCTTCAAAAATTGGATTTTAAAGGCCTTGACTCTATTTTAATCTGAAATACTGCCATAATTGAAAAGTAATAGAAAATATTAAAAATTATAATAATTTTCAATGGGAAAATTTTATCATAATTATTGCATAAATATTAATTAGTACCATGAAATTCTCCCAAAAGAAAAAAGAAAAAATATTATTAAACAAAAATGTTGCATTGATTTTACTGGGGGGGTTGAGGGTCACTTTTGACCATGAAGATCACAAGTGTGACTCCCAAATAAGGAGTACCAGAGGGTTAAAATAATATATATTTTTTTTAAATAAGTACTCTTTTAAAAAAATGCTTAAGTGTACTTTTTCACAAGAGCATTACAGTTTGTTAGTGTACTCTAGTATTGCATATTGAATATACCTGTAGACAATTGCTACACTTTCCTAGTGTTTCCTAGATGTAGCACTTAACACAGTCTACATAACACTCAGTGCAGGCGAAGCTACTTTGAAAATGTAGAATGCAATGCTACAAGCAAAGTTAGATGACTAGCCAGTTTTCATTGTGGTCCATGAAGCTGCTAATCAGAAACAGATAACTACTGAAGCAACTCAACGGAGCGATGCTTCTTATGCATGTTATGGTTAGATTAAGATTCCCAGAGCTACTTGAGAGCAGGGATATTCTCGGAGAGTGCTCTTGATACACTTGTTCAGCTGTGCCTCTGCTCGCTCCATGTACTTTGTGCACTCACTCGGTTGCTGGCTGCGCACTCAACAGCACCTCTACACACTGAACTGATGCCATATTGTATAATGTGCATGCCCTAAAAAAACAGAGATGTAGGCTTTTTTCATGTTATGCCATCACTTGTTGGAAAAAGACTGCTACGCTCTTGTACTATATAACTAACCACAACCATAACTGTTTTAATATTCTACCACATTTTGAATTCTGCCTAAACCAGAGGTGCCCAAACTTTGTACTACAATTTTACTTCCAAAAATCAAACTTGACTTAGGACTGTGGACCAAAACTAAATTGTGCTTTATATCCAACAATATTATATTAAATTGTACATTTTTAATCACATTCACTTATATTATCTACACTACCAAAAGTTTGAAATAATTAAGATTGTTTAAATGTTTTTTTTTTTTTAAGAAATCTCTTTTGCTCACCAAGGTTGCATTTATTTGACCAAAAATACAGTAAAAATGGTAATATTGTGAAATACTATTCAAAGTAAAGGTTTTCTATTTGAATATAAAATGTGATTTATTCCTGTGATAATAATGTAGATGTAATTCCTGTGACTTCAAAATATGTGTCTATGCAGAAACAGACTTAAACTTACTTTGAAAAATATTCACTAAAATAAAAAATGAGTGACAACTAGTTCTCCGTCACACACCCAAATACACCTAACACCTACAAATTGCAATTGTCCCAATTCATTTTCTGGCAGCTTATCTAAATGAAGAACATGAAGATGAAATGTAAGATTAACTTTACTGGGAGCCAGACTTTATACGTTTTTCATTGTATTGATTGTGAAATATGCATAAATCAGAAAGACGTCTAGCCGTATTTGCGCTCTTTCACACGTCAATCTGGTGGCTCAGCGGCGGAAACCGCAGCGGGTTTGTGCCTATCCCAAGGGCTTATCGATAAACCTGCATGCTCATTAAATCGGGAGTGAGAGGGGACTCGTCTTTACCAGCAGTGCTGCACAAGCCGCTGTCTCCTAGCAAGTGGGGCCACTGAGGGAATTAGGTTGCTAAATTAAAGAAGAGCACGTCTGCAACTGCCATCTTCCCAGTCCCTGTGATAGTAGGCTGATAACTTCATATCTCAAAGGATACTACACCAACAGAACGGAAACTTTAAACCCCATCAGACAGCAAACTCAGATGTGAATGTATATATACTGTACTTTGGTTAATATCCACCCATGATGTTTAATCTGGAGTATTTAAAGGAATGCTAAATTTGAAATAGCATAGTCTCACTATTTCTGCCATGTAATAAATGATACACACACTGGTTTAAAAACCTTAGGAAGTAGAGTATGTGCAGTGTTGATGTACAGTATTTCTTAATGAAATAGGAAGTTTGGGCAAAGCATATCAAACTTCTTCCTTTTAACCAGAAAGTAACATTTAGTTAAATCACAACTGCAAATCATAACTTGTTAGTTAAAGAACAACTTGCTTGTCAGTTGCAGAAAATAGAGGCAGAACTTTCTTAATCTACAGAATATTTGATTGGATGAAAATCTGATTTTTGCAGTTTGCAGTCATCAATATTTTTGCTCTGTTTTTCCAGAAATCAAAGTTTGTAAGTGTGTATATCTGCTTAAAGTGAATTTAGTCAACACACAACTAATTTTTTTTTATATTTATATTCTTGTACAGTCGTTCCACTGTGTCACACCTTCTATTTCTAGAGCTTTGCAGCATATCTCACATTACTGTCTGCTTAGAAATTGTTTAGGTTTTTTTCCTCATTTGTAATTTGCTTCGCATAGAATCATTTGCTAAATTAATAAACGTACCATAGATGCCCATAATAAACAGCCCTTGTGTGATGCTGTATGCATAGTGTGAAGGTGCCCTGTCGAATTATATTGTGGTGCCTAACTCTGTCCGTTTTTGTTTTTTTAATGCCTCAGTAGGTATTGCTAAAATGAGATCTTATGTTCCCTTATGTTTTTATAATATAATTAAATCCAGTTATGTTTTTAGTCACCAAACATTGTAAATTCACTACAGATGCTTCTTTTGCTGTGACATCTAGTAATTAAAGTCAGTACTGCATCCACGCAAATGTTATGTAGTTTACTAGTACATCCATTTGTGGGAGGAAAAAGCTGTGACATGAAATATCATCCAGTGATCATTCAGTGTAGAAGTTGCATGACTATATCAGTTTCAGTTGTAAGAAAATCTAAAAAGCACATTTCAAAACTACACATTACGTTAGTAGCATTCAAGGATGTTCAAAAAGCACTAGGACTTTTCACTGTTTTTGTCACACTACTTGTCAATGTTTGCGAGTTCCAGTGGTGGGGATTTTCAGTGATACTTTCAGGTTACAAATGACTGTCTTTATGAGTCATTAAATCATTCACTCAACCAATAAAACACAATGATTCATTCAGGAACAACTCATATGAGTCATTGAATTCGCTCCACTGATTCACAAACACATATTCATTCAGGAACAAGACTGTCTGGGTCATTGAAACATTTCAGGAACGAGTGTTGATTCTAATGTTGCTCATTTGACTCTTCCACTGGTGTAGCAAAAATATTGTGTCTACAATTTAACTCAACTATGAGTCATTAAATCATACACTTAACTGCTAAAACACAATGATTCATTCAGGAACGACACATATGTGTCACTGCATCATTGAAACTTTAGTAACCTGTGTTGATTATAATGTTGCTCACTTGGATCTTCCACTGGTGTAACAAAAACATTACGGTTAAGTTACTCAATATAAACTTCTTGTTTGCATGTTACAGACAGTACTGTGAATTTTCAGTAACTCTTTCTAAAGGTTACAAGTGACTGTATTTGTGAGTTGTTAAATCATTCACTCAACCGATTTGTTAAAACACAATGATTCATATGGCACAAGTGATTCACTGAATCATTCACTCCATTGATTCAAAAACACAAATTCATTCAGGAACGAAACTGTCTGGATCATTGCAACATTTCAGGAGCATATGCTGATTGCAGTGTTGCTCATTTGGATCATCCAGTAGCAAAAACAATGCCTTTAAAATGCCTTTAACATTGACTACTGTATATGTATGCGTATATTGTAACCTCTTTTTCTATAACGCTCACACACACACCCAAACACAAACTTCCTGGCTGCTCTACTGCTTCCCTGGAGCAGTGGAAGTCTGTTGCTATGGTAACTTATCAGGAGTAGAACTAAATTGCTAAATGAGTATTGAGTAGATCAAGTGTATGTCCTGGGTATCTGATTTATATTTTCTCCTGCACCTTAATCTCTCTTGCTCTTTCTCTGTCTGTCTGTCCATCTAACGGTAGGTGTCTGTCTGTTGACACTAACCCATCTGGGGCTTGTTTGGTGAAGATGTAAAGTCGCTCATGCAATACGGTCCTCTCTGCCTCAGCTCTCTAGTGTTTGGGTAAAAAGGATATCTGCATTCCTGCCAGAACTAGAGGAAGTTTCACAAATGCTATTGATCCACATTTTTTCTGTCCTCACTTTCTTTCTCTGTCTCTCTCGCTCTCTGAGATGAGTGCTCAGGGATTGCCCCTCCAACACCAAATGTCAGGTGTTAACTAGCCAAGCATGAAGAGGAGAGTGAGCCAAGCTTTCTGGGATTTAACTCTTTTCCCCCTGTTATAATCGCCTCATACTGACAGGAGCGAAACACACACACACAAACACACACACTCGCACGTGCACACTCACATAGTCACAAAGAACAAAAGCTTTTGCTCACATTCAAAATGTCACCAAAGCATTTCTCTTCCAGGAGAGAGAGCAGTATAGTTTCTGGCTGAAAGGCGGTGTGAGGACTGATTGGGACTTTAAAGGTTAGTTCTTTGTTCGCATGCTTTCGCCAGACAGGAAGACCGGGATATTGATTTGCGCTTTGTGAATGTGTTTTGCTGAGACATCTTTCTTATTTGTCTCTGTCTATGCATTTTTCAAAGCCTGTGAAACACAGCTTGCATTTTCAATCCAGTTTAAACATTTTTTATAAAGGGAGACCTGGGCAGGTTGTCACACTCCAGTAAACGTTTCTCATTGTCAAAGATGAATGTTGTATAGACGTATACTTTAAAGGCTACCAGAAAGCTTTTTAATGTCCACCGTCAGTGAATAGGGAAAAGATACAACTCACTGAACGCATATTGACTTTTTTGACAACATGCTCCAGATTGTCACAATGGGAACCTTTTGTTGCATAGCATATTATAAGATATTATTGACTATTCAGCTTTTAAACAGCAAAAAAAACAGCAAAAAATCAAAAGTTATTGAAGAACAGAAAAAATGTTAAAAAATTTATAAATAAATAAAATTCAAACATATCATATTGTTTTGACATGCTGCCCCTGACATTTATGAACAATACCCTTGTACTGAGAAAACATTTCAAATTTACCATCACTGTATTGTTAACAGAAAGGTTATATATAATTTTAATCTAAAATATAATATAATTTTAGTTTGGAGAACATTATTAAAAAATAATTAATTTTTTTTTTTTTTTTTTTTTTAAACAAAAGCATCAAAATTAATGTGGAAAATATATTCATTTCATTTTTAACCACAAGGCAGAATTCATGTATAACAGATATCTATTTTTTAATCAATTATTATTTTAAAAGTGGTTAATCTATATCAAACATTTTATAAACCGATTAAGATTTCAAGCTTTGATAGCATGTATACATATATACACGTTACATGTGAGGAGCACCAAAATAAATGTGGGGGGGGAATTATTTAATTTCATTTCATTTTTAACCACAAGCCAGTGTAGCAGATATCTCATTTTTTTTAATCAATTATTTATTTATTTTTTTGAGTGGTTAATCTATATCAAACATTTTATAAGGCGCTTAACATTTTAAGCTTTGATTTGTATGCATTGCGTGTGTACATATATGCGTGTTATGTGTCAGAAGGATGTGCTCCTGTCTCCTACTGAGCACTGAAGATTCCGTAATTAGCGTAATTCTATTCTCTGAACCCTTGGGTTTAATTAGTCACACTGACTCACTGATGACTAGAGCTTTTAATCAATTCTACTACTGAAATAAAATGACATCTCATCCTGATATCTGTCTCCAACTCTAACAATCATAGAAACATCCCTGTTGACTGCGCGGATGATGTAATTCTATCTCCATTCGTGAATGTGATGGCTCAATCATTATTGGAGGTTTAAGCCAGGCTTAAAATCAGGCGGCACAAGAGGATGCATTATTGAAAGATCAAAAGGTAAGAGATGGCTACCTGCTTCTATTTTAACACACTACATTACCCATGACTCATCAGTAATTGCTTCTATCAAGGATACAACAGCAGACATCAAAAGAAGACTGATGACAACATTGATCAAATAGCAAAATAGAGCAGGGTGTCCAAAATGGACCGCAGACCACCTGTGGCCCACCAGCGTTATTAAATTCCTCCCGCAGGTTAATTTAGAAATGTAATTAGGTTTGGCCCACTAGGAGAAAGGAAGAATGCAGTTCCAGTTTTGACCACCACTGCGGTAAATCGAACCTAGAAACGGATTAGCTCCCCATTTTTACCTGTTGTTCTACATTAAAAATGTATTTCTAAAAAGGCAAAGGTCTGATAATGTGATCTTGACTAAATAAATGCCTTTTCACATGGAGGTCTTCAGAGATCAGTGTATGTTGTGTGTGTTTAAATTCCAAGAATTTGTTGCTGTAGGAATATAATAAAAAAGTCTTCCAGGAATTCCTGTCGGAAATGAATGCTGATGCAAGTGATGTAATTGACCATTTGGATGTATTGTGGCTTAAGCAGTGGCTCAGTTGTTTTATTACATGATATCCAAAGTGGTTTCTGAGAAAAAGCCTATCTTAAACCTCCTGGTTAGATGAATATGATGTATTTGTGTTCAAAATAACTGTACATGAAAACATCACAAGTCTCCAATGTTTTTGAGTTTCTGTGAGCTGATTGAGAGTTTTCAAAATGCTTAAATACTGATGAAGAAATATGTATCAGTGCTTTTATCTAATCACAATTCAAGCAGCTCTTTGCAGTCCTCCAAGGGGACATTAATTTGTACTCAAGCTCTCTGTCCATTGTTCATTGCAATGAACTCATTGAAAGATGGAATTCGTTGGAGTGAAAGCTGGAACTCATTGAAATGGATTTTGAAGACACTCTTAACAGTCCCAATACCAGAGTCTGGAAGCATCCCAATGTTCATTTATGAGGCATCACGTCACAAAAATCATGGGAATGTTTGGCTTCACATACAAACACGAATAAACATTTGCTTCTAATGGTGCTCAAGACTAACGTCATTAGAACCGTCAATTGTTGGCACATTCCATCTCAATGAGTTTCAGCAGTCCTCCATTCAATTGACATCTGAAAGGGCTTTTGTGAGAAAGATAATTCAGCTTTTATTTTGAATACACATTTTGTTTCTATATTGAGGTTTTGAGATTTTCTTGCTGAGAAAATATACTGATCTATTTTGTTTGTCCTTTTGTTATGTATATTATGTTTATTTTATTTCATGGTTGTATAGAATTTTTAATCCTTGAGAAATATACATCCATTAGACATAAATGATTTGATCTCCAAAACTATAATAAATAATAAACTGTTTGTACTGGGATTAAAAAATAAAATAAATCTATGCATGGGTGGATGGATGGATTCATTCTGAGGGCTGCATTTACATAAATATTCATACTAATATTTATTTTTTCATCATTCAGGTCACGATGCACAGCGGGTGCCAGTGATGCAAATGATGCGCCACAGCTACACATCATGATCCACTTAGACAAATATGTCCAATTTATCATCCGCTCTCTTCATATCTCTTGTTGCACCCAGTTGTTGCTGAAGAAAGTCACTTGGCAGCGTGCTACATCATCACTATAGCAACAATTTGGATATACCCAAAAATTGACTACACTGCCAGGCACACAAATCCGACTAGATTTGAAAAACAAATTGTCTGTGGTGTGAACACAGACTACATACTGCATGAGCTTGTGCTTTCATCTGCCATAGGTGTACAACTATAAGGCACCAGAAAAACAGAGTTCAGACCTCTCTCTATCCATGTTTCTCTTGTCCCCCACTCCCTGACTTTAATTACTGTGAGACTGACTTCATACACCTTCACAGACGGGCCAATTATGCTCAAGTGTGTTTTTGTATCTGTCTTGTAGAAAGAAGTGCTCACGAGCAGTTCCCACTTACTTTACCATTGTACCGATTTATCTGTTACTAAGTCTGTCTCTCTTTCTTAACTTTCCTTATTGTGTATATATGCGCTTATTAAGGATTTTTGGCAAGGATGACGATTTATCTGCGTGAAAGCAGCCACTTTCTATAGCAAGAGTATTCAAGGTTTTAATAGGGATGATACTTTTATCTGCTAGAGACAAACAGGAGACACTTAGAGAAGAGAAACAGCTTATAATTGTCCTTACAATATCCTTAATGTGTAAATTAAGCTACAGTGGGGCAAAAAAGTATTTAGTCAGCCACCAATTGTGCAAGTTCTCCCACTTAAAAAGATGAGAGAGGCCTGTAATTTTCATCATAGGTATACCTCAACTATAAGAGACAAAATGAGAAAAAAAGATTTTTAAAGAATTAATTGGTAAATTCCTCGGTAAAATAAGTATTTGGTCACCTACAAACAAGCAAGATTTCTGGCCATGTATCGTGAGATTTTGAGTGAAAACTTCCTTCCATCAGCAAGGGCATTGAAGATGAAACGTGGCTGGGTCTTTCAGCATGACAATGATCCCAAACACACCGCCCGAAGGAGTGGCTTCGTAAGAAGCATTTCAAGGTCCTGGAGTGGCCTAGCCAGTCTCCAGATCTCAACCCCATCGAAAATCTTTGGAGGGAGTTGAAAGTATTTTGTCCCTAACCTTATGGGCCAAAATACCAGCAACAGTGTGTGAAAACCTTGTGAAGACTTACAGAAAACGTTTGACCTCTGTCATTGCCAACAAAGGGTATATAACAAAGTATTGAGACGAAATGTTGTTATTGACCAAATACTTATTTTCCACCATAATTTGCAAATAAATTCTTTAAAAATCCTACAATGTGATTTTTCTGGATTTTTTTTTTTCTCATTTTGTCTCTCATAGTTGAGGTATACCTATGATGAAAATTACAGGCCTCTCTCATCTTTTTAAGTGGGAGAACTTGCACAATTGGTGGCTGACTAAATACTTTTTTGCCCCACTGTATATATACGTGTGTGTGTGTGTGTGTGAGTGGTTAAAAATGTCCTACTGTGCTATTTGTTTTACTGATTTGTTCATATTCTCAAATGATGACCTTGAGTCTAATCACTAGCCAGGAAAGACTTGTGTGTGCACATTGTACAGAATCTGTGTCGTCTGCCAATGTTTACTTTCCCTCTCTTTCCAGATTTGAGGTTTATATCATATTTAACCTGAATGTTTTGTTTGCAAATCACACTTTTTGCCCATTCATACCAAACACCTGACATCTCTTGCTAGAAATGTGGCACTTGGATGTGCTTTATCACAGTCTAAATGTGTCTCACTTTGCCATCTGTTCTCTAAGTAGCTTGTGTACTTGGAAGTCACAAACGAAAGTTAAGATATGCACAAACCGTTGCTGGGGTTTTCAGAAATGTGAAAGCAAATCCCAACCCAACCTGTGGACAACAAGCAATTTAAAATTTGCATTTGTTTTGCTGCATTAGGCTGCCTGAAGTATTTCACAAGCAAGATAATTCAATGTACAATGCAAAAGAAATATGATGGTGTGGTCTGGAAAAATAAATAGCTTGCTTTTTTGCAATTTTTGACACTGCACCTATAATATTAAATCATCCGCATCCACAGATCTATCCATCCATTTTGTACATTTTACCATTTTGGGACATTTTAGCATCAGTACTATAAAATTTATTTTATGATGTGATTATTAGAAAATTAATATTTCATTTGTAAAGTGCATGTGCGTATGAAACAGTAAGCTGTTAAACTGTTTTTCCAAATATAAAATTCCATTATGTACAAGCCACTACCCAACATCTATCAAGTATAGCTAAAACTACCGGTTAATGAAGGGGACCTCTAGGAATATTTTTCGGTTTCAGTCTGTTTTGTTTTGTTTACTGTTTGTGAAACTCTATGTTTCATCATATTTCTCAGTTTTTTTTTGTTTTGTTTTTAAATTCCATTAGGGAGCTGCTGTGCCAACAACCCAGAAAAGTTTTGGTTGAATAGCTGCGGCATAAATAGTTGATGAGCTGTGATCTGTTTATTTTTTTCCATGACCTTATTTTTACGACAGCTGAATCTTAAGAACCTACTAACTGGGAGGGCGCATGACCATGAGAGCCCCAGTGACTGTAAGGGCTGATTACTGTGAATACCTGATAGATTGTGAGGATCTGATCACTGCTGAGATAATTGAGTTTGCTCGATGGAGCAATTACAAATCTACATGTGGGATCAAAATCTAAAAAAAAACATTCTGAACAGCTGACCTTTCAAAAAGACCTGCCCCCATTAGTTACTGTTGCTACATTCGACAAGCCATGCCACTCTCACGCCACCCATCTTGTTCTCAAGTAGTGAAAAAAACATTGCGTAAACAGGACCCTGCTGGGAAAAAAACCCCAATAGAACCCTGCCCAAAACACAATAGAAAATGTTATGGTTTTAATGGTTATAATGGGAATTGTATTGGTTTTAGTGGAAACTATAATGGTGTCTACTGGTATGTGATGGATTCTATTGGTGGGATGTTAAATCCTATTGGAAAAATGCCCAAAACACACTACAAAAAGGAATTTTGTAATGGTTTTACTGGAAAAAGCTAATGATTTATAATGGTATTTTAATGGAAACCATTAGAATTTCTGTGATTGTTTCTATTGGGCTTCTATTGTTTTTTTTTTAGCAGGGGACATAACAATGTGCTGACAGACATGACAGAGCAGGTTACTTCTGGTATAAAACAAACTCTTAGCTTTCAAATTTTGTCATTTTTTAAGAAATTCAATCAATAAATACCGTTTTCTGGCCCTTTAATTTGTCGTGACAGATCGCTGTAGCACCTCATTGATCAGATTGATCAGATCACCTGTCAGTCAAACTCCCGCCGAAGGGTCAATTTAAGTTAAATTTAGAGTAAATTTAAAATGTTTTGCTAGTCCTTATTGTAGATTTTAATGTAATCATTGCATGCTTAACATTTGGGGCTTTTGTGAGACCAGGTAGGGATATACCAATGTTTGCCAGTTTAGTCAACACAGACTTTTGTTGGTTCTTTGGTCTGGCTCGCTTGGCGTTAACACTGTAATCTTTATCACTGAACCTAAAGTTACAAAACAAAAGGCATAAGGTTGCGGTCACAACCTGGTTAGACAGTTTTGCTGGTGTGTGCTGTGCTAAATGCACTCGTTGTGTGTATATATTGTGGTATTTTTACCAGCTTATAACTCACAAACAGCTTAGAAAATGTGTAAAGGAGTCAAAACAGCAAAAGGAATTCCTCCATTGCACACACAAACAAAGATCTACTGCAAGGAGATGACAGTTCAGACGCCTGTACTGAACTATGAGCAAAATAGCTCCTATGACGAGAAGAACCAGGTATGCTGTCTATTTTAGGGTCACATCTTGTGACAATCACATCCTGTTTTTGGTTTGTCTGCATTCGTATTTTAGTCAAACCTCACCAGAGTTAGTTTGGAGCGAACCAAGAGACTCACCTTTTCAAGGGGTTTCAGGCTGCTTATTTGGTGCGGACCAAGGTTTGGATGACAGCATTCACACTTATTCAAATTAACCCTATTAACAGACCAATCACACAAGATTGTTTAATTGTACCAAACCTGCTAAGTGTAACAAAACTTTAAGTAAGCAGTTCTTACCCAGAACAAGCTGCTATGTGAATTTGACCTTAAGCGATTCAGTAAAAATTCTGGCTACATGAGACCAAGTAGGTTATAACTTGTCCTGTGTCCTGAAATATATTTATCAGTTTATGGACTCTGAGATCAGATGTTCATAAGCATATTGTGCCAGTAGCTCAGTATCAAAACACTAGTATTCCCTCTCCAGGAGAAACACACATGAATTCATAGCGAAAAAGAGAGAGAGATTCTGGCCAGAGTTTTGATCCCTGTGTTATTATATATTAATTTTCCATTGAATTTTTATTGTTTTTGTCTGTCAATAATTCAGTGTCTATTGATAGAGAAGGACTATCAAAAAGAGTGTAAGAGAGCGAAGCCTGGGTTGCTAATTAATTCATAACAGTTACAGAGCCATTTTTGTCGTATTATTGTAGCATGAATACTGTATATACAAAGCAGATGAAAATTATGAATATTGCAACTTGGGAGAATTTTAGAGACTGAGTATTTAGAAGCGTGTTTGGAAATAGTCATGTTAATGGAACAGTAATCTTGCATAACTGATGGTGATTCAATATTTCAGTGCATTTCATTTTTCGGGAGTCTGAGTATCTCTGGTTTGCCAGATGCATGATTTCGATGTCTGCGTGACTGGAAACTGTGTTTGCGTTTACAGTGAGCAGTATGTAGATGTATGTTAATAGTTATGCAAATAAGGCCATCATCATCAGGACTCGCATGCTGTTATCATGTTTCTGTTTTGATTATGAATCCGCTAGAGTTTAGGAATGAAATTGGGATGATGATCAAATAATAGAGACATGGGAGTCTGTATGGATAACCTCTGTCTTTAATCTGTCCACAGCTGATCCACTGTGAGCCTGATAACTGAGTAGATTATCACTGACCAAGGGACGCTGAGCATATTGTCTTTGTAAATGGTATGTAATCCTTCTTTTTCCCTCACTCTCCTCATGAGCAAACATGCACAAACACACAAGACATATTTACCTCTCATGTTTTGTTTGGTGACTGAAAAAACATATTTTTACACATATTTTGACATAATTGGGATCTCTGGGACCTCAAACATAAAGTACTTTTCAACAAAATGGTAATTAATCATTTTTGTTCACATGATGCCACAAGCAGCTTGTAGCAAACATATGGTTCTCTCTTTTAGCTTAGCTAATAGCTTTATTATCCAGTATAGCATTTGTTTCCTGGATGCCTGTGACCTCTTGTTCTTTACATTACTAGTCGTTTCTCATCCCAAGTGACCAACTGCAAAAACATTCCCAGTGGTGTAACCCGGGGTTAAGAGGCTCACAGCAGCAGGGCATGATGGAAAACAGGAGCAGATAGTGACAGGACTGTGATATAATTAGCTCTCCTAGGGTCACTACTACTTGTTATTGAACCTTTAACCTTAGCAGCATAGATCATTAATCATCAGACTACCCACTGTATTCAATTGAATTTAATATAAACAAAAAGAGACTATAGGATTATATATATATATATATATATATATATATATTATAGGCTGCGGTACAGCTTTTGATGATAAATATCCAGCATTCAAAAAGTTCAACTTATTTATTTTGTTTCAAGATATGCTAAGAGTGAAAAAGTCTGACCATTTAATGGCTTATGCCTTTACAATAATGTTACTGGTGTTTTCATTTGTGGAAAAAAGAGGCAAAAGAATAAGAGAAACCTGAGAAAAATTTCTCTCTTCATTGTTGTTTCCCCCATCAGGTATATTATGCACAGAACATGATAATAAAGCTTTTGATTATAAAGTACTATGTGATTCATAATTTGTTAATGAGTAAATATGGGTAAATAGTTATATAAAGTACAGTACAGTGCTTTTTAAAAAATAATTTGTTAATTATTTAAATATGTTTCCAAGAAACAACAATGTGGGATTGGATTTAAAGCTACTATATTTAAGTTAGGAACATCTGTGTTTTCCATAAACAAGTAAAATGTTAAAAGGAATTGAAGATATTTTAAATGAAATCTGAGAGGTTTCTGACCCTCCATTGACAGCCTAAGTAACTTTCACTTCGAATGCCCAATAAGGTATTGAAAACATCATGAAAGTAGTACATGTTACTCCAGTGGAGAAGAAGAAGCAGCTCTCGTGAACGTGCATTGGAGACTGAAACGGAAGTGAAGGAAATTTTGAATATAATCGTTATTTTTGTTTTTTGGACTTACAAAAAGCATTCCTGTCACTTCAGAAAATTGAAGTTTAACCACTGGTGTAACATGGACTGCTTCCATGACATTTTCATACCTTTCTGGGCCTTCAAAATGAAAGTTGCTTAGGCTGTCAATAATGCATGCAGTTAAGCAGTGATAGAAGAACATATAATTTAATAAAAGAATTGAGAGAAGCGGGTTCAGAACCATATAGAATATTAATAAGCGAGTGGATTGTATAGAGCCAACTCCTGCCCCACAGATATGAAGAGAACAAGGAGAACAGACGTCAGAAAAGGCCAACTGTAAGACAGTGAGATTTCTACACCTCAGATTACCCTTTTCATATTGTGTAATAGCACTACTGTGATTGACACTTGATAGTTTAATAAAAAAAAAAAATAGTTAAAATGACAAAAATTATAAACAAATAATTTAAGTGAGCTGTGTAGATATGATGCACTTGTTCCGATGGGTGCATCAAAGCACATGCATTCTTCACACAAAGCCCCTCAGGTGAAGAGAAGTCACGGTAATTAAGTTGTTCAGGCAGTGAGCTGTGAAAGACGAAAAAGTTCTTGTTTCTTTTTTCATCTCAATTTTAACGCCAAGTTCTTTTGACACAATCCCACAATCCTGCTGCCCTCTAGTGCCAAATCTCTGTGATTATTTTCCTCTGCTCCTCTAGACCACTGACGCTTGTGTCACAAAATATTTATTTGCTGCTTGCTTTTTTTTAAAAATATGCTCTATGGATGATCTCAGTTTCTCAGTATGGGCTCCACTATTAGTCGTGTTGAATAAAGTAAAGTCCCTACTGTGATAATTATGTACTCTATTAAGTTCACGTTCTGTTTGAATAAAACCACATTTGAAGTACATTTAGAACATGAATCATTTTCTGATGTTATGTTGTAGATTTCCCCAGTTGCAGAAACCCAATTAAATCTTAGAAATAATTATAACACATTGCTTTCTGGAAAATTTGATTGTGATTTGACAATCATTGAATTCTGCTATCACATATTTCTGTTGTCAGTGGCAATACTGCATATAAGTCCTCTCATTTAGCTAAGCAAAACCTACACTACTTTCATGTCTCTCGTATCACACTGTGCACTTGTCCTTTTTTATTTCATTCAAAAGCAACTCCCGCCATCTTGAGTCGTACAAATGACTTAAATGAATAGTTCACCCAAAAATGAAAGTTTTCTGAAAATGTATTCAACCTCAGGCCATCCAAGATGTAGATGAGTTTGTGTCTTCTTAGGAACAGATTTGGAGAAATGTAGAAATTTTTAATTATCACTTGCTCATCAATGGATCCTCTGCAGTGAATGGGTGCCGTCAGAATGAGAGTCCAAACAGCTGATAAAAACATCACAATAATTCACAAATAGTCCATCAATGGATGTCTTGTAAAGAGAAAAGCTGCATGTTTTTGACAAACAAATTCATCATTAAGATGTTTTTAACTTCAAACCGTTGTGTCCAACAAAAATATGAGTCCTCTATCCATAATATTGCTTCAGTGATAAAGTCATCTGGTCTGAATCAGGAGATAAATATGCACAGATAAGGCACCTAAGCGAAAACAAGTGAACGGTCCAAAACAGTTATAAACTACCATGTTGGTGGATTTGAGAGGACAACAGGAGATGAAATTTTTCACTGGATGAAGTGTTGTTATGGAGGTAAGATTATAAAATATTTTCTAATCAATCTTTCATGCACTTGGTGAGGAGCTGCACTAGGCAGCAATATGTACAGTATATTCAGCCACTCAAAATCGCTAACCATTTCAAACCATTTCATGATACAAGATGAATCAGCCATGTGTTTTTGATTTGTATTTCAAGATGAAGGTTTTAATTAGCCGCACTGGATTTTCAGAGGCCGTGTCAAGGCTGTTTACAGTGCGACAGTGTGACATTAAAAAAGTCTTTCTCTAACACAAAAGCGCTCCCTGAAGGGGCTGACATTTCAAATGCCTGTGTGCTTGTGCAGCTCCTGTTTGTGCATCTAAGATACGTAACAGAGATTATAGAAGCCGTGTTTATGCTGTACTGTATACGTGTGTGCGCATTCAATCGCGCTCGCGGGCGTTTGCATGTGATGTGAACGTGATGCCTTCCTGTGGGTGGAATATTTACCTCCTTCCCTGCGGGTGAGAAGTTCAGTATAAATCACTCTGCTTTCTGATTGGTTTGAGTGACTTCTGCAAAATACAATCCGACCTCAATAATGGTGCAGGCCATTGCTTATAAACAAAACTAATGGAGTATTGAACTTTGATACAGCACCGGCCAGGTCTAATTTAACATACAGTCACACGGCATTAACAGACGAGTTCTGGAGTGGCCCGGTTTAGCCCAGTCAGCCCCACCGAAGAGAATGTATTCATGCCTCCTCCTGCAAACAGGGGCTCTGTCTCATCAAAAGCTATCAGCATAAAATCAGTTCCCTTCCACAGCTCTGCAAACACACTGTAAATCTAAGATGAATAAAACATCAGACACACCAACAAACACCCTGATCAATGAAGGTGGGGGGTGGCTGAGCCCAGGGTAGATGGGCAGGGTCTTGTATGAGTGTGTGTGACAGATAATGAGTCCTAGATAAAAGTGTGTGAGGACGTGTCATTTGGTCCAGTGTGTTTGCAGGACTAATTTTGTCACAAACACACACACACAGAGAGATATCACAGGACGCCAGAGATAAACAGCTCCCTGAGCTGAAACACACACACACACACACTCATGATTTTGTGACTGCCTGGAGAGGTGGATAAAAGGAAGGAGTGTGATATCACATGAGAGAATGTGGCTTTGATAAATGAATCAATCTCTTTTTTCTCAACAATGTTCAGATGCAGGGACAGTTCTGGGAAAATCATGCGGAGAGTCCAAGGATATACCTGTGAAGGTGGAATAGTTAAAAGAAAGTTTGTGAGTGGTGCTTTCATCTATAAAGCAAACTGCCAAATATACGGCTGACTGACTGCTTGAACAGTTCATACTTTGAAAAATAGCTCATCTCATGAAATTGCATATCAGTGATGAAAATGTAATTATTTAGTTAATCTGTCATCATTCATAACAGGTCAGATCAGGTCATAATCAGATAGATAGATAATATAATATACTGTATTTTACCCTCTATATATATATATTGTAGTCCAAAAAAATATATTCACATATGTCACATTTGAAGAAAAATCTTGATTTGTTGTCTATAACGTGTGATCACATATCACATTTTTTTAGAAACTTCAACAAAGAACATATCATTTAAAATGCTCCAAAAAATGCAATATTGCAATATATAAAAATATTATTAAATAATTATAAATCAAGTTTTGAATCTCTAGAAGGCCATTCACATTTGTATAATAAATATGTTCTAACTAAATATATTTTCTATTTCAAAAATATATTTCATTGAGCTTCACTGTTTGCAGCACATATTTAGCATATAATTATATATATTTAGCTTTTTTGGGGACATAAATACAGATTAAGTACAAGGATATAAGTGTGTGGGATAAATCAAAGAAACTTTCAGTGCAGTTATGAGTGAAACGTTCACCCAAATATAAGACTGACTGATTATTCTTTGTAGTGTGTATGTACAAAATGTCTAATCACACAAAATTACATAGGTGATGAAAAATTAATTATTCCCGTTAATCTGTCATTCATCAAGAATAATCACTTAATCCCAACGATTTGGCTTCTAATTTTCTAATTGGATTATCTAATTGTGCCCAAACATTATAAATTATTTAATTCATGAATAGTGAGCCAATGAGGAGTCATCAGACTGAATTAATGAGCTCTAAATATCCAGCATTCCAGCAGAGACTCTAAACAGACCGTATAGCCCAGAACTCCCTGCACTGAGCTACTCCACTCAACTGACCTGAGAGCTGTTCAAGATTCATACACCGTCAATAAATATGTTCTTTTACTTTTTATCTGTCATCTGATTGCAAAGGTTTTATTCAAAGAGTAATGGAAAAAGCAAATGTTGCGTTAAATAGGGTAATATTGACAAAACATTTATAGCCTACGTTCGATAAGGCTGTATTCTCTATATGCCGATTAATAACTGATGCAGTAAATTGTGATAGAACCTATTCACTGAGTGAATCCTTAAGGAGTGAAGTTCTAATCGCAAACCTACACACTTTGGATGAATGCACATGGAAGTTATTTGTATTCATTATGAGTTTATTGTTCCTTTTGTCGTTATTTTATCTCGCTTATATTTGCATCAGCACGTTCCATCGCTCTAGGGCACACGGCCTGCGTAAAAATTGTGAGTTGAATAAGGTTTAAGCAAAAGCCTGCCAGGCAGACGTGTACTCTCTCCAAAATTCTCATCAGTAAAACCAACAAAACATCTCTCAGAAGACCAAACCCAAAATCCTCGGTCGTAGTACAGATTAGCTCTTATAATCATGTGAGTTTTGAAATGTGTCCAAGTCTGAGTAAATTAAGTTGTGAAATTCACACAAGTCTTAGTCAAGAGAAGCTTGTTTGACAGTTTTGATTCGGTGTCGGTTTGCCTGAACAAGGTTGTGGCAGTTGTTGTTCTGCCTCTTGGAGATGTAACGGCTTAGGCTCTGTATGGTTCTGAAAGAGTATTTTCAATAAAGTTCCAGCAGGCATTGGTTCAATACTTTAACCAAGCCTCAAGAAATTATAATAGTGAACTTGGGGTCTAATCAATACTCATTATGTGCTGAGTGCTAAAGTACCACATATAATGCTGCACAGTACATAGTACAGATGATGGAGACACATGGCAAACTGTTTTGAATCTTAATCAAGGTCAAAGGTTAACAAAAACACTGCAGCTGCACTGAAGAGTTTCAAAGCATTCAGATTTACTGCCATGAAATGCTCCTGTGAATTTATTTCAGGCAAAGATGTGGTTATCTCATGCTAAAGTGAGTGAAACCTTGTCTCCAATCCTATTTAGATCCTATCTAAATTTAATCTCGTCTGTTAAAGGTGATTGATATCATAGCAAGTAACACCATAGATCAGAGCCATGGTCTTGAGATGGTTTGCTCTGTTAAGATGTATAGAAGTTTATACTGTTTTACATGTGTGTGTGTGTGTGTGTGTGTGTTCGCGCATTTTTGTGACATATGAGGGCACAAATTTGTATAATGACATGGGTATGACATAGGTATTACTAGGAGAAGGTGACTTATAAGGACATTGCCCCATGTCCCCATTTTTCAAAAGGCTTATAAATCACACAGAATTAGGGTTTTTTGGGGGGGGGTTTTTTGAGAAAGTAAAAATGCACAAAGTTTCTTGTAAGGAGTAGGTTTAAGTGTTGGGTTGGTGTAGGGCAATAGAAAATACAGTTTGTATAGTATAAAAACAATTACACCTATGGAATGTCCCCACAATTCACAAAAACAAACGTGTGTGTGTGTGTGTGTGTGTGTGTGTGTGCATGTGTGTGTGTGTGTGTGTGTGTGTATTAGTGCTGGGTAGCGATTAATCACAATATATGTTTTCAGTGTCGCATGATCATTCAGAAATCACTCTAATATGCTGATTTGTTGCTTAATAAACATTTATTATTATCAATGTTTAAAAAAGAGAGAGAGAGAGAACAGCATTTATTGGAAACTATAGAAAAATTCTTGATTAGTTTAATGAATCCTTGCTAAATAAAAGTTTTCATGCATTAAACAAATATTGTTTAAAATACTTCTTGTTGTTCTTCATGTTGATTCAACGTTAATTTGAGGATTTAATGTTTAAATATATTCATGATTACTAATAAATATATACTGTAGAGATTAACATTTGTATAAAATTTTGCTTGTTTTTAACCATAGAGGAGACACCTCTGTTAAACAGTAAAATATTACAGTATTAATTATAAAAAGTAAAATATTAATCACAAAAATGAATGTGTAAGATATAATCCAATTGGAAAACCAAAATTAAATGTACCAATTGTACATTGGAATTATCATCATATCATATCATATCAAGAGCTGGTCAAACATGAAAATAATTCAATTAAATCTCAATAGATATTATAAACCCACATGTCACTCAACTATCTAAAACATCTCTCCTGACTGATATATCGTGATTCATCTATCTTAGCCATATGTCGTATGTGGGTGTAAATTGACAGCTGTTGTCCGAGCATGTTTTTGTGTGTCAGTTAGAAAAGATTCTTCACAGAATGTTGGCGGATTGGCTAGTGTTTACAACAACACAGGACCTGTCTACCTATCATTTTATACCTGGGAAGATTGAGGGGAAAGGGGTGAAAAGGAGGAGGAATGAGGGTGGAGGACAGAAAGATGAAGCCAAAATAGAGGCAAAGTGAGAAAGCGAGAGAATTTGAGGTGAGGGTGCAATGAAGTTAGTGACGGGTGTGCCTGTTACCTGTCAACAGCTTGTCTTGGCTGCCAGAGCCGGCAATGCGTGTGTGCGAAGTGTGTGTGTGTATGTATACATGTGTGTGGGGGTGTGTGAGTGATGGGTCAGTCTGTGTATATGTGGCAGTGCTGCCCATATCCATCTACAAGGCTCTTTCTTATACCATCCTGTACAGGACAAGAGGAGAAACAGGAGAGAGGGAGGGTTGTGCTCATTTTCAAACCTTCCCTCATTTTCTTTTACAAAAAAAAAAAAGAAAAGAAGTGAAACCTTGTCTCCAATTCTATTTAGATACTATCTAGATAGAATCTTGTCTTTTAAAAGTGATTGATATAATAACACCATAAATCAGAGCCAACATGAATTTCTAATTGAAGATAATAAGAATAAGAATATATAAGATATATAAAAAGAAAAAGGTTTCTTGAGTACCAAATCAGCATATTATAATGATTCCTGAAGGATCATGCGACACTGAAGACTCATTAAAAATTCTGTTTTGCCATCACAAAAATAAAAGACATTTTAAAATATTTTATAACAGTGAACAGTTGTTTTAAATTGTAATAATATTTCACAATATTACTGTTTTTACAGATCAAATCAATACAGTCTTGGTTGTCACGGTGCACACAGCAGGGAGGAACGAGGAACACACAGACGAGGAGATACTTCAAAATAATAGTCTTTAATGTAGACATCAGGACAGGGCAAGGCAAGGTTAACACAGACAGGAACACCGGGGAATAACGAGTAGACCAGACGAAAACTAACTAAACAGGCAGGAACTAAATACACATGACAATTACTGATAATTACTAAACACAGCTGGACAAGACTTAACTAATAATCACACTTAACAAGGACAGGAACAAGACCAAATATGGACAAAAGAGGCGGTAACACATGACACGCACGACAGAGGACTGGCATTGGTAAGCATAAGAGACTTCAAAAACATAACAAAATCCTAATTATTCCAAACTTATGCGTATTATTGCAGCCATTACTGATTTGGTGCTCAAGAAACATTTCCTTCCACTACCACAAAATGACCATAAAAACAAGAAATATGAGGGAAGGAGAGTTGTACTCATTTTCAACATATCCCTTATTTTCTTTTTCTTTTTTAAAAAGGAGGTTATGGTGGGACACTTATAATAGAAGTAAATGGGACCACCTTTTGAGCATTTAAATGTATAAATGCGCAGTGTATAATTTGATAAAAGCACATTATTTCTGATAAAATTCTGTCAGTCATTTGAGCTGTAACGCTGTTCAAATCATCGTTTTTATGGCGATTATGTTGTCATGGCAACAAAGTTGTAAAATTGGATATGTACATGAAAAAGGTCAGTGATGTTTTTCAGACTAATATCATGTTAACAAGCATATTGCTATACTGGTGAATTTATGAGTATTTTAACATTTACATTACGTGCCTCACTGTAACCCAGTCATAAGTGGAAATTCATTTTTATGGTAATCAAAATTATATATATAAAAATAAATGTATAAAATATATAAATTATTATAAATATTAATATAAATTAATTTTATTTATAGAGAGAGAGAGAGAGAGAGATTTCTGAAAATAGCAGCCAAAACATTTTGAACAATGAAGTTTTCTGGTGTATTTGAGCTCAAGTGTGGATGAATGTTGCTGGAGAGTGTGCAGACGTTTGCAGGTCTGTTAAGGGATAGAGAGTGGCATAAATCAGAGGAGATGGGTATTGTTATGCTTGGAGTTATCTCTGCTTTAAGACTATGCTCACTCTCAGAGCTGCTGGCAGAATTATACACGCACACACATAATTTATTTTGCATTGACAGATTGAGCTGAAATATGAAATCATTCTGGACATGGGCTGCACTGTTGGCAGGAACCGTGAGTGTGTGTGTGTGTGACAGCGAGAGTGTGTGAGTGTTGATTTTGGAGGGAAGGCGAGTGGATTGAAGAGGAAAGTATCAAAACAAGGAGAAAGAGAGGTTTAGAGGATGCGGACGAAAGAACAACAAACCACATAACAGAACAGAAAAGAGACCAGAACAGCAAACGATGAACATATTTGAGAACAAAAAGAGATTGTTCATTTCTGACTCACAGCGGTTAGTACTCGGGTTATTATTGTAAACTCATCTCTGATGGAAAGTAGTCTAAAAAAACTTTTGCAAAAAAAGAAAAGAAAAATTGCAGTCATTGAGCACTCGTCAAATGGAGGAATAATATAACCTGTGTGGGAGAAGACGTCCCATCTGCAGATGGTGGTGTGGTGTGTGATGGTTACTGATAGATAAACAAGACAACAGAAAAGCAAGAAAAAGTGCAAAGTGAGAGCAGGTGCTTTTATGGTTTCAGATTAAAACTTTTTTATTGTTATATAAAGGTGACATTGAAAGTAAAAACTTTTTTTCTACCATGCCTTCATTATTTATTCTTGCTGGTTTCTAAATGCCTTTTAACTTTGTTTTATACAGCAAAATAATAGTAATAAATTGTTAATAAATAGTAATAGTAATAGTAATAAATAAATACATTTTCACTCAAAAATTGCTAGTAAATTTCACAAACAAATACAAAGAACTGGCAAGTAACACAGTTAAACATTAAGTTTTGAAGTAGAAAGACTGAAATACAATGTTTTGTCATGAAACTGTAGATGGCGCAGGCTCAAACTCAATGCGACAGGTTCTAATTCAACCACATTATCATTCACATGGCGCAGCTAATTGGTTTCTGCCAATGAGCTGCTGTTTGACATTCAAATGCTTGGCTTGTGCTTGCTGTAGCAGTTGCATCGCGCACCAGAAACCTTCCACCTCCCCCAGCTCCACCTGTATATATCTGCTACAGAGTGATTCATGTATGCTATATGGGTGTTATTTTATATATGTTATATATGTGCAGCAGCAGTTTTTCTTACATGCTCACATGTTGTGGATGTGTTGGCAGTAGCAAGTCTCAGCAACATAGCAAATCTATTCTGTCAAGACCAAACACATTAACACTGTCATGTATTACCATGCTGATCTCTTCGACAGTTGTCATGACAAAAAATAGCATTTTCATTTATCGTACTTCTTCCTATATCTGGTAAGTGAAGCAGTGTATCACCACTTCTGGCCCCTTCACAACGCAGTCAAAACTAATGGGAGAATCCTCTCTTTCCTTTCTTTCGCCGGTGTTACTGCAGCGTACCTGGCTGCTTTTATTCTAAACAACGACACACTGCTTCAGTTTTCACGATTTCCTGACACAACATGGATGAGATGCGTGGGATGAATTAAAGTCCTTCTAAAATATTACGCAGGAGCACGTTCGTGTGGAGTATGCATTTCGAAACTGAGGATGATTAGGCCTAAGTCTCATATCACCTGCTGAAATGTTCCTATTTCCCTTCCAAATGTGCAGTCTGAATAAATAAATTTATTTCCCAACTAACCTGCCACAGTCAAGTTAGTCTTCTCATTAACAATGTTTTTCTCTTACTGATCATATTTCATACCTGTTTACATTTTTTAAATTAATTTGAAAATGTACCATGGTTTTACTATAGTAAATACGTAGTAACCATGTTTTATTTTATTTTTTACTGATTTCCATTTGTATTGCCACAGTTTTCCTACACATACCATAGTTCATTTCCGTAAGAGCAGTATTAAAATAGATGAATGAATACGTGGGCGTTGCCTTAAAGAAATGTAACAATATTGAACATTTTGGCTAATTAATCTTAAACAGTATACGTGTTGACAGCGTGACTTTGAATATTACTTAAGAATTTTGGCATAAATATTACATACAGTGAAATGACTGTCAATGAAAAATGACAGAATAATGACTAAAATTTAATACAAATGAATAAATATGTTCATTCTGATCTTATTCATCACAGACACAGTGTGGTGAAATCGGTAACGGTATATTGGATTAAAACTACAACTTCCGTTGAGTTTGGAAAATTCTGTGCACAGTAATCATCAGAATATCTCTTCACCTGTCTCTGAAAATGTCCGGATTTTGAAATCATCCTGCAGAACAGGCTTTTATTCAACTAGGTGATTACAGCATATTGAAAAAATATATACATAACCGGAAAAATCGATACACTGCTTCAATGTGCACTTCCTTCAATCAATCCTAACCCTAACCTAACCCTAACTAATGTAAAATGTGTTTTTCAAAAGTCCAAACTGTTGTAGAAACTCCATAAATATCAGCATAATAAAAACAAGGGAAAGCCTAAAAATGTTAAAACACAATACAATTTACAGCATTCATCACTTGTGGTCGTTTTGTACTGTAAATTATCATGTTGAATTATGCCACCCATGAGGCATGCTGGGTAATGGTGACTCTCATTAAGCTTTATGTGGGAGAACACACACCGATCACATGCACCGGTGAGAGCTGTGCTCTCTCATTAGATCTGTTAATGTCTCGCCATATTTCATTCAGCTGCCGTTTACATTACACGTCTTTCATTTACGTGTAGAACGCAGGCAGGGTGCCTCACTTCAGCTCCAGCTTTCTGCTCATCCTCTGCTTTCTTGTGTTTTATCTCCATCCTCCCACTCTCCTGATCCCTTCTCTTTAGATGCCTGTCTCTTTTGCTTAAAGTCATTATAGTTCAGTCAAAATGTCTCTTTCTTTCTCTGTCTCTCTCTCGCTCTCGTTATCTCTGGCCCTCCTACAGACTTCCTCTTCCTTTCCTATTAGTGTCGCTCTGTAGCCTAGCAACGGACAGGCTGTTTAATCAACAGACAGATTCAGTGATGATGAAACTCTGAAATAGGACAGGCTCTGTTGAAATGTCTCTCTGTCTCTATACAGATATGAGTGCACTTTTTTGCCCTAGTTAAACATTTATATGTGTGTTGCGAGTGCCACAAGAGCAGGGAGAGGACAGCGTAATGAGCAAACAAACAAAAACAACATAAACATTTTGTGTGATTTTTTTTGTCAGGTCTAGTAGGTAAAATCCACAAAATGAGTCGTTTGTGATTGTGTCACAATCACATATAGACTAGCTTGTGTTGTGCCATTCTTTCTGGCCAGCAATTTATGTTATTCCCGAAAATAAACCTCTGCACATATTTTCCTTGAATGAGATTTAACTTTAACTGCCTGCTGCCTGTTTCACCTCTATGGACAATCTCAGTCGCGCACGTTCTGTGCAGGAAAGCTCAAGAGTAAATGGTTATCATTTAATTGAGGCTGTTTCTCTTTATTTCCCCTCATCTCTCCACCTCTCTATCGCTCTTTCTGTCCTCTGTGAGCTTGACTGCAACAAATCAGGCTAGACTAGAGGAACAGCATCAGTCCTGCTGACACACACATAAACACACACACATACACTGCAGGGTAAAATCTAGAAAATATACACATTTAATTACTGCAGTCTCTAGAAGGAAGCCAAAGCATCGATGACTCATTCTGTTGGCCTGTTAAGATTACTGTAAAATACTATTTATGAAACGGAGTAGTCATGTTACTATAAACTTCAATAGTCAAAACAAATAACACAAGACATCAAAACAGATTTTCATTTTGTGATACAATACCACAAAATCACAATACCTTTATGAGTTTATATATATATATATATATATATATATATATATATATATATATATATATATATATATATACACACACACACATACATACAGTGAAAACGCCCCTTCTTGTTTTGTTTTGTTTTGTTTGTTTTTTTAATATTTGTCACACTTGAATGATTCAGATCATCAAAGAAATTTTAATATTACACAAAGATAACCCAAGCAAACACAAAATGCAGTTTTGAAATAATGATTTAATTTATTAAGGGAAAAAAGCTGTCCAAACCTGCCTAGCCCTATGTGAAAAAGTAATTGTCCCCTAAATCTAATAACTAGTTGTGCCACCCTTTGCAGCAACAACTGCAATCAAGCATTTGCAATAACTGGCAATGAGTCTTTCACATCAATGTGGAGGAATTTTGGCCCACTCTTCTTTGCAGAATTGTTTTAATTCAGCCACATTGGAGGGTTTTCGAGCATGAAAGGACTGTTTAACGTCATGCCACAGCATCTCAACCGGATTTAATCCCAGACATTGACTTGGCCACAAAACCTAAATTTTGTTTTTCTTGAGCCATTCAGAGGTGGACTTGCTGGTGAGTTTGAGATCATTGTCCTGCTGCATAACCCGAGTGCACCTGAGCTTGAGGTCACAAACAGATGGCCGGACATTCTCCTTCAGGATTTTCAGATAGAGTGCAGAATTCATGGTTTTTCAGAATTCAGCCCCAGACCTTCACACTACTACCACCATGTTTGACTGTTGGTATGATGTTCTTTTAATGAAATGCTGTGTTGGTCTTATGCCAGATGTAACGGGACACACACCTTCCAAAAACTTTTGTTTCATCAGTCCATATTTGCTCAAAAGTCTTGGGGATAATCAAGATATTTTTTGGCAAATGTGAAACGAGCCTTCGTGTTCTTTTTGGTCAGCAGTGGCTTTTGCCTTGGAACTCTCCCATGGATGCCGTTTTTGCCCAGTCTCTTTCTTATTGTTGAATCATGAACACTGACCTTAATTGAGGCAAGTGAGGCCTGCAGTTATTTAGATGTTGTTCTGGGTTCTTTTGGTAATTTTGGTAGGCCGGTCACTCCTGGGAAGGTTCACCACTGTTCCAAGTTTTCTCCATTTGTGGATAATGGCTCTGACCATGGTTCACTGGAGTCCCAAAGGCTTAGAAATGGCTTTATAAACCTTTCCAGACTGATACATGTAAACTATTTTGTTTCTCATCTGTTCTTGAATTTCTTTAGATCGTGGCATGATGTGTTGCTCTTTAAACATGCTTCACTTTGTCAGACAGGTTCTATTTAAGTGATTTCTTGATTCAACAGGTCTGGCAGTAATCAGGCCTGAGTTTGGCTAGTAAATTTTAACTCAGCTTTCTAAAATAATGTGGTTAATCACAGTTCTTTCATGATTTAACAGGAGGGGGCAATTAATTTTTTCACATAGGGCCAGGTAGGTTTGGACAGCTTTTTTCCCTTAATAAATGAAATCATCATTTAAAAACTGCAATTTGTATTTACTTGCATTATCTTTGTGCAATATTAAAATTTGTTTGATGATCTGAATCTTTTAAGTGTGACAAATATGCAAAAAAAATAAAAAACAAGAAGGGGGCAAAAACCTTTTCATGGCACTGTACATCTATATGATGTAAATTAAAGTATTCTGGCAAATAGATGGCATGTTCTTCTGGCATGTTCCTTTTAAAATATAAGTAGATAAGTAGATACAATAAATAACAATAATAATTTACACACATAGTTATTTATGGAAGAGGATTAAGGCCAAGCAATAATAAAAAAATAAAACCATCTCGAGATTAAAGTCATTATTTTTGAGAAAAAACATGTTAATTTAATGTCGGACAGTTGGACAGTGTCATTATTCAGTGTCTGCAGTGGCGGAGGTTGGAGAGTAAAGCACTGCGAAGTAGCATAATATACGATCGACTGGGTTTTACAACTAGTTAAACTCGCTTTTCTTCCTTTTCTCATCATATATCAGAGTGTTTAATGATAATGTATTAATTAGGGGTAGGCAGGCTAGGGAGGGCTTTGTTGTCCCTATAAGGCAGCATCAATTTAATAATTTCAATAAATAAAATCATTGTTATTAAAATCAATGTTATTATTGCATCCTGTTAATGTACAATAATACCGAGGTGCAAATAGTATCTACCACTATTTATAAGCATCTAATTAGCTACTATTTACACTTATTGCAAAGATCTGCTACTTTTACATAACGTAAATAGAATGGCTATTTTCACTTAGTGTAAATAGCACATCAAATGCTGCTGTTGTCAGTTAGTGTAAATAGTACATATAACTATTTTCACTGTAAATAGCATCTATGACAGGGGTGTCCAAAGTCCGGCCGCGGGCCAAATACGGCCAGTGGATGAATTTCAAAAGGCCCGTAGCTTGTCTATTGAAATGTAGGCTGTTATATGTGGCCCGCCAATCAAAATTTACAAATCATGCAGTTGACAACAATTTGATAAATGTGCTGTCATTTCTTTAGCGCACCGAAAGCGGAAGAGCGCTACTTGTGTGAAGCGTGCCGCACGGACCGTTATTAGCTCTGTCTAAAGACAGCACAGCGCGAGCTCAGAACAAATGGTCTCGACCACTGAACGAGAGAGAAGGGTTTAACTGTACATCACAGCGGTCTGAGGACAGCAGCGCCAGGCCAGCAGCCTGAGGCCGGAAGTGGGCGGAGCTATTGCTCAGCATGATTACAAATGATGTTTACAACAGTTCAATAAGCAATAAGTTAATCAAGAGACTTACGTTTTAGACAGCCTGGTTTTGCTCAGTTTCGCCAACAAAAATAATTCCAAACACAGCCACAGCACTGTTTAGTGTCTCTAATCAACACGACGGCGTTTCGTCCTGATTGAATTAACCGTTAAATAATTTGGTTCAATCGCAATGACTCACTTATTGACTTGCTGCCACCAGCTGGTGGTTTTAATTTCACATTTAAAGTATCTTTTAATTTTTTAATTAATTTCAAACATCAGTTGTCAGCGTTTTATGTTTAAAATATAAAAACATTATGCATTTGTAACTGCAGGTTAAAGCATTACATGTCCCTCTGAGTTGCATTAAACAGAGTATAAAAGCAAAACTTCTGTGTTTCCTCTGCAAAAAAAAGCCCATTAAAGGTAAAATCAATTTAAATGAATTTAAACTTATTGGAAAAGATTAATCTACTACATGACAATAGGCTACATCAACTGGAATACTTCAAACCAGAGCTATTTTTGTTTTATATGCCGCCAAGAAGACACCCCAGAAGATGGGTCAAGTATAGCTCCATCATTGTTCAAAGTAAAAAAAAATAGTTTTAATAAATAAAGAATTTGTAAAAGTCAAGGAAATTTCTCTGGCATTTCTTTTTTTTGATGTATCAAAAACATACCGAACCGTGACACCACTGTATCGTATCGAACCGAACTGTGATTGGATGTTTCACCATCACCACTCCCTCTCCTTGGTCTTCAAATATGTCTGAAATTAATTTAGTGACACTCTTATGGAAATATGATAATATTTTGTAATTATCATTTAAATCTGTCTAATTTTTAATTGTGTGTCATAAATCAACATCTCAGGAAAATGTTATGGGGTTTCAAATCAAAATATGACTTTCTGTTGCGAAACAGGACGTTGATTTCATACATGTCCTCATATGAGGACACCGGGACTAAAAGCATGTTTATTACGCATTTTGGGAGACATAACAATAAATAGGGAAAGAAATTATATTTCAATATTCTATGAAATTTTTGTATATTATGAAAATTGTGTCAATTATTACTCCCATTATTGCAGTTCTTTTTTCATTACATGTTGCCTCAAAAAACACATTAATATGCTAATTAGATTTAGTTTATAGATACATTGTATATAATGAGAAAACCCGTTTATGGCCATTTTACAGACATTTTGCAGGAAGAAAAATGGTATATCGAATCATTCTGTTATAACATAGTTGAGAATGAGGGTTAGCACCACTTTAACTTGGTGTAATGAAAGCCTACTCCAGAGAAGGGATTCTACGGCTTTAGCATTGTTAACTCTTTAACAATAGACAGACAACCAATTGCCTGCCTCATATTCAAGTGCTTTGGACAGTCACTGCAAAAATAAGCACTGCATAAAAACAATTTGACAGGATGTCAAAAATGTCAAATGCTGACAGAAAACAACAGTCAGGGTCAAAAAGAGACTGTATATTTATTTTATAATCTAAAAAGTACATTCAGGATAAACTTGATAGTACAGTCAGGTGTATGTAATATCAGGATGTGCACTGCTTAGGCATTTTTGTATCACATCGCATGCAGTGTCTGTCCAATCAGTGACACTGATACAGAAAATGTGCATATGAGGATGTTTACCTGGGGTTTAATATTGTACAATGTAAAACAGCAGCATATAAAAACCCAGGATTAATTGTCAACCCAGGTAAATTATATTATGTGTGAAACATGAAGCAAGATAAACCAGTATTCAGTTTACCTGGGGTTTACATTCACCCAGTGTTAACTATTTCATGTGTGAAAAGCCCTCATGTTTTTCATTCTAATGAAAAGAGAAGTTGATATATTTCAAGATTTTTTTTTCTTTTCTTTTTCTTACCATCAACATGAAGATCCCACAATCAATAGAACCGGCCAGCTCTTGTGGACATTCTAAAACAAAGGAATATTATTAAGTTATTTCTGGAAAAGATATGACAGCTATAACATCACACCATCTGTATAAGTACAATATGAAAGGCTTACAAAACTAACCTTGTTTTCAGTCAGCTTCCACTGGCAATTGGTATGATTCTGCTTGTCAATTTACTGCAACAAAATCAAACAGATGTTTTTTTTATTATTATTTATAACCAAAAAAAATTGCATAAAATAGCCAAGTTTCAGTGTTCTAAAGTAAAAATTACCACTGACAATGCAAAAACAACTTTTTAAATTCATAATATAAAAGAAACATGCAGAATAGTATGCAAATGAACATCAATGAACAGCAAACCTTGAACTGCAAACATAATATCCGTATTTGTTAATACATATCGCTGTTAGGTTGTGTGTTTTGCTAAACTGTGCAGGTAAACTACAATTTCCAAAAAGACTACTATTAAATACCATTTCTTGCCACTGTATATTAACAAATAACTCACAAAGTTCATACCTCTATGGAAATCTGCCTTTCTGAAGTGAATTGGAAGGTGTGCATTAAACCTGTGCCGTCTGGTCCTTTTTAAAACACTGGGCAGTGGAAATTGTTGCAACAGCTTTTTCCAAGTAAAGCTGAGCTTCTCTGAATCGTAATATGCCTGTATAAATAAAAACAAATCTGCATAAAACATTGGTCAGCATCAGAAAATGTAACCACTGAAATAAAATACAGTGCCAAGTTAACGATCCATAACAAAGTGAGATGATCAAGTTTTAAAATATCAACAGACGCGATAACGCACTTCATCACACAGCACATTTACAAAAAATATACTAGAGACATGTTCTGTATAAATTGCTTATCAAACAACAAATGATTAAAGGCATAAAATAAAGGAATTTGATCGATTAAATACCTTTTCACCGCGTTCTTATCCGCCATTATTGTTTCTCCGCCCACTTCCGGCGTCCGACTGCTGGCCTGGCGCTGCTGTCCTCAGACTGCTGTGACGTAATGGTTCTGCAGTTGGTTAAGAACAGTGTTGGGGAAAGTTACTTTTAAAAGTAATGCATTACAATATTGCGTTACTCCCTAAAAAAGTAACTAATTACATTACTTAGTTACTTTTTATGGAAAGTAATGTGTTACGTTACTTTTGCGTTACTTTCACGTTACTTTTTATATATGAGCAGGGCTTGATTGTTATTAATACAAGAAGTTCTATTTATAGCAAATGTAAAAGCCCTTTCACACCAAAAAGTGTAATGAATAAACCTCAGGCTGAAGGAAAAGTAAATTCACGTCTGTTCAGTAGAACACAGGAGAAGAAGGTTCAACACTCTTAAGCAATAAAAAAAAAAAAACAATGAAGCACAATTGTTAGTCATTTTTGCTTATTAGTATGGTTGAACTGATCATCAAAGGTCAGCAGCAAAGGCATTGGTTAATAAAATGGGATTACATACATTCGTGTTGTTTAACATATTTAATTATTGCAGGTTTGCGTCATATTCTGAGTTTGCATTTCACTGTTTTAATTCATTTTGATGAATACTAAATCAGTTTTTTTGCGAGTGGGATGAATTAATGCACAATCACATTTAGTCTAGAACTACAGTAACATCATGTTCACACAGCGCACTGTCAGTCAATAAATGGGAAAAAAGTAACTCAGATATTTTCTTGTAAAATAAAAAGTAATGCGTTACTTTACTAGTTACTTGAAAAAAGTAATATTATGTAACTCACGTTACTTGTAATGCGTTACCCCCAACACTGGTTAAGAAGCGTTCGAATGCAGAGCTCTCCATTGTGACGTTTTTCTGTGGGCGGAGCTTAGGAGGCGGCAAAAAGATTCCCCTGACCGCTTCACTTAGGCTTAGTTCACACTGCAGGTCTTAATGCTCAGATAGGATTTTTTGCTGAAATCCATTTTTTTTTTTTGCACTGTTGTTCACATTGTCACTTAAATGCGACTGCCATCAGACTGAACCGTATGCAGCCCTTAAGTGACCCGCACGCGCAGAAGAAGACGTGTCGTCAGACGTAGCGCACTGTGTTTGCAGAAATAAAAATGGTTAGCATGTGTTTAGCAATTTTTAAGTTAATGTGCAATCGGAGCCTAAATAACGAAGTGATAAGAAGAAGAATATTAAGAAGAAGGAGAGCACAATTTCCTCCAGCGCTGAATTGTGCCGTCTGTCGCATTTCAATGACGTAAAAATCGCATGAAATGCGACATGGCCGTTCAGACTGAAGTCGCATTGTAAAATATCGGATATGTATCCGATTTAGGACCACATATGAAAGTGGCCTGGGCCTGATTTGAAAAAATCGGATTTGTGCTGTTCAGACTGTCATAAGAAAATCAGATATGGGTCACATTTGGGCAAAAAGTCGGATTTGGGCCACTTTAGCCTGCAGTGTGAACCTAGTCTAAGACTGAAAAAAGGAAGAAAAGCGAGTTTGGCAAAAGACAGACTCTAACCCAGTCGATCGTATCATATGCTACTCCGCAGTGCTTTACTCTCCAACCTCCGCCACTGCAGACACTGAATAACACTCTTCAACTAGATTAAATGAACATGACAAGAGTGTGTTTTTCTCGACTTTTTTCTCTAAATTTAATGAGTTCATTCTCAACATTTTATTTAGACTTTTTTCTCGAAATTTAATGGGGTTTTTTTTCAAAATTTAACGACTTTTTTCTCGTAATTTAATGAGTTTATTCTCAACATTGTATCTCTACTTTTTTTCTCGCAATTTAACGACTTTTTTTCTCATAATTTAATGAGTTTATTCTCAACATTTTATTTCGGCTTTTTTCTTGAAATTTAACGACTTTAATCTGGAGATGGTTTTATTTTGTTTTTTTTTATTATTGCTTGGCCCTATAATCCTCTTCCGTAATTATTTAATAGCATATATCAAATGTAATATGGGTGGGTGGGTGTGTGTGTGCATATGAATATTATTATTCTTTACTCTTAAACAATACACACACACCACACACATGTATGTATGTATATATACAGTATATATATATATATATATATATATAATTTAAGATAAAGTGTATAATGTTGATTTATCAAATATAAATGAATACAATAAAATATATAATTATATTTGTTAAATATAATGAATACATGGAATTTCTTTGAAACATTCCATTTTAATTATAGAATATTATAACATATATACAAATGACAGTTATAAATCTGTATCCTGCTACTTTCTGGAATTATAGGCACTCTCATAGTTCTGAACGGAACACGATTATGGAGCTCTGGCCATATCCACTGTCATCCTACATTTGGATTCTGACTGAGCTGTTTATTTATTTATTTTTACCAAGATAGATTTTTTGGATGAGAAGAAGGTTATTAAAAGTGTATGCATCACAGCAGAGCTGTGTTATGTCTACATTTAACACACACACACACACATTCCTCTGCAACCCAGAGGACATATACGTCTTATTTATTTACCTTTCACTCACTAACTCCACAGAATACGCACACATAAATGCAAAAGGCACAAAGACACAGGCCTCCTCTATAATTTATTGTGGCATTTGTTTATTATTTAGAGTTTGGTCTTGACTCTGAAATGTTTTAGCCCTTATCTCGAAAGGTCCCTGAATCATTTGAGGAATGTCGACACTGTGAGCTCTATGTGTATCTGTGCCTGTCAGTGTGTTTGTGTAGGATTGTGTGCCTCTGCACTTGGTTGTGTCAGATAGTGTGAGTGTGCGAGAGAGCGAGAGTGTGTGTGTGTGTGTGTGTGTGTGTGTGTGTGTGTGTGTGTGTGTGTGTGTGTTCATCGCTACCTTTCTGTGTCAGTGTTAAAGTGTGCTGCTGCTCTCTGGAGGTTGCTGTTAGCAGTTCTGACTGAAGTCTTAATAATAAGTGTTTTATACTCTGTTGTCACTAGAGGCCGCTGTAGAGCATCATTAAAGCCTCTGGTTATTTCTTGCTTTGTTTGTGGGCTTTTTTTTTTTGCAGGAAAGAAAGTGTCACTTTAAGTCAGTGTGACAAATCATTAGTAGAGCCTTTTCAAAGCACAGAAAGACTGGATTTTATCTCATATTTATTAGTATTCTTTCTGTTCCTTTCAAACAGACTCTTTCAGTCGTCTGTCCTACTTCACATTTAAACCCTGAGGAGAGAGACGCTACTGCTTATTGTCCCAATAGAGACGCTACTGCTTATTGTCTCTGTGTCCCCTGCTGTGGCTCATTGTGTGGCATTCTCAACAAATCAGAGCGTTGTCGTACTTCACTTCCTCTGCATGCATGAACGCACAAACACATTTTATGTCAGGAACCCTGCTGAAAAATACATCTAAACTAGTAAAAGCTGGTTTGCTGGTCTTAACTGGTGTGTTGGCTAGTTTAGAGGGGTTTTAGGCACTTTTAGACATCATAAGCATCCAGCTTTAACCTGCGAAGACTTGCTTATACCGTTGTGAAAAAGAATTGTAATAATTAATTATACTGATTGTGCACTTGTACTGTACGTTTTATATTAAAAAGTATATATTTAAAAAAATATAGTATACTTGCAAATAATATATGTGACCCTGGAGCACAAAAGTAGTAGCAATAGCCAACAATACCTGTACATTTTATGGGTCAAAATTATAAATTTTTCTTTTATGCCAAAAATCAATATGATATTAAGTAAAGATCATGTTCCATGAAGATATTTTGTAAATTTCCTACCATGAAGACATCAAAAGTTAATTTTTGATTAGTAATATGCATTACTAAGAACTTCATTTGGACAACTTTAAAGGCGATTTTCTCAGTATTTAGATTTTTTTGCACCCTCAGATTCCAGTTTTTCAAATAGTTGTATTTCAGCCAAATATTGTCCTATCCTAACAAACCATACATCAATGGAAAGCTTGTGTATACATCTCAGTTTTAAAAAATGACTGGTTTGGTGGTCCAGGGTCACATATTCATGAAATAAACGTCTACTTACGAGTACTTAAAACACTTTCATGTTTCAGGTACGTTTTGATTATATTTTACTGTGCTTTAAAGAAGTAAACTTATTTTGATGTGCTTACTAACATACTAAAGCACATGTAAACTACTTTATAAATTTAACTGTAGTATGTTACTTGATATTACATTTAATATAATTTAAATGTACTAAATCGCAACTTCATTACAAATATACATTTGTAATGACATACAAGTTTCAATAGAAATGGAAATTATATTTAAGTATATTTTAATTTACCATAAATCCTTTTCACCACATTCACCAGTACACAATGTTTTATAAGTAATTATGAAACTACATATGAAAATGTTACTTAAGTCTTAAATGGATCAAAAAGGTCAAACAGTTCACAATTGGATGCATTGACGGGTACTGGATTGGCAGCCAGTTCAGGGATTGAAGCTGGATAGACAAACTGTTCAGAATCGGGTCCTCTGGCAGTAACTGGACTAACAGACAGTTCATAAATAAATGCTTTGGCTGGAATGGGACTGGCAAATAGTTCACAATCAAAGGCATTGACAGAGGTTGAAGCATACAGTTCAGTAGCAGAAACTGGCAAGACAGACAGTTCAAAATCAGACTCATTAGGGGAAATGGGACAGACAGACAATTCAAAAACTCTGGAGAAGCTGCAGCGAGTGTCATCGCTTCAGAGAACACCGCAGCGAGCATCACTACCCCAAGAGGTTCTGCAGCATCAGCCGACACCTCTGGAGACATCACAGTGGACGTCGCCACCTCGGGCAGTTCTGTGGTGGTGTACGCAGCCCAAGCGCAACAAAGTGATCCCCATCATGGTAAGGGCTTCAGACAGGAGAATTAGTTCAGGAGCAGAAGAGCTAGAGTAAGTGGGTCTGGGGATACCAGCTGCGCGTGCAGACACCAGCGGTGCATCCTTCACACTGGAAACCAGACTGGGATATCGAAGGACTGACCTTGAATATCCAGGTGCAACAGACGGAGTGACGAGACTCTGGATGATCAGCGGTGATGTGACTTTTGAATATCAACTGTGACTTGACTTGACTCAGAAATAGCAGCTGTGACTTGATTTATAACGATCAACAGTGACTTGACTGGATTCATAAATAGCAACAAAACATGATGGGGTGTTGTTGTGGCCGCCATCTTGTGAGCATGCTCCGGTGCGACCACCATTTCACAAGTGGGTTGAATCACCGGAGTAGCGATCAATACACTTGAATGTCCCAGAGCCGAACAGGCACAGACACGGTGTTATGTTCCTCCTCCGCGACACCCACAGTAAATGAAGAGCCAACACACAACAGAGCATAGTCCAAAAACTGACCGAGTGAGGAACGTAGACCCTGACAAATAAGCTTAGACTTTAGTGGCTGATTAATGCGGTCAAAAAAATTATGCGATCAAGACACCATCCGGAAAATCTGAATAATTAGCAACGTCTAGATATTCTTGAATAAAGTCCTCAAGTGATCGCGTACCCTGCTTGAGGGCTAATAATATTCTAAACAGTGTACATACCTGGCCAGTATTGTTCATGAAAGCCACTGGATCCTTGGGTGGCCTAGTATTCTGTAACAGAAGCGTGAGGCTTGCGGATCAATGTGCAAGCTTTTTTATTGACAGAAGTTGTCTACAAACACAGGCAGGGTCAAAACTCTAGCAAACAGGTATGACACGGGCAAAACACAAGAATATTCCTAGGACTGGCGTAGGTCATCGATCGGCAAACAGAATCCAGAGGGCTTGAAAAGAAGAGTAATCCAGAAACACGAGCAATAGTCTAGACGAGGTACAGACAGAGTCCAAGCGGCAAGACAAGGGTTGATCCAAGGTACACAGACAGGGATCCGGAAACAAGAAACAAGGCAATACGAAAAGACTAGACTAAACTAGAACAAGACTCCATAAGGCAGCTATCACTAGGAGAGTGATACACGCAGAACAATACAGGAGACTAAACACGGAAAGGCTTGGTAAGTAGCTAAAACTAGGAGAGTGCTTAACACTAAACAATACTCGGCAATCTGAACAGGATCTGAGTGGGTCTTATGCAGTGTGTGCAAAGGCTCTCAGGTGAGCATGTGATTGGTGACAGCTGTGTGATCAGTGCATTCAGCTGTGTATGTGCAATCAGTGCAATGGATGATGGGAACTGTAGTCCAGAGTGACATGTAACAGTCTGTGTGGTGTAAGAGTCAATATGAAAGGAAGGGTGACCTCTGATGACTAGTGGACGGAAAGCCATGAACCGGATTCGTGACAAACAGCTTAATTCATCTAATATATTTTTAAACTATAATTATTATAACACATTAGCATTTTAACACATTAACATTAAGTGTACTAAGTGCCTGAAAGCATTATATTAAGTTATATTTTAAAGTGTATTATTTCTGTAATAAGTATTCTTATATGTTGTGTACTTCTTTTTCACAAAAGTAAGCTGGTTTAAGATGCTTTTTATTAAGCACATGAGTTTGTTGTGTATGCATGTGTTTCATCGCTTTGATAACACTTGGCATCTTCTGTTATATCCGTGACACAGTGATGCTGAAATATAAAAGTGAATTAATTGGTGAATTCAGTTTCAGTGCATCAACTGAACTGATATGGAATGCATCCCAACTCTGCAATCTGCTCAGACATCTTGTTTTGAAATCTGTGAGATGAACACAAAAAGAGTGAGACAGAGAGTGTTGATTGAGTGGATCAGATGAGCTGTGTTGTGGCAGTTAGCCGGCTAGTTCCAGCCAGGTGGTCTTCTGATGGATATGACACCCCCTACAGAGTGCCAACCTACCTCTGCATCTAAAAATAATCCTACTGCAGATCAAAACCAGATCGGGACATCATGTTAAAAATAATCTAAGGCAGAGGTGAAGAGTCCAACGTGCTCTTCAGCCACTTTTAAATGATTAGTCCCTTTAAACCTCTTCAGCTATTAGCAGAGATTGGCATTAACAGTGTTGTCATTTGAAAATAAATAAGAAGAAATTCAATTTCAAAATCTCAAAAATGACATCTCAAAATGTTTAATAGAGAGGGAAAATTTTATAAAATAAGCTTGTTATTATCTCTCATGCCTAAAACTAACCCATTTCACAAATCAAGCAAAATTTCTGCAAAACAGCTTATTTAAATAGTATTTTACACTGACTCTCTGATCCATTTTGAACCAGAAGATCCAGCTGAATTAATTAAAAAATAAAATAAAATTATAAACAAAGGTCCCTTTTTTCCTCTTTGTATATTTGTTTTAGTTTACATAGAAGTTTACCAACTATGAGGACTATTAGAAATGTGAAACTAGAACAAATGTGAAATTCCTTACCAATTTTTCTTTTACAATTATTTAACAATAGTATTATTTTTACAATTGCAGTATTTTTAGTGTTTATTTTAGTATTATTTGTGTAATTTGTATTAAATTTTGTTTTTCATATATAACTACTTGATTATAGTGGAGAGGGAAGGAGGGGGGGCGGGTATTCATTGTAGTGTGGGAGAATGCAATATGTAGAAATAACAAATGATGTACCATCTCAGGCATTTAAATACCTAAACAGGCATTTAATTCTCACAAACAGAACGTTTCATGTTTTGGAGACCCATGTTATTTCCTTCTAATTAGTTTGCAATTCATCATCAGCCCACTGTCATGGGATCAAAGGGAGTTTCTTCCATTTCCCTTAAGGCAAGGTACATTTCCTGCCAGCCTGAGAGAGTGTCTCTGGGATTCAAATTTCAAGTCTAATATCTCAACAGTGGATCATAATGCATTGCACCATAATGCTCCAGCCAAGTGTCCATTACTATGTCTGTACAGTCCTGTGGCAGATTGGATGTTAGATGTTTTTAGATGTGTTTGCGGTGTTGACATCCCCTGCTTGTCTGATTGTTCTGGTGCTGCTCTGAGACACTGGGAGTGAGTGAGTAAATATACACACTTCCACACACACTGTTCTCACAAAGCTACATGTCCATGAATAGAGCGTGATGTTCCACAAACACACAGTCAGATCCACTGTGAAGTGATACTATTGTAGACCAGAGTGGAAATGTTGCAAAATATACAAAATGTAACAAAATGCTTTCTACCGCTGCATATATTCAATGTGCAATTATATGAAACTCAAAACCAACACAATCTCATGTCATGTTTTGAAAAATTGGTGCTAATTCTTATGAAATTGTATGATCGCATCTGCTTACACTGACAGTTATGTTTAGGGTTGGGGTTAGGAGTGGACCTTCAAACTTACTTTAAAAAAATAAAAATAGTATGGTTTTATACAAATTCATACAAAATCACCACCTGTAAAATGGTTAAGTTTTCTCGTGAGATCGGGTTGTGTAAAAACCTGTTGATCTGGAAATGGTACTATTAGAAGATGGGTCATTAGCCCATAACATCTGCGGTGTAAAGTATTTAAGGGAATGTAATTGTTTACTGTATTTTGTTATTAGCAACTTTTCCACTACATTTATAATAAGTAATTACTCATTACATATTGCATGGCACCTAACTTTTTATGCAGCAGTTTATTTCTGTTACAAAAGAGACAATTTTGCCATACAGGGTGTTGACCGTATTAGCTCTTGTGAGTTTTGCCCTTATGCATCCCAACTCATCCACAACATTACATTAGTTGCTGAATCCCTGGTGTTTCAGTATATGAGATGAGATAAGGACTAAATCAAAAGTGCAATCAAAAGACTATTTAATTATTTATTTTTTTATTTATCCATTATATTGCAGAGATACTTTTGATGGATGTTGGTGTACTTATGCCGTTTTTTGAAGATTTTGACCACTTGAGCTTAACTGAGACTTGAGTGTTTATAGATGTTTAAGAGGCTGTTGTGTCGAACTTGGTTTATTGCAATGTTGAGGCATTCAGGTGTATTTCTATTTTAGTAAATAAACATGATTGCTCTCCTCACAAATCAACTGTTTCTTGTCATGTGTTGAGGACTAGTGCATCTTTGAGTCTATATTCGATATCTGTAAAATACTTCAAGGTATAGTTCACCCAAAAATGAAAATTCTGTCATTAATTACTCACTCTCATGTCGTTTCAAACCCGTAACACCTTTGTTCACCTTCAGAACACAAATTAAGATACAGTATATTTGATGAAATCCGAAAGCTTTCTGACCCTCTTTTGCTTAAATGTGGTAATTGTTGACTTGTAACTTGTGATGGAATAATTTTCACTGTAAGGTGACACTTTTAATTAAGTGTGGTTTTCAGGTACTCTTTACAAATCTGCCTAACATTTCATTGAATATTTGAATATATTTAAAGGAATATAAAAAATAAAAATAAAAACACTTTTCTTCAGCATGCAAATAGAGAGTCTGAATTAATTCATGCTTTTGGTTGTAACGCATGTGGTTTCTCTTTTAAGAAAATAAACTAAATTAAATTATCTGGCATCAATGGCTTTCCATGTACTTTTCCCATACAAGGAAACACAAAAACGTTTCCACTACACCAGCAAGCCCTGATTTATTGTTTTCTTTCTGATCTATTTATCTACTATGCATAACTCCCAGAATAGACAGTAGCAGATGAAGGCAAATCTGACCATCATAAAATAAATATTTCCACACTGTGAGTCTCTGTTGCGTCTTTTCCTGAAGCTCTGAATTGCATTATTATTTAACAGCAGAATGCTATTCATTCATGTGAGTAATTACACCATACTGATAGAAGGAGGCTTTTCACATACATGGGAAACACACACATACACATACCAAAGTCCAACACAAATTACAACACAAAGAGAAAACTGCATAATTACTTTACAGTGCCTCTATGGCCTGCGCTTTTGGCTTTATTTTAGATCTGTGCTGCTGCGATTAGTTTACCAGTGTGTATATATGTGCATTTGTTTTCTCACAACTTGGATTGAGTCTGAATATTATCAGGGATGACTTTTAATGATGTAATAATCCATCTGCCATAATGCAAGAGAGCATATGCTTGAACAGTTCAGAGAGGGAATGAGAGAGAGAGCAGAGTTAGTTAATTGTTCATCATTACTGCAGGACAAACATGGATCCTGGCAGAACCTGCATGGAAATCCTGTTTACTCTTGTATGTGACACACACACACACACAAATACACAATGAGGAATTGTTTCTGAGTCTTCTGCTAATGAGCACATCAAATGCTGAGATTAGATAACACATTCACAAACTGCCTGTAAAATACAGAAATAAAATTCCATTATTTACTCGACGGATGTCCCAGGGAATGTTCACGCATGTTCATATAATCCTGCCAATCACAAAAAAAAGAGTATTAAACAGCTGCTTTCCACACTACAATGGCAATTCTTCTGGCATCTCTCCAACACCTTAAATCCTTCCGCATTTTCTGCACCGGCTTTTCCTCTCTCCAAAGGCTTTTCAAAAACTGTTTAAACAAATACAGTCAACCTCAACCAGGAAATCCGTTAGATAATGACAGACAGGCAGACACTGAATTTTTCTGCAAATGAACAACAGCTATTCACATACACCACTCCTTTAGAGTCACCTGTTTAGTCAATCAATATGTAATGAAACTAACACATTCATGTGTTGAGAACTTAGCAGAAAGTCTCAGGTGGGAGGTATTCTTCACTTTACACACTCTCTCAGACTGTGGCTCTGTGAGGTTACAGCACTCTGAGGTGTTGCACTTGGAAATGGATTGGTGCTTTGTGTCTGAACTGTGTCTGAAGTGGTTACAACTTACTCTAGGCACAAGAAACAAATCTAAGAGCTTTTTTCATCCGCAGGGAACACGTCTAATACAGCCTGGGTACCGCGCAATGCGTTATAGGAAATCCTTGCATCATCTACACAGGACTGGACTTCTTGCATGCCTCAGAGGTTGAGTCAAATTCACACTGGCCTGAGATGTTGCATAGGCTGAATTTACTAATTTGGGTGGACCTTTAAAAACTCATTTGAAAATGAAAGAATTATGTTGTAATAACTGACTGATTATTTTTAGGTGTGGAAGACTGTAGTGTGTGACCTGCAGCTGACCTCATCTGAGTGTTGACAAGGTGCTGAATTGGCACATTAGGCAATACTACCCAACCAAACTGACATAAACTCCATGTTTCCTAACATCTATCCAAAGTATAAGTAAAATGTAAAATTGAACTGGATAAAACAATGAAAAACATGAGAAATAATACAAAATGCACTGCCTTTTTTGAAAGAAATTCAAAGAAATGCATATTAAATTGATCAATTGAAAGCATTTGTATTGTTACAAAATAAATCTATTTCAAATAAATGCTGCTCTTTTACTTTCTATTTCTAGCAAAGAATCCTGAAAAAACATGTTTTTTTTACCAGCACATGAATAAATTACATTTAATTTGGTGAGCATAAGAGACTTCTTTCAAAAACATTTGAAATTTACCAAATGACTCATTCATTCATTTAGATATAAAGCTCATGTGGCATTTTACATGCAAATTATAAATTAACGTTAAGTAGATTATCACAGAGAATGTAATCACATCTCTTTAGCTTGTTGACCTTTGACAATATTTCAGATTAAAACTTTAAATATGACTAATAGGTATACCAGTATAATTCATTATGTGATGATAAGGATGGAAATTGATTCTCAATTTCAGAGGTGGCAAACCTCTGAAAAAACCTGGGAAAACTAGGTTGCTACTGGAAGAGGTGTTAGTGAGACCAGCAGGGGGTGCTCACCCTGTGGTCTGTGTGGGTCCTAATGCCCCAGTATAGTGACAGGGACACTATACTGGCAAAAAGCACCGTCCTTCGGATGAGACGTTAAACCGAGATCCTGATTCTCTGTGGTCATTAAAAATCCCATGGCACTTCTTGTAAAGAGTAGGGGTCTAACCCCGGTGTCCTGGCCAGGTTCCCTCCACTGGCCCTTATCAATCATGGCTTCCTAATAATCCCCATCCACTTGATTGGCTCTATGACTCTCTCTCCTCTCCACCTGTAGCTGGTGTGTGGTGAGCGCACTGATGCCGTTGTCCTGTGGCTGCCGTCGCATCATCCAAGTGGATGCTACACACTGGTGGTGGTTGAGAAGAGATCCCCCCCCACATGACTGTAAAGTGCTTTGGGTGTACAGCAATACACAATAAAGCGCTATATAAATGCATCATTCATTCAGAGGTCACTCGCTCACCACATTGACTCTTGCACTACACTAACTGTTCCACGTCACCCAGGACTTCAATTCCCATCATCCATTGCACTGATGACTCACACACAGCTGATTGCACTGATCACACAACTGATTCCCATCACACGCTTTACTTAAACTATGGACTTCCTTTCACAGATCGCCGAGTATTGTTCTGCATTTATCCCTCTCCTAGTGATAGCTACATTACGGAGCCCTTCCGTGTTTTCTAAGTCTAAGTTTAGTTTATCTAGTTTATTGCCTTGTTTCCTGATATCTGCCTGTGTATCTTGCATTACCCTCGTCTCAACGTTTCGGACTCTGTTTATACCTAGTTTGGACTATTGCTCATGTTATCGGACTACCCCTCTTCTCAAGCCCTCTGGATATCGTTCGCCGATCAAAGACCCACGCTTGCCCTAGGATTACTCTGTGTCTTGCCCATGCCATACCTATTTGCCATTGTTCGACCCTGCCTGTGTTTATGACCATGTCTCTGTCTAAATAAAGCCTTGCAATTGGATCTGCACATCTTACGTCTCATTATTCCCGTTACAGAATACTTGGCCACACAAGTATCCAGCGGCGTTTTTGAGGAACATTGGCCAGGTATGGACACAGCAAGAATCTTGTTAGCACTTAGACCAGGTCCGCGATCGCTAGAGAACCATATTCGTGAATTTATTTGCGAACTATTCTGATTTACCGGACTGTCTTTTGATAGAGTTTTTTTGTGATGGCGTTAATCAACCTTTACGTTCTGAGCTTAGACATGATGGACCACGTTGGTCACTTGCTCAGTTTATGGACTATGCGGCACCGTCCATGACTGAAATGGCAGCCATAACAACACCCAGTCAAGTCACAGCTGATCTTCGAGAGTCAAGTCACAGCTGATCTTCGTGAGTCCAGTCAAGTCACAGCTGATCTTCGTGAGTCCAGTCAAGTCACAACTAATCTTCGTGAGTCCAGTCAAGTCACAACTAATCTTCGTGAGTCCAGTCAAGTCACAACTAATCTTCATGAGCTAAATCAAGTCACAGTTGATCATCATGAGTTCAATAAATTCACAGTTGATCTTCATGAATCAGGTCAAATTACAATTGATCATCGTGAGTCCAGCCAAGTCACAGTTGATCGTCACGAGTCAAGTCAAGTCATAGCTAATCTTCAAGAGTCAAGTCATGTCTCAACTGATCGTCACAAGGCAAGTCACGTCACGTCTCCACTGAGCTTCCAGAGTCTGGTCACGTCACTGCTGACCATCCAGAACCACGTCACGTTACAGCTGATCAGCCAGAGTCTTGTCACGTCCTGTCTGCCACACCCAGATATTCAAGGTCAGTCCTTCAGTATCCTAGTCTGGTATCCAGTGTGAGGGATGCACCACTGGTGTCTGCACGTGCAGCTGGTATCCCCAAATCAACTCACTCTAACCCTCCTGTTCCTGCCCTAATTCCCCTGTCCGAAGCGTTTCCCCTGATGGAGATCGCTTTGTTGCATTTGGGCTGCGTACACCACTTCAGAACTGCCCCAGGCGATGGCACCCACTGCAGCTTCTCCAGAGGTGGCGGCACATGCTGCAGAACCTCCCGAAGCTGCGGTGCTCGCTTCAGCTCCTTTTATAATAATAATAATAATTTTTATTTATATAGCGCTTTTCTAGCACTCAAGGTCACTTTACAAATCAGGCTTAAGGAACAGAGACAATAGACATCAATACCAAAAAAAAAAAAAAAAAACCTAAGAGTAATATACAGAAACCACTTACAAGATTAGATTACATACAGAAAGAATGAAGATAAACATCCATAACAGGGTACAGTTCACAGTCAATGACTTGAAGAGTAATGGTCAGAAAAAAAATGGGTTTTTAAGAGGTTTTTAAAGGAGAGAAGGGAGGATGCCTGACGGATGGTTTGGGGAAGAGCATTCCACAATCTGGGAGCAACAACACTGAAGGCCCTAGCTCCCATTGTCACCAGACGAAACTTAGGGGTGACTAACAATCCCTCACTAGAAGATCTTAATGAACGGGCAGGTACATATGGTAGAAGTAAATCAGATAAATAAGAAGGAGCAATGTTATGGTGGGCTTTACAAGTGAGAATTAGTATCTTGAAGTTAATACGCAAGGAAACCGGGAGCCAATGAAGATGATAAAGGATAGGGGTAATGTGATCGTTCTTTCTTGTGTGAGTAATCAAGCGAGCAGCAGAGTTTTGAACATATTGTAGTCGTTTGATATTATTAACTGAGATGCCACAAAGAAGTGAATTACAATAATCTAATTGGGATGTAACAAAGGCATGTATAACAGTTTCAACATCCTGCTGACTGAGAGAGGATCGAATACGCGAGATATTACGTAGATGGAAAAAAGCTGTCTTAACCACTTTACCAATATGATCGTTGAATGAAAGAGTAGAATCAATGAGAACACCAAGATTGCAAACTTTAGTGGAGGGCATAATCAGATCACCATCCAGATCCAGCAGTTGACTAGAATGCTTAGATACAACAGCTTTAGAGCCAGTCAGAATTACCTCAGTTTTATCAGAGTTAAATCTTAGGTAATTTGCCTCCAGCCAAAGCTTGAGTTCCTTGATGCAATTTGTTAATGAAGGCGGAGGAAACACTGAAGTGGAAGGTGTGCTAAAATAAATCTGAATGTCATCTGCGTAGCAGTGGAAGTTAAACCCATAGTGCTTAATTATTTGTCCAATTGGTGGCATATAAATGGTGAAGAGGAGAGGGCCCAAAACAGAACCCTGAGGTACACCAGAGCTGATGAATTTGGTAGATGATCTGTGATTCTGGTATTTAACAAATTGTTGCCTCCCAGTCAAATAGGAGGAAAACCAATCAAGGGCTGTGCCAGTAATTCCAATTGCTGAAAGTCGTGAAAGGAGTATCTCATGACAAACAGTGTCAAAAGCTGAGCTGAGGTCTAATAGAAGGATAGTGCTAAGAGCACCAGAATCAGAAGCTAAAAGAAGATCATTGATAACCTTAACCAGGGCTGTTTCCGTACTGTGTAATGGGCGAAAACCAGACTGGAAGGGCTCATAGAGGTTGTGTTCAGTTAAGAAGGTCTGTAACTGGGAGGCAACAACTTTTTCTTTTTTTTATCCTTTAGAGAGAAAGGATAAGTTAGAAATAGGCCTATAGCTACTTAGGGAAGATGGTTCGAGACCATGCTTTTTAAGAACTGGAGTGACAGCAGCAATCTTAAGCTTGGAAGGTACAGTTCCGGATGTCATTGACATATTAATGAAATGAGTGATGGGTATTGACAGGGCAGGCAAGCAATAACTGATTGTGAACTGCCTGTCCGTCTCGTCTCTACTAGTGTGTCTGAGTTCAAACTGTCTATCTTGCCTGTCACTGCCATGGAAACTTTAAATGAACTTTCTGTATGCCCTGTTAACTCTGTCATTGCCAAAGATTCCCCTAGTGAACAGTCTGTCTATCCAGTTTCCGTCAACGAGCTTGAATCTGAGCTATCTGTCTGTCCGGTTTCATCTTATGAGTCTGAATGTGAATTGTCTACCTGTTTAATGTCACTTACTGAAATGTCTACCAATCCAGTTTCAGTCAATGCACCCGGTTTTAATCTGTCTGCCGGACCACTACCCCAAGTGTGTTTTCTGAATTATCTGTATGTCCTGTTCTAGTCCATGAGTCTAATATTGAACTGTCTGTCTGTCCAACCACTCTCAAAGAGGCCAATACTGAGTTTGTTGCCCTGTCTGTCACAACCCAGAATCCCACCTGTCATGAGCCCAGAGACTATCAATACTTCCCATGTCTTTCATGTTAACTCTGTCACTGCCATAGAGACTATTTATGAACTGTCATCACATCCAATTTCAGTCCATGAACCCCATTATGAACTGTCATTCTGTCCAGTTTCAGTCAGCGAGCCTATTGATGAGTTTTTTGTGTTCCCTGCCACGGTCCCTGAGACCGTGAATGCACTGCCTGTGTTGTCTGTCTCTGCTCTCTCTAGATCTCGATCTCTGCCATCAGTCTGCTCCCCTGTGTTGGTCTTCACTCCGTCTGCTCCAGTATGGTGGTCTTCTGCTTCGTCTGCTCCGGCCTGTTGGGCTCCTGTCTCATCTGCTCCGCCCTGTTGGGGGGGGGTCACCACATTGACTCTTGCACTACACTAACTGTTGCACGTCAGACTTAAACTATGGAATTCCTTTCACAGATCGCCGAGTATTGTTCTGCGTTTAGCACTCTCCAAATGTTAGCTGCCTTACTGAGCCATTCTCTGTTTGTGTAGCTCCGAGTATTGTTCTGCATTTATCCCTCTCCTAGTGATAGCTACATTACGGAGCCCTTCCGTGTTTTCTAAGTCTAAGTTTAGTTTATTTAGTTTATTGCCTTGTTTCCTGATATCTGCCCGTGTATCTTGGATTACTCGCCGTTTCGGACTCTGTTTATACTTAGTTTGGACTATTGCTCATGTTATCGGACTACCCCTCTTCTCAATCCCTCTGGATATCGTTCGCCGATCAAAGACCCACGCTTGCCCTAGGATTACTCTGTGTCTTGCCCATGCCATACCTGTTTGCCGTTGTTCGACCCTGCCTGTGTTTATGACCAAGTCTCTGTCTAAATAAAGCCTTGCAAATGGATCTGCACATCTCACGTCTCATTGTTCCCGTTACAGATAGATAGATAGATAGATAGATAGATAGATAGATAGATAGATAGATAGATAGATAGATAGATAGATAGATAGATAGATAGATAGATAGATAGATAGATAGATAGATAGATAGATAGATAGGGCCTCCTATAACTATGCTGTGTGATACAATGAGGCGTGAGTTGTGGGAGACGTGTCTCTGGTCTTGTCAGTGCTGTCAGATCAGTTGTACCGACAGCTTCATATCTCTGTGCTGTGGTCTCTCAGCTCTGATTTGACCATGAAGAGCCAGTAACACGACACTGAGAGAGAAGCATACTGAGCTGCCAGTCAGTCTGAGGAAGGAATGACAAGCTGTGGAGCCCTGGACAGATTCAGGTGAGTTCAAGAGGAAAGGTGCTAGGTACAGTATTCCCATGATTACTATGTTATTATTGTATGTTACAGTTGTCACTATTGCACTATTTGTTTAGCTGGTTGGTTTATTTGTGCAGTCTGTATTATGAACACCTAAATCATAAATGCTTTGAAAAATGTTGGCATTGGATTTACTTTGAAACTAATTTCACTCAAAAATGATTAGTAAATTTCTGAAAGAATTACAAAGAAATGGCAAACTATGTATTAAATGAAACATGAAAGAGTGAAATAGTATTTTCTTGTAAAACGTACACCTATAAGCTTCCAAAAATTATTATTATTATTATTATTTTATTTTATTTTATTTTTTTTTTTTTTGACCGTGCTTATTAACAAAAATGTGTAGAATAGACTGTGCATGATCTGATCTCTATCCAAATGCATCGGGGAAGAAATTTTATAAACTCTGGTTTAGAAGCTTGAAACTTTTATAGACTAATATAGATTTGAATAGCAATGTTTGGCCAATTTATAAAAAACTGAAATGTTTTATTATGAGCTCTGTGGTTAAGTATGAGGTTCAAACAGAAGTACCTTCATATAGATCAAAGATAAATAAGGATTATTAGATATAAATATACCTAGGGAGTGTGAAATGTCATCATATGAAATGTCATATATGAGCTGGGTTTACAAGTTCGGCCCATTTTATCATATTCATCAATTACTGTTTGAAGGCTTGCAGTTAATTATTTTTTTTGTTTTTGTTTTGTTTTGATGTTTGTTGTTTTTTTGTTTTTTTGCTGCTGTTGTTGCTGTAGATATAGTATTAGTAATACAATAGTAATAAATTCATAAATGATTGCTTATTTATTTTAAAGTGCTAACGTGTCAGTCTACCTGTTTCTAATGCACCGCTCAGGGAGGGAAATGTTGTAAGAAAAGCACTACGCTAAGACATGTACCAGCAATAGTTAACGCTGTGGTGTTGATTAAACTTAATAGTTTTGATCAGAACACGGGGGAAACGCGTGTGTGTGAATCAGAGGGAGGAGATGCTGAACACTCAGACCCACACACATATTGATCATTAAAAGAGGGCGCGCTGTAATAGATCATCACGCCTACAGCGAGATCCCGTGCTTTAAATGTGGTTGACTTCTCCCGCTAAGAGGATGCTCATTCAGGGATGAGAAAAACGTTATCGCAGGTCTCGGTTCCGAACAGAAGTTGTGGCTTTTTTCGGTAAGTTTGTCGATTTTTGGCTCTGATAGTAAGTTGTTTGGGCTTGTAAAGTGATGTTTGTGTTCTTCCAGCACACGGGGTTAAATGTTCACAGGACGTTCAGTTGGGTACACCTGCTAGACAACATCCCTGCTCCCCGAAATAATCGTTCATTTAGAATCAAGCAGTCATCATCTAAAGAACATTTTAAACTGCGTCGTAGAATGTTTATGCATTATTATTTGACTTTAGCTGCAACTGTTGCATAGCTGCATGTATCTTAAACCAGTCTAACTGGTGTGCTGGTCTGATAGAAGCTTAGCTTAGCTGGTGTTGACTGGTCTGTTTGTTGGCTTGTTTAACAGGGAGTTTGCTTATTTTTTTTAGCTGGTCAAGCTAGTTTAAATATCCCCCCCAATTGGAATGTAAATTAATAGGAGAAATTCTTCAAAAAGTCTTAAAAGCTTCTGAATCTTCTATAATATGGTTAAATTGGCGTTGATGACAGTGGTGGGTAATACAAAGTTGTGAAAGTTTTACAGTAGCCTAATATTTGTGGATGTTTTCTTAAAACTATGGTTACCATGGTAATGTTTTGTAAATGCATAATAAAACACAATTCTTATATTCCTCAACATCACTTTTAACCACAAGTTATTTTGATCTTTCTTTCTTTGTGATGTTTATAGTGTCACTTTAATTTGAGTTGCTAATGATGTCTACATTGCTTCTATATGCGTTTTTCTGATGTATACTGAACAGCTGCTGTACTAATAATAGATCCACTTTGTTTATGACTCTTTCTGGAATTTTTCCGAGCCTGTGCTCTATGGAATCTTTGTAAGGAAACTGAGGCCACTCTAATTGGATGAATTTCCACTTGGAAGGAGCGCAGAGATTAACTGCATGAAGAGACACTTTAAAACCATGCAGATAGAGATAAAAACACTATTACAATCTTTTATAATAAATAATGGATGTTTGAAAATAATTTTCCTATGTATTTTTCTCTCGTATGTGTATTCTCACTCACTTGTTATCAACAAATGCAATAATCTTTTGTCCTAGGGGGAAAAAACTTAAAGTTTTAGGATTTTGAAATTTTTAAGAGAAAGATTATGACATGAAATGTTGAAAAATTATGTCAGATACTGCATTGTTCTTTAGTCAAATAAGTACATTTGTGACACTGACTGTGCAACTCTTTGTACGGATGGTCAGAAGCACAAGATGCTCACTGGATAATTTAAAATCATGCTGGATCTTATAATCATCAGGTTTATATGTGGCTTATCATCGTTATGTGATGAAAAGGATGGAAATTGGTTCTTAATTTAAGAGGTGAATGCTTTACCTATTATGATGCTGTATGCGGCACAAATGCTGCTGTCATTTAAACAAAAGAGAGACATTCTGAAAAATTCAAAATCTTATTTAAATTATTATGCAGTTAATCAGTGCTGGATCGTAATAAGTACTCTGCATTATGTAATGTATGTCAGATTCCAAAAATAAAGTACCTGTAATTAGATTATATTTTAAAATGCCATTATCAGATTACAGTTAGTTTTTTGTTAATTACATGATTACTTATTATTCACACAATGAGTTATTCATTATTCACTCTTTTATTTTTTTCCCCTTCACAAAGCCCTTTTTGGAAACACTGACATAATGTAATGTTTATGTTGATAACAAAAAATAGAATATATTTGTGTTTTTATACTAGTATGGTACAAAATAATCCTATTTAAATAATAAATGAATTAGGGCAAAAGTAATCTAAAAGTACTCAAATATATTAATCTATTAGATTATATACCTACAATTTTTGCCATGTAATTTGACTACAGTTTGTAAGTAATCAACCTAGCATTGCAGACATAATTTGTATTGAAAAAAAATTGCCAAAAAAAAAGCAAAATAGAAGCATTTTTACTCATGGACTTATATATGCTCTCATTTTTGTTCCTTTAAGGAGGTGTGTGTCGTCTTGCTCTTGCAATAACAGTATCATGGCAGCCTTCAAGGGTGTGTGGACTCAAGAATTCTGGCGAGCAGTTTTGGGGGAGTTTTTAGCCATGATAATATTCGTACTGCTCAGTTTGGGATCCACCATCAATTGGGCAGCAACACAGGAGAACCCTCCACCTGCTGACCTCGTCCTCATCTCTCTCTGCTTTGGTTTATCCATTGCAACCCTCGTCCAGTGTTTCGGGCACATCAGCGGTGCCCACATCAACCCGGCAGTCACCGCAGCAATGGTTGCTACGCGGAAGCTGAGTCTGGCAAAGGGTGTGTTTTATTTGTTGGCACAGTGTCTGGGGGCAGTGGTGGGGGCAGCTATCTTGTACGGAGTGACACCAGCATCAGTGAGAGGAGGAATGGGAGTGACTTCTGTGAGTATGTTTAATTAAAGCGATAGTTCACCCAAAAAAAAAAAATTATGTCATTATTTACACACCTTTTGTCATTTCTTTCTTCTGTGGAACACAAAAGGCAGTAGGGTCCACTGTTGTTTTGGACCCCATTGACTTTCATTGTATGAGTAAAAAACACTTCAGACAAACTTCAAACATCATCTTTTGTGTTCCACAGAAGAAAAAGTCATACATAATGACATGAGGGTGAGTAAATGATGACAGAATTTTCATTTTTGGGTGAACTATCCCTTTAACACATTTGATTATAGATGTTTTACACATAATTAAACTCATTAGTAAAGCACTCAATAGCCCAAATTAAGCATGTCACATTAGTGAGACCCCTAAAATTTGTAATTGGTAAGGGCCTCCAGGAAAATAATTGAAAAACACTGTGTCGAACAAGCAGTTCATGAAATTCACTCTACACATAACTCACTATCACCTCCTGCAGGTCAATGCTGAAATCTCCACTGGTCATGCAATTGTGATAGAGCTCATAATCACTTTTGAGCTCGTCTTCACTGTCTTTGCCACCTGTGACCCCAAACGCAATGATCTCAAAGGTTCGGCAGCCCTGGCTATTGGGCTGTCGGTGTGCATCGGCCATCTGTTTGCTGTGAGTATTTTCTGATTTACACCATTAGAAAACAGTTGTGGAAAAGTGCATTACTATACATTTCAGTTGTTTTCCAAGGCATGTTTCAAGTGAGCACTTTAACTATATGGACAAGATATTTTCAATCCTGCAATGCCAAGCACATTTTTAAGCAGTACTTGAAGATCTTTATCCTATAAAGATTAGCCTCTTGAGGTGTATCTGCTTAGTTCTCCTGTGGAGAATTTGTAGCCTAGCTACGATCCCAAGTGATGGTGTTATTTCCATGCCAATAGTCCCAGCAGAATCTGCAGATGAGGTGTTTATATGAAAGCTCATTTGTGTTGCTAAGGATGTTGGCATGAGAGTGGGATGCCCTCTACGTGCCCTCATGTATTTAGGCCTGGCACTGGTACAAACAGTATTTAAGACCCTTTAGAGCAGATTTATGATTTAAGAAGGCAAACCACTTCACTCAGCTCACTCATTCTTCCTATCTTTTTATTCTTCATCTTCTCTGATACCGTTTCTTTGCATTTCCGATTGGCAAAATGGACATTTCTGTAAAAATATAATGGTCACAATATTTTTGATGTGAAATCTCCAGTGAGTGGTGCTAAAAGCATGTTCAGATGAACATTTCATTAAGTTGGTATATTACATTGGCATTTCTGAAATTTAATGCTTTATCGCATTTGAAAATAATGTAGCACCTACACAAAACTCTACCCTAAAATTAACCGACAGTAGCCGCATTTCCATTACCCTTCACACTGCGCAAATTGAAATTGCTAATTGAAAATACACCCAATGTTTTTTCAGGCAATTCGAAAAAGCAATAGGGTAAACGTACCTATTAAGCTCACGTACCCATTAAGCACACTTGCATTTTTGAGATCAGATTATAAAAAGAAAAAATAATTTATTATCCTTTTTGATGTCTTAACCTATTGATATGTTTGTTACTATATACCTCCTATAATTTCAAGTTAATCAGATCATTGCACTCTGAGATATGAGTCTCCATGTGTTCACATTTTGAAAGCTGTCTAAAAACTTTCACCAAAAGAGGAGCCCCTTAAATGTGCATTTTTAGATGTTTAAGCCTTTATTTTGTGTGCGTTTCACTACTTATTGTAAAATGAAGAGAATAATGTTCAGACTTTTGGATATTATAACCTGGAACTTAGATGTGAGAAATAATTACAGTTAGATCCAAAAGATAGTTTTAGCAACACAGCGCAGATGCTACAGAACACAGTTAGCTGACTAGCTCTATAAGATTGTGTGCTACGCTAACATATCACTTCACAGGCATTACTGGCTTGTACTTTTACATCCATAATATTATAAATTGACAGTTTATTGCTGGTCTGTCATTTTACAGTGCTGTAATTTTTAAAGATTTAATATTATTGTAAGGTGAGCTTAAAGGGTGCACTACTATGAACATCACACAGCTTCAGTCTGACATCAATCAGAAAAAGTATAATTTCATAGATATTGTTAATAATAGTTGTTCATATTAAAATATGTATGAACTTAATACATGACCTAGACTATTTATTTAGCAAAAATCCTGTCATTTTAATAAATATTACATGAATTTTTTTTTTAATTGTTGCTGCTCCAGTTAAGCTCAGTGTGCTCTCTTTAAGCTCTTCCACATTGAACATCAATGTAAATACTTCATAAACAGACTTTAAATATTAACTGATGGATGTCACTTTAAGTTAAGTTAATCGATTTTCTATGGATTCTGTCAACTCAAATCTGCAGACTGGCTCTGATCTTTGGCAACTAGCACTAACTTCTCCAGACTGTAAATCTGTGGAAGATCGGGGCAAAAATCGTGTAGTGTATTCCAGCCATAAGAGAATATAGATGAGTTGACATCCATTTAAAAGGAGGTTTCATAATGAGGCTAGTTTGTGTTCATCCCCATGAATTAAATGTTTTATTGGTTATATATAACTGATCGACTGTTTTTTTTTTTTTTTTTTTGTGATTGACTTTGTACCTTCAAAAAATATATTTTTACAATTATTCTTTAAACATTTTCCTTAAAATAAACAAGAATTTTTAATAAAACATGATGTGAACAGGGGTGTGCTTAAAGGGTACAAAAATGTACCCATTAAGCACAGCCAGACTTTTTGAATTAACAATGTGTATCTTAATTGAAATGCTTTTGTCATTTAAATAAAATTAAATATTTTTGTTTGAGAGTTTAATATTTTATTTTAACATAACTTTTCTAAAAATGTCTCAATGTAGATTTTGGGGAGCTTAATAGGTACGTTTAACCTATTTCGCAAAATATATATATTTTTTAATTTATAGGTCACCTGGCATATGTAAAAGTCACATGATCATTCTTTAATGTACTATAACCTACAAAAAACACCTCATATGTGGCTGCTTTCAAGTATAAAAAGCTTTCCTTGCTATTAATGCTTGGATAACCCTTTATTTACACTGCACACGTCCGCTGCGCATTACTGATCATGGGCACTCTAGTCAATGCTTGTTTTTACCAGCCACAACGCCGCACTTTCAGAAACATCCCAGAAGCTGTGCTCCACACTGCTTTCGCTAAAGATACACACTTGCGTCTCCTTAGATTACAAATAATAGGCTCGTTCAAGATGCATCAGCGCTGCGCAGACCAACATCCTTCATCATGACATATCACAAGAGGAAAAAATAGTTTTAGTCACATAACACTGGTTAATGGAAACGCTGTCATTTTTCAATAGTTTTTTCATCGACATTTATAAAATATTGCAAAAGTTTTGCACAAATCTGTAATGTAAACCCGACTAGTGCTAACATAGGCAAATGTGAGATACACATTTTCTGAAATAACAATGCCATTTTAACCTATTTCTAGTTTTATTGAGTGACAGGACTTGTACGCATCTTCTGCACCAGGTGCGCTACCAAGCAAGTTTACTATGTCAGAAAAGCCATACATATGGAGCTGGTTATGATGCAAATGTCAAAATGTATTAGTTTACAAAACATGGTAAAAGTCTTTTGAGCTCATGACATAGTATTTTGCAAGAAACCCACGAAAATAAGTCATATTAATTAGTAATCTGCCCTATAATCATAATTTGTGCGAAAAGAGATAAAAGTTGTTTGTGTTTTACTGACAGTAATGTTCATTTCAGCTGGAAACTGCAATGAATTATACGTACTTCTTGGACTTTTGGCATGTTTTTTGTTAACAAGTTTTGTGTGTTTGTTTCAGATCCCGTACACTGGAGCCAGTATGAATCCAGCTCGCTCTTTTGGGCCTGCGGTCATCATGGCAAAATGGCAGGACCATTGGGTAAGATTTACACAGTATCTTCTGCATGTAGATCAACAATGCGAAGACTCATTAAGTTCTTGCTAATTCCTACAGTGATATTTATGTGCATAAAGATTGAATGTCAGCAAGGCCTTTAGAACTGTGGTTCATAAAAGTGAAGCTGACAAGAATTTGATTCAGTGCCAAAACTTATTTAAGAAGAAAATCTTGGCTTTGTTTCACTCTTGCAAAGGAGACTGAACTATATTTGGAACAACAAGGCGTTTATCTCTGACTGACCACAGACCTTTGGCTTAAAGCTTAAAATACTGGCTTAATTCATTTTGAATATCTCAGTGTATTTGAACAATTCTTGAACTGCACTATAATCTCGATCCTGCTGTTGTACTGAATATCAAAAAGGTTGCGATTGCCAGCACCCAGTGTATATACTGCAGCTTGTGGATTTAAATGTCATTCTGCTTGAAATGTTGCACAGCGGTCAGAAGCCAGACATATGTGGCATTCAAAATAACACCGGTACATGACACTGGCTGGTGTCCTCCCTACATGCACATATGAGTGTTATGTATCATCATGAGTGGCGCATCTGAGGGACTGCTGCTGTCATCATGTTTGATACAGGGTCTCCTCACTGGCACTGTAACATTAGAAAGGTCAAAACATTTCTTTCATGCAGTGTTTACCGCACTTGCAGCAGGCTACACACTGTGCCCTTTTCAAAGTGTTGGTGTGAGTTTCATCAATGAAAGATTTTAGAGATTATGAATGAACAAAATACATCAGAGGTGAAGCCACATGAAGGCCAAAGTGGTACTGTTACATTAATAAGAGCTTTTGGTGATCATTATACTGTATATGTAATAGTTTGGAAATAATGAGATAAACCAAATGAACTGCATTTTTGGGCACAGGTTTTGCCCAGAGTTGTGAAGGGTAAACGTATCTGTCCTGTGCTATGCAGTGGGTCGCACCCACTTCTATTTCTATCACCATAGCAGTTAGTAATCTAGTTTTGGAACAGTTTTGAAGTTGATATCCTGGTCAACACTGAAAACATACATATATCAGACATATAAGAGAAAGGAAAGGAAAGACATCCTTTATACTGTAATGTTTACAAAATAATGCAGAAATAATAATAATAATAAAACACAGTGGGGCCCAGGGGTCCGTTCTTCGTACGTCGCTAACTCAGTTAGCTGGATTTGATTGTTGATGATTTCGCTTGATCTTGGATTGTTTGGTTCTTCGAAGCTCATCCTGGACTTTCTGTCATAACAACAGGTCCTTCAGCTTAAACCTGCTCGGGAGCAGGCTTGTTTCATGTAAACAGGATTAGATCGCATCTTTTTAAGCAGAATTGATACTTAAAATCTGCCCCAGATTTATTTTATTTACTTTATTAAAAGAGTATCCTACTGATCCAGGGACAGTAATTTAAAATAATAATCATTTAAAAATGTATTTAAAAACAATATAATATGTTGTGTAGTCTATAATGCTATAGACACAGCCAGTTTTACTCACTGAAAGATTTATTCGTCAGAAAATAATTATGTAATAATTGTATTAGAGTCATACACACATGCAATACAGCTAATGTAGAGTCGTGCATTAATGTGGTGACAGCTATTATGGGAGGGGCTTGATGGAGCGCAGGAGATGCAGATAACATGATCTTGACCCTTAAGAAACTTTAATTAATGCTGTCACGTAACAAATCTGTTTCAAATATAAAATTAAATGAATTGCTAATTACTACATTGAAATAAAAATATAAAGCCTGTACAAATACTAGAAATCGTGAATATAAATAATTGGGAATCGATTAAAAACAATTAAAATAAAGCAAAAAATGTTATCTATTATAACATTTATGTAGTTCTGTTCGCTTGGATGTTTCCTTATAAAAGTCCAGAAATGTGTCAAAGTTTTTCATCAGGTGTCTTTTTTAATTATATGATGTCATTACGTTGCTGTCTTGCCGCCAGCCAATCGCTGCATTGCTAATCGAGGTTTCAAGTATCGATACATCTGCCCTTTTAAACCAACCCATGAACGCGCATTTATCTCAGATAACTCAATCCAGCCATACTAATCATCAACAACAGGTGCGTTCGAAGAACCAAATTAGCCAGATCATGATTAGTGCGATGATATCATCTTGGATGTGTCATTTGATAATAAGCAACGTACGAAGAACAGGCCCCAGAAGTCTGAGTGACAATGTTGTTGTTGTTTTTGTTTTGTTTTTTTGTTGTTTTTTTGTGTGTGTTTTGCTTTTTAATTTGATTTTAAAAAATTATTGTAAAATTATTATATTACCATAGTCATTTGAGAGAAAATATTAATTAATTAATTAGCTGAATTAAATAATAAATTAATTTTGAAAATCTTGTAATCTGTATATTAATGCAGAAGCTTAAATAATTCTACCTAATAACATTGTATTTGTTTTTTCAAAATCCTAAAACTAACAATTTGAGTGAAAAGTTTAATTCATTCATTAATGTAATAAATTAATCTAAACAAAATCTTAAATATTATGTATTTGTGCAGAATCTTAAATATGTCTTATTAATTATACATCATATTTATTTAATTCACTCATTCAATAGAAATATTTACTTATAAAGTATACAATTACATATATATATGTAATTATGAATAGAGAAATTATAAAAATAATATACAGTGCATAATTATAAATATTTCCTATTCATTTTGCATCATAAGATTTCTTTAGTTTTTCAATATCTAAAGCTCACAGTTTGAGTGAAGAGTTTAATGTAATTTAATTTAAAATAAATTATTGAAAGAAATCTTAAATATTATATATTAGTGAATATTACTACTAGTATATTAGAATCTGGAATATTTGTTATTCATTTAACATAATAATATTTCTATCATCACAGTATTTCTATTTTATTTTATTCATTTATTAATTTTTGCAAAATCCTAAAACACACAATTTGAGTAAAAAATTATAATAAATGGATTGAATTACATGAAATCAAAAGAAAGTATTAAAAGAAATCTGAAATATATACAGAATCTGAAATATTTGTTATTAATTTGAAATTAGAATATTTCTTGACATTTTTCTAAATACTAAAACTATTTGAGGAAAAGCTTTAATTTAATTAATTAATTAATTAAATTAAATTAAAATGAATTAATAAAGCAGATTTTGAACTATTTTTATTAAATTTTCATCATGACATTTCTTTTTATTTATTAATTTTTTTTTAATTCGATAAATTAATGGTTTTGAATGTCATCTCAAACTTTCAGACCCCACCGTGTTTTTGAACAAGAGTTACTGTTTTTCTTTCTCTCTCTCTCTCTCAGGTGTACTGGGTGGGCCCTTTAATAGGGGGCATCCTGGCTGCAGCTGTGTACGAATATCTATTCTGCCCCGACCCTGACCTGAAGCGCCGCTATGCTGATGTCCTCTCCAAGAGCCCCTTCCAAATCGACCCGTATCGGGTGGTGGACACAGATTCGTACCCCAGCGATCAAGCTCAGCTCATGGCCAAGCAGGCAGCGATCAGAGTGCTGGACCTGGAGAAGGCACAACAGAAGGAGAGGGAGTCGGCTGGAGAGGTGCTGTCGTCTGTATGACTAGTGAGAGGCACTGAGAAGGAACAGCACAACACTTACAGCATTAATGAGCTCAAAGAGACCGATCTGATCTAGAGCCACACTGTGTGCTTGTGCACAGATCCTCTACGGAATGACTCGCAACACTTGACTTTAATCATTAAGAATGAGCTACGAACCGCCTAATGGTCTCACTTAAAATACTCTTCCTTGTATGCCAGTCACAGGCCATAGATCTCATATCCAATAGAATCCACTTTGAAGATTTTAGTCAGTCACTGAACATCTTTTAGCAGATGCACCTCATCAACTACTGAATCAATAACTAAATGGGATTCTCACATCCAAGCAAATGTAATGCTTTTGTTTGGTCTACGGGTTATTACCTGGCAATCAGGGTTGAGATTAGATCATCACCATAGTAATGCTGATCATTTTCCTTCTCAGTGCACTCTCTATGAATTAACCCTTTCTGTCCTCACCTTCTCCCTTTCAAATCTAATGTTGTTTTAGAGTATTTTTATAGTTTTTTTCTTTAAGGTTATGAATGTTGTATCTTTCAATGCTGCTGTCATGTTCCTGAATGAGTTTTATTTTCTATTTGAGACAAAAATGCATGATTTGTCTGCTTATGATTTTACTTCTGTCTTCACATTCTCCCTTTTACATCTAATGTTGTATTGAGTATTTTTATATTTTATGTTTGTCTTTAAGGCTATTAATGTTATGTCTTTTGAATTTTTTTGAATTTTCCGCCTATGATTTTACTTGTTAAAATCACACACATTGTGTCCTTCCTTGTTTACTCATTTTCTTACCCTCGAGAATATATGTAATCAATGAAAAATGGTACTAGTGTAATGTTTTAGATTATTTTTTCTTTTAGGTTCAGAAGTTGTTGTTTTTTGGGTTTTTTAATGCAATTACAGGTGCATCTCAATAAATTAGAATGTCGTGGAAAAGTTTGTTTATTTCAGTAATTGTGAAGTCAAATTGTGAAACTCGTGTATTAAATAAATTCAGTGCACACAGACTGAAGTAGTTTAAGTCTTTGGTTCTTTTAATTGTGATGATTTTGGCTCACATTTAACAAAAACCCACCAATTCACTATCTCAACAAATTAGAATACTTCATAAGACCAATAAAAAAAACATTTTTAGTGAATTGTTGGCCTTCTGGAAAGTATGTTCATTTACTGTATATGTACTCAATACTTGGTAGGGGCTCTTTTTGCTTTAATTACTGCCTCAATTCGGCGTGGCATGGAGGTGATCAGTTTGTGGCACTGCTGAGGTGGTATGGAAGCCCAGGTTTCTTTGACAGTGGCCTTCAGCTCATCTGCATTTTTTGGTCTCTTGTTTCTCATTTTCCTCTTGACAATACCCCATAGATTCTCTATGGGGTTCAGGTCTAGTGAGTTTGCTGGCCAGTCAAGCACACCAACACCATGGTCATTTAACCAACTTTTGGTGCTTTTGCCAAATCCTGCTGGAAAATGAAATCAGCATCTTTAAAAAGCTGGTCAGCAGAAGTAAGCATGAAGTGCTCCAAAATTTCTTGGTAAACGGGTGCAGTGACTTTGGTTTTCAAAAAACACAAATGGACCAACACCAACATTGCACCCCAAATCATCACAGACTGTGGAAACTTAACACTGGACTTCAAGCAACTTGGGCTATGAGCTTCTCCACCCTTCCTCCAGACTCTAGGACCTTGGTTTCCAAATTAAATACAAAACTTGCTCTCATCTGAAAAGAGGACTTTGGACCACTGGGTATCTATTTAAGCCCAGGTAAGACACCTCTGACGTTGTCTGTGGTTCAGGAGTGGCTTAACAACAGGAATACGACAACTGTAGCCAAATTCCTTGACACGTCTGTGTGTGGTGGCTCTTGAGGCTTTGACCCCAGCCTCAGTCCATTCCTTGTGAAGTTCACCCAAATTCTTGAATCGATTTTGCTTGACAATCCTCATAAGACTGCGGTTCTCTCGGTTGGTTGTGCATCTTTTTCTTCCACACTTTTTCCTTCCACTCAACTTTCTGTTAACATGCTTGGATACAGCACTCTGTGGACAGTCAGCTTCTTTGGCAATGAATGTTTGTGGCTTACCCTCCTTGTGAAGGGTGTCAATGATTGTCTTCTGGACAACTGTCTTCCCCATGATTGTGTAGCCTAGTGAACCAAACTGAGAGACCATTTTGAAGGCTCAGGAAACCTTTGCAGGTGTTTTGAGTTGATTAGCTGATTGGCATGTCACCATATTCTAATTTGTTGAGATAGTGAACCAAAGACTTAAACTACTTCAGTCTGTGTGCATTGAATTTATTTAATACACGAGTTTCACAATTTGAGTTGAATTACTGAAATAAATGAACTTTTCCACGACATTCTAATTTATTGAGATGCACCTGTAAGCATAATCACTGTCTCAGTTCATTCATATTAATTGCCAACCTGTTATAAAAGTTATTTTAGGCTTATTATTTAACTAATGTGTTGGACAACTTAAAGTTATCATGTTATGTATATAACTTTTTCCATAATTATTTGAAAATGGGAATTATATTATATTATATTATATATAAAGAAACTGGAATGTCTTATGGAAGCCGTTTTCACCCTCAACAGTAAAAAAAAAAATAAAGAGCTTCTATAATTCTTATTTGCGTTGACATCTCTTTACCAGCAGAGGGCAGCACATCCTTAAATTGCGTCGTTACCCTGAAACTCCAGTAATGCTGAAACACATTTTGTTTATCTGTTAGTGAGAAGCGCCAGATTTCTGCTGATATTGTTTCATGAAGTGTTTAGCTCCTCTCTCTGGTGAGTGACCAAACCAAGACTTGTCAAATGCAGAAGACCTGCAGTTTGCCAAGTCATTCTCCTGCTGCTGGCCTGTTTCACTTTTATAGCACTCCCTTTCTTTCACTTCCTGGAGCATGTGTTTGTGTGTATACAGTCATGGAAACTGGAATTTTTGTCTGAATAATTTTAATATTGTTTGATGTTAAGACTTGGAAAAAAAAAAAAAATATATATATATATATATATATATATATATATATATATATATTCTGTTGAATATAATGTGTTTAAAATGTGTTGGTAATAATTTGTTCTTTATATTTGCAATCTTGTTTATTTATTTTTAACTCACAAAAATCTTTATCCCAAAAGACTGGGAAACTCATGGATAAATCCTGTAAATTCATTGGTTAAAAGGTGCTGGAATCCTGTTGTGTATGTGTATAAATCAGAATGGGAGGGAGTGAGGAAGAGTGCACTGTTTATATTTTTATTTATAATTAAGAAGGTGGTTAATCCCAAGGCTTTTGACTGTAACAGAGGCAGCCCCCCACGCTCTTCAATCCCTCCCTCAGCTATTTATGGAAATTTAAATCTTAATTGCTCCACTTAAATTAATTGGAGAAAGAAAAAACTCAGCAGTTAGTCTGTTAAAATATTTATTTTCCCATGTGACTACAAAGGAGATTCTCCATCATAATGCACATAGAAAGCTACCCAAACTACTGACTACTAGCATCAAAGCCTTTTTGACTGAGTGTGCATTAATCCAACTTCACAGACTCGAGTCATTACGGACATTAAACAGCAAAACAAGTGATGAAAATTGCAAAAGCACAGTCAGTCATTTAGGCTGATGCACACATAACACACACACACACACACACACGTTTGTTTTTGTGAAAAGTGGGGACATCCCATATGTGTAATGGTTTTTATACTGTACAAACTGTATATGCTATTACCCTACACCAACCCTACACATAACCCCCTTACAGGAAACTTTGTGCTATTTCAGATTTTCAATACACTCCATTCTGTGTGATTTATAAGCGTTTTGAAAAGTGTGGACATGGGGTAATGTTCTGAAAAGCCACCTTCTCCTTGTAATAGGCTACCTCTGTCATACCCTTGTCATTATACAAATTTATGTCCTCATTTGTCACAAAAACGCACGCGCGCACACAAACATAGGGCTTGGTTTTGACACAAATTTCACGATTCGATTCGATTACCAATTCGAATCGATATCGATTATTTTGGATATATATCAGGTACAGTAGGCTACATGCCAAATTTTCTCAAGGAAACAAAATCTCTCAACTAATGCTGTAAAATATACATGAGAGTTGGTGCTACATTACTATAATATTGAAGGTTAAAATTGACTGATTTGTTAAAATTACACTTAATGAAGTTTTTTAAATAATGAAGTTACAATTAGCCTACATAATATTTCTACTTCAATTAGTTTTTTGAAATCGTATAAACATAATGGTGGCAGTCATAAAAACTTGATGGATTTATTCAAACATAAATTAAACATTAAAGAACAGTTAATGAATATGTTATATGATGCATAGCAAAATGCCCCTCTCTACAGTTTATTTTTCTTTATTTTTTATTTTATCTGACTAATGCTTTTATGATCACCGAATGTGTTTTTCTGAGGTAAATGTGACGTTACCTGACATTGTTTACAAGCCGTTATATTGACGTCTTTGCGCAGCTGAAACACTGATTGGGCGATTACACGAGACAAGATACGGATTGTAAAGTTGTACTCTTTCTTTCAATTTACCTTCGGATGTTTAGTCATGTTTATTTCGTGCTGAAACCGGTATTAATGTGGAGGAGATGATCGGTTCACGTGCGCCTCGCGCTGCCGCGTCTGCTGAACTGAGGCGCTGCAGCGATCTGTCACTCCACATTAAACAGCGCCAAAACGGCATTTATTGTTTGAATACTGCAATACAATGGACAGAGTTTGAAATCTGAGACTTTGTTTCATATTAAAAGTACCAACGCACAATGTTTATTGCGATATATTGGATGGGAAGTGCCCTTCAACGTTCCTTCCATTAACTGAAAACAGACTAGACTAATCGATTCTTGGAATTTAAGAATCGATATCGCTCCGTAAAAATGAGAATCGATTAATATTGAGATATCGATATTTTTTACCCAGCCCTAGCAAACATACATGTGTATGCACATACAGTACACACGCACAAAAGTCTGATGCAGTGACAGTTGAAGCCTGGGCCCAAGGCTAAACACAATAAACAATCTGACAATGAATATTCATGCAAGCTCACACTGTGGTTTTGTGTAATATTAAGCAGCCCAATGAATATTCCTGGAGACAAATTAAAGTGATGGGCTGTGTGTGTAAGGTTGTGTCTACATCTTCAACTTCAAGACTTCAAGAATGCCACTCTGATCTTCCTGATTGTAACATATACAAACCTGTTTGAGTGTTAGTCTGAGGACTTCATTTGGCCTAAATACAGAGGCCTTCTTCTGCAAAACTTACTGACCTTTCTAGAAAGTCTCTTTGAGTGACTGAAAGCATAAATAAAAGAAAAGAGGTATAATATTTGTATTTTATTTTTTAGCTTTTTGTCTCTGGACAGGTCACCTCAACTGAACTTATGTGTCATGTAACAAAATATTTTTTATTTGACCTTGACTGAAAATAAAGCACTAATCCACAAGACACAGTGTCTTTCTGACTTTTACAATACGAATTTTTCATCAAATTGTATTGAATAGTATACAATACAATAGTAAATTGTATTGTAAATAAGTAAATTGTAGTAGCAAAAAATAGTAAAGTGTATTGTTTATTCATAAATATTATATCTGCTGCCAATAGTTCATTAACCTAAATTGTAGTGTAGGCGATAAACCTTAGTCACGTTATACACCATATTGCATTTAACGAAGTTGAAAATGAGGCTGTGAGAAAGACTTACAGATTTGAAGGTCGTCAAGTAATTTTCACAATTTACAAATTTCAAAACTGTAAATTTTTGAATTTACCTCTCCTTTTTTAATGTTATTGTTTAGAGCCTATAGGCCTAACTCTCAGACACAGGTGTAGCCTAATTTGTTTCACTGATAAGCTATTTGTCAAATAGTGACATTAAATGTATTTATTCCTAATTTTAAAAATGTAATCAGTTGCAGATGTGCTTTTATCAGCATGGCTTGGAGTGCGGCTTAGCCAATCAGAACTTCAATCCGTTTTAAAATAAAAGGTTTAAAATGACGAAAAACAATGCCATTTTCATTCTCACCTTATCAAGTCAACCTTCGGGATTTATATTCTTGCAAATGCACACACATTCACCCATACACTCATTGTGTGCTTCTCTCGCATGCGCGCGCATACATGCATCACACAAACACACCATGCGGAAACTCCGAGAAATAGCCGTTTCTTTGGGAATTTTGAATTTTAAATAGCAAATCAAGCATTTAACACTTTCACCCTCCTAATAATTTATACAATAAACAGGAGCCTAAGTCACTTCCTTAATAATTTAGACATAAGCTAATGTTGATTTATTCAGCAGGGCTAGTGCCAGCAGGAGACCCGGAGGAGCTGAAATGTGTATTAAAGTAGGACAGAGGCAGCCGGCGCCATAATAACATTTGGATAATTTTATTATGGCTCACGGCTCAGTTCATTTCCCCTTCTGCTCGCTGCATGAAATTGTTTGATTCTCACAGTGCCTGGAGTGAACTGAGAAGGTGCCACACGCGCACATAAACATATGCAAACACACTTTTTCGCGCAGTTCGCAGCACACCTCCCTCATACCTTCTCTCTCTTTGCCACGCGTTCCTGACACACACACGTTCAAATCTCCCTCAAACACACACAAATGTTTCTCGTGGCTCTGCCTGACACGCAGAGAACAGGCAGATAAATGATGTGTCTCATTACCGGAGATGCGGAAGAGTGGCAGCACTTTCAATGAGAATGGACTGAGATTAATACCCTCTATCATCCCTTCTTCTGTCAGAGAGATAGACAGCAAGAATTGGAGAGTGGGGACGAATAAGAAAAGAAAGAAAGAAAGCTGCCTGCATTTGCTTAACTAAAGATAAGATGCTGATGGTAGCCTACCTAAAGTCTGTCTCCATAGAGAAAGACTGGAACAGTGGAGTCAGCCATAATGCTCTGGCCTCAGGGCTGTGTGTGTGTACGACGATTTGAAATGTCCTGTTGTCATTCACTATCCTACCATCTTTTCCACTCCCTTTTTTCTTTTTTTTCTTAAAAGCATGTAATGTGTAGCTAATATAGCATCTGACATCAACAGTCATTTTATCAAGGTTGCGAATCTGTGTGAGCGAATATTGAATTAATAAGCCATATTATTCATGGTGACATTTCCAATACAATAAATATATTCAACAAGTCACAACAAAACTGGTGAGAAATAAACACTTTGGTTCACAGTTCATATTTTGCACAAAAATAACATGCAGAGATTCCACACCTTTTGAACGATGAATCTTCGTGACATTTCTGTGACCTTCCCAGTTAGTTGAACTGGATAAGAAAGTATTTCACAGAAACTGCACTCAGAATAGGCCATTTCAGCTAATGCAATACTATTTTAGAGGTGGGCAAAACTAGAAAAAAATAAAACATATTGTATTTTGGTATTTTAAAATAAGAATTATTTCAGAATAAGCATGCAGTTCATTTCCATCACGTTTCACAATCTCCGTTTTAAAATTCCGTAATATTTACAGGTTTTGCATAGCCGTGACATAGGTTTCAATCTGTTTAATGGCCCTCTCCCCCTCTGTGAGCGCGCGCACACCATCCATTTGCAGGAAGCGCCTGCGGCAGCGTTCCATCAAAACTAATCATAACCATTCAAATCTGCCTCCCCGCTGCAAGATGTAGGAAGAGGACGACTGTTTTACGCAGAAAAATCACCAGATCGCTTTTTACAACCTAGAATAAGAGAAACTGCACATTTTTGTGTATTATAAATAGCTCATTCTTGTGATCGGTTAATTCACTAGTTGTCCTGAAGTGAGCAGAGATCTGCAGGGGCGTTTGTTTGAGAGAGCGCTCTCTCTCTCTCTCTCTCTCTCTCTCGCTTTCTCTATCCGGGTCTGGCCCAGAGGGGTTGTGAAACCCCTGGAGCGACTCTCTGTGAATTCAGCTTCAGCTGGGCTCCATTCCTCAGCGCTTGAGCGAGGGGCGCGGACAGGAGCCCAAACACGGAGAGGTGACACGTCGCTGGATGTCCCATGTTCCAGGTGAGGAGCGCCAGATTGGGCTTTGTGGGGTTTTTTCTACAAAGAGAGGCAGTGGGTCTTCAGAGCGCAGCTGCATGTACGCATGTGCCAGAGGATGAGCGCGTTTGGGACAAAAATATTTATCTTCTCCCAGTTTACATCCTGCCGCTTCCCGATTTGTGTAATGGCAGCGCAAAACGACACTTGAAGCAGTTTGTGCGTTGTCACATGTAAAACTGTTCTGTAGCGAACCCTCGAATAATTGACTGATATCGTAATGGCGTCCTCGATTAGGTTTCGCGATGCGCTACGATAAGTCGCACGCTCTTTGAACGCGAGGCGAATGTGGAAAGCGATTATGAAAATCTGTTTTTTAACACAGCAGCTGCTCTTGTATTCAAGGGTTTGGGTTGCCAAATGGCAGGTTTGATCGCAACCAGAGTGCGTTTTCACGCATTTGTAACACTTTTTGAATGGTGCTGGGGATGTTTTTCTTGTTTATTTGTGTTTCGCGGCGGTTGTTATTTTTAACAGCGATGTTTAAAGTCGAGCATTCCTTCATTCTCGTCGTATAATACGCTACAGCTGCTGCACGCTCAGAGCGCGCGAGAGAGGAACAAGACGCACGTGCACGAGTTACAATGGAATCACATTTTAAGTGCACCGATTGAAGCGTGATTCACTTTAAATGTATTCTCTGACCAGTGTATCATATCCTTTAAGTTGTAGCCTATTCTGTTGGCTCACAGCTGTGGCGCCACATGCTCCCAGCTCGTGGAATTGCCAGTTCTTGTCCAAGTGGATGTGTGTGGTACTGTCACCTGGCATTTGAGTCTTTAGATATACGGTCTAATTAGGTTACCTGGCCAAGAGAGGTATCAAAAAGGGCATACTAGTGTGCACTAGAGGGGGCTTAGCTTCTGTGGTTTGTGCTGTATGCTTACACATGGCCAGATGTAGTGTATCAATTGTCATTTATCAAGTTCATATCCATCTGTCATATCTATCTATCTGTTTATCTATCTATCTCAGAAAGAAAGGTACAGAAGCTGTAACTGGGATGGTAGTTTTTCCAAATGTACACCTTTGTACCTTATTTTCCACTAAAAGGTGCATATTAGTATCTTAAAGATACATAGGGTACCATCACAGTGAAAGATTTTGAAACGTTCTTTCTGTGATAGATAGATAGATAGATAGATAGATAGATATCTGTTTATTATATTTATGACAATTTGCTGAAATGTGGTTTTCAAAAACCTTATATAATAAAAAATCTTGATAATCTCTCTTTTCACTATTTACAGTCAGATGAAGTCACATGGTGGAAAAAGTAGTTTTGATATAGTTGTCTGAATTCTGTCGTTCTATGAATTCTGTACATTTTTATAATTGTTCAACTTTCTTCTAATCTCAGGGCCCTTTAGTTCATGTTGCCTTGAGCAAAGTATCTATTTCTGAATCCCTGCGGATCCAGTACGTCATCCTGTACACCTACTGTGTCATGAAAATGTTTTGACATCCTAACCTTTTATCAAAACCGAATTTGACATTATATTCAGAAAATGTCATGCTAATCAATACTGTCATGGTGGAAATGTGCATAGACAGATTTGAGCTCTATAGAAATAAGATTCCTGTTCTTCTGAGAAAACTTTGCACAGACAGAATCAGCGTGTGAGGACGACACAGTCGGCACCAGCCTCATCTGTTAAATCTGGAAAGAGTCTTGTATAACTGTAGGGGATCATAAAGTACAAATGTAATTGGTCTCGTAGAGAACACAAGCATTCCTGTACAGAACACCATCTCCCACTAAAACGCACACAATGGATCACATGCAGCGAGCTGAATTGCTGCCCACGGACAGGGCAGAGTTGCTGAGTTTTCTGACTCACTCTTGTAGAATATTCAACATGTTAATGTGGGCTTGGAATCACCTCAAACACAGGTTACTAATCCTCACGCTGTTTTCAGCGCTTCTCGACACATCCATACTTTGCATATGCGCCCATGAATATGGATAAGATTAAGAGCAGAATGTCATGCAAGTCTTTCCATCTTACTGTCTCTCTCCGAGTCCCTTGTGCCACAAACATGTGAAATGAACTGTAGCCTGATGGCCAGACTTAAATGGGAACCATCCGGTGCAAGGGTTATTAAACCTAAAACGTTATTAAAAAAAATGTTGACTGAAATATATGTAATAATTATAATACAAATATTTATTGTAAATAACATTGTAGATATTATTTATTTATATACAATAACAATATGTATAATACATAAAATATATATTAATATATAAAAGATAAACTTATTTTATCATTAATTAAAACCATAAAAGTGTTTAAAATAATAATTTGTTATATATATATATATATATATATATATATATATATATATATATATATATATATATATATATATATATATATGTGTGTGTGTGTGTATATATATATATATATATATATATATATATATATATATATATATATATAATAAAAGTATACTTTTTCAAAATTTCTCATTCATTAACATTTAGGTACGAAAATGAAAAAAGATATAGACATATTTAAATAGAATTACAAAAAACAACAAAAGTACTAAAACTTTAACTAGAATGAATATTTAAAAAAAATTAAAAATAAAGAGAAAAAAAAATCAATTAAAAAATATATATATTAATATCAAATCACTGATGCTAAAATAGCACTGTCTGGCACACTGATGAATATATACTAATGGAGCCGCCAAAGAGGACAGACACATACTACAGGTGCTCGATGCGATTTGCATCTCCCCCATGCCGGATGGCACACAACGCTGGCGTGCTGAAAGACAGTTTCTATCTCTCTCCGAGCCGTACATTCCCAGACACACTCTCGCACATTCAGTAGTTACTCTTTTTTTGGCAGCCCGGGGCTCTGGCAGTAGGTTCAGCTATATCGCACCTTGGTGTTCCTCTCTCTCGCTCGCTTTCATTCTCTCCCAAGCCTCGGAGGTAGAGGCGATTTGTGATGCTGCGCTCACACTGTTTTTTAAAAAGTGCTTCCTCTGAACTTCTCTATCTCTTCAGATTAGTCAGGGAACAAATTACCTGCCTGCACATAAAAAGCCCCTCTCCAATCCTCCGCACAGCCATGTAACGAGCCTGATCTCCCTTTTGAAGAGTGGGCATGTTATTTTCCCTCTCGCCTGCAGGCTACCCTGCCATGCAAATGATTATGAAATTAAATTTAAAACTATACATGTATTCAGCCTCTCTCTTATCGCTATCTGCACAAAGCGCATACAAATCAGGCCGGGATCAGGGCCTCAGCTCAGGACTGCACTTTAAAGCTTTGCTAATTGCTAATTGGGTATCTAGGTGTGAAATGGGCTCTGCTAACGAGAATTTAAAATGTGGAAAGGAGGGTTTCTTTTTTTCCGTTTCTGCTCGAGCTCTCTTGCTCTGTCTTTCCCTCTCCTTCTCTTTCCTTTGAGAGATGTCAGAGCTGTTTCTGGTGACATGCCTGTGGGCAGGAATGACAGAATGAGACAAAAGAAGAGAGGTCTCTCGTTTCAAAATGGAGGCTCATCCTCGCACGGGGATATATGTGTGCTGTGCGGAGGAGAGAAATGAGATACAGGTCCACCGTTATACCTCGGCCCTGCGAAAAGGACGCTGGGAGTTTAATGATTAAGGATTCGGGCGTCTAACACAAAGGTGGCTGGTTTAGTTCTAGCTAGGGGTAACCTGAGGACTCGAGTTACCGAGATCACGATCCAGTTGTATTGGCGTTGTGGCCTCGAGCGAGGGACTGTACGGCAGGTTTCTCCCAGAGAACTCCGGCACTGCACATTTGAGTTCTTTCTCATTTGACCCACCTCTTTCAGGTTATGGAACACTTTACTAATGAGCAAAGACTTGAATCAAGTGTGTTAGATGAGGAAGACGTCCGAAATGTTTATTGCTGGAGGGTCCCAGCAGCAGAACACTGCTATCAGTGTCTGGCCAAACATGATGTGCATTAAAACCAACTACAAAACAGAAGTCTGATTCTGCATGTTCCGTGTCATCTTGTTTATCCGCAAAGTTCTGTTTGACATGACACTCATTCTCAGTATTTCCAATTTTTCCCTAGTTTTTTTTTTTTTTTTTTAGTTTTTTAATTCTCAATTTAAAGCCAAAAGGAAAAAAAACTCATTTATGAGTAAAATCATGTGGTGCAACCAACATGCAGAAGAAAATATAACAGGAAATTATATCATTGAGAGGACTTCTTCAGACCCTCATGACTGTGTGTCAATGTCAGTAAAACTTAAAATAAATTGACCCTTTTATGACAATGCGAGGATAATTCAGTTTGTAAAATGTCATGTGGTGTGACTTCATTGATAATTCATGATATAATGAAATAAGACTTATAAACTTATAATTTGACATGTATAAAATTATCAAAAAGTTGTAAAAAAATGTTTTTATTTTATATATGTATATATATGTATAAAATTATCAAAAAGTTGTAAAAATATATATTTAATTATATATATATATATATATATATATATATATATATATATATACATTTAAAAATATAATTATATAAATGTATATATTAAAAAGTTTAACTTTTGTTAATTAGTAATTTATGATATTTAAAATATTTATACAATACTAATATACATTATAAATTCTAATATATTACATTATATTATAAAAGATGTATTCATGCCTATTGAAAATATGTTTTTTTGTTTTTTAATTGGTCATGCCATGTGATAAATTAGGGTTTTATTTAAACATTTTTGAAAATAGTGTAAGCATTTTTCAAAACCATCGCAGACACTCTTACTTACTACTGACTCATAACGTTTCCTTAAAGAAATGTTCACAAGACTGTGGAAGAACTCTGACCGTATAAAGTTAATGAGTCAGATGATCGCTGTTGATTTGCTGATGGATGAATAGAGCTTTTTTCATCCCTCCTCTAGCTTTGAGCCCTACTGAGCTCTAAAATCCGCTTCCTCATGCGTTGCCTCTCTCTGAGGCACAGCGCCGGAGACAAACATCTGCCTTATTCTCCAGAGCCAAACCTCAGCTCTGTGCTGTTCATACTGAGACAGCAGTTGCCTCGGGGTTCTCACGACACACACACAAACACAGGGGAGAGGAGAGAGGCGTGAATGTAGAAGCACTTAGGAATGTGTTCTTGATCAAGGTCACTTATAGAGGATGATCTCGTATTAATGGATGAATGTAATGAATCGAATGAAAACTGGCATATTTTGCCGTATAGATTTAGAGATGGAGCATGGCTCTTTATCCACAGGGCCGAAAGCAATTTTATACTGAGTACTCTAGAATCATTCATACATGAAAATATCAATGCATAAATGAGTAAGTCATGATGCAATTGAGGGGTGCTCCGTTTACATTACAATAGCCTCTATTGCTAGATGGAGGAGTGTAAGAGAGGAAAATGAAAATATGCTCTAACCTGAGAAAGTCTGCAGTGAGCTCCAGCTGAGCTGCATTTGCAAATCACAGCACATAAATGCATATCAGAACAGCAGAAGTTAAATACAGTCCAGTCACAGTGGCACATCATAAATAGCAAGTAATATGAAAAACTGTGGGTGAGTCTACCAGTCGTCTTTTATACACCCAAATGCCTAATACAAAAGGTGGCATTTTGAGATACTTTTCCATTCGAAGCTTCAAAACAGATGCAAAAGCACCATAAAATTATCATAAAATGGTCCATATGACTCAAGTCCTATATTGCAAGTCTTATGAAGCCATATAATAGCCTTATGGGACAAATAGACAAATTTCAGTTGTTGTTCACTAATAATCTTCCAGTCAGTCCATTTTGTAAACTGGATCAACTGGTTTATTGAAATGAATCAACTCATAAATGTGCCAATGAGAGCTTTCATGGATCTCAAGATTTTTGGTATTTAGTCTTTTTCACCTGCAAAGGTATTTTATGACTTCAAAAGACTTTAAAGATGTGTATGAACACCAATCCTCATTCACTTTCATTATATTGTAAAAAGGGTGCAGGATAGGTACACTGCAAAAAAAAAAAACATATTTATATATATTCAGTCAGAAATTGCTAGTAAACTTTTCAAACAACAAAAAGGAATGGTTAACACTAAATTAAATGTGAAATCTTCAAAATAGTTTTTTCCCCTTGAACAAAGTAACCTAACAATCTTTATTTACAACTTTGAAAAATAATTTTTACATTATATGAGGTTTGAGTGTGAAAGTAATGACACAGTTCTCATTTTTGCATGAACTGTTCCTTTTGTGTGAGTTTTCACCTTTTCGAATGTTTTTTTTTTCCCTGTCTACCTGCCATCATTGCACACACAAACCCACGGTGTGCACTTTATGCTGTGTTGAAATTATTCTTACCATGCACAGAAATATCAATTAGCTCACCACACCTCCATCTCTCTCTCCCTCCCATCTGTCACATTCTCTCTTCCTCTCACACATACACAAAAGGCTGTATGCACACACTCGAAAGTATATGGATGGCCTCAGGGTTAGACATGATCACAGCTGCTACTGGAAACTCCCAAATCAAGTCAGCCTGCCTGAGCTGCATAGCCCTTTAATAATTAGCAGGTGTGTGTGTCTGTGTGGGTGTATTAAAGGCATAATTTAGTGCTTAATTCTGCTGCAGTCCAATACAGGGTATAGCTGACCGTTTGCTTCTGTCTCTCGCTTCATCTTTCCGTTGAAGTGCGAAAGTGTGTGTGTGTGTGTGTCTGTGTGTTTTAATTTTGGACAATCTAGCTCCCCTTTCCCTGCACCTTTAAGAGCGCGTGCCTGTTCTCGTAGCTGAAGGTCACTAAAACGCACAAAAAGCTCTCAGCTCTGCGGTCCAATATAGCGCATGCGCAGTGCCTCGGGACTCATACACTGTCAGACTGCAATATGGCGAGAATGCCTGGCAGCGGGGACCACTGCTGTAGAGATGATGAACCGGACCCGATGGCGGGGGAACGGGAGAGAGACGGAGGCTCGGGCGAGGAAGAGGAGGAAGAGATTCAGGAGATCCAGATCACAGGGGAAGAGGGAGAAGTGTCAGAAGAGGAAGCCGAGTTAGAGTGGGAGGAGTGCGGGGAGCCCGACAGCTGCGCTGCTGCCGTGGAAACGGGGGAAGCGGTCCTTATGCGCAATACGGACCAGCTCGACTCAGCGGCGGCGGGGGACCCGCTTTTCGCCGCTCTGGACGCGGGACCCGAGGGAGACGTGCACCGCTCCAGGCTGAGCGAGAACACGCGCTTGGCCACCCGGTACGCGGTGCGAATCTTCCGGGAGTACCTGACGGAGAAGGCGCAAAGTACGGACTTTGAGAGCATGGAAAAGCACGCGCTCTGCAAAGTGCTGCGCTCCTTCTACTCAGAGGCGCGCTCCAAAAGCGGACAGCTGTACAGCAAGTCCTCCCTCATCAGCATCCGGAGCTCGCTCAACCGCTACCTGAACGAGCCCCCCTTCTGCCGCACGCTGGACCTCACCAAGGACCCAGAGCTGCGCAGCGCCAACCTCGCGCTCGCCGCGGTCATACGCAAGCTGGAGGAGCAGGGCGCAGGTCCCGTGGTGCAGAAGCAAGCCATCACGCGCACCGACCTGAGAAAGCTCTACACGTCGGCCGTGTTCAGCGCCAGCTCTCCGTTTGGGCTGCTCAACAAAGTGTGGTTCGAGACTTGCATGTACTTCTGCACGCGGGGGCGGGAGAACCAGCGCGAGCTCGAGGAGGACTCTTTCGGTCTGGCCGCGGACGAGGACGGACGCAAGTTTGTGTACTTCAAAGCGCTCGGGCCGTACCACAAGTCCCGTTCCGCGTCCTGGACGAAGAAAAGAACGGACACGGACGACGACAACCTGCCCCGCATGTACGAGACCGCCACAGAGTTCTGTCCCTACGCGAGCTTCGTCAAGTACCTCTCTAAACGCAATCCTCTCTGCAAGGCGTTCTTCCAGCGCCCGCGGGATCACTGCAGCGAGACCGACACGACGTGGTACGAGAATAAAGCCATCGGTAAGAACCTGCTGGGCACGAGGATGCAGATGCTGTCGCGTGCCGCCAAACTGTCAAAGACCTACACCAACCACTGCATCGGCGCCGTCTCCATAGCAACGCTCAACGGCATTGCGGGCATCGGGTCAAAGTTAGCGCCTCTCCGCGTCTCTCCGGAAACGGTCAACGGAGGAGCGCACCTGCAGCACGTGCTGCGCTGCGAGGCCGAGCTCGAGCTCAAACCGCAGAAGGTGATCAAGCGCCCGCGGACGCTCGTCTGTCCGGTAAGCGTTGCGGAACCGGGGGCATCGCCGAAAAGACTCTGCGCGCGCACGGACACTCCGGCTGTCACCGCGCTAGTCTCCGCTCGTTGCGAACCCAACGGAGAGAGTCCTCGTATGCTGCCCTCACAGGTAACGGCGATTTCATGTCTTTAGCACGTCGAAACGTTTTTGACACGTGACACGGTCTTATAATAGCGCTTCAAATTAGTTTTACCAGCGGCCCTGCTGTCTGTCAATCACATCAGTCAGAGGACAATTGGGTTTTCACACCGAGTGTATTTATGCAAATTAATCATTTGAAACAACAACGTGGGATGTCAAATTTGACTCATCTGTGTGTGTCATTTTGCATGGAACATTTGTCATCAAATCCCTGATTTACTTCTTCATTATAATGTCAATTTTGTTATGCTGGTGTATCTTGGGACAAAGTGCGATTTCAGAATGAAACTTAACTTTGAACTGTGCCACTTGGTCCCCACACAAAGCAAGTGAACTGTACGTTTTCATTTTGGATACATTTTTGGAGTTAATATATGTTTGTGAGGTCTGTTATTAGATTAATACACCTTTAATGTCCTTTTTTTCTAACTAACTCCCCGTCTTTATAAACAAGTCCATTTCCGTCTTTGCCGAGGGGCAGCAGCTCAAACTGCCAGGGGTGGTCCATTTGGGGATGTGATTAAGATTGATTCGTTCACATGTTGGTGAATATTATTATGATTTGTAAGTAGGCTGCACTAAAACAGGCACTGATTTCTTCACCCTTCAGCATGAAGGTGAGTGTGAAAAATAAAAGCATCCGTTGCCTGCGGAGGCATGAGCTAATATTGCACCTGTGCTGGGCTCCAGCAAAAAACATTGACTCCTAAATATAATGCCTGAGATGAGCTGTTTAGTGTGTTCTTCAGCTGCATTGCACTATATTAATGATCAGAATTAAACAGTGCTCTACAGTACCTAAATATTCATCCTCGGGAGTTTATACCTGTGCTTTTTTTAATGTAACCTCAGGAATATTGTCATTATGAATGTTAATGTTCAAATTTTATTTTATTTTATTTTTTCTATTTGTTGCCATCCACTAAAATCACAGCATGTTTCTCTCTTTAAAAAGTTTGGGGTAAGTATGTATTAGCGACACCTAGAGGAGGAAGAGAGTCCTTGAAAACATCCTGGAAAAAAAAAAAAATTGAAAGGCCTTGTCAATTATGACACTTGGTAATTTCACATTCAAATCCAATTATGTCCTGTCCCCTCCTTGCTAATTAACTAATGTAAAGTGCGTCTTTGCTTTCATATTTTCCTCAGTTTCTGTACATGCTGAGATCAAGAGTCTGGGTCAGAGACTTTGAAACTTTGGGAAACTTTTTACCTCATGCATCCATTGAGTCATATGCATTATTTAGGCTTATCATTTTACATACTTTGCATTTACAAGCACACTACTGTTCAAAAGTATATGCTCACCAAAGCTGCATTTATTTGATCAAAAATACTGTAAAAACAGTAATATAATGAAAGATTTAATGTTTCTTTTAATTTTAATATATTTTAAAATGTAATGTGTTCCCGTAATGGAATTTCAGCATTACATCAGTCTTCAGTGTCATCCTTCAGAAATATGCTGATTTGCTGCTCAAGAAACAATTATTATTATCAATGTTTAAAACAGTTGTGCTGCAGCTGCCTAATTTTTTTTTTTTGGAACCGTGATGCAATTATTTTTTTTCAGGATTCTATGAATAAAAAGTTACAAAGAGCAGCATTTACCAAAGAACAACACTTATTTGAAATGGAAATCTTTTGTAACATTATAAATGTCTTTACTGTCACTTTCAAAATCAGTTTTTAAAAAAGCATAAAGTATCAAAATATATAAACCACAAACTTTTGAAGTTATTTTGTACAAATTATTATTATTTTGTCATCTGAAGTTTAGAAAGATAGTACCAACACTGTAGTAGCTTCTGACACATGTTGCTTATATGATACTCCATTATAACACTGACAGCTGTTCAAGAAATCACTGATGACACATTATAATAGAAGTATCCATACTCTTATTCAAAAGCAAGCAATGAAGTATGGCCATTTATTTGTTTGTTTATTTATTTATCACTCACTAATGAGCTCTGCAATTATATGTAGATATCCATTGCAACATTTTCATTCACTTTTATTCTCATGTTTTTGACTAGATCTATAGACCTGTATATATTTTACCAACTCTCATACTACCTCTCACTCTCAAATCACAAATAATCTACAGAAATATTCCAATATGTACATTTACTCATCACAATAAATACTGCAAAGAGCTCAGCTCCAAACTCTCTCACATCACTACTGCAATAATTAACGTACTCTGCTTGTTTATTTGGAGCATCCACAATTCCAGAGTATACTTTAAGTTGGTGTCAACATTTTTCTAATTAGCTAATGGCAGAGCCAATAGCTCACCCTTCTCTGGCTCCCAGCACCATCTGTGACAGTGGAATAATAAATAGATTTGGTTCATGTAACACTTGTTTTAACTTTATTGGGTTGTACTTATTTACTGCAAAGGTCACTGAACTAGCTTTGTTCTATAAGGCTCAAATATATTACGTTTTTTATGTGTATTGGCCGTGTGTATATAAGTTGACTGTACAATTTTATTTTTGTCAAAAGCCAAATCAATAAAAGCAAACATTTTCCACCCCATGCTCTCATTTCCTCATTGTCTACTGCAAATATAAATTTAGCCAGAAAATAAAACTTTTTTTTTTTTAAAGTGATGCATAAGAAAATGACTTTTTGACCCAAGTTAGTCTTCCCATAGGCATAACGCCCCATTCAGCCACCATTAGAAAACTGCACCCGCTAAAACACCCAGTTGTGCCAGAGATGTTTATCATTAGTGCTGTAATGTGCTAGCCTGGATACATGTTTACTTGCACATGTTCTGTGTATTACCAAGGGTTAATGCTTGTTTTTCAGGTCGCTGTATAAGCCAGTCCGCTGTACTCATTCTCCCAGCATGTTTCATTCTGTAAGACAGTCGACTCAGATATTGTTACTCCGCTCTGGGCGAAAAATGCATTGATAGTGTACTAAGTACACAAGTATACTTATGTTACAGTTTACTTTTTTCAGTTTTTCATCTTTAAAGGAAACTCTGCCCATGGCTGTTTCATTGCGCCTCAGTAGAGAGTGACCATTGAGATTTAGCAAACAGTTATTTCCCAGCACAAGCAGACGAAGCCCCTACCGATGCTAATGAGAGTGGCGCTACTGTAATGTTGTGTAGTGCTGACAGCCAAATCACCATTAATGCCATAACGGGTCAATTTAATTATTTCCACTTATGTTGTAATGTAGCTGTCAAGGTAGAAATGATTATCTGTGTTTATGTTGTAAACCATTTAACGCTGTGCTCCCATTCCACACTCATGACACATTAACCAAATGAAGAGGCTGCTTCAGTTGTTTCAGTTCAAATATTTTCCTATTCTAGTCTCAGTGTGCAGAAAGTGCTATAAGCAAGCTATTTAAAAGTTGATTCCCAGAAACACTGTTGCCCCGTGGCTTTTTTAAAACCATGCTTGTCTGAATCGCCAAACTACCTGTTTTCTGGACAATGGAGGGTGGGAGTTTGAGGCAAAAGGGGCTGTAGGAGTGTTCAAACCTGCGATTCTGTTTGGTTTCAGATAGTGACAGAGATCAAGCTCACATGAAATCAAAATTGACGCCTGTTTATGTAATGCATGCTCCTTTTGTACAATACATCGACATAATATTCCAAAGAAAAAAGAAATTTGTCTTTGTAAAATTTAAACCAGTGCTTAGTAAGTAAATGCTGCATTATATCCAAATATATTATTAAAATAGGCTTTTTTTTCAAATTCAGATCTGTTATATTCTGTACATTTCAATGCAAAGTGTTAAGGATTTTTTAAGTTATATGAATAAATGCTTCAGTGGCATGTTTTTTATTTTTTTTCCTCCCTATTTTTCTGCTGTCTTGTAATATGACATGGCACGAAAGCCCAAATCAAAGGCCATCACAGGCCCTCAACTTTCACCCAGGGGCCTGAGAAATTTCTTTTCGGCTGACGTCACAAATTCCTTTTACTTCTTCAACCCCTCCCTTCCAACCACTTGACTCCATTCTGGTCCATTCAGTGCCCAATTTTCTTGATCTGATCAGATCTTGACGGATAAATTCAATCTCTATTAAAGTATAAAAATACAACTTGTCTGCTATTTTCCTAAGACAGTATAGTTACGTTCTTGTGTATCAGTGTCCGCTTTTTGCAATCCAATCAAATCCTGATGCATAAACTTTTTTCCAAGTAAAACTGGTTTCAAATGCCATTTCATGTTGACTCATTTGACCTCCTGTTATAAATATTAATTTTGAAATTACTTCTTTCCCATCTTTTTTTCTCAGGAGAATCGCAGCAACAGTGTGGGCATGTCGACTCGGCCGATCTTGGCACATTCGCCGGTCTCCCCGCTGGGTACAGCTGGCATCCCCACACCCGCACAGCTCACAAAGACCAACGCACCGGTTCACATTGATGTAGGGGGTCACATGTATACCAGCAGCCTGGCCACATTAACCAAATACCCAGAGTCCAGGTAAATTTCACACACAGACACAAACCCATATAGAAATGGACACCATAGTGTAATAGATAGGGCCGGGAATTGATTCCAAAAACAAAAAGAATCGACTCTGAGGTGTTGCCAATAGAAAGTTGACTTATTTCTAACCACTCATTTTCATGGTAGCCTACTGTAAGTCACGCTGAAACATTTAAATAAAGCATATTGCTGATTATTACCTTTAATTCACTTCAGTTAATAAAGTTTGTTATCGTTGTTTCATTCTGTGATCCTTATATGTTGAAAAGCATCGGTGGTGGTCAGTAATGAAGTAGCTTTACTTCGTTACTGTACTTAAGTACATTTTTCAAGTATCTGTACTTTACTGGAGTAGTTTTATTTTGAGTAACTTTTACTTTTACTTCACTGCATTCCAAAGCTTAAGATCGTACTTTTTACTTCACTACATTTCATAAAACATATCGTTACTCCTTATAATACATCACGTGCTCCGAGACGCAGAAGCGGTGTCTGATTCATGAACAAACTGATTCTTTTCAATGAACCTGTTAAATCGGTTCGCAAATTGCAACAAACGATTCATTCACGAATTGGAATGATCCGATTGCAGCTGTTCTCGGGTCGACAACTCACTGATTCAACTGAACCGTTTAGAGCGTGTCTCCAGTGAACTGAACTCACAAGAACCGGGAGGTCTTGTGAGCGCGCGCGCGCAACTGATGCTGCGAAAAGTAAATTACTAATGTCGAATTTTAGGATTAATTATTGTAACTGAAAATCATATTTAGGTCAAATCTGTCAGTTGTTTGTGAACTAAATATGCTGTGATCTCTATTTAAGCCCACTGAAATGCTTGAATGCAGATCAATGTCAGTGTTTTAGGTCAAAAAAACGAAACATTAAAATAACTCAGATTAAATAAAATAACTCGTAACGTTACACGTTCATATTACCCACTGCTGTAACGTTAGCAGTTTTATTAAAATGCTACGCATTTAGCCCTATGTGACGTCTGTTTTTATATTGTTTATCAACAGTATACATATTTATATTGTTTAGCTCAACTAGCAGAGTAGACAGATATGAATGTTTATTCATAACCATACTGAAAATAAGTGAATATTGTTAGCTGATGCTAACTGTCTAGCTAACAAGCTTGCTGGTGCTAAATTGAGAAAAATTTTAGATATAAAGTCAAAATATTTTATTCAACCACCTAGATAGATGGATGTGATGTTCAGAACATGGTAACTACAGTAAGATAAAAGTGGGAAGTGGGGGCATTCGGCCAGGGGTGTTTTAACACCACAGACAAGGTTTGTAAAGAAAAAAATCATTATGAAAATATAATTATATTTTCCTAATCCCAGGTGTTTTGAGCAGTAGGATTATAAAAAATATGTGCTAATATAAAATTAAATTACATAGTCTATATAAAAATGCAAAATAAATCTATCTATCAGTACTTTTTTACTTAAGTACATAACAAATCGAGTACTTTTGTACTTTCACTCGAGTAAAATTGAAAAAGCAGAATTTTTACTTTTACTGGAGTAATATTTTATAATACGTATCTGTACTTTTACTCAAGTACTTGATTTGTGTACTTCGTCCACCACTGAAAAGCATACAACTGAAGAATAATGATTAGCCTAGGCCTATATCTTGGATAAGTTTCCTACTTTAAAGTTTTACACTGTAATGACAATGATGCGCAAACACACATTTTTTCTAGGTCTTTTAAGTATATAAAAAATAATAAACTAACCTTATAATCTCCGAGCACCGCTACATGAATAGATCAACAAATTATTAATATCAGCACCTATTTTATTCATATAATTTATTTTATATATAAATATATTTAATATATAAACATAAAATTTTTCTTAAATATATACATGCATGCGTGTGTATTTATAAATACATAATAAATATGTATCGCGATTAATTGTTCAGCAGCACTATATTTCATCCATTAAAAGGATGTAAGCTTTCATATCATGTAGTCACAGTAAGATTGGGTGAACATCTCCAATCTTTAAAAGAAAGCAAAGAATTTAAAATAAAAAGAATTGAAAGCAACAGTGAGGAATCGATTCCAGAGTTGATTCCAGAACCAGGAATCGAAATTCCAAATATTTTGGAAACAAACTGTCAGTCAGCCTAAAATTTCTAAAACGCATGTCATCCTCTGAACGCGTCTGTTCACACACAAGTCCTTCATGATGTGTGTTTGCTCTATATGTGTGTGTTTTCTGTGTATGTGTGTGTGTGCGGCTTGTCTGTGCTCATTAGCTCACTGACCGGTATATTTCTGCAATGCCAAAGAGCATTATTGTCTTGTAGCTGCTGACTGAGTCAAACATCAGAGCACAGGCCAAAAGGAGCCTGAAGCGCTTTGAGCCAGACTAGCATCCTGTCTCACAACTGCTCACATGTCTCACACGGTTTCCGCCTCCCACTGTCCCTTACAGTGGCATAGAAACACATATTTTCCCATGTAGTATCAAATGGGTCTGGAATAATCTAGTATAGGCCTTGGAAAGCCTTTGTAATTGTCAAGTAGATGTTTCAGAGAGCATTGGCATCAGTGACAGTTGTGATCCATTCCCCCCTTGGCTACTTTATCACAAACAACATCAATATGACAACGCACTCCTCATGGAACCATGCAGGAAGCAGGGCGCTGGATGATGACATTTGCGTCGTCAGGAGCAATGATGGTCGCCGCCTCCAGCCATGCCCTCCGTGATGCTGATGCAGATGCAGGCTACAGTTCAGGCAGACTGTGCTGACCGAAAGAACTGTCAGATCTGCTGTCGGGACAGTCATGTATTTACATGAGCACACTCAGATGATTGTTTTTAATGAATATTTTAGCACAGTGGTTCTCAAACTTCCATCAAATCCAAAAACATCCTAGCAGCACCTAGTCACAACAATTTTTCCTCAGATTGTTTCAATCATTTATTTTCTGCAAACTGACATCTCTTTAAATGCAAGCAAAAAAAAAAAAAACAGTACATTGGTAATGCCATTATTATTGTAGTTAAGAGACATTAGTCGTATATAATTGACCTTTTAAAACACATATAGAATGGATCACTATGTATTCATTTCACATGACAACATTTGTATATAAGAATATATTGTGCATTAGTGCAGTTAAAGGGATAGTTTACCCCAAAATTATGTCATTAATTACTCACCCTCATGTCGTTGCAAACCCGTAAGACCTTTCATCTTCAGAACACAAATTCAGATATTTTTGATGAAATCAGTGGTTCAACCATAATTTTATGTAGCGTTGTGGTACTCCCGTGAACGCATGTCGAAGACTGATACGGAAGAGGAGAAATTGTTGAATAAAGCAGTTTCTTTGCACACAAAAAGTATTCTCGTAGCATCATAAAATTACAGTTGAGCCACTGATATCGCATGGACTATTTTAATGATGTCCTTACTACCTTTCTGGGCCTTGAATGTGGAAGTTAAGTTGCTGTCTAAGCAGGGTCAGAAATCTCTCGGATTTCATCAAAAATATCTTAATTTGTGTTCTGGAGATGAACAAAGGTCGCACGGGTTTGAAACGACATGAGGGTGAGTAATTATTAATGACATGATTTTCATTTTTGAAAATCACTTCCTCTGTCTAGAAGCACATGAAACTGCTGTCAGACTGATTGTATGTTAGAATGTGAACATAAATAAATGGGGGGGAATAAAAATACCAACTAATAAAAAAGTATACAAATATCAAAAAATCTATTTATATCATATCAGTTATACAAAGATTACAATCAGAGTGCCCTCATCCAGCAGGCCTAAAGCTCAGTGTGGGTGCTCAACCACAAACAATGTCAGACAAGAAAAGATTTTGTCCTTTGGAGCTGTGGTGTGCCAACTTTGCTTTTCCTGCCTATCATATCAGGCATATCAATAAATGTAATTTTAAAATAAATGTTGTTCTTTTGAACTTTCTGTTCATAAAAATCCAAAAAAAATCTAAAAATGCAGAAAGTTTTATGTGAGGGGTGGGTTTAGGGTAAGGGGATAGAAAATACAGTTTGCACAGTGTAAAAACCATTAATGTGTCCCCATCATGATAGGAATACCAGTGAATGTGTGTGTGAGAAAAACCTTTTATAAGAAAGCAAATCATTGTTATTGTTTGATTAACATCTAAATATTTGAATATCTGTCTGTTCCTCTCACAGGATCGGTCGTTTGTTTGATGGCACGGAGCCCATTGTATTGGATAGCCTGAAGCAGCATTATTTTATAGATCGGGATGGACACATGTTCCGCTATATATTAAACTTCCTCAGGACCTCAAAACTGCTCATCCCAGATGACTTTAAGGTATTTAAATCTTACACTGCATTATTATTGATGTTATAGTCAGATTGTTTTAAAAAATAAATGAATAGTTCACCACAAAATTAACATTCTGTCAATAACCATCATGTTGCTCCAAATCCATGCTGTTATTTTTTTCTTGAAACACAGTCAATACACATCTCTTGCCATGCAACAGTTCATAGGGACCAGGAGCTGTCCAAAAACAAAATAAAAGTACTGTAACAGGCGAAAACAAAGACTGAATTTTCATAGGTGAATCGTTCCTTAAGTATCAGTTGTGCCATCTATCTGTGTATCTGTGTGTGTGCAGGACTACTCTCTGCTGTACGAGGAGGCCCGATATTTCCAGCTGCAGCCTCTGCAGGCTGAGCTGGAGCGCTGGCGTTCGGATCAGGACTCTAGGTACACATCACGCATGTGTGAGTGTGTGGTAGTGCGCGTGGCCCCTGAGCTGGGAGAGAGGATAACGCTCAGTGGCGATAAAGCCCTCATCGAGGACATCTTCCCAGAGATAGGAGACGTCATGTGCAACTCCGTCAATGCAGGCTGGAACCATGATTCCACTCACGTCATACGCTTTCCTCTAAACGGATACTGCCACCTCAATTCTGTACAGGTGGGTGACACCTTAAACACCACTTCCACACCAGCCAATACCAATTATTTATTTATTTATTTATTTGTATAATAAATATTCATTTTTATGAAGTATTGACCACTTTTTTACTGTTTTTTGAGAATTCACGAGCCATGCAAAGTCAAAAATGTGATACAGCTGTCCTGATATCACGATGAAGTATAAAATAGTCATTTAAAGAATGAAATTCTTGAAAAGAAAACCTTAAGTACACACTGTAAAAAATTTGGATTTTTATTTTGAATATTTTTCAAAGTTGTAAATAAAGATTATTAGAATACGTTTTATAAGAAAATACTATTTCAGTTTTTCACACAAAAATTTTTCTTAGGGAAAAAATTGTTTAATTCAGCTTTAATTCACTTTACAAAACTGTAATGATATATAATTATAATAAGCTGAATAAGTTGAAAACTTTTTCTTTTAAATAACGATCAAGAAGTGTATACTTGCATGTATCTACAGTGTAAGGAAAATATTTATTTTTTACTTGATGGTTACACCACATGTAACCACTTCAGATGAAATCTGCAAGTCTTTTAAAACAACTTCATCCAGAAACGTCAGCTGATTTTGCATTAGAAACTACAAACACTGGCCCATGATTCATGTCAGGAATGAATGTACAATATGAGCTCAGTTTTTCCTATACTGTGCTCTGTAACAATTTCATACTGTGTGTGTGTGTGTGTGTGTGTGTATATGTGTGTGTCTAGAGGCTGTCTAATCCTGTTTGCTTATTAAATCTTTTGGCCCCTGGCACTTGCCGTCACACTAATGGAAGCAGGAGATTGAGAAAAGTAGAGGCAGAAGACAGGAAAGAAAAATGAGAGAAAAAGAGGGTTGAAGGACAAAAGCATGATGGAAAGTCACACAGTGCAGACAGACAGAAACTTTGACCTGTAAATGAGAGGTTGGAGGGGAAAAAAGACCAAGAAAGAGAAAAATGGTGGAAAACTGTAGATGGAGGGAGGGAGTGAAGGGAATTTTAGTGATGCAGTGCTGGAGAGAAAAAGAGGAAGGGACATCCTTAAGGCACACTAATGGAATGTGATCTCACAGTTCTGTGGAGCGAATATCTGCAGGACTGGAAGAAACAGTGAGAGAGTGAGAGGGAGAAACAGACAGAAAGAAAGACAGAATAAGCAAGTGGTTTAAGTATCTCATTTTGTTAAGCTGAGAGAGCTGCTGGACAGATGGTTTATAACACTTTCGCTGTGTTGTTTTTCAAACTGAAGACGACAGAGATTTTGTGCCAGGGGTGTTCAATTAAAGGGATAGTTCACACAAACATGAAAATTGTCACAATTTACTCATGTTGTTCTAAATCCATATGCTGCTTTTTTTTCTCTCTGTGGGACACAAAAGCAGAAATTTGAAGAGTCTTCACACTGTTCTTTTCAAACAGTGATTGTTACAGTACATCCCATCTTTAAAGGGATAGCTCAGCCAAAATTGTCATTCTGTCATTAATTACTCCTCCTCATGTTGTTTCTAAACCAGTAAGACCTTCATTCATCTTCGGAACACAAATTAAGATATTTTTGATAAAATCCGAGAGCTTTCTGACCCTGCATAGACAGCAACGCAACTACCACATTCAAGGCCCGGAAAGGTAGTAGGGGTGCAGTCAGTTCCCTTGCTGTCTATGGAGGGTCAGAAAGCTCTCAGATTTCTTCAAAAATATCTTAATTTGTGTTCCGAAGATGAATGAAAGTCTTACAGGTTTGGAACGACATGAGTCATTAATGACAGAATTTTCATTTTTGAGTGAACTATTCAAAGCTCCACATCCTTAGCAAGTACATGTACATCCCAACTAGTAAAGCATTCTGCAATTTTTTTTTTGCAGTTGAAAATCAAACTGTATCAAGCTGTATAAACACATTTGTAAGCACAAGCCAGTTTATTCAGAGGCAATGTCTTTACCAAAAGACTTAACTATTTTTCTTAACTATTTGCGTGGAGAAAAATACATACACTACTGTTTGGTGTCAGAATTTATTGATTGATTAAATGCATTAAAATGACCAAACATGACACTTAAAGCTAAGCAGCACAGCTGACTATTTTTACAATGACTTGAGCACCAAACCCCAGCATTTTAGAATAATCTCTGAAGGATCATGTGACACTGAAGACTGGAATAATGGCTGCTGATAATCCAGCTTTGCCATCACAGAAATAAATTACATTTTAAAATAATTTTATCAAATAAATGCAGCCTTGGTGAATATAGGAGACTTCATTCAGAACCATTAAAAACCTTACTGACCCCAAACTTTTGAACACTAGTGTATATCAGTTGTTTACTGTTGGTAGAATATGAAAGGATAATAATTTGGTGTGTGTTTTGGGAATTTTTGTGTTCGTCAGGTTCTGGAGCGACTGCAGCAAAGAGGTTTTGAGATTGCTGCTTCTTGTGGAGGTGGTGTGGACTCAACCCAGTTCAGTGAGTACGTTCTGAGGAGAGAGATCAAACGAAGTCACCGTGGGGTCACGACCTCCGTCATTCGAATCAAACAGGAACCGCTGGATTAGCTGCCCTCTCTCACAAACAATAAACTGGATATGGTATTTTTAACTGAATATAAGGGATGTTTTGATTTATGTTGTAATCCTCTGAGACATTTTTTCATTGGTACTGTCCCTAAATAAACAGATTCAAATAAGGAAAAATAATGTTGAAATTTAAATGGGAACTTTTTCTGAACGTCTCTGGCTATACTGAGTGGTCTCCATTTGATTCTCTGTGTGAAGGTTTGTTTTAAAACTTCAAGACTGCCAGACTGCACTTTTGCTGGATTTGTCTTCCCCGTGACAGCTAGGAGTGGAAGAGGCTAAACTAATGTTACACTCTATATATGACATCCTGTAAAGAATTTCAGCTGCCATACTTATTTAATAAGCTGTTTGATGAATAATTTATGTTGCTAATCTTCAAGTGTTTCTCTCATAAATAGCATATCACACCAGAGAGGAATAGCAGCTCTAATTAGAAAAATACACACACATATAAAGGATAAATCACAGCTGTGGGTTTCTGAGGGATCATATGACTAGACGAACCCTCCTTTTGTCAAACGCAGTCATGAAACTGAATGATCTGAAAGACTTCATTAAAAAGTATTTCTTTCCCCAACTGTTCTTCATTTTTATAATTTTAACAGACAAGTTCAAATACAAAACTGTCAAGCCAATCTGATGAATTTATGCTGTAACTTGCAGTATTTTTTCTTTTAAATACTACACAAAAAATTTTTTTTTTTTTAAATCATAAATTTACAGTGTCTGGTTACACTTAAAACTGGTTTATAATCCATGAGATTAAAGTTTGAGAAGAATGTAATGTGACATTGTTAATAAAAGTTTTAAAAAATCACCAAGAGTTGCTTATTAACATGGAAAATATGCATTCAACATAACGCACAAGTTTCAAGGGATTGTCTTTTGCCTTTTTTAGCGAACAATATTGTCATTAAATTAACTTGCATTGATTAATAAATGAATGCAAAGGTGACATGAGCTCGGGGTATTAAACAAGGTCCGTGTATCATCCGATCATTCGTTTTTTTTTCATTTAATACTGATAGTAGAAAAACGAGAAAACGGCGCCTATTTCGTTTTTTTTTTTTTCAAAAAAAGGGGAAAAACGATAATTCAGCTTAATTTTTCGTTTTCGTTCAGGCATAGAAAATTTAATAAACATCTTAAATATTCGATGTCTACACGTGGGCGGGAATTAAACTCCCCCTTCTGCTGATTGGTCAGCCAAAGATCAACCGTGCCTTCATCAGTACTTCTGCAGTTCCGCGCAGCAAAATAGTCCTCCGCTGCTGCAGGTGTACGGATTCATAACCCGTTTTATTGCAACTACATTTTCTCTTTTTCTCATCAAACAAGCAGACTAATGAATAACTCGTCACAACTCGTACCGGGGCAGAGTCTAGACGAGGCTTTTTCTGTGTAGACCAGCGGCTCTTAAAGTGATCCGCGAAATAATTTGCTATAGCCTACAATATTTTTCAGTCACTTTTTTATCATGATACATACTGTGATTTTTTTTTCCAAAGTGACTTATATGATGCATTTAACGCAAAATAATCTAAATGTAGACTTTTTCAAGTAGGCGCGTCAAGTATCACGGATTGTTCGTGTTTGTGGCGTGAGACAGAAAGATGTTCAGGGAGACCGAGACGCGTGTCTCATGCTGTTGTTTTCTTTATTTGTCAAAGGCATGACATTTTGTAATTATTTTTGAATGTACACACACACACACACAAATGATAGAGTATTTAGTTATTTCCCCTGCTGAGGAAAAAAATCCAAGTGAACATATAATAATACTCAATATTCATTAAATAAACTGCTTTAAAATGACTGCTGCATATTTCCTGTGCACTTCATACTAGTCTGTGCTTGACTGTAGTCGCGTTTGTCTGCTTATTGATTTAACCCATCGCAGTGGAACTGTGTAGGGCAACTCACCTGTTCTAAAGGCTATACCTTCTTTTTTCGAGACACACACACACGTCTGGTTTGCTATCCTTGTGGGGACTCTCCATAGGCGTAATGCTTTTTCTACTGTACAGATATTCTATCACCCTACACCTAAACCTACCCCTTACAGGAAACTTTCAGCATTTTTAGATTTTCAAAAAACTTCATTCTGTGTGATTTATAAGCTTGTTTACCCGTGGGAACCTCAATTTAGGTCCCCACACGAGTCCCCATGAGTCTGTGCGTATTCAGGTTTAAGTCCCCACCTGAATAGAAAAACAGGTACATACACACACACAAAATATCCTGCTCGCACTTGCCCATTTAATGGCAGAGAATGCTCTCTCTCTTCTTTTTTTTTTCTTTTCTTTTTCAAGCGTAAAATAACTTGTGGTGTATATCCCAAGCGTTCTGAGGGTATATGGGTTTGGTGAGAAACAGCCGAGATGGCAAATTTTTACTTTTCTGAAAATATCGCATTCCTATGTGGGAGTGGGCAGCATCTTGCGCCGCGCACGAGCGCATATTTTGAGATACCAATTATAAACAATTTTAATAAAATACAAGACTACATTATAAAACTCAGGAGAGTATGTATTTTAATATCTCTGTTCTCCGGTTGTCAGTCATAATGACAGTTTATTGCGTGAACGTTATAGGCCTATACCTAATTGCATTCTTTCCTTTTTGTATTAGTGTTTAAAATATTTATTTTGAAATGAATTAAGTAATTATTTACTTAATTAAACAAACAAACTTACTGGGCGAGCAGGGTAGCTATTAACAGCCGTCATATCATACCCTGCCATGCCCAACTCATGCAAAGAATAGAATTTACAGTGGTGTGAAAAAGTGTTGGCCCCCTTCCTGATTTTTTCATTTTTTTGCATATTTATCACACTTAAAAGATTCAGATCATCAAACTAATTTTAATATTGCACAAAGATAATGCAAGTAAATACAAAAAGCAGTTTTTAAATGATGATTTCATTTATTAAGGGAAAAAAGCTGTCCAAACCTACCTGGCCCTATGTGAAAAATTAATTGCCCCCTCCTGTTAAATCATGAAAGAACTGTGATTAACCACATTATTTTAGAAAGCTGAGTTAAATTTCACTAGCCAAACCCAGGCCTGATTACTGCCAGAACTGTTGAATCAAGAAATCACTTAAATAGAACCTGTCTGACAAAGTGAAGCATGTTTAAAGAGCAACACATCATTCCACGATCTTAAGAAATTCATAAACAGATGAGAAACAAAATAGTTTACATGTATCAGTCTGGAAAGGGTTATAAAGCCATTTCTAAGGCTTTGGGACTCCAGCAAACCACGGTCAGAGCCATTATCCACAAATGGAGAAAACTTTGAACAGTGGTGAACCTTCCCAGGAGTGGCCGGCCTTCCAAAATTACCAAAAGAACCCAGAACAACATCTAAATAACTGCAGGCCTCACTTGCCTCAATTAAGGTCAGTGTTCATGATTCAACAATAAGAAAGAGACTGGGCAAAAACAGCATCCATGGGAGAGTTACAAGGCAAAAGCCACTGCTGACCAAAAAGAACACAAAGGCTCGTCTCACATTTGCCAAAAAATATCTTGATTATCCCCAAGACTTTTGGGCAAATATTCTGTGGACTGATGCGTCAAAAGTTGAACTTTTTGGAAGGTGTCTCATTACATCTGGCATAATACCAACACAGCATTTCATAAAAAGAACATCATACCAACAGTCAAACATGGTGGTGGTAGTGTGATGGTCTGAGGCTGCTTTGCAGCTTCAGAACCTGGATGACTTGCCATAATTGATGGAACCATGAATTCTGCTCTCTATCAGAAAATCCTGAAGGAGAATGTCCAGCCATCAGTTTGTGACCTCAAGCTCAAGCGCACTTGGGTTATGCAGCAGGACAATGATTCCAAACACACCAGCAAGTCCACCTCTGAATGTCTCAAGAAAAACAAAATTAAGGTTTTGGAGTGGCCAAATCAAAGTCTGGACTTAAATCCAATTGAAATGCTGTGGCATGACCCTGAACAGTCCATTCATGTTCGAAAACCCTCCAATGTGGCTGAATTAAAACAATTCTGCAAAGAAGAGAGGGCCAAAATTCCTCCACAGTGACTGGTAAGACTCATTGCCAGTCATCACAAACGCTTGATTGCAGTTGTTGCTGCTAAGGTGGCCCAACCAGTTATTAGGTTTAGGGGGCAATTACATTTTCACACAGGGCCATGTGGGTTTGGATTTTCCCTTCATAATAAAAAAACTTCATTTAAAAACTGCATGTTGTGTTTACTTGTGTTATCTTTGATTAATATTTAAATTTGTTTGATGATCTGAAACATTAAAGTGTGACAAACATGCAAAAAAAAAAAAAAATCAGGAAGGGGGCCAACACTTTTTCACACCACTGTATATCTACACAGAAAAAGCCCAGTCTATTGACAAACAAGAACAAATAAGTTTGTTGGGAAGCTTTGAGGTCGTTACCATTAAAGAGAAGTGATGAGAGCTCACATGATCCACTTTTTGGAATGGCATTTATAACGCGCTTAAATTGTTTACGTTCAGCAGCTATTTAGAACACAAGTCACTGAAGGATAACAAACTCCCGTCCTCATTCAATAAATGAAGAACTAGCCTAACCAAACACCCTTTTCAAGCCAATCAAGAATACATAGAGATATAGCCTAAATCTAAATCTAATAAATCTGTTGTTCTGTATTGGGGTTCTGTGTGGAATGAAGGTGTGATTATATAATAATTTCCAGCAAAACCTGTGGGTGTTTTTTTTTATTATTATTATTTATTTTTAATCTGTGCTTCTCATTCACTCTGGACCTAGTGGGTAGTGCAGCTTCACACTGATTTAACTCTGCACAGCTAAATAAAACAGGCTGGGTGCTGATTAAAATTTCTGAAATAAATATTTCTGTAAAACTGATGACGTCACGGGTTCAGATTTGGTTGACCAATCGGCAGAAAGGGGCGTGTCATGACCGCCCACAAGGGGATAACGAATTTTGAAGTCGTTTATCTGTTTTCTACCCGTGGACCAAAAAATGAAAATCGAGCCAAAATCTTGTTTTTGCGCTTTTCTGAACAAACGAAAATAGGCGCCGTTTTCTCATTTTTCTACTATCAATATTAAACCAAAAAACGAATGATCCGATGATACACGGACAGCTTCGATAAGCTTGATGTTCGTGAATCAACTTAACTTCCACTCGCTCATTTCAATATTTGGCTGTATCAAAACCAAATGGTATTCAAATGATCATTTTATTGGTTGGATCTATTGAACCAACAAGCCCTTGACTGAACGAGTCAATTAAGATGTTTGAATCTAAGCGAGACCCGGAAAGGCACTGAACGAAGCATCATAACTACCATGAACTGCTTTTAACGAATCGGTTGAGTGATTCACTGACTCAATCACACACACAACACACACACACACACACACACACACACACACACAGAGAAAAGGCATTCGCTTGTCATGAATCATGAATGGTGTTGATGAATTCAAATGATTCGAATCCTTCGAATGAATAAAAAAAACTCCACCTCCAATTTTTAAAATGGCGAAAGTTGTATATACGTCTTGTCGCCTGCGTATTTGTACCATGTTCATATAAATTTGATTATTCGACCATATAGATGGAAAAACGTTTCAGGTTTATCCTCTCTAACAAATTATTCAATCTGTGTTTAATACATCGTCAAAGTAGATTAAATAATGTCGGAAACATCGGGTTCAAATAAATTAGACGATGATCAATCTCGCTCGCCAACAGAAAACGAAGAAAACAACAACGACGCGCAAAAAAGCAACATTGAGGAGCCATTGGAAACTTCACAAACCGTATTAGACAAGAAAAAAGAGGCATCAGACTCAAATGCTAGCATCTCTGAAAACATCAAACCAGATTTAGCTTCTCCTAATGGGGAAGGACAGCAGCCAAAGCCAAATACAGAGACTGATTCATCAAACTCTGCTAGTCTGCGGACTGTGACAGTTATGAGCTCCAGTTCAGCCTCATCTCAAGCTGCTCCAAAGGTCATAGCAGGCCCTGCACAGATCAGATCCACCACACCAGTGGTTGTAGGGGCCAGGGTGGTGACGTCTAGTGTTCAGGGACCAGGGGCCACCGGTTTGGCACTGGCTCCTCAGCCTGGAAGGGTCTCGGTAAGCTCCGTGGCCATAAGCCAGCCCAGGGTCACCACACTGACCACAGTCAAAGGGGCAGTCGTGACATTGCCAAGGATTTCCACCCCATCACAAAGTGTACCAATGACACGCACCCCTCAAACTGTGCCACTGCAGCTGCCTGCCAACTTCCAGGTCCCACAAGGTGAGCTTTAGGATCCACTGTTTCATTTCTTGGTGTGTTAGTGTATTCTAACTGTAATACTCTATTTAACCATCAAGCCTACTTACCAGTTTTGGCGATGTCTTACTCTCTTTCCCCTGCCTCTGAAGGAATGGTGTTAATCCGCAGTGACAGCGGGCAGTTGATGTTGGTATCTCAGCAGGCTCTGGCCCAGGCACAGGCTCAGGGAATGCTGCCAAAACCAGCCAGTGCCAATGCCTCTGCTATAGTTAGACCCCCATCCTCACAGGTGTGTTATTTTGGTCACTTATTTTTAATGCTGGGAATAGAAACAAAGATCCAGTGAGATAAATCTATGATATTAAGACTATGGTCTTTGAGCCCCCAGTCTCACCAGAGGGACAAAATTGGGTCAGTGGACAATTTTCTTGTTATATGCATTTTTATATGCAGTTTTCAGAATTTTAAAAAATGTATATATTTTTTGTTTTTCAGATTTTATGTATGAATAGGCTATATGATTATCTTTGATCATGAAAAGTGTCATACTAATTCTTCATTTGAAATATTATATATTCATTCATATTTTAACTATTTGCATTTGTCTGGAAAAAAAATATATTTTGAATATTAATACAATTATAATTTAATTAGAATATATTTTGTGTAAAAAAAAAACATATTTGTGTATGTTTTAGATATTTAAATTTATGGTTTCTGCCACAGTATAACAATAAATAAATAAAAAACCGTGATCTCACAATTCAGACTTTGATTATTCAGACTCTCAATTTCTAGAAATAAGGTCACAATGTGTGTGATTATAAAATTAGAAAAGTCAGAATTGTGAGAGAAGTAGCAAGTACCTTTTTAACTTTTCCAACAATTAGAAGTCAGAATATAGAGAAATAAAGTCAGAATTGTGAGGAAAAAGACATTTTTTTAAATCTTGTGGGGAAAACAGGCTAATTATGAAAAGAGCTAATTATGTTGGAAAAACTTTCTAATGCTTACTATTTGTCACAATTATAAATCTGCACATATGAAAACATGAAGCAGCTTTCTCTCACAAAGTAACTAGTTAACCATATTTGGCAGTCACTGACATTACCAAAAGCTTGAAAAGCCGTCCTACAAGATATTACAAGCCTTTGATTTATTATGGAAATGCACCACTTTATTTCATATATCTTTTTGTTTTGTGTTTTACAGGCAACTGCAACCACTACACCAATCATCAGAGTTTCATTCCCACCTTCCAGTGCATCAGCTACTACCAATATTAAACTTAACCCCACTACAGGGACTGCCGTTCAGAAACCACCCACCGCTACAGGGACTGCTATTTTCACGCCATCATGTACAACAGGAACTACCATCATTAAACCAGGCGGTGTTATAGGGACAGCCATCAGGAAGCCCAGCTCTACCATGGGGCCTGTTATCAAAGCCAGTCAAATGACTCCAAACAGCAGCACACCGGGGACCTTTAACCAGAGGACTAATTCTGTCACTGCAACTACCATAATTAATACTTCTGCTGTAAAGGTATTACTCACTTTGGCTGCATCAATTATTGATCCAAACAACAAAACAAAAATAATGATTCATACTCTGACTTCAGGGCAAGATGTTGACTGAAATGCATTGTTAGCTTTCCCTCAGTGATTTAAATAGAAATGTAGGTCATTCCGTGTTGCATTCATCCTACCTAATCATGTCTATGCTTCATTTTCTCTGCAGTCTGTGGGCAAAGGTGCTCTCTCCACCCAGGGTAATGCCCCACGTATGGTGTCTCCTAATGTACCAGTCAGATCCAGCACAAACACATCATCAACCCCAGTCACTGTTACAGCTGTAAGTCTGTTACAAATTATGTGTGTATGAGTACACAAATACTAATCCTGGAAAGCCTGACATATGATATAACATCAGAAAAATATTTTTTTTAACAAACTTTATACAAAATATTTTTTAAAAATCTAATAAAATAGACTTATTAGTGATATGTGGTACATCAGGCTTATGGAATATGGAGCTTTCTGATTTTTATATATACAAAAAGTAGAGCCCTGCATTTTCAGCCCCTTATTTATGCCCCTAGGGCTGGGCTTCGGGCCAATTTTCCTGTCATAGCTCAGACACGGGCCAGGCTTCAGGCCTGTTTTAGGCTTCTCCCTATTTTTACATTTTAGAAAATTATGGTGATGAAAAATATTTGCCGCGCTGGTGGAAACGACACGAGACTGCGACTGTCGAGACCGGCTCACACAGTGTAGTGTCTCTGCCAGCAGCAGCAGCGAGCGTGCCTTCAGCGCAGCTGGAAGAGTTCCACGGGCAAGTGCACGCAATAGGCTAAAGCTTGCCGCAAAGCACCGGCAAAAGTAATTACCATGAATGTGTCGGGGGGGAAATAGTAGAGAGAAATGCATCTTTACAGATTAATGAAAAAGTTTTTTGTTTTCAATTTTGAATTATTTAGTTAAAGTAGTAATTTAAAGCTTTCTATAGATATATTTATCATGTCTGTGAGACAAATATTCTGTTTGTTTTCTGTATTTTACAAAAGCACGTTTTGTTGATATTGTGAGTGCACACAAATAAAAGTAGACCCTTTACAGTTCTGAATAATGTATTACTCTTATGAGCAAAAATTACGGTGTAATTTTACCGATAATTTTAAGTTGTTTTCACTGTTATAAGTGATCGCGCTGGCGACTCCATGTCCTGCAAAGCACGCTTCAGCTTCCACTCTCCGCACAAACAATTGGCAAGGTCTAAAAAAAGTCTTAAGACTTTTTAAGGCCTTAAATTTGATGCAACAAAATTTTAATTTTAATTATGATTTCAAGAGGTCTGAAATTTGGAGACCGAATGACCAGAGTTGCGATATGGCTGAATGTGACGATTAAACTTCTAAAGGCTGTGATTTCATTAAATAAACATGAGTGCTGCGAGTCCAAAGTCCGGTGCTTCGCTGCTTTGTGTATTGCCTTTACCAGGAATATTTATATTTTATATTTCTGCCAAACGCTCCACATGCTGGCAGAGAATGAATCAGTTAACATAGGTTAAACTAGTGCACGTATGAGTGCCACCTTTCACTACACGATTCATTCTATTAAAATGCATTTAGAATGATCACATAATTTAAGATATGGGGGCAGAAAATGTATAGCCTATATTTATATCATTTCATATAGTTAATATCACACGAAGAGTGCCGATTTTTCTCCAAAAGTCAGCATGATTACAAATGTGATACTGATTTTATGCAACAGTTCAATAAACAAGAAGTTAATATTAAGAGACTTACATTTTAGACACCATATTTCCTGTTTTTGCTCTATTTCGCCAACAAAAATAATTCTGAACACAGCCACAACGCTGTTTTGCGTCTCTGAGCAATATGACAGTGTTTTGTTCCTGAACGAATCTACCATTTAAATGATTTGGTTCAATCGCAATGGCTCACTTATTAACACTGACTTGCTGCCACCTACTGGCGGTTTTAGTTTCACATTTAAAGTTTCTTCATTTAAAAAAAAAAAAAAGAAGAATTTCAAACATCAGTTTTCAACGTTTTATGTTTCAAATATCAAAACATTATTTATGCATTTGTAACTGCAGGTCAGCATTCTATGTCCCTCTGAGCTGCATTAAACAGTGTGTAAATACATCTGAATGCCACTTTAGATGCATTGCATAGATACATTTTGTTGATACTGATTTCATTTGCTTGGTAACAGCCCAAATGCAAGAATTTGACTCAAAAGTTGATGCACACTTTTAGAAAAAATGGCTTAAAGGTAAAAATGCCCATAAAACTTGTTGGAAAAGGTTAATTTCTATCACTGCTGTGAACTGACCACACAGAATATGAAGAATATAAAAAAAAATTCAGGAGTCAGCTGTCCACGGTAGTCTTTAAGATATCAGCACAATAACACGCTCAGCAAAATATCGTCTAATTATCGTTATCGATAAAATCCCAGAAAATTCCAAGATATCATTTTTTGTCAATATCGCACACCCCTAATTCATGTTATTTAATTTATATAATAATTTATTGATGCTAATTGTGTAGAACAATATAATAATTAATACGTTTGACTTAAAAATGGTTTAAAGGCTGAAATGTAAAGTATATCATTTTAAAAAACTTTGATTTTGTGAAAACTTGACAATCTGAATTGTAAATTATGCTTTTTACAGTCAGTTTACAGTTTAATATGGTACTATAGACATTGCCCTACCCTGCTCATATGGTATTCATTTTATTTGTGCAGGTCTTAAAAAGTCTTAAATTTGAACTTAAAAATCCTGCAGAAACCCTGGATTGGATATGCGCCTAATTGCGTACATTTATCTAGGTTAAATGTTTAAACTAACATTGTGATATATGCTTGAACTGTTCTATAGCTATAGATTTGTCGTGATGATTTGAGAAGGCTAATTGATCAAACATATAAGCTATGATCAACTCGCTGTCTGCCATTGGCCGCTTGGTCGTTACTTTAAAAAACAAAAACTTACATTTAACAAACAAAAAAACGCTCCAAACGTTTTTCTAAAAAAACTAAACGAAATATAATCGCCTTGCCATTACATGCAAAACTGAACTATTTTGATTGCTAAAAGAGTGGTATAAGCTGTTTTGGGAGAAGGGGAGAAAAAAGATGGACTCGGGTCGGACTTGGGCCGAGAATTCTGATAAGCTGTCGGACAAGGGCTGGGCTGGGGCCTGAGCGTCTCGGGCCAGGGCCGGGCTAGGGCCTATATTTGAAGCCCATGCAAGGCTCTAACAAAAAGTAAGCTGAAATTCTGATTTCTTGTAATGTAAATTTGTGATATTTTTATAACAATATAGCATATTCCTTGCAGAAAAAGCTTATAAATAATTTGACACATTTGATATGCACACGACAAAAAGGCGATTAACAAAAAGGTACGGATAATCAAATTAGTTGCTTCAGTCCAGTCAGTGTGCATCTTAAAATGTTAATAACAATACAAGTTATTCCTCTGTTTACTTTATGAAAAGAAGTTTTTAAATTTGGCTAATATGGAAAAGCAGATAATTATTTTCATGTTATGTCTGATAAATAGCAGATATTAAAGTTTTATTAATAAAACTTTATTAAAACTTCTCTTTTGGTCTAAAACCCCACTAAAACCTTTATTCAGTTGTTTTAAAAGGGAATTAAGGCATCACAACTTTATAATGTACAGTATGAAAAATATGTATTTGCTAAAAATTTACTTTTACTTTTAAATGTATTAACTGAGGTAAGGTGATCTAAAAGTACATTTTGATATTTAAAAGTAAATATCCAATATTAGCTGATACCAATATTTTTTTAATATTTTCACTATGTGCATCACAAAACTGATAATGTTTAATTTTCTTTATCATCAGGAGACCTTGGAGAATGTGAAGAAGTGTAAAAACTTTCTGGTCACACTTATGAAGCTAGCATCGAGCGGCACTCGCTCGGCCAACATGGCTCAGAACGTCAAAGCTCTTGTCAAAGGCCTGCTGGTATGTCACTTGCTGCTTGTAAAATCAATATATTACAATACATTGTGTTTTAAAGGGCTTTCGTTTTCTTCTCTACATGTAGGATGGGAAACTAGAGGCAGAGGAGTTTACTGAAAAACTCTATATGGAGCTCAAATCATCCCCTCAGCCATATCTAGTGCCTTTCCTGAAGGTGAATGCAGTTAAAACTCATTTAGATATTACCAGCAACTTCAACAAAGTCATATGGGTATATATGAGGGTACTGACCTCATTTTTGACCTGATTTTAAGATGAAATCTATTATCAGACCTTCATAGCTCATGTACTGTATGAATGAGACATGACCTCTTTGGTATGAGCTAAATTAGAGACATACAACCAGAGATGCTGATGTATTCATTCTTTTAGAGGAGCCTGCCAGCTGTCCGTCAGCTCACCCCAAACTCGCAGCTCTTCATTCAGCAGTGCGACCAACTCAAGCCCTCAGATTCAGCACCAACCAAGGCCGCAAACCAGAAGTCCACTGCGTCCATCAGCTCCTCCCTCAAGCCCAACCAGCCAACCAGAACGGCTCAGCTGGTAAACCCCGGCCCATTTTTAGTCCTGGCAATGTCATTTATCATGATGATTTCTGGGGTTTGCCTATATGAAACAACGGATGAGTAATTTGATAATAAGGAAAACAAACGATCATTCAGTGGTTGTGTTTTCACCATGGAAACAACTCTGGATGTGCATTGTTTTAATGTTAATCTGCAGATCTGATTTCTCTATCAATAGTTAGAATACCATATGGTGTCTGGAATTCAGGTATGTGTGTTTGGGGATCCTGAATACACTGTTTTGATGTTTTATGTAATAGTAGACTGTCTGTGTGTGTGTGTGTGTGTGTGTTTGTGTGAGAGTGAAACACTCTAATTTCACACTGCCTCCTTCCCAGCGCACTGGTTCATTTTTATGACAGCCTCTCTTCACTTTGTCTTCATTTCCCGGTTAACTCACCACCGCCCACGGTGTACAGGCTAATTCACTTAAAACCACCAGTATCCCACAAGCCCAAGCAGAGCCAAATTAGTTTTACACTAGAGACAAAGATGCATGAGTCTTGCCCCATTTCTTACCAGGAATGTCATGTTATCATATTCAAATAATGTCATGATTTGTTTTTCTGTAATCTAATATCACCATTTTATTGGACGTCTTGATGGATTTCCACTGAAATACAGAAGCTCATTTCCCATATACCTGAATAGACTTTAGAGGTTTTGATTACTTCAGAATCAGAAAGTGCTCTGAGGGTTTGCAGAAAGTGCTCCTGTCTAAAACGGTTTCTACAATGTCCTTGAGGTGGACTAAACCCAGCATACCTTCTTTGAATATTTTCATATGCATAATTTTTGCATCTTTGCTGTATTTATTTAGGAATGCTGTCTTCGTATTGATTTTGTTTTTACCTTGTCAGGTGATCCAGCAACCTAAAGGAGTCATCCTCAAACAGTCTTTGACATCAGCTCAGACGAGCTTACCTGCACAGAACCAAACTCAAACTAAACAGATGCTCATTCAAACCAATGCTCACCCAGCAGGTATCAGCTGTAGTTTCACCATTCAAGAGTTTGAAGTCAGTACAATGTTTTTGAAATGAGTCCCTTATGCTCATCAGGGCTGTTTATTTGATCAAAAAATGCAGTTAAAACAGTTCCAGGTCCCATTTGAAGTTCCATTAGCGTCTGGCAACGGAATATGCTGGAGAGCAGATTTTTTTTCTTGAAACCCTCCCAAGCAATTTGTGCTGATGTTGGTGCTGTTTCATATATTCTTTGAGGCTTTCTGACACCAAGACTCAACTAATTCCTGCAATGTTTCCAGATGTGATCCTTGGAGAGTCTTTGTCAATTCAAACTTTACACCTCACCGTGCATTAGGATGATATAGGCAAGAAAAAGATCTTCCAGGCAGATCTGCATTTGATTGGATCGTCTAAATTATTACCCTGATGGTGGAAATGGGAATTTTCAATGCTTTAGCTATTTTCTCAAAGCCATTTCTATTTTGTAAAGTTTAACAATCTTGTGCCGCTCATCCGAACTCTATTCTTCAGTTTTACTCATTGTGATGGATAATTAAGGGAATGTGGCCTTTGCGTAACCTCCTATTTATACTCCTGTGAAAAAGGAAGTCATAGCTGGACATTTACATGTACAATATGGGAATGGGAATATAGTTTATACATATATTTTATTCATAAAAAATTCTAGGGGTGCTAATAACTGCCCAACGTGTATTAGAGAGAAAACATTTATTTCATAATGCAATTCCCCCCCCACTTTCAAATGTTTTGTTTTTATTTTTTGAATGAAAGGATTTATCATAGCCGCCTTTGCTCATATTTTACCAAGGGGTCATATAATTTTCACCTCAACACATAGGCACTTCCATTAAACTGTTGATCAAAAACAGCAATATATATTTGTGCAGCAGTTCTTTGTAGTCCTCTAATCTGATTGCCTGAGAGCCTTTTCTAGCAGTGTGATATTCTAGTTACAGTTTTGTTCTCAGAACAGAACTCCAACCATTTCACCATTTGTATCACTCCGCTTGAAATATTTCTCACAGGGAGTGTAATGGCAAATACCCAAATCCACTATAATTTTATAAATAATGCCGGTAATAACACTCGCTCAGTCCATCTCTCTTTCATAATTCTCTACATCAGGGGTGCCCAATAGGTTGATTGCAATCTACCAGTCTCTTGCAGAGGCAATGCTGGTGGATTGCACATCTTTTAAATACAGTATGTATTATAGGTAAATCCAGGCCCAGTTGAAGCTGTAATAATAGCATATTTGCAAAACAGATCTGACAAACTATCCAGTGCCTATTTGTGACCCTGGACCACAAAACCTGTCATAAGTAGCACAGGGATATGTGTAGCAGTAGCCAACAATACATTATATGGGTCAAAATGGTCTATTTTTCTTTATGCCAAAAATCATTAGGATATTAAGTAAAGATTATGTTCCATGAAGATATTTTGTGACTTGTGCACCCTCAGCTGTTAAACTGTCAAACTGAGATTTGAACATGTGGTGGAAGGAAGTAGTTCCATACAAAAGAGACTTTTTAAAGACACTCCATTTTTGTCTTTTTTATTTTTTTATTTACACACTTGTGCTGTCGATCTGTTTTATAAACGCAATATCACACTCGTGGCGGTGCAATATGTCTGTATATCAGATCCATATCAGCTGATATACAGCCATATTGCACTGCTACTCATGTGATATTGCTCATATATGTGGGTTACATGAACGTCGTTTTGATCAAAGCTCAATACACTGAAAGACTAGGTGAGCTTTTATTACTTTTGTGCTTCTTTCACCTCCAAGTGTCCCAATTCATTTCAGGCTGATAAAAATATCTGTATTTTTATTCTGTCCCCACAGGTGCTGTTGCGCGGCAGTCCATCCTTCAGGCATCTAAAACACACTTTTCCCAGCCGCCCCTTCCAGCGCAGGCACACGGCTTCAAGGACAGCACCTCGGGCTCTTTCCGGTAATAGCTCTGACTTGCGGCCATTCGCTGCTGCACAGCGGGTGAATGTGCATATTGGTTCTTTATAGGATGAATGTGAATAGAAGGCAGTCAATGTCGCTATAGATTAAGATATCTAGATGAGCTATACCATTAGCATATTCATTTTAAGACAAAAAAGTGAAATCCTGTTCCTTTCGATTTCTTGACGGACTTTCATTTAGAGATGACGATGACATTAATGATGTGGCCTCCATGGCCGGCGTGAACCTGAGTGAGGAGAATGCTCGTATTTTGGCCTCTGGCTCCGAGCTTGTGGGATCAGTGATCCGCTCCTGTCAAGAGGAGCCCTTTTTATTCCCATCAGCCCTTCAGTCACGAGTGCTGCAGATCGGTAACTTCACCCTACTCGCTTACTTTCTCAGATTTTATATAGATATATATATGTGTGTGTGTGAGTGTGTATGTATATATATTTATGCACATTAGGCTGCATCAAATAGCAATTACTAACTTGCATATCAAATATGATTTTGCTACTCAACCGAAGTTTGTTTATTTTTGGCTGATTATAAATAGGTTTTCTATATTTTTCAGCTGGTTAGCCTTAGGGAAAAGCTTGCAACCGGCTAAACCAACTGAGCACCAGCTTGTCCAATCTGACAGAATAGCCCATCTTAAATCAGCTATAACTAGATTAAACCTGCTAAGAACACCAAACCAGCTCTTTGGAAAAAATTTAATTTGAATGTAAAACAAATGCCAGGTAGAGGAAAGAGTGTCTAAGAATGAGGAAATGTAACACAAAAGAGTCTTAACGAATTACTTTTCATCTACTGTAATTAGTTGCTAATTAGTAACTTGATATTCCAAAATGATTTAAAACTAACATTCCTGAACGCTGTATTCCTCCATGTTTCACTGACCTCAGCTATAGCTAACAGGTTTTTTTTTTTTTTTGTACATCAGTGTATCTTTACTCAAAGTGATATTGCATTTCCCTCCATCTCTGTTTGTCAAAGTCTCTTCACCTCCCTCAGCTCTGCCTCTACGGCATGCATCCTGTCTGTGTTTTTTTTTGGGCATATGTTGCGCTGTGTTGTGACACACGAGTGCAGTCTCTGTCTTTGATCAGTGGTATCTCTGACGAGCCTGTTCTGCTTAATCAGTATGCTAATGACTGCCGAGCCGCACAAAGTTGCCAGAGTGGCAGGAATCCACTCTGCTGCACTGATCAAAAAAGCGTCGGAACAAGGGAGAGAAAGGACGACAGAGGCGGAGGGAGGGAGAGAGGGAGATAGCCAGGAGGTAGGGGGAGTCGTGCGGAGGAGGAGGAGACGAAAAGAGAGAATGTGGAAATGAAAGAGACAGGCTTGGCCTCGCAGGAACTCGGTCCGCATCAGCAGAAAGGGCAAAAATGAGATGGAATTGGAGTGTTTGCAGATGTCTGTCTACTCGGCAAGCGTAACAGACCAACAGGAACAAAGCGTGTCTGACATTATGGAAATGTGAATACAATATAAACAGCGGAGGAAAACAACAAAATCGCTGGATTCCAGCTCGATGAAGACATTTGCCTCTAATTTTACACAATCTCCATTTCTGTCAGGCAGTAAATAGATCTGTACAAATGCTGAATTAGAAGGGGATTCATGTGATTCTTGAAGAACACACTGTGATTTATCAGGCCCACACACAATCTGTGCCCACAGAACATGAATGTGCCATTCACAAAGTTGTACCCATGTCCCGCATCTGACATGTTAATACATTTAAGCTAATTTGATTATGCGTTCAGATACAAATAAGAGTGAATTATCTCAACTCCATTTAACATTTTACCATAGCACATTTTCGCCCTTTAAATATTGCAACACAGCTCGTAAATTTACTTTAAATCTGTTGACATTTCTTGTATCGAATGACATTTAGGAATGTTTTAAATACAGTCCTGAAATTATATTTATTCTTTCTCTGCAATTCTGGATTGATCCACAAGTTCCGAATTAGATTTTTAAATTAATTATTTATTAATCTTGTAATTGATAACATTTAGATAAAATCAGACAGTAGAGTGAGTGGTTCTCCCATGCTAGGACAACAACTAAACGTGTGTTTGTGTGTGCATAGGTGGATCTTTGAGTATCACAGAGGTCTGTCCTGATGTTCTTGAACTGCTCTCTCTGGCGACACAAGAGAGGCTTCGGGACCTGCTGGAGAAGATAACTGTTGTGGCACAACATCGACAGATTTCTTATAAGGTATCCTTGCCTATAAAACACAGTAGACAAAATAATTGAGTAAATAGAAAACTTTCAGAATTTCTTAGTAAAGCTTGTTTCTTTAAGTGTTGACCCACTTAATATAGTGGTTTTAACTACTGTGTACGTACTTGCATTAATCATTTTATACAGTGCATCGGTTACATTGACATTTTTACATTGTGCTTTTACATTGTACCTTTCTGTAATCACATTTCTAATTAATTTCTTACATCTGCAATTACACTGTTGACTCTACTTCACACATTAAACCTAATCATACTACCTAACCTGTCCCTGTCCTTAACCCTATCTCACCTCAATAGCAGCAGAAGTGTTCTGTAACTCAGCATTAACACAATTGGTACACTGTACCTAAAATTACTTTTACATAATAGTTCAAAACACCTGATGTAATGTGGGACCAAAACGTTGCGTTCAGAGAAGATACCAGAATTGATCCTTATCATGCTGCATTGATCAGTGCAATTTTATGATATATCGATCTTTCTAGAACAACTAGAGAGTTGTTAGATACTGTTCATTTAAGACATCACCTAGACTGCATGGGCAGGAATAATAACATAGCCCTGTATCTTTAAAAAAAAAAAAAAAAAGCCAAGTACTACCTATTTTGATGATGCTGCTTTAAAAAATTTCAATTGAAACTTTCCATAATGTACAGTTTTTTTTTTTTTCTTCTTCCCCCACAAAATAAGAATTTAAAATGAGGGTATTTGAACAAATAATTGTTAACCTGTCTCAGAAGTTGTCATGTTTTTATGGCTTTTTTAAAACCGGGTTCCCACGCTTCTTGAAAGTACTTTCAGACATATGGATTCAAGGCCTGGAAAGTACTTGAAAACAAACATAGGTCCTTGAAAGTGCTTGAATTAAATTTAAATTTTTAAGTATAATTGTCCATGAAGGCTGGAAGTGAAAATCTCCTTATGTGTGCAGAATTGTGAGGCACGTTTTCTTTTACAGATAAAATGAGCCAAAAAAGAGATTTAACTGAAAAGTCAAAAATTATTAAATCCCCAATGAGAAATTCAAAACTAATGCAATACAGAAATTGTAAAGTTCAGAAATTACCATTGGTCAGCGAAATGCTCAATGGGTCAGCGGGGTCAGACAAAAACAGGTGGAGAAGAAAAGACACACGGTAACTGCAAAATAATTAAGAATTAATGTGAAGAATTAGGTGTAAACCATCAAACCTTTATTCTCCAGCGCTACCATTTTCCAGAACTGCAACCTTCCTGGAGTCTCTAGAATTACAATGTGTCAAGTTCTCAGAGACTTTTTTTTTTGTAGGCTTTATAGACAGATAAGTTGAGAGTGACTCTTGAAGGACCAGCACCACATCTTCTTGTACCACTGTTTGAAGGATTTATCTTCCAGAATAGCAGTAAGTTTTAGGAGCTTTACAATCTCTGCAATCTCTTCCTCTAGGTCAAAGATGAAAAAATGGGATATACAAAATAATTTTGACTTGAGTTATTTATTAATGAGTAACGTCTCCATTGAGAGAATGTGCAAATTTTTAATATTAACAGGTTTTACCGTGTTATTACAACATTTAACCACTTTTTAATAAATTTAAAATTGAGAAATTCTTTCAAATTTAAATTTTGTACAAGAACTACAGCAAAAACCAATTTGATGCATATTTTAGAAATTGTATTTGAATATTACCAGTATTAACTTCAATGGATTTCATTAAATTCCTTTGAACACGACTGCTCAAAACGGTCTAAATTTATGAAACCTACACATTTAAAACATTATTACTCTGAAATTTTTAATGTAAATGTTAAGTGTAAGTAAAATGTTTAGTACTGTAAGGTCTTTCATGACACTACATATGCTGGCGTGTGAATTTGATAGGTGCTTGATATAAAATAAATGGTGCTTAAAAATGTCCTTGAATCTGGTGTTCATGAAAGAGTGGGAACCCTGTTAAAAGGAATAATAAAAGACTTCTTTACCTTACAAATGGTTGTCGAAAAATAAAGTGCTACGAAATGCACAAAGTGTGATGGGCCATTTTTGGAATCAGCACCACAAAAGAGTCAAATCTATGCTATGGCTTGATCTTAATATGCTTGCTTCCCTATTATGTAGTACACAAAGAACAGTATGTAAAATGATGACCTACTACCTCCACTAAGATTCCAAAGTGCACATCAAATGGACACTTAACTATCCCATGAGGCCATGGGAGAGGAATTGTGAATGACACAACTGATACCATGACTGTGACAACGTGACAATGTTGTACATCCAGATACAATTCATATTACACACATTCATATAGAACATACTTTTAAGGCTGCTTAGTATGTGATTTTGGATGCAGTTATTGTTTTAGGCAACTATTGTTTTTCCCGGAATTACACTGGTTTTGTCGTCCAGGGTCACATATTGCAGTCTTAAGTATCAATTTTTCAAAATTGAAATTTATACATAAACTGAAAGCTGAATAAATAAGCTTTCCATTGATGTATGGTTTGTTAGGATCGGACAATATTTGGCGGAGATACAACTATTTGAAAATCTGGAGTCTGAGGGTGCAAAAAAATCTAAATATTGAGAAAATCACCTTTAAAGTTGTACAAATGAAGTTCTTAGCAATGCATATTACTAATCAAAAACTAAGGTATGATACATTTACGTTAAGAAATTTACAAAATATCTTCATGGAACATGATCTTTACTTAATATCCTAATGATTTTTGGCATAAAAGAAAAATTGATCATTTTGACCCATACAATGTATTTTTGGCTATTGCTACAAACATACCCCAGCAACTTAAGACTAGTTATGTGGTCCAGGGTCACAAATAGATGCAAAATGGGTAGTTAATACTGTTTCATGCTGACTTGCATAAACCAACGTGTACCACAGTCTCAAATTTGTGTCTTGTCGTACTCTAATGTTTTCTGTGTTGTGTTTTCCGTGGTGAGGATGATTGGCGTTACAGTCAGACCAATGACACGCGCTCTCAGCTAAAGTTCCTGGAGCAACTGGAAAGACTGGAGAAACAGAGGAGGGAGGAAGAGGAGCGAGAAGCCCTGCTTCGCATTGCCCGGGTAACTAGCAGACACAACAGAAGAGGAGAAAAACACCAGGAATCAGTCTCCGTTTAAAATGTCCTGTTTTTTCCCCTCTGTTTTCGTGTAGAGTCGCACAAACAGCGAAGACCCAGAGCAACAGCGTCTGAAACAGCGAGCTAAAGAGGTAGAAGGATTTCTGTGTGTTGGTGTTAATAAAAATACATATGTTGCTCCTCCACAACCTGTTTTTCATTCCTTCTGCTCCCTTGTATAGCAATGAGGACAATCAATACTCTTCATAAAGTCCCATTTGTGCCCCACATAGACAAATCCACACACATACATACACATACCCTGGAGACAAGGCTCTCTAATTGGGGGCTCATTTTAATTGAGTCTAATATTGGGTCTGGAATTGAAGCCTGCGGCTAAACAGGGAACAGAATGTAATGAAAGCCCTCTGGATGAGTTGTGTGTCTGTTTACAAGGTAACGCTCATCTAGTCGTGTGTTAGAGAGCACGTAACATGTTTGTGTGTTTTTGCACAGGCCTCCGACTTGGGTTCTTTGTCATAGTCTATCAGTAAAATCAATAGTGCTAAAATGAAAGATTCATCACCAATAACAGCTTTCCATTTTTTTACAAACATTCTACGTGGATTTGGGTGAGCCAATGGAAATATCGATTTCATTTTTGAGTGCCTGTCAAATGCACATTCTCTCTTTTTTGCCCTTGTTTAGATGCAGCAGTTGGAGTTGGCACAGATGGAGCACAGAGATGCAAATTTGGCCGCGCTGGCAGCCCTGGGGCCACGCAAGAGGAAACCTCTGGAGGCTCCCGGCTCAGGGGCCAACCAGGTACCTGCACATGTCTATACAGTCACCTCTGTTCAGAGTTTTCCTGTATACTGTCTTAATACTTCATTCTGTGCAGATGTGCAGGAAATGTTTACAATCACACATATAAACAGTCTGTAGTACAGAGCATTTGGTCATTTTTATATTTCTGGCTGTATTTATACAAGCTGTTTTGGTTTTTATTAAGTGCATGTGTAAGTTTTCCTGTGCGGCTGAATGAAATTACGCATTTGCTCTTATATCACTTAAATATTAGTAAACTCCTTTAGAAAGGGAATTGGTATATTGTGCTTGAGGCCACCACTAACTGTCAACCAAACACATCAATCTCTTTGATTGACTTTTTCATGCTATAAAATCGGTTGACACACTGCCGTTCAGAGATTTTGAGTCTGTAAGATACTTTTAAGAAGTTAGTTCTTTTATTCAGCAAAGATGACAGTAAAGACATTTATAATGCGGTTCTTTTGTACTTTGCTCATCAGAAGTTCCTGAAAGAAAATGTATAATTGTTTACACAATAGCATATTAGAATGATTGCTGAAGGATCATGTGACACTGAAGGAATGATGCTGAAAATTCAGCTTTGCCGTAACAGGAATAAATTACATTTTAAAATATTTCAACAGAAAATGGTTATTTAAAATTGTAATTATATTTCACAATATTACTGTATTTTTGATCAAATAAATGCAGCTTTGGAGCGTAAGGGACTTTCAAAAACAGTTAAAAAATCTTTGATGGTAATGTACTGTTTATGCCTAAAGGGGAAGGACTTAAGTTTATCTGTAATATACCGGGTGGTATTGTTAGTGTTTTTTTTTTTTAAATATATGAGAAAAAAGGACAAGGAAAGACTGAACAAAAGACCAGAGGATTTTATGTTAGTTTAGTTTAATTAGTTTTTACATTTGTGAATTCCTTTTCCTTTAGGCAGTGAGGAATGCTAATAAGTGAAAAGATGGTTTTGAGTTTTTGTGTGCTTAAATTACACAGGCCTTTTAGAAAAACCGCCTCTGCCTAGGGAAGTTTAGTGTTTGCCTCATTTTGAGGTTTCATCTCTGTAGTAGAATAAGCATCTGTAAAGAGCCAGTACAGTTGGCAGGAAAAGAACGGAGGTTAAAAGACACCAACCTTGCGTTTCCAAAGTTAAATTATCTGCAGCAGCATTTATTTGTTCATGTCTATATGTATATGCCTAAATCTTTCTCTTTATTATACTGTATTTCTTGTTCCAGAATTAAGGTGAGTTTATTCTGATTGATTGAATGATTTCTCAAAAGGATAATCAACTATTTTTAGCTCCCCTTGTGAAAAAGCACTTAATTATATTGATTGTGCATGAGTAGTGTACTTCAAAGTATAATTAAAGGGATACTCCACCCCCATGTCGTTCCAAACCCGTAAAAGCTTTGTTCGTCCTCGGGAACACAATTTAAGATATTTTGGATGAAAACCAGGAAGTTTGTGACTGTCCCATTGACTGCCAAGTAAATTACACTGTCAAGGCACAAAAAACACCACCAAAATAGTCCATCTGCCATCAGTGGCTCAATCTAAATTTTATTAAGCTACAAGAATACTTTTTGTACGTAAAGAAATTAAAAATAACGATATTTATTCAACAATTCATCTCCTCTCTGTCTCTCTGTGTCAGCGTAGCGCCATTTTGGAGAACATCCGATGGACGCAAAGTGTGTACGCTATTCTCTGTCATCAGTAACGCGTGGATACACTGTTTCCATTCAAATCAAAGCGTAAATAAACGTACATACGTATCCATGTGTTACTGATGACAGAGAATAGCGAATTTGCTTCCATGGGACAGTCACAAGCCTCCCGGTTTTCATCCAAAATATCTTAAATTGTGTTCCGAGGACGATCGAAGCTTTTGCGGGTTTGGAATGACATGGGGGTAAGCGATTAATGACAAAATTTTCATTTTGGGGTGGAGTATCCCTTTAAGGATGCTTTCACACTAGCACTTTTGGTGCACACCTGAGTTCGATACGTTTGGTTGATGTGAACACTGTCTTCCGAACTCAGGTGTGCACCTGCGAACCGTACCCAAGTCTAAAAAAAAAAAAAAGGTAGCCTGGGGTATAGTTCATTTCTGATATGAACGCAATCGTACCAAATAACGGAAGTGAACTGCTATTAATTACATATTATTTGATAAAAAATGTGTTTGTGTTTCACTCACTTTCCTGACGAGCGTGACTGACGCAGAGAGCTGTATATCTCATTTCTGTTCGCCTTCAGCGTCCTTTAGAGCATTTACAGTACATTCGTAAGACAGACGTTAGTGCCGTTATGTACTGAAGCTGTGAAAACAAAACAAACTGTTTAAAAATATAAATATATAAAAGTGAATCGAGCAATGTTACGCATTTTGCCACCTTCTCCTGTGCCGTCGTTACTAAGCAACAGGGTAAACAGCTGCTGGCTTGATGACGCAAACGAACCGTGGTTCGGACCCAAATAAAATATGAACGCAGTCCAGTGGGGGCAGGGGGAGTGTGAAAGCACCCTAAAAAAAACCTGTCTACTGTACTGTCATATTAATTCAATAAAAGGCCACTTAATTGTCCGTAAATGAGTTTTACACACCTTTTAACAGAAGACACTTAATTAAACTTTTAAACAGTGCACTTTACCATTTCAATTTGTTTTATTTTAAATCAGTTTAAATTTTTTTGACTAACATACTACGGCACATGTAAATTAATTAATTAATTATATTTTTAACTGTATTAGGCATGGGACGATAACCAGTTTCAAGGTATACCGCGGTTTGGAATTCACGGTTTCAAAACCACTAAAATTTTCCGTTATACTGTTCCTACGGTATGCGCAGTTTTTTTCATGTTGTCAAAGACGGAAAGTGCAGTACTCGGTTGTGAGCAACGAGTCACACGACCCCTCCTCCTCCGGTTAGTGCGAGCGGTCAGTGAGAGTAACCTGTGTGTAGGCTGATGGCCGAAGGAGGTGAATCCCTGGAACTTTTTCCCTCGTCGAAAAAGACGCAGTCTGCCATATGGGAATTTTTCGTGTAACGTAGACTAATGTTCCGTACACAACGATGTTCCATACAGATGAGGTTTTGGCGCCGATCGCTAAATAAATACTTCCGGGTCGTACACAAGCGATATATCTGTGTCGTCTTCATTCCTCTCTCTTTCACCCTCGATCAAGACAGAGACCCATTCGCCGGATGCTTCAGTGTTGAAATAAATACTATTTGGCTTGCTACCGAGGCAGATAACATACCTAATTAACTAGCTAACGTCAACTAGTTTCCTCCCTCACATTACTTCACAGAGCGGGGAATAGCAGACTAAAGTACTACGTTTCTGCGATTTAGTATAGTAATTAAATTTAGCTGGTATCACTTTTAACCTGACATTTGTTTACATCTGTTCAAAATCACGTCATTTAAAAAAAACAAAAAAAAACTGCTGGCTCTCAGGTGTCACCGCTCATAACTTGGACTGAAAGATGAATGTGTAGAAAGTGAGCATGTCTCCAAAAACCTTATTGAGCTGCAGGTTTAATGACTGCATTTTTATTTTTTTTTAACAGAAATAGTTTTTACGTTTTTGATTATTGAGCTGCAGATTTAAGTGACTGCATTTTTTTTTTTTTTTTTGACAGAAAATAATTTATGTTCTGATTATTGTTGAGCTGCAGGTTTAGGCTCACTTAAGTGACTGTACTTAATTTAATTAACAAGAATTACATTTTTTTATTTTAATTATTTAGCCTGACATGTTTACCGTTCCAAAATGTTCTATATGTTTCTTAAAAATAAAATATATTGTGTTCAGTGGAAAAAACGTTGTTTTTTACCCAGACATTTAAAAATAACACATTTTAGAGCTGTAATCTCAATACCGTGAAACAGTGATATTTTTATCTAAGGTTATCATACCGGCAGATTCTCATACCAGCCCATGCCTAGTAGTGATATTCGATATACATAGATATCCTATATAGAGAGTTTTAAATTGATTATAATTTTACTTTTTTTTTTTACTTCAACTTCAATGCAAATGTGTAATATTTTTTAATATTGTATAATGTTTTAATATAAATTACATTATATTTTATCATAAATGTTTGTCAGTGTATTTGGCAGGACACTTTAATCCTTTTTTCCAAGACAATAGTGGAATAATCATAATTAATTTTATTAAATAACATATGAAGATGTACTTAAAATGATGTACTTCAGTTGCTGGTCCACATTAACTTGCATAGTGTTTTTTTTTCTGCCATACTATAGAAGTCAATGGGGATCAGCAATTGAAGGTGAATTATTTAATAATAATAATATTTAAGTTCTACTTAAAGAGATAGTTCACCCAAAAATGAAAATTCTGTCATCATTTACTCACCCTCAAGTAGTTCCAAACCTGTATGAATGTCTTTGTTCTGCTGAACACAAAGGAAGATATTCTGAAGAATGTGGGAAACAGAGCAGTTCTGGGGCACCATTGACTTCCATAGTATTTTTTTTTTCCTACTATGGAAGTCAATGGTGCCCCAAAACAGCCTGGTCACAAACTTTCTTCAAAATATCTTCCATTGTGTTCAGCAGAACAAAGACATTCATACAAGTTTGTAACTACTTGAGGGTGAGTAAATGACCGAATTTTCATTTTTGGGTGAACTATCCCACCATACGGAAATATGTCACCATACTGAAATAAAGTCGGCAGCAACTTCTGGTTCACACAGACTTTAACTTTTATTAATTAAATTAAATTTAAACTATAATACATTTGTTGCAAATAAATGAAAGTATACTGAAGTAATATAAGTGCAAGTATACTGAAATGTACTACTTTTTCACTATGATTTTGTGATGGTATCAGGCAGGTGCTATTGTTTTATCATGAATTATTTCATAAGAGAAAAACCATTTAGGTCCATGTGGCTCAGAAAACTTATTCTTTACGTCTGTCTGCTCAGTTGTTAGGTTCATGTGGGCAGTTTGCTACTCGAGCACCGATTCGAGTGACTTTAAGAGATTTGACCTTCTGCATGGAGCAAGACCCCACATTCAGACACACTCTCATGCTGTATAGAGCATTTCTAGGCTAGATAACCACACAAACACACAACTTTTGAGGTATGTGCTGTGTTTGGAAATGTTCTTTAGATTACATAATACTTTACCATTGTTCAAAATGAAACTGTTTTTGTTATATTTCTGTGTTCCTATCCTTGTTTTGATGACTGAATAAACTGTTTATATATGTATTGACTAAAGGAATAAATTAAACACTATTAGCAGCAACACAGTGTGTGGATCTTGTATATTTGACCTGCACAGTTGTGTATATTTGACCTGCACAGTTGTGTATGTTGTCCAAATTCCTGATATTTAAATTTTTTTCTCCTTACAAATGACCTTTTTCGGCAGATACAATCATGCTGAACTTTTGCTGCACTAGTTGTTTGGGGATTGTACAGAGGTCTGTGTATAAGCTCCAGGGCAGTGGATGCCCTGAACAAAACCCCACTAACCAATCACACACATACAGCCTTAGGCATCCAAATCCACCAATCACAGCGAGACACTGGCCGAGAGAACAATTCTGACCAATCAAACCAGGATTTTTCCTCAGAGCCCAAATTAACCAAAATCAGTTTGAGACTGACCAACCAATCAGATCATGACACACGAACTAGAGCAGACCAGTAGAAAGTACAAACAGCCAGAGGGTCCCAAGCTGAAAGAAACAGGACAATAGATAGCCTTAAGAACTCTTGTGCAACAAGATCAAGATAACAAGGGCCAAAATCAACAGATCAGGGGCAGGATGTCTCTCATGATTAGCTGCTGACAGATCATCACTCTTAAATGATTTAAACCGAGGTTAAATAAAGGGTAACCAACAATGTCATAATTCTAGAGTTTACCTCTGTACCTCTGGCCAGTTTTCCTCAACTGTCATGCATGCCTTTTGTATTTGTAAGGTGAATGGAAGTTCTCAAAAAGAGCCGCTTTTAATGTATTCCTCGCCTCAGAAACTTAAATACTCTGTGTGCTTGCCTGAGGTACAGGAATCTGAAATATTCCATTACCTCTGAATAATCATGAATGAGAAGCTGGGAGCTAAATATTGATATGCCTGCAGCATTCAAAGTCCCCTCAGAGAGTGTGAGCGATGCTATTCAGAGGTACACAGCCTCACATGCCAATACAGGCTTAGGAAAGTCAGTGAATGTAGCAAAGAGAGATTTTTAAGCACAGAATGTTTTTTAAAACGTATACATTACATGAAACCCTTTCTGAAAGACTTTATTTTGATTCATCTCAGTGACTTGAATCTGTTTACCAAAAAGGTTTTCTCTGATTTGTTCACCCAGTTCAATTTACATTGTCACACCTGTAGGTGATTACAAGTGATTTTCTTTTTTGAGTGTTATACTGAGTCACTAGCACATTGCTTCTAAAGTTGCATACATGCTAACATTGAACTATTGAAATCTATTGTGCACGATCACAATTCCATTAAAGGGATAGTTCACCCAGAAATGAAAATTCTGTCATTAATTACTCACCCTCATGTCATTCCAAACCCATAAGACCTTTGTTCATCTTTGAAAACAAATTAAGATATTTTTGATGAAATCTGAAGGCTTTCTGATCCTCCATAGACAGCAGCGCAACTGACATGTTCAAGGCCCAGAAAGGTAGACATGGACATTGTTAAAATAGTCCATGTTACATCAGTGGTTCAACCGTAATGTTATGAAGCAACGGGAATACTTTTTGTGTGCAAAGAAAATAAAAATAAAGACTTTATTCTACAACTTCTTCTCTTCGGTGTCGAACGTACCACGACGTTTGCTGTTTATGGAGGGTCAGGAAGCTCTCAATTTCATCAAAAGTATCTTAATTTGTGTTCTGAAGATAAACAAAGCTTTTGGAACAAAACCCAAGTACTTGGGTTTGGAACGACATGAGGGTGAGTAATTAATGACAGAACTTTCATTCTTGGGTGAACTATTGCTGAAACTCTACCTCCAAGTTGGTTATTTATTTGTAAATATGATTTGTTGTCCAGTCATGTGCTCGGAATCGTAATTATGATATTTCCGACTCGGTACATTCCTATAATCAGATGTTTTTAGCAAAATTGTGCAACACCTGTCTTTCGAAACATGTGCACAGTGTCAAAGCCAGTTGTAGTCTGATTAACACGTGCTGGATAAGAAGAAAAAAAAACCCGGTAGACCAATAGTACTCGGGTTACTATCCTGAGGCCATGAGACAGGACGTGTGAATGGCGGGAAAAAGACATGTAAAATATTATGAATATATTTTTTAAAAGACAGACTTGTGCATTTTCAGTCGTACTAAAGTGTTTGGGAGACATTAAAAAAAATGTAGTCAGATTGAAATCGAACTTTTAAAATGCATGTAAACATACTTAGCGGTGACTCAGACTGAGGTTCTCCAGTCAAGGAAGTTTGACATCAGTATTTCACGGTCCTGCATGCTGACTAATGCATAAACACTTCGTGCTCGCTGGACTCATTGAACAGGCAGTGAAATTGTTCCAGACTGCAGCTCTTCAATTCAATTAATTATTGATTGGATCATCATCTGCATGCGCTGCTAACTGCCTCAGATCAAAGGCACAGAGAGAGTATGTGTGCGTTCTAGGTTTCCGTCCCGCTGACAGCACGTCAAATGGAGGAAGACAGAGGTAATTTACCCGTCATTATTATGCATGAGTGCGCTCGTGAAAACAAAGATGTTTTTAATGTTATCTGAGGCCTAGTCTCCATTCATACACTTGGGCACACAGTCATTTTCCATTCCAAACCGCCCGTTCCAAAACTCCTCTCGGGCAGAACAGCTGAACATTGTAAACAACATTTGAACCCGTTGAGTTACTAAAGCCCCACTCGGACGGGACTGCCCCTCCCTGAGGAGGTTAACTGAGGTAGAAGTGGCGTCAGAATTAAACGTACATTTTATTGTCACACAACACAAGTAATAATATTTAAAAAATAACCCCTTTTTGGCCGATACACAGTTATCTCACGTAATCATGTCAGATATTACGTCCTTGATTCTGCTCATGTATTTTCATCTTTCAGTGATTCTGGAAAACTGGTAACATTTATGCATCAAGGATGAGATGTTAATGTTGGGATGCATCTCCTGCTTCCCGTCAAAAGGAAATGTTACCTTGACAAAATAAGTATATTTTGCATATTACCTTTAAACTTTGTGTTATTAAATGCAGAAGCTATCACTTGTAGGACTGTACGCACAGAGCATGTCAAGACTTAAGCAAAGAAGAGTAGTGGGCGAAAAACACTTTGGGCAGTTTTGGAGAGATAAGTGAGAGGCAGAATCCCTCCTTCAGCATCTCTAATAAAACTGGTATGTTTTAAAGACAACATTCAACAGGAGACTATTCAGAAGTTGTATGAATTTATTTTAATGGATGTTTTAACTGTTTTCACAATACTGATAATGAAAATTATTTTTTTTGCAGTGCAACGAGACCACCGTGAAAAATCATGCTGGTCTAAGCTAGTCTTTTGCCCTGTCAAAATTGTGCACTGTAAGGAATATATACCTCATGAGGCTGCATAAAAGGCAAATATATATTATATGTTTGTGTGTGTGTGTGTATGTATATAATATTGTAAATCAAAATTACTAACTGTTCCTGTCAAAGGAGTGCTTAGGTTTTCATCACATCAATATAAAGACATCAGTCCATTGGTACAAACCAAAAGAGTTTATTAGGAAACATCAGTCAGAGCACATTCCCCCAGAATTCTCAGCAGTGGTGAAGAGCAGAGTGTGAAAACTGACCAGGACCTACAAGTACATGCTTGACTTGCTTGGTAACCCCCAAACCTGAACATGCTTTTATTACTCGTTTTAAATTGGGAAAAAAAGTAAAAAATATTTCCTGTAACAAAAACATTCAGATACTGTGGGTTCAGCAAAAGACTGAGAGACTGTGCTCTTAATGGATGAGAGGAGGAGGAGGGTACAGTGTGGGCCTGAGCCAAGTGTGTCTGCCGTATAAACAAAACTAAGAGAGGAGCTACACAATCATGTGAGTGATTTACGAAGATTTCTTCTGCTTCTTCTTCTCTGCCTCCTCCTCTTTCTCCTTTTCTATTTCGGCGACCAGCGTCTCGATTTCTTTGGACTCCAGAATCTGTAAAAGAAGAGAGATGAAAGGAATGTTCAAAAATGTTGTCAAAATTACTGTAAATAGAAAAAAAATCATAAATCAAATGTTTTACCTTTAGGGGCTGGTTTCTTCGGATCACAGCCAGCTCAATGTTCTTGCCCCCGGATTGCACAACCTGTGTATCACAGATCATATACAATTGCAAACATGTTACATCCTGTCAACTTCATGATATGAGAGTCTGTTTTGAATACATGTGACTATGGTAACAGTGTTTACCTCTAGTAAGGCTTTGATGGCCAGTTTGATGGCATCGTTATCACTCGCGATGGCTTCGTCTGTGTAGTTTTTCTCCAAAAACTCCCTCACCGTCTTTGCACTGCGTCCGATAGCGTTTGCCTGATGACACCAGTGAGAAGGTCAATACAGTCACAAAATGAGTAACACCTGAATGTTACAGAAACAAACGGCTCTCACTTTACCTTCCATGCGTGGTATGTTCCAGAGGGGTCCGTCTGATATAGACGTGGAGTCCCATCATAGTCGAAACCAACGATCAGGGCTGAAATGCCAAAGGGACGGCGTCCGTTGCTTTGAGTGTAGCGCTATTGCATGAGCAAAACACAATGAATACACAGAGCAAAATATATCTAGAAGAATGAAAAGGTAAATTCTGAAAATGTACGATTCACCCCAGGGTTACACGATTAATCAAAATGAATTAAAAATTGTGCTTTGACATTGCCAAATCGCAAAGGCTGCGATTTAAATAATTAAATGTGCTGTGTTTCAGAGTTAAACGCCTCACATGTTCTTTTAAGCGTGAGCAGCTCATGATCTGGTGCTTTGAGTGTCTCAGTACGCACAAACTCATCTCTGCATGTGCTCTGATTTTGAGTTGCTTATAATTTGCATCTTTCTAAACTTGTAATAAAAAGCACTTAGACCAGATGTTGTCAGCAAAAGAGAAACTTCAAGGGTTTCCTGCAGTTTTCTGCCAAAATAAAAGCTTGATGGTTTAACATTTGAAAATGAATTAATAACCATAATTGTAATTTTACAGTTGTACTGTATAGTTTTTTTTTGTTTGTTTTCCATTTCAAATTGTTTTTCAAAAATACATTCACTTCACAGTAAAATATTTTAATTTCAAAATTTTGTTTAATATTATATATAGTAATAAAAATGAAAATATTATTACTACATAGTCAATGTATTATTGATTTATTACAAATTTGGGGCCAAAATGTGTAGGCCTACAAGCAAAAACACCAAACAAAAAGTTTTTAAAATAAATAAAATTTTCAAATTGCTATCACATTTTTATAAGAAAAAAAAAAACCTAGTGTCATTCAAAAACTGTATGACTTTACTTTTTCTGCAAAACACTGATATTTTGATGAACACTGACTTTCACCATACAGAAAAAACATTGTCATAATTTTTCAATCTTTTTTGTGTTCCACAGAACACATTTAGCCATACAGATCTGTAACAACATGGGGTTGAGTAAATGACAACTATAAATGGGTTGTTTGTGAAATGGAGTGAGGGATGTCACCTGTTTGAGTGTGGCGATGTAGCGGGTGATGTACTCCACAGTAACGGGGTCCTCCACTGTCAGTCTGTGGCTCTGGCACTCTACTCTAGCTCTGTTTATGACGATTCTGGCATCTGCAGTCAGACCTGGACAAACACAAAAGTAAAACATGCTCAGATCACCCATATGCATTGGAGAGTCCAGATTAAAAACTTTTAAACTACACCTATTCTGTCAAGTCAATGGTTTTAATCAATTATTTGGTGGCCTCAGTTGAGAGAGTTGAAACACAAAAAGTAACAGATGCCATCATTCACTTTTTGGAATCCAAAAGGAACGGTGACTGGAAAATATTATAATGACAGAACCATCCCTTCATGACATTGATTATAAGCACAGCACAGATGTAAAAGAATAAATCTTACCTGCAAAGGCCATGCACACATGCTCATCTAGAGCACAGATCTTCCTGACTGTCCTCTCCTCCTGAAGCTTTGCCACTGACTTCTTCTCAACACCCAGGACAACAATATCCTTCCCCCTGATGCCAACCTTCAATAAATGAGAAGTTAGTTTAAAACCCTTATTTTTAGTATTTGAGTACTTTTAACGTTTACATAAAAACAATTTAGTGCGAAAACAACTTTTATATTCATTATAATTAATCCTAAACTATGGGCACATCGCCCTCTACCGGATTTCTTTGTCCATCACACATACGTAACCTTAAAAATGAAACTACATGAATCATACCGTTACAGTTGAAGCCCAATTAAACATGATATCACAAACGAACTACTAAAATGACATTTAATTATTTAAGTATCCTTTAACAATCGTGGCGTTTAAAACCAACGCAGTAAAGTTACATGAAGTTTACCTGGTCATGCAATTTCATTGATTAAGTTGACCGGCAAAATGATTAAACCCCATTTCCTTCCTTTAATTTCTTTTTAATAAAAGTAGGAGTGTAGTGGTGCAGTATTTAAAAATTCATAACATAAATGTGTGCTCAAAACAAATCAAATCAAAAAATATATCTAGTTTAACATCAGGACAGTCCATGCTAATGTTAGCCGCAACATGCAAGTCACGCTTAGCTGTAGCATATCAATGAAAACTGCTGCAAATACAGCCAACGACCCAGCTACTTTCTACCAGTCTTAATTAATCACAATATTTAGTCCTGTATCCAGCGCTTGTTCGCAATAATCATCTGTCAATCGGTCATGAATGTATATTTGTGCAGCCGTTAGCCACCGCGCTAAAGCTGCGGCTCAAATGTAACCAAATAAACACACTCACAGCTGTGGAGCCCTTCTTTACTGCTTCCTGAGCATATTCCACCTGAAACAGGTGACCATCGGGAGAAAAAACTGTTATAGCTCTGTCATATCTAGCTGCCATTTCTGCACACTAGATACAAACGCACGAATTAGGGTGAAATAGTTGCCTGTGACTTTCGACTCGCAGCACAGGAGCTTTCGAATTTGATTTGCGCATGCGCAGGAACAGCGCGCATTGAATGGTGGGACTTGTAATTTTCAATGCACTAAACTCGTGACTTTCTTTAACAGCGTCCCCTGTTTTTCTTTCTTTTTTGAATAATTATTGTTTCTAGTAAATTTTTTTTATTATTTTTATAATTTATTAATTCATTCAAAAGTCAGTTTTATCTGTTGAGATGTGTTTTGCAATCACAAACGACTTAAAATAAATAAAATAAATAGCCAACGATCTGCCACATAAAATACAACACACAGGTAGGTATCAATAAACCGTAATTCCTGAAGTACCTTATTTGTTTGTTTGTTTGTGAGAAATGACTACTAAAATTTTTTGACTAATTAAATGTTACCTTGCAATTATTTTATTTTTGTTTATTAAAAATGACTTAGTATTCTAAGGGAATGGAAGTGTGTATTTACTTTTTCAAATAAAATGTCTGAATTGTGTAATATGTTTGAATTGATCTTCCTTCTGTTTCTATGTATATATATTTATATATAAAATATATATAAAACAGTGCCCATTTAAACAAATACTATAGACATTTTAGAAGTCTAGATATTATTTTATTTTAGTTTTCTTTCTTTTTTTTTTCAATTGTTATTAACCAAAAGAAGCTGAAAAAAATCTGCCATTTAAGACATGACCACTCCAGAGCTATTTAGCCACTTGATTTAACTGTTATATCACAAGTCCTCAATAGTTTCGAACAAACAGAAGACAGCATGATGTCTTTGACAAATACCTACAAGTACATACCAGCACTTTCATGCTTCCACTTCAAAGGCCATTTTGGTGCCACCAAACCTCTCATCAATGCTTCATCAAGAGCACGGTAAACCTGCAGAGAACAGGCCACAAGTCTCCCGTACCTTATTAAAAATGTCCTTTTAATTAAATTCAACAAATAAGAATACATTAAACTAAATATGATGCATCTGGGAATAGAGGGGTTTGTGTTCCGAGACCATGGAGCAGTGTTCAAAGAGACAGAAATGCCCACCCACTAGTATTCCTTAGCTGTGTATTCCCTCAAACCAAGCTAATGAGGACCTTCTGTAGTGCTCGCTAACGTTCACAACCTCAGCATTTCTTACGGGAGTCACCTGTGTGGGACACAAGGGGTCTCTGAGCAAGTGTGACCTAGCTAATAACATATTAGGTCTGTTCTGAAGTAGACCAGGTTGTGGGGGTATAAACATATGGAAAAGTGCATTGGGGATTGTCTGTTCAGAATTGATTTTTCTGATGTTTTCTGCATATTGTGTTACTGTAGAAATCTGCTTGTGTTTACACATGCTGCTCAGCCTGTGATTTAAATTAAATCATTTTTTAATTATTATTTTTTACAAATGTAATGATTTTTTTCAGTGTTACAATAATATTTTCTATGCACAATGATTTTTTTTATTTATTTTTTTTCAGGTGCTGAACAATTTCAGGAGGTCAGTTACAAAGGAAAATGTCTTTTTTTTTTTTTTTTTAAGGTAAAATACCACACAACCCTATTGCAACTGCTTGACCTTGACCTCAGCTAGAGAAGCACTGAAGTGAAGTCTTTTTTAATTTCTCATCCACTCTCAGTCAGTTTTGTTCACTGACTGAGCTGGGATCATCATCATTAGCAATCAGCTTCATCGCTGGCTCTGTAATTAGCTGATTAATAAAAATTAACCTTCAAAGTTCATTAATATCACACAATAATTAATCTTGATGTCCTGATTTAAAAATGCCCCAACTCTTTTTTCATTTCCTTGAATTGGCAGTGGTAAAATGTTCATAAAGATAATTGGCTCATAAGATTGAATACACTGTAGATAATCACGCCCCTCATGAGCACCCTCTGTTGGAATGTGTTATGAAATCTCTTGAGAAAACTATTTTTAAAGGGACAGTTCAAAAATTTAAAATCGGCATCCTTATGACTTTCTTTGTCACAGATGGAAACATTTATATAACACAAAGCATGCTTTTCTGTACAATGGACTTTCATTCTATGGAAGAGAACGTTGTGAACATTCTTCAAAACATCTCCTTTTGTGAGTTACAAAATAAATGAAGCCGTACAGGTTTTGAATGACATCAGAGTGAGCTGAAATTTTTTGGCTAAACTATCCCTTTAAGAACTAATACCCTTTGTGTATACTTCCGGTTAAAAGTTTTTGAACAGTAAGGTTTTTAATGTTTTTAAAGAAGTCTCTTCTGCTCACCAAGCCGGCATTTATTTGATCCAAAATACAGCAAAATAAGTAAAAGTTTAAAATATTTTTTACTATTTAAAATAACTGTTTTCAGTCCGTAACTTTTGGCGCTCTAGCGGTTAATAAACAGAACTGCGTGAGTGTTGCGGAAGAACATTGTAGCCGGAGCTACTTCTCTCTGTTTATGTCTATAACGAATCACGCAGTTACCGGGCTACTCCGCAGCGGTACCTACCCGAACCAGTCTAAGTAGTCCGAATATAAACACTTATTATAGGTGTACCGTAGTGATTCAGGATAAGCCAAAAACACGGTTTAGAAAATTGATTCATGGTGTACTATTATATAAATATATAAATTTTGTAAATTTTGAAAAAAGTTACGGACTGCAGCTTTAAAATGTAATTTATTCCAAAGTGATTTCAAAGCTAAAATAGCATCATTACTCCAGTCACATGATCCTTCAGAAATCATTCTAATATTATCTAAGATTTGCTGCTCAAAAAACATTTATAATTTTGAAAACAGCTGAGTAGATTTTATTCAAGTTTCTTTGATGAATAGAAAGTTCAGAAGAAAGCATTTACCTGAAATAGAAATCTTTTGTAACAATATCAATGTCTTTATCATCACTTTTGATCCATTTAAAGCATCCTTGCTAAATAAAAGTATTAATTTCTATCATTTCTTCCCCTAAAAAAAAAAAAAAAAATATATATATATATATATATATATATTACACACTGACTCCAAGCTTTTGAATGGTATAGTGTATAATGTTACAAAATATTTTAGCTTATATGTTAAAATATATTCAAACAGAAAGCAGTTATTTTAAATAGTAAAAATATTTCACAGTATTAAGGCTTTTGCTGTATTATGGATCAAATAAATGGTAGTGTATAAAAATTCACTGTAGTGTATTTGTATACCCGTACTGGTCCTGGAATAACATTATGTATATGAGATACTGGAAACTGACAGTGAATTAGTTTCTATACTTCTGTGTAAGCCTGATCTGTCATTTCTGATGTTTCGTCTTTAATCCTCAGAAGAAAAACCATCTGCCTCCCTCTCAGAACTAAACAAGCTTCTCTCTGTTCAGGTTTTTTCAAACGTGAATCAGTCAAAAGAACAATCTTGGGAAATTGACTTTTTAAAAATAATTATAGTAGTTTCACTGTAAACTATTTGTTCTAGGACAGTCTAATAAAACCGACTGGATGCTTGAGGATATGAATCAGAACTAACAGCTCTTCTCCCTTGAGATGCTCTGATTGGCTGTTACATTATTTCCTTCAGGATCTCCTTTGCGCAAAGGTTGCTTTTGCATGTCAATACCATCTATTTAAAGCTACACTATAGGCCTATACACATATTCACAAATGGCTTAGCTCTTCATACGACTTATTCAGGTTGAGAGTGATGCAGATTCATAATGTCACCTAAGACATGCAGTCTAAATCACTACGTGGATACTTAATGGTAAAGTCAACTCAAACTATACATAAGTGACCCAAAATGTTACCACCTCAGAACCTGACCGACGTGTTATGCTGTTGTGTGTTTTCATTGCAACATCCCCTCCTTTATTCACAAAACAGTCACAGACAAGTGTCTCAGCAGCTAATTCAAAACTCATTAGAAACATGCAATTGCTGAGCAGACTCCCAAAGGGATCCAGCTTTCTAATCAACGTTCCCTACTGCAAAACCCATCCAACGGGGCAGCTCATAACTAACGTTTCCACAGAGAAATTAAACCGAGGTGTCATTATGAAAGGAGACGCTCCTCTGATGATTTCATTATAACAGTACCATATGTTTGATGGTATATTATAGATATTGAGAATGTTAAAGGAGCATTTTGTCTTGATTTTAAAGAAACGAAAACAATAATTAACTGAACAAAATTAGTCAAATGTCATGTGGACCAGCTACCACATTTTTTTTTTTTTTTTTCAAGAAGGCAAGAATATCTTAATGATTTTAGTATATAAGCGAGTTTGAAGGAATACTTCACCCCCCCCCCCCCCCCAAAAAAAATAAACAAATGAAAATTTGCTGAAAATGTATAACCTCAGACCATTCAAGATATAGACGAATTTGGAGAAATAGCATTACATCCAAACAGCTGATAAAAACATCACAATAATCAACACAAGTCCAGTCCATCAATTAATGTTTTACAAAGTGAAAAGCTGCATGTTTAGATTTGTTTATTACAAACACACAGCTTTTCACAAGATGTTGAGCTGGAATTGTGTGGATTATTGTAATCCACATGTGCTTGGACTCTCATTCTGACGGCACCCATTCAACTGCAGAGGATCCATTGATGAGCAAGTGATGTAATGCTAAATTTCTCCAAATCTGTTACGATGAAGAAAATTTACATCTTGGATGGCCTGAGGGTGAGTAAATTTTCATTTTTTGATGAACAATTCCTTTAAATGCATATGAAATAGACTGGCTTCAGCCTCCTGTTCCTCAGGAAATGACCCATCACATGCGTTTCTTTCAGAAGAGATCTCAACAATGTTTCGAAACTCAGATTTCTGGATTGTCAAATAAAAAGTTACATTTCAACACAAACTTAAACATTTCTCATAAAATTCTTCAAAAATCAAACTATTCGAGGCATTCCAGTAAAAACAAAACTAGACCAAGTTAATATTTAAGTGAAACATAACTGGGATTTAAGCATCTTGAGCAATAAACCATCAACCTCTGAGTGTTAAAAATGTATTTTGGGGTACCGAGGAGTGAGTGAGAGTGTGTGTGTGTGTGTGTGTGTGTGTGTATGTGTGTGTGTGTGTGTGTGTGTGTGTGAGTGAGTGAGTGAGTGAGTGAGTGAGAGTGTGTGTGTGTGTGTGTGTGTGTGTGTGTGTGTGTGTGTGTGTGAGTGAGTGAGTGAGTGAGTGAGAGAGTGTGTGTTTGTGTGTGAGTGAGTGAGTGAGTGAGTGTGCGCGTTTTGTGAAAAGTCAGGACATAGATGTGTAATGACAAAGGTATGACAGGTATTACAAGGTGAAGGTGACATCTCAGGACATTGACCCATGTCCCCACTTTTCAAAACGCTTATAAATCACACAGAATGAGTTTTTTGGGAAAGTTGCAATGCACAGTCTCCTGTAAGGGGTAGGTTTAGGTGTAGGGTTGGTGTAGGGCAATAGCACATACAGTAAGTACACTATAAAACCATTATGCCTATGGGATGTCCCCACTTTTCACAAAACGAACATGTGTGTGTGTGTGTGTGTGTGTGAGTGAGTGAGTGAGTGAGGTGTGTGTGTGTGTGTGTGTGTGTGTGTGTATGTGTGTGTGTGTGTGTGTGTGTGTGTGAGTGAGTGAGTGAGTGAGTGAGTGAGAGTGTGTGTGTGTGTGTGTGTGTGTGTGTGTGTGTGTGTGTGTGTGTGTGTGTGAGTGAGTGAGTGAGTGAGTGAGAGAGTGTGTGTTTGTGTGTGAGAGTGAGTGAGTGAGTGAGTGTGCGCGTTTTTGTGAAAAGTCAGGACATAGATGTGTAATGACAAAGGTATGACAGGTATTACAAGGTGAAGGTGACATCTCAGGACATTGACCCATGTCCCCACTTTTCAAAACGCTTATAAATCACACAGAATGAGTTTTTTTTGGGGAAAGTTGCAATGCACAGTCTCCTGTAAGGGGTAGGTTTAGGTGTAGGGTTGGTGTAGGGCAATAGCACATACAGTAAGTACACTATAAAAACCATTATGCCTATGGGATGTCCCCACTTTTCACAAAAACGAACATGTGTGTGTGTGTGTGTGTGTGTGTGTGAGTGAGTGAGTGAGTGAGTGAGTGAGTGTGTGTGTGTGTGTGTGTGAGTGAGTGAGTGAGTGAGTGAGTGAGTGTGTGTGTGTGTGTGTGTGTGTGTGTGTGTGAGTGAGTGAGTGAGTGTGTGTGTGTGTGTGTGTGTGTGTGTGTGAGTACAGTGATTACGCATCTCGCGAGCCCCCGGTGGCGCAGCGCGTGTATGGAGTCATCCCGCTGCTGTAGGCGGGGGCGAGCCCCTTTGCCCGTCATATTAATGTGCTTTCCCGCTATTCCAGTCCCCGGAACAGCCTACGCGAGTGCTTGCTCTTGTTTGCCGCTTGTGTTGTCCTGCGTTTGCAACTGGACAGCAACTTAACCCGTTTGTGTTGACAGCTGCCGAATGTCTCGTCGAAAGCAGGCGAAGCCCAGATCTTTGAAAGGTACGAATGGCTTTTAATTTAGTCTATTTAACCACTTGCTTCCTTGTTGTCTTAAGTGAGATCCGCCGCGGGACAAACCACTGTCAGACTGTCATTATTTGCAGATCATTAGGCTGAAGATCAATCTTTCGGCAAAAATCTAAACTGTTTTGAGCAGAACTTTCGTTGTATTTTTGAGTAATGTATTTTCATGGAGAGGGGTTTTTCATCGTTCTTGTATGTGGTGCACATTAATACATATAGATTTATTGAAGAATTATTTATCATGGTAATCAATGTAGCCTACTGTGATAGTATTGGGCTTCTAGAACAACAAAGTTGTCTCATTTGTAGTAAAAAATAAATGTGTGTGTGGTTTTGAATAGGGTACATCGCGGGGATTAAATGTCCTAACAATGATGGTAAAATCTGAATGAGGAAAACGGCTTAATAAACATCCTAAATAATGAAATTGTAAACATAGATTTATGTGAGGATTAAATTTAGTAGGGAACGGAAAATATTACTAGCTCGGTATAAAAACAATAAAGGTCAAAGCACAGTGCCAAGCATAACAGAAAAGCATGCGCGTGTGCGGTATATGATTCTTTTAAAGTTGCCTGAGGTGTTTTTGTTTGCGAATAAAAGCTATTCAATTTTTTGTCATCACGTCATGTGGCTCTATTATGTCACCTTGAAATCACAGAATTCATATGCTAGCCTATATGGAGTACAAGAAGAATAAAATTATTAAAGAACAAATTCGCATTTTTGTATAAATAATGAGAACTGAACTGGGTGTGCATCTGTTTCTGAATCTCTTTCTTTATAGGAGTTATTTGCTTATTTAGTTTTCCCTACAGAGATGATTCACTCATCCACTTAGTATAGTTCATTTTTTAAAAACTAAGACACCATTGAAACTTACGATGAAAGTTATGTATTTCAAACAATACTTGTCTTCAGTGCACCCTTTATTTAAAGAGCAAAGGAGTATTCCCCTGCTGGATGAAAAATAGATCAAAATGTTGATATTTGTATACACTTTGCCCTTTGGCATAGTGTACTGTTATGTTTTGTTGCTATTATTGGTTGGCTGATAAATATAGCACATTAAATGTGAATGGCTTTGTAACTACCAGTCACTCTTTCTGGCTCACAATTTTTTCTCCACAGGTCAAGACGGAGAGATAAATACAAAGGAAGATAATATGATAGTGGGGAAGAAACGTTGCTCCTGGGAGAGGAGAAAAGAAAAGGATGAAGAGAGGGAAAGAACTGAAAAAGAGAAGGATGAAGATGCTAAAGAGCACAAGTGTGCAATCCAGCAAGCAGAATCGTTCACCCAACAGAGGTCGAAGTACTGCCACGATACAGGTACACACTCCCACACTATCTTTTATTTTATATTATCCTTCACACTGATAAACTGTGAATATATCCATCTCTCTGTATCTCTTCACAGACATATTAAAAGGAATAAAGAGCTCTAGGGTTTTATATTCAGGGTTTAGTGTGTCTGCATGTTTGAGTGACCTTTGATTAGGTATATTTGCAATTCCCTATCTGCACACTTACAGAATGAATCATGCCTTTACAAATGATTTTGGATTTATGAAACTGCAATTGCTAATCACATTTTTATGATTTTAATATGTTTTATCTTTTAAAGCAGTTATATTAATCCTTTGATTCAGTGTATAATTTGGTACCATGATTTGGGTTCTGTTTTTTCTCTTGTACATGTTCAGTACTTTAAAGTAGCAGCACTCCATTTGTTCAAACTGTGAATCTGGTCCTCTCACACTGACAGCAATTTTAGTCACAGTGGGACTGCTCATTATGTGGCCACATACCGAGCTAATTACATCTAAAAAAGTGTGAAAAAGAGCATCCAATTCATATTTTTGGTGTTTAGTCTGCTCTTATGAGGCTGAGTTATATTTTAACCCACCAGACTTCAGCAAGACCTCTTGAAAAAAAAGAGTAGAATTCTTAACTATAACATAATAGTTTTGGTTATAGTGTACAGTGTTTGAGAAGCTACATGTTACTCATAATTTAAGTGAGTTCGAATTGAAGGTGTCATTTATCATTTAACTATCGAGTAGTTAACTATACCACAATTTAATAAAACATAGGAAACTACATTAAAGTTATATAAACGGTGATGTCTTAATTATATACTGTAATTATATTATATAATTAGACTGTATACATTATGTATATATCTGACAATTACTGTAAATGTACTTAATTTAGAAGCACTGCTAAATTAGTTGTTTTCAGTTTGTTCATTTTTTTTTAAAGTTGTTAACATATTTTCCTCTCTTCTCTGTCGATAGCAAATCATAATGTGGAGAAAGATGAAGCATGTTGTTTGGCTTTACCTCTTTCCCCTGGTCCTTCCTCCTCAGACCATGAAGATGGAGGTGACCTTGGATACAAGGGAGACACACATAAAGATCATCAGAGACTTGGTCAGTGTGGGAGGGCAAACATTCCTTTGCCTGGCAACAGTTCAGTACCTCTTGAAATATCCCAAAAAGATAACAGCAGTGAGACCTTCATAAACAGCAAACAGGGCTTGAGTAATCAATATGAACAGGGTAATGTTATGTCCTCCCAACATCTCTCTCTTCCAAATGATCCACCGAATAACATGGAGGACACTGAGAAAAGACAACCTCCAAATTGTGCTGCACAAGATCAGTCAGCCCTCTCAATGGCAGAATGCACCTGTGCCACCTCACAAGTGTCCAATCCAGCCACTGCAAATACTGCAGAGATGGCATTTAGGACAATGGCTCCTTCTACAGAAAAGAGAAAGTCTCATTTTGACTCAAACAGTTGTTTAGGAATCTCAAAAAAGCTCAAGGCTTTCAACAATTGTGTTCATTGCCACAACCACATGAACCCCAGAGCACACCCACAGCCCCAACACACAGAAAACAAGATTAGCTCTAGTTCAGAGATCCTGACTTTTCCATCTGAACTATCGGAGCACCAAAAAGAGGCAAATGTGATGCTAGGCCACTCCGTTTTGCTTGAAGCTGCAATCACGGCGGCCGTTCAAACGGTCCTTCAGTGTAGCTTCTGTCCCACTTCGTTAAAAGATCTGAATGCCCTTCAAGAGCATGTTCGCCAATCGCACAACCCGGGTTTAATCGAGAACAACGTCTTCTTCTGCTCGCAGTGCTTCCGAGGATTCCTGACAAAGGACACACTAGATAATCACGTGCAGCAGACCCACTGTCTCAAACTGGATCCAGATCCGGAAGAAACAGCAGAACGGAAGTCTTTGATTTTCTGTCCATACTGCACTCATTTGCCTACGTTTAACAGTAAGCTAAAACTGATGCAGCATATCAAAAAGACACACAAGAACATTAACTTGATGAACCTTAAAGACGGAAGGATGACAATGGGTTCGACGTCTCCCCAGTCTATCAAGAGTCCAGCCAAAAAAACGGCATTACCTTCAACTGACTTCATCTGTGACCATTGTGGGGCCAAATACAACGATCTGGATCTGTTTCAAACTCACCTGAGTTCCCACCTGAAGAGAATGCTTCCAAAACTTAGGTGTCCAGAGTGCTTCAAGGATTTCCCAAACCACGAATCTTTTAAGGAACACACCATTTCTCATTTTAGCAATACCTCCACGCTCTACATCTGTGAAAGCTGCAGTAAGACCTTCACCAGTGTCAAAGACTTACACGGACATCTACTCGAGATGCACACCATTGTGTTTTACCGCTGTTCCCTCTGCCAGAAGGTGTTCAGTTCGAAGATGTCTATTCAGGTTCACCTGGCCTCCGAGCACAGTAACAAGAGAACCACGTTCCACTGTACATCCTGCGAATGGAACTTCAAGCAAGAGCATGACTTGCACCTCCATGTCAAACAGAAGCATCTCGACAAACAATGCAAGGTGTACTGTTGCATCTTCTGCGCAGAGTCCTTTACCACGGACGTTGAGTTGCAGTGTCATATCACAACACATAGCGACAAATGCAGTCCCTGCGTATGTACCCAGACCAGATCTCCCCTCGAGGTGCCCTTACACGAGAAACTCTGTGCCAAGAGCCAGAGCGCTGAAGGTAACAACGTGACCCCTCCACCTGTCTCCGAACCAGTTGCCAAGGACAGCGCTGGAATGCTGCCAGTGAATAGTGAAATAAGAGACGGTAAGGTGGAATCGCTGTTCGGCCCTCCCACTGAAAGCAAAGGGAAGGCAAATCTGAACGATCCTATGTTTGCCTGTGAAATCTGCGGAGCTTCTTACACCATGCAGTCCTTGCTCGCCAACCACCAGCTGCGAGATCACCACATCCAGCCCGGGGAGAGTGGCACTCTCAAGCGCAAAGTGGAGGCAATCCAAGGGAGCCACAAATGCAAAGACTGTTCCAAGACCTTCTTCACTGAGATGGCACTGTGGGAGCACGTCCAGACTCATCTAGGCCCCACCAAGCACTGCCAATGCCCCATCTGTGGAGAGCGCTTCCCTTCACTGCTAACTCTGACTGAACACAAGGTCACCCACAGCAGGAGCTTGGACACAGGCAACTGCCGCATCTGCAAGCTTCCGCTTCACAGTGAGGAGGACTTCCTGGAACACTGTCAGAGGCACCCAGACCTGCACAACTCACTGACAGGCTTCCGCTGTGTCGTGTGCATGCAGACTGTCACCTCCACTCTTGAGCTGAAAATTCACGGAACTTTCCACATGCAGAAGGTCCAGGGTGATGACCTGATCAACAGCTGCACGGATCCCTCCAGCCTTAATCCTGACCTTAAAACCTCCTCAAGCATTGCTCAGCAGGAAACTGTGGCTATGAACGTCAATACATTCGAGCATAAACTCAGAAACAATAAGACTAGCATTTCTGTAGTCAACTGTTGTTCAGCTACGGCTCTCATACCGGAGGAGAGGGGCAATAAGAACACTCTCACCCAGACCTCAACAGTTTGAGCCAACGGCAAACCCTTAATAAAAGATATCACTTGTGTAAATGACAATATATGTACTCTTTTGATTGCCTGTGATCTGGAGTATCTGTTTTCAGTAATGCATTATGTGTTTATGCCTTAAATGTGTGAAGACATTAAGATGTTTGGGAGAGGCTTTTTTCTCCCGTCCCGTTTCTTTTGTTTTGAGATACTTGGCAAATGACTAATTCTCCCAAGTGCAAGGCTAATCTTCATTGGACACGTCTGAACTCAGATTTACTGCCATATTTGGATCATTTCCTGTATCTTTGTTGCGTTTTAAGATAAATCCTTGTGTTAAGAAATGGAACTGGATCTTGGTGGATCTAGGCAGTAATGAGTTGCTGATGACTGAAACTGCAGATGCGCAGAGGGGCAGAAAAGAGGATGAGATGTGGGCAGTGGGACTTGATGTTCTGAGGGAAAAAGTCATTAGCAGTGTTTAATCAAATTGAAATCTAAGCAGGCCTCTTGGTAAACTTTATGGATTATATGTAGGGATTTTGGACAATGACATCTGATAATCACAAAACAATTTAAATTTGATGTATATTTTGTATTATGTCTTTTTAGTAAAATATCTGCATCTCTGCCTTTTTGATATTTTCACTCAAATTGTATTTATGTGTCTTGTGTATCTGTATATGATGTTCTGTTGCAGAAAATTAAATTGTTTTATGCGTAAATGTGCACGTGTGTGCGAGTGGGATGTGTTAGCGTTTTTTAAACCTATATGGAGATCTGAAAATACAATGGTATGTTACTGGACCAATGTAGTAACAATGTTTTCTTTTGTCTTCTGTAAAACCTTAAAAAAAAAACAACAACATTTTTAGCTCCTTAAATGACATTTTTTAGAGAGGTTGGCAGTGTTTCACTTGATATTAAGTATGGTATCAAGGTTCAGTAATACATCTGGGCAATAAAGATTTACCTTTGAGAGAACAATAAAATTAGATGGCAGGATTTGACTTCCTCCATACTATGGTGTTTCCTCGCACTAGAGCGTTTGTGCATTTGCTGATCATTTTATAAGCAGTACAAATCTCCATTTCATTAACAAGTGATTTCTTGATCTTTAAAAATACAACTAAATAGACGCAGTGGATCACAACGTGATGTCTGTGCATGTTTTTGAGAAGGGAAATTAGGTAATAGAGCCCTAAAGCTGGAAGCCACCAGGACAAAATGCTGCCTATTTGGAAATACCCCTCAATCACCATGACAGCAGCTGGGCTTTGACCGTAGACACAGGAAGGAAAAGCGACATCATTCTAGGCACGCCTGTGCAGTAAAAATGCATTTTCAGAAAAAATGATAAATACACCCAGGCAAACATTTACCAATAAGTGTAGGGTGTTACAAATCTGTAAATAGTTCATACAAGAACACAGGAGTCTGTAAAAGAAACTTGGCACGGTTAATGAACTGTCAACTCCAGTCTGATTTTATATAATCAGAATACAAATGTTGATTTATTATTTGTAGGCTATAGAGACATAGCGATCATCCCAGAAAATGTTTGGGTTAAAACATGAACTTGGTTTTCCTTTTGTGTGTCCAGGCTTTAGGCCAAGATAAAGTCGGCTGTGAAAACATGATGCCGGGTAATGCCCGGACCATCTGTCAATAAGCGCCTCTCGAGTGGGTCGAGTGCAGAGGAGAAATGACTAAAAAGACAGTGCAGTTAGATTGAGTTTTGATTCCAAATATTTAAAGTTGCAGGGTTAAAGATGTACATTTAGGTACAACACAGTGCCATAGTGAAGTGTCAGTAGTGCAAATATACAGTATTACTCTTTCTCTTAAAGGGATAAGAGTGAATATAAATCAAGGCATGATAAGTCTAGAACTGAAAATGAGCATGTTGTGTATGAAAGGTGTTACCTATGCCTTATCAAAAAAATACAGCTGACTAAGATGCTTTATGTTCTGGCTGTTAACAGACCAATCTGACCTGCTGTCCAGGTGCACTCCCAAGAAACTGGAGGACTATGCCATGTCAACATCCTCCCGGGATGGAAACCAGGGTGAAAGCTTCCTCTTCCTACTGATATCCAACATCATCTCCTTTGTTTTCCTTTTTTTTTCTTTTCCCCCCACATTGAGTCACTAATCATTTCTCTGCACTCTCCTTTCTCTCACACGTCTCACATATCCAGCAAATACATATCCTTCATCTGAGTAGTCCCGTAAATGACTATCCAATGTTGTATTTAAAATCTGTTGTATAAAATAAGTAAACAGGAAGGGAGCCGGGTTGGGGTCCAAATAACTGCTCACATGACCTGAAAAGGTGAAACAGGTGAGAAAATGATGTCAGTTTTGGTTTTATGTTGGTACATGGCGTTTAAGTGTCAGGATTTGCCTGGTCAAATTATGTTTTTTAATAAGTGTTAAATTAGACAGTGGAGAAACATTACATACACGACTGCAAGGTGAAAGTGGGACAATACTTCCCCCTATTGGACACTACAAGACCAGATTAGTTTGTATTTAAGTGGACTTTTTTCATCTTTTCTTTTAAACGATGTTGTCAAATACTGGAACAGTATTGGGCATTAGTTATAATACTATATACATCTGTATTGGCACTCTAGTACCTGTATTATTGCATTCTATTGTGTATGTGATGTCCCACTTACAATACAATATGATTGGTCAATTTGAATATGATTTAAGGTAATTTAAAACACTGTAGTATTATCACAAACAGAGAGTATACAGGCTTTTGCGGTTCAAGAGGGAACACATTAAAATCAATGAAAAAGCTTTTATACAATTTCGCATGTTCACATAATGACCAGTAGATGGAGCCGCGAGAATAAACACGAATGTGTGCGAACCCAAAATGTCTTTTAGTATACATATTATTTGATATACTACTATTATACAACTACACATACTATTTTGTCAAGCTTCTGTTTAAATACTTCAGTGGCAAAGTTAAATCAACATTTTCCCTTTATCTCTCACTCAAGCCTCAGGGCGAGACCTTGTCATCACCTGAGATTGAAATTAAAGGCTGTTTCCCGTTATGATGACCCATACTTCCTATAGACGTACCTGTTACAGGATATGTTCATTCATTCCAAAATACATGTTAAAGGAATAGTCTATCGTGGCTAGCCGACGATTACTACTACAGACGCATATCTCAGTGTGCACGAGAGGGGCATGCGCACAGTGAAAAAGAAAAAGGATGAAATAAAAAACATTCAGCTACAGCAATTTCCTGTATTAAAAAAAAAAAAAAAAAAACTCATATACTGCAGAAATAAAGTAGATATTAGGCTATACGCCACTGATTTGGCGGCTCTTAACGTGAAATAGTAGGTGATATATTTTACATGAGATGTTCATGGCACTAACATTTATAAGTTTTGAAAGATGAATTTCTAGATGGAGAGAGGCAGGTAGGTCTGAGTGCCTGAATACAGGATGTTTTCTGAGGAGCCTTCCTTCCTTAATGCATTAATAATTCACATTTCATGAAACATACCAAGAGGGATACGAAAGAAAGCAAGAGACAGAGAATTAGAGCGAACAGAAAAACATTCAATCGCTTGGGATTTGTTATAGATTTGAAGAGAACTACAGTCTAGATCAATGTAATGTGTCAGACTTAGGCCAAACAAAGTTAATAATTCACTGCCTTTTTACTGTACATCGTCTATGGACTAAGATAAAGAACGGTCTAACTCTGTGAATTAGTGTAAGCCACATTTCACAGAAACAAGATATTGTTCTTTGTGAAATATAGTGTTGTAGCAAGTGGAATTTATGAACGCATGGCCGCAGACTCTTAAAAATAAAGGTTCTTTATTGGCATCAATGATTCCACAAAGAACATTCACCATCCATGGAACCTTTTCATTCCACAAAAGGGTCACACTAAAATGGTTCTTTTCTAAAACTGTTCACTGAAAGGTTCTTTGGGGAACCAAAACTGGTTCTTCTGTGGCATCGCTGTGAAAACCCCCTTTTGGAAACTTTATTTTTAAGAGTGCAGTCAGTCTCAGACAAATGCCCAGCGCATCACAACAGGGGCGGATACCAATGGGATGACTGTTTGCTATTGGCTGAGGACAGCTGCTGGCTGCTTAATTATTCATTGAGAGAAGGGCCAATTAGGAACCTATCTTGGTAACTGAGTTAATTATTAATGATGTTTACAGTGGAAGGAGAGGGCAGACATACCAGATGACCATGTGTTTGTCTGGCTTTTAGCTTTTGCATTAAAACACCAAGAATGTCCTATGCATTTTTTACTCATAAAAATGACTTCATTTCACTTCATTTTTCATAAAGTGTGAAGGAGAAAGGATCCTGAACTGTTACACTGGCTTGACATGTAATCAGAAATAGATTTACAGTAGTGAGAATTTTTCTTTTTTCTTTATACACATCTCTAATACTTAAAAGAGCACACAAATAGGTCAACACATCAGAGATAGTTTTTAGCGACCCACATTTTAATCATCAGACCTCAGAAACCAATAGTTTTCAATATTTAATGCTGAAATGACAGATTATTACTTATTAAATATTTCACTGTGCATACATTTTTCAATAAGTTTTTCAGTATCTGTTGAAATATTTTATTTAGTAATTTTAGAATCATACTCTTAAAACCATAATTTGTCCATGCCAAGTTCATAGCAAAAATGGTGTGCTTCTCTTGTAATCTCGCTTGAGTTTATTTACAGTTATTTTACAGTATGACTGTATGAAAAAAGCTTGACTGCAATTTATTATGGTCTGGTTTACAAATGAAATCTTGGAAAATAGGACAAATGGGAAAATCGAGCAAAATAAGAGTGTAACACCTAACAAAAGCCATTCTCCTGAAATTCATTCAAATAACATTATAACAAAAATAATCATAATGCAAAACACATCCATTATAAAATCTTATAAACACACACACACAAAAAATAATAATAATAATTTAAGGGAACATGTTTGTATATAAAAAAACGCCAAACCTGATATTGCCAAGTGCAATGTGTTCCTGGGTCAACATCTTTGTTGACCCTGGAACAACATTGTGATTAACCAATCAGATTTCAAGAACCAGTTTATAATTTTTGTGAAGTTTAGGATTACAATCAGTGTTTGGTGCTTGTACATCACTGTAATTAATCTATCAGTTCCTCTGATTTTAGGGATTATTCATGGGTAAGGTTAGGTTTAGGTGTAGGAATATGGTTAAGATTATATTTTTGGATTAAAATGTTGTTCCAGGGTCAACAAAATATGTTGACCCAGGAAAACGTTGCACTTGGCAATATCAGGTTGTGCTAAAAAAACTTGCCAAAGAACACTGTCATCATTAAACGGCATGCAGTTTAACACTGACATTCAATTTACAAAACAAAACACTGAATCTGTATTACAGTAAATTGTGAGAACATAAAAAAGTGATGCTGTATGTCGTTTGAAACAGTAAGTGTACATATTCCTATATTAAGGGTACATGTTACTACTCTAAGGTACTGCACAGTTTAGGGGCTTCTTTACCCCTGAAGGGTGCATATTAGCACCTTAGTATAGTACAAAGGTGTCCTTTTGAGGGTTCTGTTCCATTGTCAAGCCATTGCACCCCTAAAGGTACAAATTTTGCACATTTGTTTCTGACAGTGCAAAACAGCAAGCTCTAATTTGATTGGCTGGTTTGATACACCGTATGAGATTGAAGCTGCACATTTTCACCAGTCCACCTGGAATCAGAAATCATGTTTACAAAGTACTGAAAGAGCTGCAACAATAAATCGGTCACTGGATTTGCCATAATTTGCCCAGTTTGTAGCACCAAATCTGTGATCAGTAAATAGAATGTTATCCCACATTGCGTCTGAAAATCGGGCCAGAAATTCTGAGAATTATACTCAACTTCTGCGAATATTTTGTTTTGTGAACTTCTTTCATGCACAGTATCAGTTATTTTGGTATGATTGATTTTAGATAAAGGCCATGCAAAAACAAAACGTGAAGTGAATTACTTTAAAAGTGACTCAGATTGCCTCTTCCTGTCTGTTGAGTTAGTGTTTATCAACACAATCTGGAGAATATGCTCTAGATATGAGTCCAAGATGTTCAGAAGCTGCAGCTCAGACTGGGTGTTATAGAAACATTCTGTGACGGAAGTAGATTAGGAGGTGTGAAAAGACCACAGTAATAACAGGAAATTCCCTTGTTTTTTTTTGTTGTTTTTTTTGCAAGATCTGTCGAACTTCAAGTTGTTGTTATATTGATCATGCAACAACCTTGATTTGTCCCTTTCTTCCAAGTTATCAGCAAAAAAATGTCCAATGCATCTAAAATTTTAGCATGTAGTAGGACAGCTTGTTCTCATTTGATCGCCCTTTGTTGGGACGGGGTCTGAATTGCTTTTGGAGCTGTGCATGTTGTGCTGGCTGCTGTGCGTCGAGCACTGATTCGAGCTGACTTTGTTACACAGCGATGCCATGCCTCTTCTGATCTCCTGACGGATATTGTTGCTGGAGAGCACGTAGAGAATGGGGTTGAAGGCGCTGTTGAATGTGGACAACCCTAAGGAGATTTTGTAGGGTGTGTAGATGTGCTGTTCAAAGTGACAATTCTCTTGCAGCTTGGGGAAGTGGAAGGTGATGGCACGCAACAGCAAGATAATGTGGTACGGAGCGAAACAGATCAAAAACAACGCCACCACAGCCACAGCCAGGTAGCGCACCTTCTCTTTCTGATGAGGCTGGAGGCCAGTACTGGCCTGAACGTTGGCAAGAATGGCTCTATTGGTGAAGATCAGGATGGCAAGGGGGATAAAAAAGCCAATGCAAACGCGAGCGTAGCTGAATCCCGTAACTATCGCTGAGCTCTGGCTGGGCTCAAAGCAGCGGCGTTTTCCTTGGGCAGCATTGCCTTCAGACATGATGAAGACGGGCGTGTGACTCAAGCCCACCACCATGTAGATCGAAAACGCCACAAGAGCTGCGATGCGTTTCTGGCGAAGACCGCGAGACTCGATGGCGTAGACCACTGCCACATAGCGGTCGATGGACACGCAGCACAGCAGGAAGATGCTGATGTACATGTTGTTGAAGAACACAAAGCCAGTTACTTTGCAGGCCAAGGAGCTCCAGGGCCACACGTGGTTTTGATTGATGTACACCGTCCACAAAGGCAGCGTGAAGAGGTAGGTGAGGTCGCACACGGACAGGCTGAGCAGGTAGATGCCGAGGACGTTCTTACGACACACCTGGTGGAGGGTGAGGTAGACCGTGGCCAAGTTGGCTGGCAGGCCGATGATAAAAACCACAATGTAGAGCACCATCAGAGGAATGCGGTCATCTTCATAGGATATTTCACAGGTCACATTTTTACTCTCGTTCGTGGTCGTCAAGATGCTCGGTGCCACAGTGGATGCATGCATCATGTCTGGGAGGAAAAATAAAGAGAGGAATGAGAATGAGGGGTGAAACACAACTGTGGGAGGCCCACACTTGACATTGGATGAAAAAAAAAATCACTCAATTTGTGGCCATGTTTTAATAATATCTTCCCAAATTTTAGTTTAACTGTGGCCACCTTGTACTATTTTGATCCCTTGTTTATTTAAATAGCATGCCACATTGTAGTAGGTCATTCTCTTAATTGTAATTGAGTTAAATCTTTGGCACGAGGCAATGAGTTAATAAGTCATGTGAATACATTTTTAGTTTATGTAAACAAAACAAAAAATAGCTAAACAAATAGTATAACAGTATAGGTAGTAAAAACTGTAGAAAATGTACACATTTAAAAAAACTTTTTTTTTCTTTCTCCAGGATGTGTAAGGCTCTGTAGAATTTAAATGGAAAAAAAAGTTTAAAATTATAGACATTTTAAAACATTTCAAAAATAAACCAAAAAACACCAAAAAATGTACACGTTTAAAAAAAAAAAAAAAAAAAAAAATTAAAAAGGTAAATGCCTGTTTCTACACACTATATGTTAAATAACAACTTTTATGTTTTGAATTTTTTACTACATTGGGCATGTCTAATAAAATAAAATAAAAAATACTTCCAGAGGTGTTAATGTTAAAGCTCAAAGTCACTTTTTTCCTCTTTTTTTCTTCACTTCTGTTTATGTATATTACATGTGGTATTTGCCAAAAAGGTTGTATCTGTCAAAGATCCGAATCTAAATTAATATCCACATTTCACTCTCGCTTTGATTCAAAAATCATCAACATGCACACAGGCACTGAATTATACAACTAAGGTGACAATTTGGCACAGATAAAAGTAGTTTCCCTTTGACCTGATCCTTTTGAAAAGCAGCAAAAGACTAAAACTTTCCGATCTAACCGCATGACACTGTATGTACACTGTTAGACATTTCAAAGGGTTTTTACAGTAACTTACTGGCAACACTGTTGCCAGTAAGTTACTGTAATTAAGATTTACAGTAGCAAACTGTATTTGATTTACAGTTGAAAACTGTGCTTTTTACAGTAAATTACTGTAAATAAAATCCAATTATTCAGTATACTACTGTAATTCATTCATTTTAATATAGATTTCATTAGATGTTATAATTTTTATACATAATTCATTTTATTTTTACTCTACATAAGTACTACTGGCATTCAATTAAAACAGACACAATAATTACAAAATATCAAATTCTTTATTTAAACGCATGTATAACAGTTAAAAATACAGACTTCCAATGCTGGAACAGTGCATCTTCACCATTTCTCCTGTCTTAGGATGTTTTGCAATGCTTTATGTTGTGTCCTCTGGATTCATCCTCACAAAGAATCTTTAGGCAACAGAAACATAACGGGAAAAAAGACAAGCAGCCAAAGATTACATAGCCATCTGCAAAACCCAGGTGCTGCTCCAAAACGTGGCCACCATCTTTGCTCACCATCCACTTTGTTAGTGACAGAAATGTCTTCTCTGAAAAACAAGATGTAGAAATAGCACACTTTTAAAAGGCAAACCTCATATACTGTAGAATACACAAATCTCTCAAAACCATAGTTATTCTCTTGCCATGAATTATCAGTCTCAGGGTGGCTGGCCTGCTCATGTCTTTCTTTATGCTTCATTGCAGTTGCCTTTCAAACACAAATACAAAAAAATGCAGTAAATCTTAAATTCCATTAAAAACTATAACAAACTAATTCTAAAACTAGAAAGGCAGCTAGCCATTAAAACTAGTTTAACCTAGCTAACATACGATTTTATTTTCTCAATAGGCCAACATTAACTACTAACACCTGAACTAAATTTCACATTAGTTAACCTTATGCTAATATAGGATAAGCATTGCTCGTTAAAAATAATTTTAATTCGGTAACTTAATTCAATAAGATGACAAAAGTCGTTTGAAAGGACAGCGCAGTTTACCATAGTAAAGTTCTGTAACCGCCATGTTGACGAGTAAATGTTACTATGGGTTAAACTGGTGTGCAAAAATATGACAAACACACAGACAAACATACATATATTTTTACCTTGCTTGCTGGTCTTATTCTCTCGTAAGGTGCATCGACACACAGCGCAGAGGTTCTCAGGAGCTCTCAGGAGCTCTTCCACTCTCGCGGGTTTATGAGTTAAGCGACGCGGAGCAACTCGACAACAGACAACAATATAGAACCCATTATATATATTATCTACAGTGATGTCCCGGTATATTTCTGACATGCAGATGTACTCCAAGCGCTCGCGTTGTTTCTGACAAGAAGTACAAAAAGATTTTTCCAATCATTACAAGCGATGTAACACATCCAGTAGTCAGTCCCAAGCTGTTGCGGTGTTGTAGACACGGTCCAGGGCAAATTGTGTCAATCCAAATGTAAGAAATGAGGAAAATAAAACGACCTCAATAGAATGGCGCCAAAGAGACCATTACAGCAAATACAGTAGTATACAGCAATTTGTAAAAAATACAGTAAGTCTCTGTATGTGGGGTCTGACGTCACAGAAAATTCCCATGATGCAAAGGGTATTACAGTTATTTACTGTAAAGAGAATTTGCAGTATTATACTGGGTGATATACAGTAAATAACTGTGGAAATTACAGAAATGTCTAAGAGTGTAGTGTTTCAGTGTTCCTGCCATGTCTCATCCACAGTGAAACATCCCCATTCCCCTTCATCTCCACACAGCACATTGTACCACTCCCTACGTTTGCCCCAACTAGACAAGACAGCCACTGAAATATTCATAGAGACCCCATCATCCAAGGGGAGATGGGAAAAACAAGTGCATCAGAATGGAAACATGCTAGCAGGAACCACATTTGCTGCTTAGTAAATTATATGAATCATAGCATAACGGACTCACCCTAGACAATTCATAACCTTAAAATGAGTGGTTAACGAGACCAAAATACAATAGGCATATAGTAATTGAGTAAGATGTTTTTAAAGTTCAGGACAGTTAAACCACCCATATGGGTTTATGCAGACTAGTTGACTAAGAATCACTCCCTTTTTTTGTACTCGTTTCCTGCTTTTCACACTAAGAAAAAGCCCTGACCTTGCACATAAACTCTACAGAGAATTGGGCAAGTAAATAGCGCAAGTCCTTAATTTGACCTAATGACACTAACAAGAACAGCTAGACTGGCAATAATGGTATTGATGGAAAGACAGTGAAGAGAGGAGAAGAATACAAACAGCATTCGTCTTCATTGTGTTCTGTGACCTCCTTATAGTCATTAAATCACTGTACGGGTGTTAAGACAGACACTGTGACTTTTGGATCAGATGAAACCTTTTATTTCCTCGTCCCGTATCATTAGTGTCAAGACACTGGCGATGCTCAGTCAAGTGTGTGAGACCTTTATTTTTAGACGCTCCAGGCAGATTCGGGAGAAACAAGCTCAAACATCATGTTATACAGCAAGAAGATGCCAGACATACCAATATTTATTATCTGAAATGTATTTTATTTGTTATTGATGCATTTCAAATGTATCAGAACAGAAAAATAATATAGTTTTTGAGTCTAAATTAAACTGACATCTTGATTAAATATTCATGACTCCTTTGTTTACTGCTGACACCGAAATCATCCCATACCAAACCTCTCAAGTAAAAATGATGATTATTATTGTATTATGACATTTATTACTTTAGATCTATGCTTTTAAAACCTCATAAACTTCCATTATAGGGTTAGGGTTAGAGGTTAGTCCGCAGAGAAGAAGAAAACTGATATTTTCATTTCAATATCAGCCAACTTTCTAACTAATGATCTGCTAAGGATGATCTAATGTATTAGTCTTAGTTATTAATAAAGTTATTATTGTAAGCTATATTAAATTGTTTCAGAGAAAATAGTTTTTTTATGTTAAAATTGAAAATTCCTGCTTTAGATAATTAAAACACATGGCCAGTCAGGTTACATAGTACGTGTGAAAACACACATCCTGTTTTCAGATTGTCTTAAAAAACCAAACCAAACCAAACCAAACCAAAAAACACTGGTGCTTCTCAATATGTAAAAGAAAATATGACATTTTCTAAAATCGCTTGGCTCTTACCTCTAAATGGTGTTAAGAATGTGTCCACTCTTCATCCATAACCACCGACAGAGGAGTAGAGCAGCGCGTGTAATGAAGGGCAGCGCGCGCACGCACATCTCTACCCCACACACGATCACGTGACCATCGCACTTCTGCTTTCTGTGGCAGCCAGGTTCAAATGAGGTGTTTCAAAATGAATGAAAAAGGAGAAACCTCTGAGGTAGAGCCCTGCACAGGCCTCAAATTTAGGCCCTAGCCCGGCCCTGGCCCAAGATACTCAGGCCCTAGCCCGGCCCGTGTCCGACAGCTTTATCAGAATTACCGGCCCGAGCCCCCTTCTCCCAAAACGGCTATTAAAATAGTTTCAGCTATTAAAATAGTTCAGTTTTGTATGTAAATGGCAAAGTGATTATATTTCGTTTTTTTCGTTTTTTTATTTATTTTATTTTATTAATTTTTTTATTAAGTTAATTTTGAAAAACGTTTGGAGCATTTTTTTGTTCGTTAAACAAGTTATTTCATTCTTAAAGTAACGACCAAGCAGCCAGCGGCAGACCGGCAGGCTGATCAGCATGTTTGATCAATTTAGCCTTCTCAAATCATCAGGACTTGCCTAAAATAAAATCTATAGATCTAATAAAACAGTTCAAGCATATAAAATGTTTAAACGTTAAACCTAGATAAATGTGCGCTGCATCCAGTAGTTTGTGCTGTCACGATGACTTTTTGCTTATCTGTCACAGATAATTCTACTCCGGATAATTCTACTTTAAAAAATTTAGGAGCACCTTCTAATCAATAATCAAAAATTCTGATCAAAAATTAACCTTCCATTAAGAGAATATTTGACTCCTTAAAGTGATTTACAGGGAATTTTGTTTTTACCTGTGTAATGGCTTTTTTCTAACTTTATTAAAAGTATGTCACATTTTATGTCAAATCCAAAAAAAAATTATATATATAAGCTTTTTAAATCATAACATGGAAATTTGATCGCGTGAATCGTGTCATCGCGACATAACACTTACTTACTGTGTGTGTTTAGGGGGACGTAATCGTTTTCTGGGGTGTATTTTACGCTAGACCGCCAAAAAGCACAGAAGTGAATGAATGAAACCGCGAGAGCAACGGGAGATTTGAAGCTCATGGCAGATGCGCCCAAGAGATGACTCGCCTGTGATTGGCTGAATGTTAGTTCACTCAAATCTAAGTAACAAATCGAAGAACGTGGGTGGAAATATTGGCGGTGGGTCAAAAAATTGCGGGGGACAGAATCACATGTTTCTAATAGTGCGGGGACGTTTAAAGACAGTTTCATAACAATTTGCTGTGGTCTAGATCAGAGTGATCTCAAAACCAAAACATATACTATAACATTGCCATGACATGTCTCTGTGTGTAAGAGTTTCCAGTGAACTAAAGGTGATCATTCATTTAATTATTAGTCAGTGTAGGTTTTTTTTTTTTTTTTTTGTCATGATCCCACATTCTCATCAAAAGACATCTCCACCTTTTCTGGGCATCTCAGATGTCTACAAGAAATTTGTAAGAGTATCTTACAAGAGAGTTTCATTACCTGTCACAAAGTTTAAAATCTTTAATTACATTTTTTTTTTTTTTTTATCAACAATAGTTTTGGAATTTAGTTCAAAATGTAAAATGACAGAACAGGCTAATTTTAAAACATGATGACATTAAATATATTTCGATTAAAATGAATTTAAAAAATTTTGCAATAAATTGTGCAAAATTGTCCATTTTGAGACATTTTGGTGTTTGATGGAAATATACACTACAAATAAAACGTTTGGGGTTGGTAAATTTTTATTCATTTACTTATTTATTTTGGAAGAAGTTTTTTTTGCTCACCATCTATTTAATCAAAAAATGCTATGAAACATTGCCATTTTCAAAGAATTGATTTATAATTGAACATATTTTAAAATGAACACTGAACTTTCAGCAGCCATTCCTCCAGTCTTCAGTGTCACATGATCTTTCAGAAACCATTCTAATATGCTGATTTGCTGCTCAGGAAACATTTCTTGCCATTAGTTGAAAACATTTGTGCTGCTTAACATGTCTGAGAAAACCATGATTTTTTTTTGTTTTGTTTTGTTTTTCAAGATTCTCTAACAAATTTTTTGTACACTGTAAAAAGTGAAAGTTGACTTAACTTAAAAAAATTGAGGAAACCCGTTGCCTTAAAATTATTAAGTACATAATAATTAAAAAAAAAAAAGTTAAGTGAACTTGACAATTCAACTAACTTATTTTTTTTTAAATTATCATTTACCTAAAAATTTTAAGGCAACGGGTTTCCTCAATTGTTTTAAGTTAAGTCAACTTATCACTTTTTACAGTGTGACATAAATGTCTTACTTGCAAATGAACTGAAAGTTAGTGTGAATTTGGTACATCCAACTTAATAAATATAATGGGGTGAGCAAATTTACAGTATTGGTTCATAAATACGACACTTGTGATTTTAGTTTCTAAATGTGTTTTTCTACTGTTCGTCATAAATACCAGATTATTTATTTTTTTGGAAACAACTGACCATTAATGGCTTCACCTGTGGCTATTATGGTCTTGTACAAATACCAAAGCTACAAATTTAAGCTGAATAAAGTACACACATATTTATATACAGTGAGGCAAAAAAGTATTTAGTCAGCCACCAATTGTGCAAGTTCTCCCACTTAAAAAGATGAGAGAGGCCTGTAATTTTCATTATAGGTATACCTCAACTATGAGAGACAAAATTAGAAAAAAAAATCCAGAAAATCACATTATAGGATTTTTAAAGAATTTATTTGCAAATTATGGTGTAAAATAAGTATTTGGTCAATAACAAAATTTCATCTCAATATTTGTTATATACCCTTTGTTGGCAATGACAGAGGTCAAACGTTTTCTGTAAGTCTTCACAAGGTTTTCACACACTGTTGCTGGTATTTTGGCCCATTCCTCCATGCAGATCTCCTCTAGAGCAGTAATGTTTTGGGGCTGTCGCTGGGCAACACGGACTTTCAACTCCCTCCAAAGATTTTCGATGGGGTTGAGATCTGGAGACTGGCTAGGCCACCCAGGACCTTGAAATGCTTCTTACGAAGCCACTCCTTCGCTGTTCGGGCGGTGTGTTTGGGATCATTGTCATGCTGAAAGACCCAGCCACGCTTTCATCTTCAATGCCCTTGCTGATGGAAGGAGGTTTTCACTCAAAATCTCACGATACATGGCCCCATTCATTCTTTCGTTTACACGGATCAGTCGTCCTGGTCCCTTTGCAGAAAACAGCCCCAAAGCATGATGTTTCCACCCCATGCTTCACAGTAGGTATGGTGTTCTTTGGATGCAACTCAGCATTCTTTCTCCTCCAAACACGACAAGTTGAGTTTTTACCAAAAGTTCTATTTTGGTCTCATCGGACCATATGATCATCCAAATGCTCTCTAGCAAACTTCAGACGGCCCGGACATGTACTGGCTTAAGCAGGGGACACGCCTGGCACTGCAGGATTTGAGTCCCTGGCGGCGCAGTGTGTTACTGATGGTAGCCTTTGTTACTTTGGTCCCAGCTCTCTGCAGGTCATTCACTAGGTCCCGCCGTGTGGTTCTGGGATTTTGCTCACAGTTCTTGTGATCATTTTGACCCCACGGTGTGAGATCTTGCGTGGAGCCCCAGATCGAGGAGATTATCAGTGGTCTTGTATGTCTTCCATTTTCTAATAATTGCTCCCACAGTTGATTTCTTCACACCAAGCTGCTTACCTATTGCAGATTCAGTCTTCCCAGCCTGGTGCAGGTCTACAGTTTTGTTTCTGGTGTCCTTTGACAGCTCTTTGGTCTTGGCCATGGTGGAGTTTGGAGTTGGACTGTTTGAGGTTGTGGACAGGTGTCTTTTATACTGATAACGAGTTCAAACAGATGCCATTAATACAGGTAACGAGTGGAGGACAGAGGAGCCTCTTAAAGAGGAAGTTACAGGTCTGTGAGAGCCAGAAATCTTGCTTGTTTGTAGGTGACCAAATACTTATTTTACCGAGGAATTTACCAATTAATTCTTTAAAAATCCTACAATGTGATTTTCTGGATTATTTTTTCTCATTTTGTCTCTCATAGTTGAGGTATACCTATGATGAAAATTACAGGCCTCTCTCATCTTTTTAGGTGGGAGAACTTGCACAATTGGTGGCTGACTAAATACTTTTTTGCCCCACTGTATATATGAAAGTAACGAAATTTAAAGAACTGAAACTCGTGGAAATCCAATGAAGAAGGTTATGTGACGCAAAATTTACTTTATGGTTCAAAATGACACAGCAGGGGAATTTCCGGCTCATACTGCTAGTGTGCACTCAATTTGTGGTTATAAATCAGCCTCCATTTACAGAAACTGTGTGGTTATCCTGTAATCGTGTCTGATCTGTACTGTTAAAACAACTTTAACACCTTTTATCTTATTCAAATCTACAGTCAGATATTTACCAGGAATCTGTATAAACAGTTCAGTATCATATTATTTTTTAATATAAAATAATGAGGGTGAGGAATGTTCAGAAATTCATACACGGGCAAACAAAAAGGTGTGAGGGGTGAAACAGTATGTTGTTCATCGTCAGCAACCACTTTAGAAATGTTCACCTGTAGAGTTGGCAGAAGGACACTTGGCAGTTTAATCATACAGAACACATATATTTGCAAAAGAATCCCTCTGAATGACTGTTCAATGTTCAACGGCTGTGAGGATCTCAGTCGTGTTTGTTCAGGATTAACTCCACATTAAGCAGCTTCATAGTGTTTTTTTGTGTAACATTGTCTATGAAAGAGAGCTCTGACACACATTGCCCACCACTGCCTCGTGTCAGTTTTTCCATCTGATTTGCTAAAGTAACAAAAAAAAAAAAAGAACAAAAATTACTTCACGCAAACACAATATTGCATTGCAACATATGAAGTGACTGGTAGAAGACACTGCTAAATTACTGTAAGATGTTTCTCAAGATTTCTCCTCACTGTTAATAAGCAAATGACTCAAGAGTGGAGGCTCACTTCCTCTTACCACGTTATTGAGGAGTTCCTGGATCTTCCTGTATTCGGGCGAGTCCCGTTCCAGCTTCTCTCTGTACACAACAAGCTCCTGCCGGTCCTTCAGGTCTCTGTATGTCTGAACGAACAAAACAAAGGCAGTGATTTACACTGAGAAACACTGGCACAGTGATTCGAGAAGGAACTCACATTGATGACGACGTCATGGCATTTATATTTCAGAGCCACGCTGAGCTTGAGTTCTGGGTCGTCGATGAGGTTCACATACTCCTGCAGCACCTGCAGATCATGGGAAAGCCCAGTGAAGTGCATGCTGGGATGGGCAAAGAGGAAACTGAGCAGATTTATTACAACATCGAAACCGACGTACATTTACAGGGGCGCTGTTCTTCTGCAGGATGTCCACCACTCTGTGAAAGCCAATGGGAGATCTTTTCTTGGTGTATCCTAGCCAGTTTTTGGTGTTGAACAGACTATCCACATCAAACCAGGATTTCAACTTCGCTCTTGCGCCAAGAGCTGTGAGAATATACTGCTTTTCTGAAATCTGCCACAGCAAACACGAATGGTTTAGAAACTCTTTGGCATAGACTGTTATTAAAGAGTTGCACATATGCTATTTATACTCTATTGGTCTAGACACACTTGAATGAATTGGTGTTTCTAATGACTGTAGAAACATCTAAATATGTAGCCAAATATGAAAACTATACTGTAAAAGTCATAATCAAGATGACTTTGAAGAAACTAAAGTATATGATAGTCCTGATTTGTTTTTGGTCGCTTCATAATTCACTTCCATTTGTGTTATTTCCATTTTAATGACTGATCATTGTTTTAATGACTTTCCTATTGAAAAAAAAGTAATAGTAAAGAGCGAGTTAGTGTGTCCAGACTTTTCATGGTGCTGTAAGTTAAAATAAAAATAAAACTATACAATAACATTAAATGCAAATTGAATTAAATACAAGTAATTTGATGACATATGACTGCTTATTTTACCCGGAAAGTTTTTCTAATGTTCGAAGGGCTGCTAAAGGTTCCCTGTAGAAGAGGAAAAGAGATGATTGAAATATAGATGCCCAACAATTATCTGGTGATTTAAACACTTTAAAATGTAGAAATATAAAAACCAGGTGACATTCATTTAAAAACTTTTCAAAAATCAAACAATAAAACTTGTTAGGTTTCAGATTGCAAAAAAATAGATATATTGTTATTTTTAAGTGTGACTTTTAAGTTTCTAAAAGCTCTCTGAGACTGTGGGAAATTAATACATACAAGAAAACGAATTAGTAAATGATTTATTAAATGAATCAGACAAACTAAATATAATACAATAATTATATATATTTATGTAATTACTCTGTATATACACTACTTTTCAAAAGGTTTTGGAAAGAAAGGAATACTGTTATTCAGCAGCGACAGATTAAACTGATAAAAAAAATGTCAGTAAAGACATTTCTAATATTAAATTTGAATGTTTCCATTTCAAATAAATCCTGTTTTGAACTTTGTATTCATAGAAGAATCCTAAAATGTATCATGGTTTATAAAAAATATTAAGCAGCACAAATGTTTTTAACATTGATAATAATATTTGGTTACACTTTATTTTAAGATGTCCTTGTTACAATGTAATAATACATTTAAGTACCGAGTAATATTAACATATGGTTAGGATTAGGGTTTGGCTTAGAGTTACTTGCATGTAATTATGCATAATTTATTGTTAATATAATTGTTAGTACATGTAACATATGTAACAAGGACACCATAAAATAAAGTATTCCCTAATATTTGTGACCCTGGACCACAAAACCAGTCTTAAGTGTCAATTTTCTGAAATTGTGATTTATACTTCACCTGAAAGGTGAATAAATAAGCTTTCCATTGATGTATGGCTTGTTATGATGGGACAATATTTGGCTGAGACACAACTATTTGAAAATCTGGAATCTGAGGGTGCAAAAAATCTAAATATTGAGAAAATCGCCTTTAAAGTTGTCCAAATGAATTCTTAGCGATGCATATTACCAATCAAAAATGACGTTTTGATATATTTACAGTAGGAAATTTACAAAATATCTTAATGGAACATGATCTTAACTTAAGATGTTTCTCAAGATTTCTCCTCACTGTTAATAAGCAAATGACTCAAGAGTGGAGGCTCACTTCCTCTTACCACGTTATTGAGGAGTTCCTGGATCTTCCTGTATTCGGGCGAGTCCCGTTCCAGCTTCTCTCTGTACACAACAAGCTCCTGCCGGTCCTTCAGGTCTCTGTATGTCTGAACGAACAAAACAAAGGCAGTGATTTACACTGAGAAACACTGGCACAGTGATTCGAGAAGGAACTCACATTGATGACGACGTCATGGCATTTATATTTCAGAGCCACGCTGAGCTTGAGTTCTGGGTCGTCGATGAGGTTCACATACTCCTGCAGCACCTGCAGATCATGGGAAAGCCCAGTGAAGTGCATGCTGGGATGGGCAAAGAGGAAACTGAGCAGATTTATTACAACATCGAAACCGACGTACATTTACAGGGGCGCTGTTCTTCTGCAGGATGTCCACCACTCTGTGAAAGCCAATGGGAGATCTTTTCTTGGTGTATCCTAGCCAGTTTTTGGTGTTGAACAGACTATCCACATCAAACCAGGATTTCAACTTCGCTCTTGCGCCAAGAGCTGTGAGAATATACTGCTTTTCTGAAATCTGCCACAGCAAACACGAATGGTTTAGAAACTCTTTGGCATAGACTGTTATTAAAGAGTTGCACATATGCTATTTATACTCTATTGGTCTAGACACACTTGAATGAATTGGTGTTTCTAATGACTGTAGAAACATCTAAATATGTAGCCAAATATGAAAACTATACTGTAAAAGTCATAATCAAGATGACTTTGAAGAAACTAAAGTATATGATAGTCCTGATTTGTTTTTGGTCGCTTCATAATTCACTTCCATTTGTGTTATTTCCATTTTAATGACTGATCATTGTTTTAATGACTTTCCTATTGAAAAAAAAGTAATAGTAAAGAGCGAGTTAGTGTGTCCAGACTTTTCATGGTGCTGTAAGTTAAAATAAAAATAAAACTATACAATAACATTAAATGCAAATTGAATTAAATACAAGTAATTTGATGACATATGACTGCTTATTTTACCCGGAAAGTTTTTCTAATGTTCGAAGGGCTGCTAAAGGTTCCCTGTAGAAGAGGAAAAGAGATGATTGAAATATAGATGCCCAACAATTATCTGGTGATTTAAACACTTTAAAATGTAGAAATATAAAAACCAGGTGACATTCATTTAAAAACTTTTCAAAAATCAAACAATAAAACTTGTTAGGTTTCAGATTGCAAAAAAATAGATATATTGTTATTTTTAAGTGTGACTTTTAAGTTTCTAAAAGCTCTCTGAGACTGTGGGAAATTAATACATACAAGAAAACGAATTAGTAAATGATTTATTAAATGAATCAGACAAACTAAATATAATACAATAATTATATATATTTATGTAATTACTCTGTATATACACTACTTTTCAAAAGGTTTTGGAAAGAAAGGAATACTGTTATTCAGCAGCGACAGATTAAACTGATAAAAAAAATGTCAGTAAAGACATTTCTAATATTAAATTTGAATGTTTCCATTTCAAATAAATCCTGTTTTGAACTTTGTATTCATAGAAGAATCCTAAAATGTATCATGGTTTATAAAAAATATTAAGCAGCACAAATGTTTTTAACATTGATAATAATATTTGGTTACACTTTATTTTAAGATGTCCTTGTTACAATGTAATAATACATTTAAGTACCGAGTAATATTAACATATGGTTAGGATTAGGGTTTGGCTTAGAGTTACTTGCATGTAATTATGCATAATTTATTGTTAATATAATTGTTAGTACATGTAACATATGTAACAAGGACACCATAAAATAAAGTATTCCCTAATATTTGTGACCCTGGACCACAAAACCAGTCTTAAGTGTCAATTTTCTGAAATTGTGATTTATACTTCACCTGAAAGGTGAATAAATAAGCTTTCCATTGATGTATGGCTTGTTATGATGGGACAATATTTGGCTGAGACACAACTATTTGAAAATCTGGAATCTGAGGGTGCAAAAAATCTAAATATTGAGAAAATCGCCTTTAAAGTTGTCCAAATGAATTCTTAGCGATGCATATTACCAATCAAAAATGACGTTTTGATATATTTACAGTAGGAAATTTACAAAATATCTTAATGGAACATGATCTTAACTTAACATCCTAATGATTTTTGGCATAAAAGAACAATCTATAATTTTGACCCATACAATGTATTTTTGGCTATTGCTACAAATATACCCCAGCAACTTAAGACTGGTTTTGTGGTCTAGGGTCACATTTTTTGAACTGCAAATCAGCATATTAGATTGATTTCGGAAGGATCATGTGACACTGAAGACATTTTAAAATAATTTAAAAAAAGAAAAGAGTTATTTAAATTATTATATTTCACAATATTTTATTTTTTATCCTTCCCATGGTGAGACTTTTTAAAACCAAAATCTTTCTGACTCCCAAACTTTAGAATGGTAGTGTATATTGTAATACTTGATATCATCACATTTCTAGATTACATATATTGTAATATATTCAGTTTGTCTACATAATATTTTACAATATTGTGGAGAAGTGAAGCATGAGCTCGTACCTCTGGCTCTCCGTAATGGTAAAAGCAAGAGTAGTACAATGTGGTGATGATTGGCATATTAAGGATGGATGCTTTTCTAGGGAACTTCTTAAAGATTTCTGCACCTGCCTTCTTGTCACTAGCCTATAAAAAATACAGAGAACACACAAATTAAATGAATGAATAAACCCTAACATTAGGATAATCTCTTCCGGGAGCCATTTTCTCATATCTGACAAGTACTTAGGCCTTAGGCCAACTTCACACATCCTGCGGTTGTGTCGAATATTCATCTCAGTGTTCATATTAAAAGATTTTGAAACTCACAATGTACGTGTGAAAAGCTTTGCACTGTGTCCCAGATACAACAATGCCAGTCACATTTCTGAGCTCAGCTTACTATATTTGTCAAATATTATGAACATAATGGAAAACTCAGTGAAAATGCACTACAAATTGCTTTATCAACACAATCTTGTGTGATACAAGCTGTATGAAAAAAAAAACATTACAATGGTAACTAATTTGCCATTGTTAGAAAAACAGGTCTAGGGCATCATGCAAGTTACAAAAACTATTTATATTCAGTAAATCTGTACATTTAATTACCATGTTATTAAAAGAAACTTTCAATGCAGTAATCTAGAAGTCACGTTATTTCCTGCACTGAGCGATAATAAGTAGCTGACACAGGATGTGTGGAAAAGAAAATACATGTCAAGAGTTTTAATAAATATCTAACAAGACTATATTCACATTATACAGTTGACTGATGCAAACTCAAACTCACTTGTTGATATGTGCTATTATGCCATAAGAACAAGTGAGCACACTTTTCACTTGTTTCATAATCTAAGGAAACATCTGCATGCAACACAATTCGAGAGAAACCCATCCGTCTCACCTCCCTCTGTACAGAGAGACTCGTCACCTACCATACCACCCTCAGGAAAGAGGAAGAGTGAGGCGGTGCAGAGGAAATCTCTCTTTAACGGCATGGTAAGGTGAGACAGTTTGTGTCATTTTTTTGTGACGTTAAAACACTTGTAGAGACTCAGCACTGTCATGGTGTCTTTTTCTTTAAGGTGACATTTAGGATTACATAGTTATTATGTAGTTGTAGTATATTACAGTACTACATTATCCAGTAAATTGCTTCAGTTATTCATATACTTACACTTCCAGTCAAAGGTTTTTGACACCTTTTGGTTTTCATGATCTTAAAAAACTGAAACTAAAAATTCAGGTTTTTTTTTTTTTTTTTTTTTTTAATGGATGACTTTATTGATCACTACATCATTTTCATATTTTCGTTAGTGCCATTTTGTAATTTCAATGACTTGACTATAATTTCTAAAATGTGTATAAGGGAATGATAAACAGTAGTTTAGTGGCTGGACTCCCTCACCTCTATGATTATTTGTCTCTCGAGGAGTGTATAGTGGTCTTGAACGTGAGTGGCATCGTCTTGAGAGAAAGAAAGGCTGAGAACAAACAAAGAGATCACATAGATCATTAAAGGTCAGCAGGATATGGTTCTGAACTCTCAACTGAATTCCTCTGAAAGATCTTTACCTGAGGCAACTTTTGAGGAAATCTCTTCTTCGGCCTTCATCCTTAATATTTAAGTGTTCTTTATATTGCATCAACTGTTCAAAATACAATGGAAGATCGTTTAACGTGTGTGATCAAACAGAAACATTACTACAAATGACTGAAGATTGGTATTATTTTACAATAAGGTTCCACCTGTTAATATTATGTTAACAAATGAAAACAATGAAAAATATTTTAAAGCATTTATTAATGTTTGTAAATGTTAATTCCAACATTTACTAATACATTATTAAAATCAAAAGCTGCATCTGTTAATATTATTTAATGAACCAACAGTTGCATTTTTATTAACTAACGTTAACAAAAATGAATAAATACTGTAGCAATTATATTTATTGTAAAGATTGTATTATTGTATAGTATAGACCAAAAATTGTATTAGAAAGTTCAACTTCCTCTCTTTTCACTTTCATTTAAGACAAATAATTTTAATGAATGTTCAACAGAAAAGCCATTTTCTTCCTCTTTTCACTTCTTTCTGCTGACACTAACCTTCTATGATTTAGTAAAAGTATGAACACTTTCTTTTTTTTCTACTTAAAGTGGAAGACTTGAATATAAACAACATTTTTCATCTCATCTCAGGTAACAATACTATACCAATACAAAGACAGGGAATACCAGACTGTGAAAATGATATAATTTGAACTCTCTTTCTCATAAATTAATATTTCATATAACTCTCTCTTTTAAAAATGCCATGTACTAGCACCTATTACTTTTGTAGGTATGCCTTTGTGTGGCTTCATTATCTTAAATAATGTTATCTTAACAATCAACATCCTTTTTTTTTTTTTTTATACAAGAAAAAAATATGGTACTGCTGGACATGTGTACACACGAAAGAGGAAGTGATTGCATTTCTATTAGTTAATTCTGGGCTCTCCCCTCTTCTTTAAGAAAGGACTCATGAATTGGGAGGTGCATTTTGTCAGAGCAAGACAAATTTAGTCATATGACCTGGAGATGACATTTCTATAGAAGGTTAAATACATATGGTCATGTGTGTACTGATGTGTATGCAAGCTGTGAGTATAATGACAGTTGAGTGTGTAAGTGCAGTTAGTACTTACCGCCATGTCTTCTGTCCTGCCAAGAGCCCTAAATTACAGTCAGGTGGCCAACGTGATAAAGACAGTTATTCAAATAAATCACAAACAACAAGCCAGCTCTTCAAATCAAATAAGCAATGCAAAGATATGGAGAGATGCTAACCACCCTCGCACAAAAACACTGTGGTAGACACAACTATTTTTAACATGTTTCTCACTAAGAGAGGAAGTTAAACTATATATATATATATAAACAGCAAACTTACTTCAGTAACTCAACCAAAAGCTTTTGTTCTCCCATTTCTTTTAAATAATGAACGTAATGACGCAAAGCCACATCTCTCGTCATCAACTCTCGAAAGAGGATTTCTGCAAAAATTACACACACACAAAAAAAAAAAACTTATTTCGAGAAAAAGGTAAGGAACTGGTGAGCAATGACAGATCACAATACATCTCACCTTTATTTAATGACTTTTTAAATATATCAAGACCTGCAGGAGGAAAATGTAAAAGATCAGTTAATAAGAACAAGCTGTTCCTACTGATATGAATAATCATAAGGTCATAGCAGTGCTTCCATGTGAGAGATGTGCGGCTCACAGCAGTGATGACGTTGCCATCATAAACAGAAACATTACTACAAATGACTGAAGATTGGTATTATTTTACAATAAGGTTCCACCTGTTAATATTATGTTAACAAATGAAAACAATGAAAAATATTTTAAAGCATTTATTAATGTTTGTAAAATGTTAATTCCAACATTTACTAATACATTATTAAAATCAAAAGCTGCATCTGTTAATATTATTTAATGAACCAACAGTTGCATTTTTATTAACTAACGTTAACAAAAATGAATAAATACTGTAGCAATTATATTTATTGTAAAGATTGTATTATTGTATAGTATAGACCAAAAATTGTATTAGAAAGTTCAACTTCCTCTCTTTTCACTTTCATTTAAGACAAATAATTTTAATGAATGTTCAACAGAAAAGCCATTTTCTTCCTCTTTTCACTTCTTTCTGCTGACACTAACCTTCTATGATTTAGTAAAAGTATGAACACTTTCTTTTTTTTCTACTTAAAGTGGAAGACTTGAATATAAACAACATTTTTCATCTCATCTCAGGTAACAATACTATACCAATACAAAGACAGGGAATACCAGACTGTGAAAATGATATAATTTGAACTCTCTTTCTCATAAATTAATATTTCATATAACTCTCTCTTTTAAAAATGCCATGTACTAGCACCTATTACTTTTGTAGGTATGCCTTTGTGTGGCTTCATTATCTTAAATAATGTTATCTTAACAATCAACATCCTTTTTTTTTTTTTTTATACAAGAAAAAAATATGGTACTGCTGGACATGTGTACACACGAAAGAGGAAGTGATTGCATTTCTATTAGTTAATTCTGGGCTCTCCCCTCTTCTTTAAGAAAGGACTCATGAATTGGGAGGTGCATTTTGTCAGAGCAAGACAAATTTAGTCATATGACCTGGAGATGACATTTCTATAGAAGGTTAAATACATATGGTCATGTGTGTACTGATGTGTATGCAAGCTGTGAGTATAATGACAGTTGAGTGTGTAAGTGCAGTTAGTACTTACCGCCATGTCTTCTGTCCTGCCAAGAGCCCTAAATTACAGTCAGGTGGCCAACGTGATAAAGACAGTTATTCAAATAAATCACAAACAACAAGCCAGCTCTTCAAATCAAATAAGCAATGCAAAGATATGGAGAGATGCTAACCACCGCACAAAAACACTGTGGTAGACACAACTATTTTTAACATGTTTCTCACTAAGAGAGGAAGTTAAACTATATATATATATATAAACAGCAAACTTACTTCAGTAACTCAACCAAAAGCTTTTGTTCTCCCATTTCTTTTAAATAATGAACGTAATGACGCAAAGCCACATCTCTCGTCATCAACTCTCGAAAGAGGATTTCTGCAAAAATTACACACACACAAAAAAAAAAAACTTATTTCGAGAAAAAGGTAAGGAACTGGTGAGCAATGACAGATCACAATACATCTCACCTTTATTTAATGACTTTTTTAAATATATCAAGACCTGCAGGAGGAAAATGTAAAAGATCAGTTAATAAGAACAAGCTGTTCCTACTGATATGAATAATCATAAGGTCATAGCAGTGCTTCCATGTGAGAGATGTGCGGCTCACAGCAGTGATGACGTTGCCATCATAAACAGCAACTGCTTCATCTAGCAGCAGAAGTTTGTCTTGCAGAGAGCGGAACTTTTCTAGGGAAAATGCCTGTAAAAGAAATGTTTTAATTAGATGAGAAAAGCATATTTTTCCATTTACAGCCATTCAAAAGTAGCCATATATTCTTATGAAATCCTTCTTGCAAGCAACATGTATAACATGTGACTAATATTTCGTTATACGACAGCAGATATTTTACCAGTGTGTGGATATTTTAAAAACGTGAAATGGAAAGAAAGAGGCTTGCACCTACTGCTATTGAGAAATAAGCAAATGGCTTCATTCTGCTATATCAGACCTCCTGACTTCACCATATCTAGTATTTATCAGTAAAAATACTTTCTATATAAAGCTCATCGCTGCCCCCTACCCGTCCTTTCTGCATTCTCCTCACGGTTTCCTCAGGACTCAGGTCACTGACAAAATCCTACGGCGTTTAGAAAACAAATAAAAAAATCTTAAAGTACACAGTTCAAACTTTTGGCCAAACATACACTACCATTCAAAAGTCTGGGCTCGGTGAGTTTATTTTCTGGGAGAAAATTATACTTTAATTGAGCACGGATGCATTAAACTAGAGAAATTGTAAAATGTTACATTTTCAAATAAAGGCCGTTCTTTTAAACATTGCATCCATTAAACAATTTTGGGGGGGAGTGTATCAGTTTCCACAAAAATATTATGTGGCATAACTGTTTTTAACATTGATAATAAGAAATGTTCCTTAAGCATCAAATCAGCACATTAGACTGATTTGAAGGATCATGTGACACTGAAGACGGGAGTAATGATGCTTGAAATTAAGCTTTGCCATCACAGGAATAAATAATATTTTAAAATATATTAAAATACAAAACAATCATTTTAAATTGTAAAAATATTTTACAATATTACTATTTTACTGTATTTTTGCTCAACAAAATTTGAAGAACTTTGAAGAACAAAAACATTAAAAATCGTAACCCCAAATGTTTGAACAGTGGTGTAAACATGTCCATGTGTATTACCTTTCCATCTGACTTGGGCTTTCTCAACTCAGGTGCATATGTTCTAACAGATGTGTCGCTAAAAGCTAGAAAAGAGCGAACAAACACACTTAATTCAAACAAATGAGAATACAGAACTAAATCATTCTAAATGCTTCTATGACTTGAACTTACACTCGGATAAGGACTGGAAAGGTTTACTCTTTGCTGAAGGAATATAAACAGAATCAGATTGGTGAGTCTAAAACGATTGAACTAAAACGTTCAAGAACTCTTCACTAATGATTACCTTTAAACAGGGAGCTCAGAGAGTATCCAGACCCCTGTTTGGACAGTGACGGAGTGGTGTCTATTTTGGGAAAGCTCTGCTCGCTGCCTGAGCGGATACTGGAGGCGGTTTCCTTCACCGACCAAGAGATGCCTACACACAAACAAAAACTGATGAGCATCCAGATGAAGGGCAGACCGTAAAAACACTAACATACATCAGAGAAAGGACTACATACTTCCCACAGGTTCCCCACTCCAGCTGACTCTCTCAACATCATCCTCATCATCATCATCATCATCATCATCCACCAGGATGCTGTTCACGGCCCGCTTGGATTCTTTCAGCTGGGAAATAACAACACAACTTAGTCACAGCTTTTTAAACTGAGGGCCACACAGTGGTTCTAGAGAAAATGTGCGGACAATGTGAGCTATATACAGTGCCCTCCACTAATATTGGCACCCTTGATAAATATGAGCAAATGCGGCTGTGAAAAATTCACAAAATTTGAACCTATCATTGAAGTAAAACAATTGAAAGTGGGGAGAAAATCTCATGTTGAAATAAATGTTTTTTCTCCAATGAATGTTGGCCACAATTATTGGCACCCCTAGAAATACTTATGAGTAAAATATCTCTGAAGTATATTCCCATTCATATTTACATTTTTTAGCACACCAGGGTGACTAGGAGCATGAAATTATCCAGCCATGACTTACTGTTTCACAGGATTATAAATATGAGGAACACAGAGGCCAAATTCCCTTAATCATCCATCACAAGGAGTAAAACCTAAGATTATAGTTCTGATGTGAAGAGCAAGATTGTTGAGCATCACAAAATAGAAAGTGGCTGTAAGAAAAGAGTTAAAGCATTGAAAATCCCCATTTCCACCATCAGGGTAATAATTAAGAGGTTCCAATCAACTAAAGATGTTAAAAATCTCCAAGGACCACAGCTGGAGAATTGTAGAGATTAGTTGACTCTCGGGGTCAGGAACCGCAAAAAAATATATATACAGGTGCATCTCAATAAATTAGAATGTCGTGGAAAAGTTCATTTATTTCAGTAATTCAACTCAAATTGTGAAACTCGTGTATTAAATAATTCAATGCACACAGACTGAAGTAGTTTAAGTCTTTGGTTCTTTTAATTATGAGGATTTTGGCTCACATTTAACAAAAACCCACCAATTCACTATCTCAACAATGCAATTCAAGAATTTGGGTCAACTTCACAAGGAATGGACTGAGGCTGGGGTCAAGGCATCAAGAGCCACCACACACAGACGTGTCAAGGAATTTGGCTACAGTTGTCGTATTCCTCTTGTTAAGCCACTCCTGAACCACAGACAACGTCAGAGGTGTCTTACCTGGGCTTAAATAGATACCCAGTGGTCCAAAGTCCTCTTTTCAGATAAGAGCAAGTTTTGCATTTCATTTGGAAACCAAGGTCCTAGAGTCTGGAGGAAGGGTGGAGAAGCTCATAGCCCAAGTTGCTTGAAGTCCAGTGTTAAGTTTCCACAGTCTGTGATGATTTGGGGTGCAATGTCATCTGCTGGTATTGGTCCATTGTGGTTTTTGAAAACCAAAGTCACTGCAGCCGTTTACCAAGAAATTTTGGAGCACTTCATGCTTCCTTCCGCTGACCAGCTTTTTAAAGATGCTGATTTCATTTTCCAGCAGGATTTGGCAAAAGCACCAAAAGTTGGTTAAATGACCATGGTGTTGGTGTGCTTGACTGGCCAGCAAACTCACCAGACTTGAACCCCATATCTATGGGGTATTGTCAAGAGGAAAATGAGAAACAAGAGACCAAAAAATGCAGATGAGCTGAAGGCCACTGTCAAAGAAACCTGGGCTTCCATACCACCTCAGCAGTGCCACAAACTGATCACCTCCATGCCACGCCGAATTGAGGCAGTAATTAAAGCAAAAGGAGCCCCTACCAAGTATTGAGTACATATACAGTAAATGAACATACTTTCCAGAAGGCCAACAATTCACTAAAAATGTTTTTTTTTATTGGTCTTATGAAGTATTCTAATTTGTTGAGATAGTGAATTGGTGGGTTTTTGTTAAATGTGAGCCTAAATCCTCATAATTAAAAGAACCAAAGACTTAAACTACTTCAGTCTGTGTGCACTGAATTTATTTAATACACGAGTTTCACAATTTGAGTTGAATTACTGAAATAAATGAACTTTTCCACGACATTCTAATTTATTGAGATGCACCTGTATATCAAACAGCCCCTACATCACAACATGTTGTTCGGGAGGGTTTCAAGGAAAATTCTCCTCACTCATCCAAAAACAAACTCCAGCATATTCAGTTATCAGACACGACTGGAACTTCAATTGGGACTGGTTTCTATGGTCAGATGAAACTGAAAAAAAGAGCTTTTTGGCAGCAAACCCACCAGATGAGTTTAGTACAAACAGGGATAAAAAAAAAAAAGTACGGTTAAATATACTGCTGTATTTTTGATGTTGTGGGCCTGTTTTTCTGCTGGAGGTCCTGGACATCTTATTCAGATGCATGGCATCATGGATTCTATCAAATACCAACAGATCAAATCAAAAACTGATTGCCTCTGTTAGAAATCTTATAAAGGACCATGTTTGGATCTTCCACCAGGACAACAATGAAATCCAAAACAAACATCAAAATAAACACAAAAATAGGTCACTGAGAACAAAATGAATCTTTTACCATGGCTGTCCCAGTCCTCTGACATGAACCTTACAGAAAATAAGTGGGTGAACTGAAGAGAGGAAGTACTAACATGGAGCTGTGAATCTGAAGGATCTGGAGAGATTCTGTATGAAGAAAATGGTCTCTGATCTCTTGTCAGGTGTTCTACAAACTCTTCAGGCATTATAGGAGAAAACTGCAATAATTGGGTGCCAATAATTGTGGCCAACATAAACTAGAGGAAGCATTTATTTCAGAATGAGATTTTCCCCCAACTTTCAATTGTTTAAGGATAGGTTGGAATTTTGTGAATTTTTTGAATGAAAGATAAAAAGGACAAACAATGCTGATTTATTTTCACAGCCGCCTTTGCTCATATTTGCCAAGGGTGCCAATATTAGTGGAGGGTACTGTGTATACATATATATATATATATATATATATATATATAGTGTATCTCACAGAAGTGAGTACCCCCTCACATTTTTGTAAATATTTTATTATATCTTTTCATGTGAAAACACTGAAGAAATGATACTTTGCTACAGTGTAAAGTAGTGAGTGTACAGCTTGTATAACAGTGTAAATTTGCTGTCCCCTCAAAATAACTCAACACACAATTTGGACATTTTCACTTAGGGGTGTACTCACTTTTGTGGCCATCGGTTTAGACATTAATGGCTGTGTGTTGAGTTATTTTGAGGGAACAGCAAATTTACACTGTTATACAAGCTGTACACTACTTTACACTGTAGCAAAGTGTCATTTCTTCAGTGTTTTCACATGAAAATATATAATAAAATATTTACAAAAGTGTGAGGGGCGTACTCACTTCTGTGAGATACTGTAAATATACACAATACATATTGTACAAAGAATATTGACTGTAAGAATTATGGGTCTCCAATCTTTCCTTTCTTGCTATGTACATAAAGAATGTTTAGAAACAGGCCTATGTGTTGTATCTTTCAAAAGAATTTTTCTTTTTTTTCCAATGTCTCCTTTAATTTAGACAGTTTAATTTAATTCCTTTAATTTACTATTTTCTGTAAAGCTGCTGCTTAAAAATATACAAAACAACTGACCTGATTTGAAAAAAAAAAAAAAAACGTCCCTTATGTTCTAATACAAATTGTATTGTTAATTAAATACAACACGCAAATATTTTGCTTTGGATCCATTCTAACAAAAAGCAAACTATTTCATTTCGGGAAGAAGACGTTGTCTTCATAATATTTAACCATATAATATGGTTTTAGGGCTGAATGGACCATAAAGTCCAGTTATTCTCTTGAGGTAAACGGGCGTGGACTGCATAGAGCTCAATAGAAACACAATGAACTTACCCGTGAAAACTCATCGTCATCATCATCAAATGTGAACGCTTTAAATTTGGAGCTGTTCCAGTACTCATCATCCTCTGGTTTGGCTCGTGACATCTGAAAAACACACACAATTCAGACTAGCAGTAAACAGTGGGCTGCAGGTCCCTTAATGTGCTTCATCTGATCGGTCCCAGAAGCTCTCAGCTACAGGACACATCCCAGTGAACATGTCACTCCATTCAGGCAAAGAGTATAGAACTCAGGTGAATCTTTATTTAGCAAAATATGCTGCTGTCATCTTAAACTGCCACTATGGCATTCGAGTTTCGCTAAGACTGTAATTTGTAAGAAGTATGTATTTCATACGCATCGATATTATTTTGCTGCTTGGACCATGACTAACAAAAACAGCAACATGATTTTATAACAACGCTATAACAGACTTACCTTCGAAATATTACAGTGAAAATCGACTCATGAAACGTCAGACTTCTTTCCTACTACTTCCTGTTTCTAACACGTCGCCAAAATAAAAGCCCTATAAACGGTGTTTTTTCTTTCCTGCTGATATTTTAGATATGCTATATAGTATGTATTACAAATTAGTCAATAGCGAATTAACGTTAGTTATATAATAAAAAATAAAACTAATGTAAAAACGCAACTTTTTTAAACAAATATTATCTTTTACATTACACACTTGTTTTCAGATATTATAACTGGCTATTTTTCTCTCAATAATTCATGCCCTGCCTTTAAAACGAAATTGTAATATTTTATTTTTTATTTAATATTTATATAAGTTTAAATATATAGTCCTTTACACTTTATGCTGCTCATTTCCCTCTGCATCTGTCTCTATTTTATTTTGTATATTCAAATCTAATATTTATAAAGTATTGTATTGTATGTTGGTAGTTAACTAATGAAATACAGCGTCATCCCAAAGATTTCGTTATTGCAATTAAAGTCATACCAATGTATCAAATAGTCAAATAATATACTCCAGTTCTTGACCAATAATAGAAAATAAACAGCTAGAAGCAAACTGTTTTGCACCCATTAAGAGATAAAAATTAGTTTTGTTTAAAAAAAAAAAAAAAGTCATTGATCATTCTCAAATAATTACTTAAATTTAAAATAGAAACTGTTCTAAAATGTAATTGAACTTGAAGGTTTATGAAATTCATAGAAAAAACCCCGCCAAAAGAACATACATTTTAAAAACACTGGTATTTACCCTTAACCGTCAGTCTTTTCAGCAGTTATTCCCATAAGAAGTGTACACAGTTCATTTTGACTCAAAATGCCCCAAAATTCTTTCCATGTAGATACAAATGAATATAAGAGCATTTCCCCAAAACACACAAATTCAACAAAAAAAGCACAACAGGTACTCTTTTATTGTTTGTTCAAATTTATGTGGCTAACAAGTCAATAATTACAAAGATTTCAACCTGTGATTCTTTTTTTTTTTTCTTTTAAAGTAAAAGCAGTAGTGTTCCGAGGATAAACTTCCATCTGATGAAGCGGACAAGTGAAGTATGGGGGAGAAAAAGGAGGTACAGGAAAAACCATTCACACAAAATCATTTCCTTAGACTAAAAACGTGTGCAAGTGTCTTACAGTGTTTCAGAAGGGCGGGGAAAAACAATACTTTACCGTCAGCCTCGTCAAAACCACTGAAATGCTTTAGCGGACAGTTTATTATGGAAACGAAAGTTGGCACTGAAGGCACACTCGAGTGATAATGGATATGCCGGCCATGCCTGCGGATCTTAAGCATGTCAACAAACAAACTCACATCAGCGTCCTGATAGGAGTCTTTTTAACAGTGACGGTCCCACATGGCTGCTCGCATGTGTCAAACATCATAAACCAGAATCAGAGCATGGCTATGGTGAGATAACCTTATCACATATATACTTTTTAACTTTCATTTTTAAATAGAGCACACAAAGCAGCAGTAGCAGCTTAAGAGGAACTACTGAAATCCTATGAATAGTTGTAGCTGTGTGCCGTTCTCCTTTGTATTTTTATTAAAACACTTATCTATATGTAAAGTCTTCCTTTTTGTTGCTTTCTTTTTTGTGATAAGCTGAACTAGATATCTTCGTGGGAAACATCTATGTTAAAACATGAATATTATAAAGGCTGGTTTAAATGCAGAACTTGAGAGAGAAAGAGAAATTACATAACAATAAAAGTGCCCTCTGGTTTGGCTTTAAACCCCCGAAGTCTCTTGTCACTGATCTATTGCTCATATGAGACGTTTCATCATGTTTCTGGTCCAAGAATATCCAAGTTCTATATCGTCCTCGGTTTCTTTCTTCCCGATACGCTCCTCTCTTCGGCCCCCTTGATGAATGTTCCTGATAATATACATTTAAAAACAGCATAAGAAGTCTCTTTTCCCATCAATTCGGTACTTTGAAGGGAAGCTAAGAATCCAGAAGCAATTCTGACACAGCAGATGTAATGCATGTTCATTTACTAAAGTAAATAATAATAATTAAAAAAAACAAAAACAAAAAAAAACTTGCAGGAGCATGGCATGATATTCAGATTTAAAATAAAATAAAAGTCCATCATACTGCTAATCTGACCCAGCTAGTGTAATACCATAACATTTCCACCAGGGGGCAGGCTTTAATCTTTTTCTTTTCTTTTGGTGGCTTCGCCCGTGCCTGTCAGCACACACCCAGCAGGCTGCCCTTGTGGCGACCCAGCAGCAGGATTTGGGGTAAACCTTTGGCCCTTGTGGTGGATGAGCAGGTGACTTTTTATAAGAGTCTTGGCACTTCTTAGTGAGTCCTAGCAGAGCGGATGGATATGGGAGGGTGTGTCTAGGGTGTTCGCAGGGTGAAAAAACAGGGAGCTGTCCGTTTTCAGCCGTCCAGGGATTGATCCAGGCTGTCCAGAGTGAGCTGACTGCGGTGGGGAGAGTTGGGGCTCGGGGGGCTGCTGGGGTTGGAGCTGTTGGAGGGGGTGGAATGCTTGGTTGAGTCAGAGTCGGGCTGCAAGGATAAAGAAACAATTAACAGATCAGTTGCTTGTTGTCTAGTTGGTTTTTACATTTTTGCACAGTATACATGCATTTAGGCCCAAGTGAGTGTTTACAGCAGTATTATTATCATTAAATAAAACAATTGTTTTCAGCAACTGAAAGCTAAAATAAAATGTAAATATTATTGAAAAACTGAAATAAGTTCAAGATGAAGTATTATGATTACTAAAAAAAAATAGAATTTAAAAAAGACAAATGTATTAAATCTTTAAAATTGTTAAAGTATTAAGATAAACATACATAAAACTGAAATAAAAAAGATAAATAGTAAAGCTGAATATTGAGGAAAACAAAAAGAAGAGAAAAGCACATCAAATAACTAAATTTTAAACTAAAATAAAGTTTAAGTATTAATATTACTAAAACTGAAATAAAATAAAAAAAAGTTACATTTAAATTTGGGGAGGGGGGAAGCAATAAATTTACTTTGTAAATAAAAATTTATGAATTAAAATGAATACTAAAAAAAAAAAAAAAAAGAAAAGCTAATTCAAAATACTAATATATAAATAATACAAAAAAAAAAGATTGACAGCTAAACAGGAAAAAAACAAAAAAAAACATACAATTACTAAATCTTACATTAAAATGAAAACTGATATAATTGATAAATATTAATAAATGATATAATATACTTTGAAATACTAAAATAATTTTATATAACTAAAATAACACTAGTTTACAGCTTTAGCAGGTTTTACTATGAGAACTGGGGCAGTTATTACGGACCACAAAATCAGGACACAAGAAAACTCCTCTAACCATCCATCATGCATCTCAAGAAGCCTTCAAAATGTGGGGCGAATGAAATAAAACCATATTTGACATCCCGGGGGAGGTCATTAAGGTAGATGATAGATGTTGTTACCTCTCTCTCGAAGTCTTGATCTTGATCAGAAATACTGCGAGATGACCCTGCTCCTCCAAAATCTCCACCTCCTTTAAAGAATGTATACATTTCAGGCATTTAGACAATTTTAGGTGTGTATCAGCTTGTCTGTGTGTTTAAAGGAACGGCACCCACCTGAGGCAGTGCGGGTGATGTGGGTCTTACTCCTCTGTTGCCGTGAGATGCTGGACAGAGGCCGGGGCTTGTCTTTAGATAGGTCGTCCTGAGAAGAGGGCATCACACTCTGCAGCAGAGGAACAAGTCGTCAGACACACATATAGAGCACACCACAGTTATGCACTTGTGTAATAAGAGGCATGTACACACACTTTCTAGACTTTCTTTTAAACTATTGTTAGAACAAACATTTGTTTTGGGTAATATTTTTCATGCACAAATTATTTATTTATTTGCTTTCTATAAACCCGAGAATACAACATTTTGTCTTTTTTTCCCACGGAATGTTTTGGATTAATTATGTGTCAACCTCAATCAACAGCATTTTTGAGCATTATTTTGAATAGAGGTGTCACAATATACCGGTGTTGACAATAATCGTGATGTCTTAAATTTTTTTTTAATATTGATATGTTAGGACTACATACGATAGTATCACAAATAACGCAGCTAGCTGCCACTCCAACACACACGAAAAAACAAAACAAAAAATAAAAAAGACAACGATGCAGTGTTTTTATTGTTAGCCACAAGTATTTAAGTATTCACAAGTAATCATTTATTAATTAAAATAAAACTATTAATAACTAAAATAAAACTGAAATATAAAAGTAAAATCAATATTTTAAAAAATTTAATAAAATGGCAAAAGCACAAAATTACTAAAACCTAAACTAAACTGAAATTTAAAGTATAAAAATAAACACTAATAAATATGATAATAGCATATGAACACTGTACAACAGTGTGGGAGCTTTTTGGATTCTGTAAAAATACTTTTATATACAGTTATGGTTTTCTGCCTCCCTATAATCTTTTGTGTGTATGTTTGTGTGAGAGATTTATCAATCAAAAAAATAAAAAATAAATAAACATTTAGAAATGAATTTGATAGATTAATTTTTTCCCCAAAATTTAAATAATAATAATAATAATAATAATAATAATGTGACCCTGGACCACAAAACCAGTCTTAAGTGTCAATTTTTCAAAATTGAGATTTATACATCATCTGAAATCTGAATAAATAAGCTTTCCATTGATGTATGGGTCAGAGTCCTGCACGCGGGCGGTGAACCGCAAAAATTGACATAACGGGTGGAATAATATTGAAGTGTCGGGTGCGGGTCGGACTGGCGACAGGCACGGGCGGGTTGCGGGTACAATTATAACCAAGACTATTTCCCGTCCCGTGCTTGTGTTCGCGCTCTGTCTGAAGACTGGGTTTCTACAGCGGGATTTGCAAACACTGAGCACTGTAGCCAACTGACAGCTGTATTGACATTGATTGACAGCTAGCCTTTTAGACCTGTTTAAAATAGATTGGTCACATGTACGCAATAGTTTTATATTGTTTTTACATGTTGGATGTTGTGAGACTGCTGCCAGTCCTACATATTTTTATGCAGTCTATAAAGTTAATTGTTTTTATAGGTTATGAAGGAAAAGCTCATATTTGGCTTATTAATCTAAGCCCTTTAGACCGGTTTACAATACGCGATACTGTTCACACGTTGAATGTTGCTTTGTTAACTTGTTGGGCTGCATGTGTTAAATGTTATTATTAATTTTAAACGCATTAACTCAGAATGACTTGTTAATTGCTTGTTACATTAAAAATAAAATAAAGGTGTTTTGTCTGCCTTATGTAGATTTAATGCGGGTGCGGTTCGGGTCGCGGTTTTTATGTAAAACGGGTCGGGTTCGGAAGTAAATTAGTGTTGATGTCGGATAACGGGTCGGGTATTCGGTTAACTATTGCGGGTGAGGGTTTATCAAACAGGACCCGTGCAGGACTCTGGTATGAGTTGTTAGGATAGGACAATATTTGGCCGAGATATAACTATTTGTAAATCTGGAATCTGAGGGTGCAAAAAAACCTAAATATTGAGAGAGAAAAAAAAAAAATATTCGCCTTTAAAGTTGTCCAAATTAATTTCTTAGCAATGCATATTACTAAGTTTTGATATATTTACGGTAGGAAATTTTACAAAATATCTTCATGGAACATGATCTTTACTTAATATCCTAATGATTTTTGGCATAAGAGAGAAATGGATAATTTTGACCCATATAATGTATTTTTGGCTATTGCTACAAATATACCCCAGCGACTTAAGACTGGTTTCGTGGTCAAGGGTCACATATAGTTACTGTAAATTCTTTTAAACAAAAGAAATGTGTAGTAAAAATCTGATATTGTGACAGCCCTAATCTGGAAATAATTTTGCGTGGAGAAATTGTATCACACTAGTCTCATGCTGAAGTATGACGTTTCAGTTTAGTGGCAATCTTTTCAAAGTGGTGTGTATTTTAATGTTTATTATCATGCCCCACTTTCATGGTAAGAGCCTTACTGTAACTGCTAGTTTACTACAACAGTGTTTGACACTTCAACAGTACAACAATAACAAGCATAAAATTCAAGTCACACACAAACATTAGAAAAACGGTTGATTTTACTTTAACTTTAAACATCACATTTTTTTTTATATGATTATATATTTTCAAAGATTTTAAAAGTTCACCCAAAAATGAAAATTCTATTAACATTTACTCACCCTCATGTTGTTCCAAACCTGTACGAGTTTCTTTCTTCTGTTTAACACAACAGACAATATTTTGAAGAATGTAGGTCACCAAACAGTTGCTATCCCCATTGACTTCAAGGAAGACAATGGATACCGCAAAATGATGACAATTTTCATTTTGGGGTGAACTCACCTAAAATTATTAATTAATATGTATTCACCCAAAAACAAAAGAAAAAAAGTCACTTCACTCAAGCATGAACAAAGAGTTCAGCAGGACAGGGATGGTATAACACAAGGAGGAAAGGAAGTCGAGGGCCTGGAGGGTGTGGTGGGGGAGGGATGGGGAACAAGGAGGAAGAGGAAGTGGGGTGGGGAGGGGTGTTGCTAGCCTACCCTTCCCAGGGAGGATGTGGAAGGAGAGGAGGAGGAAGAGGAGAACTGAAGTAGGCTCTGCTGGGAAGAAGGCTCTTTCTGCAGATAGAGCCCGGCAGAGACGGAACTCATGTGATAGACGTGCTCAAAGTTGGTCGGAGGGGAGATCAGGGCATGGTGGCGAGAGGATGAGGGGGAGGGAGTCTCGCTCTGCTGCTGCCACGGCAACCAGAGGACAGAGCGAATCCACGACCAGAGCGAAAACAGAAGGAGCGACGTGAAGAGGAGAAAGAGACAGAGAAAAGGGTGTGAGGGTGGAAGAGTGGAGCTGGCTGGCTTTGAAGAAGAAACATGCAGAGAGAAGGGAAAGACTTGGCGCTGTGCAGTAAAATGAAAGAAAAGGATGTTAGGATGAGGAATAAAGCCCTGGGAGTCAATCAGTTATTAGTGTCCAAACAACACTTCTATAAACCGTCACAAACCCAGCTGTACAAAACTGCACCGCAGAAGCGCATTCAAGACCCAATCTGATTTTAATATCATTCTCAAGTTCTAGACTCAGGATTTAAACTGCTCATTTAGCATCTTTTGCACAAAGCTGACTAAATCTAAATCGATCTAGTTTAAGATTGAGATTGTGAGATGACATCATTTTGAATTTAAGTTTTTTTTTTAGGTGCATTATTTGGCCTTAATAATAACAAAAGAATTACTACTAAATAATGCTAATCATAAGACAGACAGATAGATAGATAGATAGATAGATAGATAGATAGATAGATAGATAGATAGATAGATAGATAGATAGACAGATAGATAGACAGATAGATAGACAGATAGATAGACAGATAGATAGACAGATAGATAGACAGATAGATAGACAGACAGATAGATATAGACAGAGACAGATAGATAGACATAGACAGACAGATATAGACAGAGACAGATAGATAGATCTCTTTTTAACTACACAATGTCACTATAAAGTAATTACTCTGATCCAAGCCTAACAATGACTTTGATTGACTAAAAATAATTGGTCATTTGAGTCATTTGCTAGGGAACTGTTTGAATTAAGCTGCTCACATTATATGGTTCTGATTCACTAACAAGAACTGACTCATAAGACTCATGTTTTTAGAATCAGGATTTAGATTGCAATGCTGTATGTTTTGTTATATATATTTATTAGTGGTGTTATGGCGCCGTTGAATGGTAGCAAAGTAAAATGATGTTCTGCTCCATGGTATGAATAAAAATGAAAATGGTCTGAATAAAAAGCGGTTCTCTGATCCCTTTCGTAATTAGACCAGTGTCTCTCAAATTTGCTCCTGGGGATCCCCTAGCACTGCACATTTTGAATCTTTTAGCAGATACACCTGCTTCAAGCAACTGGCTTAGTAGTGGCTTCATGACCTGAATTGGATGTGTCAGATTAGTGAGACACTTCCAGTGTGCGAGTGTGGAGGGAACTCAGGCAGCAGAGTTCAGAAACACTGCCTTTCAGAAACCCAGGCTCAAGGGCACAGTGGTGACACTGGTATTGGCAGGATGGGGATTTAAAAAAAAAAAAAAAAAAAATCTTCTGCTTGATGGGTCGTCCCATCCAGATTTTAAAATGGCAACTGTATGTTACCAAGAAAGGGCCCTTAGCTTTTAGCATCAAGTGTGTTTATACATTTAAACAAACTCAAAACAGCTGAAGCTGATCTCCCAATGTCCAGCTTTAAGACATTACCAAAGGAAGATCCATGAGGACCTGCATGCCGTCGCCTGGGCCCATGTGAGCCACGTGGTTGAAGTTGGTGGGGTTGGAGATCAGCTTGGATCTCATTTCAGGATCCCTCAGCATCTCCCTATTGAAGAAAACGGAAACAACGTCACATGGATTAGGAGCAGCGCAGGAGTGCAGCAGTGTGAGAGATTTACTCCTGAAGCCACCTGACCTTCTCTGCAGCAGCCGCTCCTCCTCTGGTACTTTAAAAAGGAACTTCCTCTTGCTGCGTGTCCTCACCATCAACTTCTTGCTGTTGTCTGAGGTCTCAGGGATGGCCAGATCACAGCCATCTGTAGAAACAAGAGTGTGAATGAGGTTCAGAAAGATGGTTGTCCTGGGTTTTTGAGCTCTAAAGCCGCTGTGTCTGAGCGTACTGTGGAACTTGTTGGCAGCGGGCCTAGAGGAGGTGTGACAAATGAGGTCATTCCAGTTTACCAAACAAAAGCATCTTTATCAAGAGGGCAATCTGCCAAAGTGGGCAGGAAGTGAATTGTAAATGAACCACATAGGGTGGAGCTGTACATTTCATTACCTGGCCTGACTAATGGAGAGACCTAGTGGTGTTTTGTTTGTGAACAAATCAGAGCTTTTGAACAAATTCTATAAATGAACAAATGATTCACTTTTGTGTACGGATTCATTCAGTGTTTTTGAACACATCTTGTAAGTGAACAATTCATTCTCACTCACTGATTCATTTAGTGTCTTTTGAACAAATTCAATAAGTGAACAAATAGTTCTTGTTTACTTCTGTGTACTGACGCATTTCTATCAATAACTCATATTTAGTGTTTTTAAACAACTCACAAACACAGTGAGAACAAATCACTCACTGATTCATTTGTTCAGTGTTTTTGAACAGATCCCATAAGTGAACAAATAATTCTTGTTTACTTCTATCCACTGATTCACAATGTTTCTGAACAAATCTTGTAAATGAACAAATTCTCATTCACCATTATGCACTGATTCAGTGTTATTGAATTAATCTTGTTATTCATTTCTATCTACTCGCATCAAGTTTTCAAACAAATCTTATAAATGAATAAATCATTTTCATTCACTTCTATGTACTGATTCTTTCAGTGTTTTTGAATAAATCTAGTAAATAATTAGTCCTCATTCATTTCCCTCTACTGACTCAGTGTTTTTGAAAAAAAAAAAAAAATCTTCCAAGTAATAGACCCTTTTTACCGAAGGCAGGAAAACAAGCATGTGCTTCACAGAGGAGAGATATCAAAATAGGACTTTAAAAAGAGCATTCATGAGCTTGCTGTCAAGAAGCACTGAACGTACTGAACAAATACGACCACTTGCTAAGCTTCGAGTCTGAATAAAAACAGCACAAGACATCTAATTAAAAAAAAATCTCATGATGCTTAACACTTTTTAAGAGTTATTTAGTCACGAAAAATTGGCTGAGTGAATAATTCAGTGACTCGTAACATTCAAAGTTAACTGTCATCACATACTGGCATAATGATGCAATCGGCAGTCAGGGCCACTGAACGAATCATTCTAGTGAACAGATTAAAATAAATTCAAGTCACTGAGATGAATCAAAATCTCCACATTGCTGAGTTCTTAGCATGTATGGGCTTGCTAATATATATACACATGTGTGCGTCAGTGTCTGTGTAGGTGGGAGTGATTGACACCACTTAATGGAGGACACATTTCTTCACAGGTGGACTATTGTAATCAGAGACTCTGGCAACATTGCGTGAAGAAATAAACTCGCCCCCAGGAGAGAAGCAGACACAAGGTTCAGTGTGTGGGAGATATGTGTGTTTATATGGTGAAGTGTGTGTGGTGGGATCAGACCTGAGGAGTTGTTGCTTAAGTAGATGAGGCGGGGCTGCTCAGAGCCAAACAGGTTCAGACTGCCCTCCACATTCAGGGGCCGAATCTACAGACACAGGTGAAAGTCTGATCAGCTTTAAATAATTAATACAAACAGCTTTAAGAAACCCTAAAATTAGGATCCTTCACTTACTCCTCTTAATGAGATGGTCTGGACCCATTCTGTGGTGTGGACGTCAAACACATCTACTCCATAATCACTGTACACCGTAAGGTAGTTCGCGTTTGAGCCTGAAAATAACAAATATGGGTTTGAGATCTCATACTCATGATCAGAATAATGCACTATGCGAATCATTCAAGATGCTGTTCTCAAAAGACTGCCTGACGTGCCTTCAAACTGGGTCAGAGGCTGGATAGCTGCTCACTATTCTGACTGATAATGTGCTACATTCCACAATACTGTCCTTATCTGCTCCCGTTTGCTTACTGCCGCCCATTTTTTCCTCTCACATCCATAATGGAGTTGGCCACAGCTTTCCCATGGCCGCCTCTTACTTTCCGGTTTGATAAAGCCTTGCACTAATTTCCTTAATGAGAACAGCCAATGTTTGCCTACTCAAGTTTTGGTTTCTTTTCTTTTACTCCATGTCAAATTAGAAGTTGAAATGGTTACCATCAAACAAATTCACTTATCAAGACTAAACTCACATTACATGTCCTCTATTTTTACATTTAGATGAACTTTCTTATCTATCACTCAAAGTTAATCTATAAAAATGCTAATAAATGGAATAACACTGTTAAATGTAATCCATAAATATCCATTTTCTGAGTGTACATTATAATGGCGTGACACCTACATCCACTTGTAGCATTTAAAATAATTGATTTTCCTTTTTTAGCTTCATTTTCTTTTCTTTTTTTTTTTTTAGACAAAACAGTATAGACCATTTATTGGTCATAACATGAATCTAATTATTGGCTTATCGGTATTGACCAGAATCACTGGATTGGCACCTGTCATTTAGGCTAACTCATAAGATTTTGTAAAGAAACTATTTGAGAATTACACTATAAAATTTTTTTATATCCTAACCTATTTTAAACCTCCAGTTCTCATCTTTGTCTTCTCTACCTCCTCCTTGCTTTGCTATCTCTCCTCTATTCTTGCTTACTCCCTTCCTCCAAGTCTACACATGAAAAACACTGGAATTTCAGGAGGGCTGAAAACATGTAAACACACCGTTGCTTAGATACTTTCACCAATTATGTTTTACTTCCCACACAATCCCTTTAGAAACACTTACTGCAGGCAAGCGGTGTGGAGGGCCACATCAGCTCCTGCGTTCGAGAGCGTCGTCCTGTCGCGTCCACGTACACTCCCAGCTGACTGAAGCACAGCAGCAGTTCATTGGCCCCCACCTCCATTGCGTGCAGCGCATCCAGTGGCTGCTGGGCCAAAAAGGCTAGCGAGGGATCTCCTGGGCTCACCAGACTCACCGGTGACGACTCTCCCTGCATAGCCAGCAGAGCGAAGCCCGACGGGTAACCCACACACAGCCGATCACGAATAATTCCCAGCCACTGGGCGGTACCAGGCGCCTGCACCTCCCACAGTTTACGGTGATGGGGCTTTACGCGAGTGATTTCGTAACAGATGACCTGCCGCTTCACACCTGCTAGGAGACACGCTGGGCCACCGGGGCGTAGGGTACCTATGGTCATAGCCTGGCAGCCTTTTGTATCTGTCAACTTGGCATCGAAATTAACATCCGCACCCTCCAGTGCCGCCCAGGGGTATAAATGAACATGGCGGTTGCGGCCAGAAAGCAGGGCCACCATCTTCTCTTTGGGCATGAGCTCAATCTGGCAGACTCTTTTACAGTCAGCAGCACGAACAATGACTGAAAAAAGGATCATGGGGAATTAATAATAGTGAAAATAATGCTGAAGAACTAAATCTTTATACGGAGTACTCATACCATCTCTGGTGATCTCGACTACAAACAGGCCATCTTCTGTCCCCAACGCAATTCGTTCTCGATCTGTCGAGACAAAAGCAGGACAGATATGATTTGTGAATGGAATATTTGTGAATACGATGTGTTAACCCTTAAAGTGACAGTTCAACCAAAAATTTAACTGAAAATTGTGTTGTTCCAAACTCACAGGACTTCCGTTCATATTCAAAACCAAATGAAGATTTTTAGATTTTATAAACCGAGCAATTTTTGCCCCTCCATTTAAAGTCCTTTCCTTCATAATTTTGTTCATAAAGTTACTCCTAGGTAAAAAGACTGCAAATATTAATACTGGATATTATTCTTAAAATATTAATATTATAAAAAGACAAAATCATGTCGAAATGCACAACTGTAATGGCATTTATATTGATATATTCATAGAGGAAATGAAAACATATGACAAATAAAAACAGAAATTCAATAATGATTACTTACAGAACAGCCCTGCAAGAACCTTTTTATGTTAAAAACCTATATAAAATATAAACGTAGAAGTTTACATTTAAAATAGAAGCTATTCATAAATATATATTTATTTACCTTTTGACATTCGCCAATTTCTTTTAAATGGTCCCCTGGTGTGACAAATTAATTTTACTTAAGTAGACTTAAAGTATTAAGTATCAAAGTACTAATTTCAAGGTCATAATTAAACAAGAATTAGAAATGGTTTAAAATAGATCAACTAAATAAAACAGTTTTTAACAATTAATAAATAAATTTAATTAAAATAAAATGTTGACCAAAATCACAGAGTCAAATAAGGGTAATAATGGACAAAAAAAAGCAACATTTTTGATCATCATAAATGAATGTAAACAATGTCGAGAAATGCTTGTCGCTCTCCTGAAAATGCGGGAAAGTGGACCATAACATTGATTCGTTTAACTGACTGATTAGTATCAATCTCCATAACGCTGTACTCGCCTAAGATGGCAGCAGAGAGTGTAGTTTTTATGGCAGGCAGGCTGCTGTCGTAGGCCTCATGCAGGACATGTACCACACGGTTCTTCAGGCGGTTCTTGGCCAGGATGTTCTGCAGCCCCTCTAGGATGCCCACCCACTTCCTCTTCTCCGCCTCACTCTCAGCTAACACCAGCAGAGGCACCGGCCGGACTGGAGAGTTCGAAGCGGATGATGTTACCTGTGCAGTTCAGGGCAAATACCGTTAATGATCAGGATGCACGATTAGGCAAATATAGCAATGAATCATTTAAGGAAGAGGACATGTTTTGGAGCGTACCCTAAATATGCAGGGAATGTCTTTACGATTGGCATGGATCACATCAGATGCCAACACAGAGCTTACAGAGAACTCTTCATCTCTGTGAGGAAAAGAAAGAAAAAATGAAAAATACTGCTTAATATTATATTCCCGTTTGTTCCAATCAGCATCTTAGAATGACTTCTGAAGGATCATGTGAGACTGAAGACAGGAGTAATGGCTGCTGAAAATTCAGCTTTGCCACCACAGGAATAAATTACATTTTAAAATATATTCAAAAAGAAAACTGTTGTTTGAAAGTGTAATACTAATAATATTTCACAATATTACAGATTTTACTGTGTTTTTGATCAAATAAATGCAGCCTTGGTGAGCATGTGAATAAGTACATATGATTTGAGAACGTGACTAATCCTGACCTCAAGTCGAGGACCTGACTGGCCATCACACCAGGCTGAGTGGTCTTCCCTTCTGGCACCTCATAGAGGAAGAGCTTACAGTCACACACTACAGCATATGCCCTCTGCCAGCCCTTCTTCACTCCTGTGGGCTTCGGGATCTGAAAGAGCAGCAAACCAACACTGCAATTCAATTTATATTTAGTAAAACATTCAGTAGGAAATACTATCTAGTTCAATGCAAGTGTTCAGGTGAGAAAAATAATTGACATTTCATCATTCAACCCTTAAGAAGAGAAACTTTACTACATTATCATCCTCACCCTGACAGAACCTTTGTACGCTGTGCCAATGCCCCTCTGCACATCAATACCCAGAGGCCTCTTGGCCTGCTCTGGAGGAATGGGGCAAACCTGGGGCGCGTTGTCTTTACAGGACACGTGGCAGATGAAAGAGCATACTAAAAGAAATTCAGGGAGGGAGAGAGAATCACCAAACATTCAGTGAAACTGGCATCAAGAGATCAAAAGCTCCTTATTTCCCCAAGCCACCATTTTTAAGGCACCATCTCTGATCTCATTTTTCATTAAAACTCAGCTCACCCTCGCAGGCGTAGCCCTGTCGGATCTGGCCCACCATCAGGGAGGTACAGTGAGTGCACTGGGTCGGGCTGGAGAAAGTCTTAATGCTCAGCTGATGAGCTTTAGGCTGTTGATATAAACAACATGTTAACAGTTAGAGGAAGGAATGCATGTTGACGTTGAAAAGCCAATAATAATATGCTGACAGACTTAAAGGACCTAATGGACACAGGCTAATGATGAGTCAGACACATCATATGGTGGTTTTACCTTTGGTGCGATGAGTGTGGGCTGATAGATTGGAGAAGGGGCAGCAGGGGTGGTTGCTTGAGGCTTGACTGGTTCCTAAAGGAGTAATACAACAGTTCCATAAATAAAAGCTACATAAATTCTATCAAAATAATAATGAGATAGATAGATAGATAGATAGATATATATATATATATATATAAAAAATGTGTAATATCAAACAAGTATATTTGAATACTTGTGTCTGTGTTTCTTAATCTTACAGCATTTTCGATTTTTTTAAGCTTTGTCATATCCATTACTACTCAGGAAATTACTAAATCAATGGCCAATGTATCAGACAGGAAGTCTGACAGCAGCAGAATGTAATAGGAAGTGTTAGGTGGACACTCACATCCTGCTCTGAAACCACTGATGGGGAGGAAGTAGGGATGTCTGTCTTCTGGGGTGTGGCATCCACATCACAGACGGAGCTTGTCTGAGGGAAAAGACCACATTTGGGAAACGGCTCAAAATGCGTATGCAACATTTGCTGTGGGGCTATTTTTATTCCACTTACATGGTATCTTTATGGGCAGCAGATGAGGTCAAAAGCTTTAAAACATCCTTTAGTTTCTCCAAAAAAGCTATACTAACAGATTCAAGTCACGCAAACAATGTCACAGTGCGACTGAGATAGGGGTCTGATTTGACGATTTTTGATCGTGGACGATAAAAATGTCTTCAAAATCTGCTTTTGAAGAAATATCGTAGTATCGTGCTACAGCGCACATTTTATCAGCTGCAGTTCTGACGCCTCAGTCATATACTGTACAACGCCACATGCATTCACATCAGCGTTAACTCAGCGGTAGAGTTACTCGCTCATTATTTGCATGTGCTTTTAACTGTTTCATTCGCGCGCTGGTCTGACGTGTGCTTTTTCTGAGCGCCGCATACACCCGAAGCGCGCGCGCGCGCGCGCACTAAAGCCTGTCAAACAGCGCCTGCTTACTGAACTAAGTTATCTTTTGCGCTAATACTGTCAAAACACACAAGGTCTACGTATAGACTCAGTTGGTTATGTCTAAAATGAAACTAAACAGTTGAGAGAAAAACCGTGTATGCGCCTGTGTATTTGATGTGTGCAGGTCTTAAAGTGACAGTAGGCCAATTAAACATGCAGCCGACTGTAATTAAAGGGATAGTTCACCCTAAAATTAATTTTCTTTCATTGTTTACTCTGTCATGTTGTCCCAAACCTGTATTAATTTCCTTCTTGTGCTGAACACAAAAGAAGATTATTTTGAAGAATGTGGGTAACCAAACAGTTGCTGGTCCACATTGAATTTGATAGTAGGAAAAAAAATACTATGGAAGTCACTGGGGACCAGAAATTGTTTGGTTTTCCACCTTCAAAACAGCATTTATGTTCAGCAGAAGAAAGAAACTCATTCACGTTTAAAACAACTTTTGAGGGAGTAAATGGTGGTATAAAAATAAAACACTATGACAGAATTGACAGACAGATGACAGAATTTTTATTTTTGGGTGAACTATTACTTTAACGTTAATAAAACAACAAAACACGGAGAAAAATCACTCATTGCTCTTGACTGAAGAACTTTGATACAGTTGCTTTAGGAATCGGTCTATATAGAGTTTTATTTTTATATTTGTTCATTCAATTTCTTGAATGCTCCTGCTAAATACACCTATTGTACCTGAAAATAAAACACTGTTTTATTTGTATATTATGTGTAGTTGTAATGTGTATCTTTGTCATTATTTTATCTTTGTTATTAAAACTTTGGCCAAAATATCTGCCATTCTTTTTTTTGTTACCTTGAAAGGCTTTATAATAGGGAAATTAGTTTGGCTGTAATGCTCAGACAACTTGCAAAATAGTAAAACCAGCATGACAAAGAATCGTGATACTTCTAAAAAAAAAAATTTGTGATATGATATTTTTCCCATATCTCCCACCCTTAGACTGAGATGACATTTACGAAATGTAATATTAGTCATAACTAATAAGCATTCAGAAGTCATGTGCTAACTCGTGAAAGTCATGAGCATGAGGTTTATACCTATTAATAAAAAGATACATTATCATCATGGCAAAGCTGAATTTGGTTCTCAAGAATCATTTCTTATTATCAGTGATGAAACAGTGCTGCTTTAATATCATTGTGAAAACCATGATACATTTTTTCAAGATTATTTCAAAGTTATATAAAATGCAAAAGTGTGTGTGTGTGTGTGTAAAGAATCTTAATGAATCCTATGCCAACTATAATTTATCTCGGGATGCATTTGTAAACTAATACACCATCCTTGGCTAACATTATCTGCAATTAAGCCCCAAAATTATGCACAAATAATACTTACAAAGCACAATACAATACTGTTAAACAAAGCATACTGATATGTGTATCTGTGCAACATGTGAATGCACAACGGTATCAATTAAGGGTGATACAAAAAAAAATTAAGATGCATAAAGACCGGCAGGTAATTAAAATCATTAAGAAATTAATTGACAGCACTTTTTCCTCTGAGAATTACTTTGATGTTCAATTAGCTGACAAGCACATACTTACCATTATCACCTATATTAGGTTATAAATATTCGCAAAAGAACTCCCACAATTTAATCATGTCTCATTCATTTCATTTCATTCGATTCATTTTACGGGTGGCTGCCTTAGTCATTCAATTTAAATTTTGGATGTTTATAGTCCTAGCAGGCTCTAAGAGTTAACTAACGGCTTAGTGCATTTGCAGACTTGACAAATGGAGAGTGACGTTATTCACATTAGCCGTTTAAGAGGTTAGAAGGCAGTGGGGAGGTGGTTAATACTAACTGCTGGATGCTAAACGTGAGTCTCTAACCTTTAGCACCTACAATTAGACTGAATTGGATCTAGGGTCTGGTTGCAATATGGCAGAGGAACACGGTCAGCAGACAAAATAGGTGTAACAAACTGAGGGGCATGCTGGTTAGGCTGAATATAAGTTATATGGTCAAACATGTCTGGCCTTAAATGGTGAGTCAGGAACGATTAACATACAGTAAGTAATGTGAGTGCCATTTTATTTAGGCAAACAAAGCACAAGATGAACTACAATGTGACTTTTGAGACACTTTGTCTGCTGACAGATCACTCCTGCCAAGGTTAAAGTTCACAGAGGGAGGAGCTTTGCTCAGCAAACTTACTTCATCCCAAAATGCAAGCAGAGAAGATGCGGATGAGGAGGAGACAGAGTCCTTTTTTTGAGGGGGACAAAAATAAGATGACAGGTAACACAGCTTTTGTCTTTATGAACTTTCACTTTAGGTCGTTCCCTATATTCCCACGAGTCTCAGAAATACAGACTGGCTACATGTGTCAACCTGATCTGACTTTAATGCACTGCAATAAGGAAGCAGTTTCATTCAACTGAAAGATGGGCATCAGGACTTGCAAAATTGTCCAGTTGCCTTGGTCTCTGATGAGGCAATCAAAGCATGATGGACCATTTGGACATGAACTGAACTGACTCAGTGACTGTAGTAAATCCATCACTGAAGTATTAGTCATCAGCTACTGTTCCAATGTAAACTGTGACTGAAAGCTACATAATAACTGTTTGGAGTTGGTGATTTCAGGATGAGGCAGGGCAGGAAGCCTCATATCACACATCTACACCAGTAGGCTAAGGCGGGGCTGGTCAACACGGGACTCACTTTTGAGCTCAAAAGCAGCGGGAACTGACTGCAGTCATCTAGATATGTATTTTTTAAGATTTTGAGCTTGATACAACATTTGAAATCAAACCTGGGAACTCCAGACGGGCAAAAAAGGTACATTATTTGTTTTAGATATTTTGTATCTAATAACACCCATCAATACTCTTTAAATCTTCAAAAAAAATATTGGAATCAGCAGTAGCAATAGTTTAAGAAAATTCTGAAATTAGAATAGAACTATGTTTAGGTAGAAATGTAGTTTCGACAATTCCAGTGTCTACGGTAACATCCTAAACCATAAAATGACGTTAAAAATCAATTTAGGCAACTTCACATTTCAAATAAAACCTTTAAATAATTTTAAGAAAAGTCAAAATAATAAATTACTACACATTATATTAAATCACTATATTTATTTTTCGCGTTGATCTGAACAAAAGCGGCAGACGGGCGGAAAGAAAATTCTCAAATTCTCTTTCTTACAGTAGGTGGCGCTTATGGAAAAACAGAACGAGAGCAGTTACCCTTGATGCCTCTGTAGACAAATCAGGGCAGTGCTTATAAACACCACTTTATTAGGGATCATATGGAGGTAGGATGAAAAGGAATACTTTTCTAAAGACGGTCAGTTCCCTTCAGAGATACATTCATATAATAAAAGAAAACTCTCCTAGGATTTGCATGAATCACATGAATGGCCCATTTCAACATTAGAGCAGTACATTTTGCCAAAAGCTGAGTTTCACTTGAGTTTGTAGATATGTGAAATGCATCACTCATGGTGTGAGATGCTGAAAAAACTGTTAGATGCATTTCAACACGTTCCAACAAACTAACAATCAAAAAGAAAAAGGACAGTGTAAAAATACAGATGCCTGAGGCAACCAAGTAGATCAGGGACATCAGAACCAGTCTCCAGTATCTGCTAGACATTCATAAACGTGTATATACTCTAATGTTTAGACTGTCGTCACCTTTTTGCTTTGATAAACTATTAGGTCTATTAGGTCTCTGATTTTCTGAGGTAGAAAGTCATTAGGATGATGAAATGAATGGAGAGAGGCTTGTTAATGCATGTAATGTAGTAGCAGATGACCAGATACTATCAGAAAAACTTACTCTGAATGTCAGGTCATGGGCGAGGGGAGAGGTATTGAAGTACTCAAAGATGGAGTCCTGGAAGTCATGAAGTTTCAGGCCTACAGTCAAGTAAAAAAAAATTTGTCAGGAGAAATACAGAATTATAGAAAAATGATTAGTTCAACAACTGGCAGCATTTATATAAGACTCTCTTCAGACGTTCCTTAAAAAGTTGAGATAATATGCAACCTCATAGTTTATAGACACTCAATAAGTCTATCATATGAAGTAAGTTTTGCATATAAAGGGCAAAGTCATAACATGTATAATTATTTTCACATTTGTCTGATCGTGAGCGGCTGTCCTCCATCTCCTTCTTCATATTCTCGAACTGTTCCTCCAACTCTTTGTTCTTGGCCTCTGTATCCTTCAGTTTGCTGTAGGCGAGAAAGTCCAAAAAGTAAGATCATTTTAACTAATAACGTGTCCTTTTGTAATCTGCACATAAGAGTGAACCAGTCCCATGCAACACACACAGCGAGCCCCAGGCTACCGGCTATTGTCCCCAAAAGCATTTGCTCAGTTTATTTAAACAGAAGCAGAGTCTTCGAACAACAATCTAAATAAATTAAAAGGTTGCTTATTATAGCAGATTCAAAGACTTACCTCTCGAAAGAGATGTTGGCAGCTTTGACCTTGCGCAGCTCGTCCTGAACCAGTTGCTTGGCACGGATTTCAGCTTCCAAGGCCGACTGCAGCTCCAGACGGGCAGACATGTCCAACTTTTGACTGCGGCGCACCTTCCACAAAGGATCCTGTCAAGGAAAGGAGATGCATGTTTTGAAAAGAAGCCAGAAAAAGGAGACTTTGCATACTCTATGATGCTGCAGGTCTTAAAACAACTTTTGCGATCAATCAGTTTACTCCATTTTAATTTAAATCCATATCATATTATGTTTGTTTAGGGACTTTTGTTGTTGTCTGTGGACTATAAAATCCATGTCAAGAAGCAGTGCAATGATGTATTTACTCAATGTTTTGTGATGATCATAAAAACAAGACGCTCTTCAAAAGCACAGAGACAGCATCATGCATGGAAAAAATGCACTGCATCATATAACAGATACCGTAAATCCTCTCTAGCACAGGAATGGAATCCCTTAAGATGCATTTCCCATAAATCCGATGGCTCGTGAGGGCTTATCTTAGATCTCCAACAGTTTAATAGCTATTGATCTCAGCTGTCACCAATGCTCCACTATTTACACGTGTGGCTACAAGACAACATTTGTCTCCATGAGCTATGTGGCGACGAGACAGTAATTTACAAAAAAAAAAAAAAAAAAAAAAAGACAGCTGAATATTGAGGAATGAAAGAAGAGAATTACATCCATTTCATTGATTAAACACATGAAGTGACTGCACTCCTACAGCTGATGGGAAGTGAGAGGCAGTGAAGGGCGTTCATGGGAGTGTTCCTGGCAGAACTCATCAGCTTTACATTTGAGCTGCGTGTATTTTCCAGTGCGGCTCTCAAACATGCTCACAATTAGACCTAATACTGCAGCACTCACTCTATTGTTTAAGCTTATCGAGTTAATGACTTCTCAGCATGACTGATTTGATGTCATCCAATAGCGTGCAAGCGGAAAGTTAAGGGTATACACACTTGACCTCATAAGAACAATGGAAGCGAGCTTATCCGAAATGTTTTCCATGTTATATGAATTATGATCAGCAATGAGGAGAGCTGATGCAGCACTTTCATTCATCTGTCCTTTGAAATTTCAGTTGTAAAAAATCTTCCAACCCTAAGAGGTTTGCAAACCATCTTTTAAGTAATCTGGACAGATGAATGACAGATTGATTGGCCAATAACCAAAAACAAAAAAACAATCTTGTGCTCCGCTGCCTTTTTTTTTGGAACTTCTCCACACTGACTGGAGGTTTGATGGATACACTCACCCTCTTGGTGACCCGAGGTGCCACCATTGACCTCTGGGTTGGCATGCTTACTCCAGGGCCTTGCTGATATAGTAATTCAAATTTACACAAAAGTATATTAATATATATATTTAAATCTCTAAATAAAATGTTATAATAATTATTGACTTTAATAATACTCACAATTATTTAAATGTATACACTACCAAAGTTTGAGGACAGTACTTTTTTTAATGTTTTTAAAAGTTTTAATGTTTTTGAAATGTCTTTACTAGCATTTTGACCAATTGAATGTATCCTTGCTGAATAATTAAAAATATATATTTTTTTCAAAATAAAATCTTACTGACCCCAAACTTTTGAACGGTTGTGTATTTTAAGACTGAACGGCCTATTAATTTAATTCCTTGAGACACATCTGAGGAAGTAGAAAGTAATGTTCAGTCATATTCCGACAAGAAATGTCTGAATTTTGTTTACAGAAATTATTTTGAAAATCAACAAAACCACAACATGGCATTTTAATGAATTCAAACTGTAATTTTTTAACTCTATGACCCAAGGAAGTTTATGGCAAACTTCTTCAATAGCCAAAGTCTATTGACTTCTATTTGTGCCATATCCCGTAGCAACCCTGCAATTAAGCCAATTAGTTCAATTTGAGAATAAGCAATGCTGACCACATCTTTGGACAGTGGCTTCAACTCAAACCTTCAGGGCTGTGAATCAATAGTTTATCAGCAGCAGATCCCACACTATGGCAATAACAAACGGCACATTCAAGAGGGGAAGGCACTAATTCCAATCTCCTACAGTCAGTCTTTAACCTCCTTAGAAAAGGATATTAAATCAAATGTGACCTCCTACACCTACAACATTAACATGTCACTTCCCTTCAATCAATTTCCATTAGATTTGCTATTTAAAGCAAATCTAATGTTACTGTGCTACGGCTCAAAGGAGTTACAGAGAGAGAGCGAGAAAGAGATTTCCACTCACTGACAAAATTAGAAGTCTCACTCTATCATAACAGATGCCCTATAAACTAAAACTGGAGCATAGCAGCAGATCAGCTGTTTAACTGGGAGTTCAGTGGTGAAAGCTTGATTATGCAGCTCTTGGAAAAATTGATCACTCGATTTTATTCTCAGATAACAACGTAAATTCCCCTCTTTTAATATCGAATCAAAATTAGTGATGTTTACCAGTGTTCTGGATCCCAGACTTGAGCTACGCAGAGACTCCAACTCTTCCGTCATCTTAGAGGCCAGAGCCTGAAGGTAGCCACGTGCATCTTTCTCATCGCTCACCCTACAAAATATATACAGTCATAAATTTGGCTATTTGTCCACAATGTCACCAATCCAAGACATATATTTTATTGCAGTTCAAGATATAATTCAGCCAAAAATCCTTTTACGTACCACTGAGGAAACACAAGAACACTTATTTTGGCGAATTGTAGTTTTTGATGGCTACAAAGGAGCCACATACAAATGAATGTGAGGGAGGTCTTTCTCACCATTGGATAATCTCAGCGATCTGTGCCTCCCAGTGTGCTACACTCTCTTTCTTCGATGCCAGATCCTGGAGCTCGTCCTCCAGCTGCCTGTTCTGAGCCGTCAGCTTGTCCACAAAGTTGCAGAGCTGCAGGGGAGGAGATTTCAGGATCAGTGTCAAGGACGGAATATTACTCCAAAAACTGATACTCAACGTGGCCTCTTGCAATATGAAATAAGGTGTCCTACCCTGTCCGTTTCTGAAGTGAGTTTACGGTTTTCTTCACTCAGAAGGTTCCGTTCACGTTCAAACTTCTCCTTCAGTGCACCCATGGCCTCGTCCATCTCGGTTTGCCTGTGTATATTACAAATAGTTCTGGAATTAGTGATCGATATGAGGTTTTTTAATGGCTGAAGACAGTGCTGCATTAAAATCTACATTGTGATATTTTTTATTTAATTAAAAACATTAATTTCAAAGTGAATGGTTGGGGTGCTCAAAATTGTCTGTAAAATGTTCAAACACACAGTAAGTCACGAATGTGAGTGCAGTGCTTCTGTACATGGTTCATTTCAGTGGGCAACATGTAAATGCTTTACACAAAGGCCATATCAGGCTTGGTTCACTTAAAGTCCATGTTGTATTTGCTTACAGCATGCAGTGAAAAAAATAAAATAAAATAAAAATAATTAAAATCAAGCACTCTACGTTTATATTCCAGGAGGAGTTGATGATAAAATCATACAAGGTGATAAAACAAAACATTTATTTTAAATTGTACTAATATTTTGAATATTATTATTACAACAGTTTTACAGTATTTTTTGTGTTTTTGCTCAAATAAATGCTGCCTTGGTTAGCATAAGAGACTTCTTTCAAAAAATGTATTCATTATTTTTATTTATTTATGCATACAATTTTTTCTTAGATTTAAGCCAATGCTGACAACCTCATTGTCAACTATCACTAGCTGGAATAAAATCTTTTGGGGTCAACCCACAACCTGGACAGGTGACAGTGCAGCTTACCGCTCTCTCTTGGCCTTTTCCAGTTTGTCTTTGAGCACCAGCAGCTCTTTGTGCAGTGACAGCTGTTGACCCTCAGAGTCATGGAGCTCTTTCCTCAGGTTCTTCAGCTCTGTAGTGTGGCTGGCATCACGTCTCACCAGCTCCTCCTCATAGAACAGCACCTTCTTATCCAGCTCTGACTTCAGCTTGGTGAGCTCCTGCTGAGTCTCTGAACTGGGACCTGAGGCACGACCCGTTCCCTGCTTGACCTGAGAAAGAAACAATCTGAGTGAGAGATATCCTAAAACAGAAGAGATTTACATATAGATTTGAGCTATTAAGACTTTAATTTAACACAATTCATTACTGCAATAAACAGTGAGTAATTTTAATAAATATACACCCTACATATACAAAAAGACACATAATGGAGAGCACAGGAAGAAGAGTGAGCAAGGAGGCAAAGGGGTCTTCTTGACTTTCATGCAGATGGAAAAAACATAAAACAAAGAAGGACCATCCTGCTAAAAATAACCTGACAGGATATCCTATGCAAGGTAGGAGGAAAAAGAAAGACAGGAGGGAAAGCAAGGTGACGTATGAGGTTAACAGGGTGGAAGGCAGTAGAGAGGTAGAAGATGATGGATAAGGAAAATGGTGAATCTTACGGGTTATCTGGGTGTTTTTCACCAGTCGATGATATACATATTTCCTTTATTTTTAAATCACTAATACTTTAATAACACTATTAAATGTAACCTTTATTAAAGGTAAAAATAAATACCAATTTTTTAAACTGTAAATAATGACGAGAGGCCTAAATACACTTGTAGCATTTAATGTGATGGATTTTACTGTGTTTTTTTTTTTTAGACAAAATAGTATACACACACACACACACACACACACACACACACACAGTGGGTACGGAAAGTATTCAGACCCCCTTAAATTTTTCACTCTGTTATATTGCAGCCATTTGCTAAAATCATTTAAGTTCATTTTTTTCGTCAATGTACACACAGCACCCCATATTGACAGAAAAACAGAATTGTTGACATTTTTGCAGATTTATTAAAAAAGAAAAACTGAAATATCACATGGTCCTAAGTATTCAGACCCTTTGCTGTGACACTCATATTTAACTCAGGTGCTGTCCATTTCTTCTGATCATCCTTGAGATGGTTCTACACCTTCATTTGAGTCCAGCTGTGTTTGATTATACTGATTGGACTTGATTAGGAAAGCCACACACCTGTCTATATAAGACCTTACAGCTCACAGTGCATTTCAGAGCAAATGAGAATCATGAGGTCAAAGGAACTGCCTGAAGAGCTCAGAAACAGAATTGTGGCAAGGCACAGATCTGGCCAAGGTTACAAAAAAATTTCTGCTGCACTTAAGGTTCCTAAGAGCACAGTGGCCTCCATAATCCTTAAATGGAAGACCAGAACCCTTCCTAGAGCTGGCCATCCGGCCAAACTGAGCTATCGGGGAGAAGAGCCTTGGTGAGAGAGGTAAAGAAGAACCCAAAGATCACTGTGGCTGAGCTCCAGAGATGCAGTCGGGAGATGGGAGAAAGTTGTAGAAAGGCAACCATCAATGCAGCCCTCCACCAGTCGGGGCTTTATGGCAGAGTGGACCGACGGAAGCCTCTCCTCAGTGCAAGACACATGAAAGCCAGCATGGAGTTTGCTAAAAAAACACCTGAATAAGATTCTCTGGTCTGATGAGACCAAGATAGAACTTTTTGGCCTTAATTCTAAGCGGTATGTGTGGAGAAAACCAGGCACTGCTCATCACCTGTCCAATACAGTCCCAACAGTGAAGCATGGTGGTGGCAGCATCATGCTGTGGGGTGTTTTTCAGCTGCAGGGACAGGACGACTGGTTGCAATCGAGGGAAAGATGAATGCGGCTAAGTTCAGGGATATCCTGGACGAAAACCTTCTCCAGAGTGCTCAGGACCTCAGACTGGGCCGAAGGTTTACCTTCCAACAAGACAATGACCCTAAGCACACAGCTAAAATAACGAAGGAGTGCCTTCACAACAACTCTGTGACTGTTCCTGAATGGCCCAGCCAGAGCCCTGACTTAAACCCAATTGAGCATCTCTGGAGAGACCTAAAAATGGCTGTCCACCAACGTTTACCATCCAACCTGACAGAACTGGAGAGGATCTGCAAGGAGGAATGGCAGAGGATCCCCAAATCCAGGTGTGAAAAACTTGTTGCATCTTTCCCAAAAAGACTCATGGCTGTATTAGATCAAAAGGGTGCTTCTACTAAATACTGAGCAAAGGGTCTGAATACTTAGAACCATGTGATATTTCAGTTTTTCTTTTTTAATAAATCTGCAAAAATGTCAACAATTCTGTGTTTTTCTGTCAATATGGGGTGCTGTGTGTACATTAATGAGGAAAAAAAATGAACTTAAATGATTTTAGCAAATGGCTGCAATATAACAGTGAAAAATTTAAGGGGGTCTGAATACTTCCCGTACCCACTGTGTGTGTATATATATATATATATATATATAAGCGTTAAATTTAAAATCGTGTTAATCACAGTTATGGAATCATGATTAAATCACAAACTTAAAATACTAGGATTTACCTGTAAATGTGTTGAAATAAAGAAATGCATGACAAACTAGTTTAAGGAAACAGAACCTTTCACACCTCCGCCAGGTATGAGACATAATCCTTATTCTTTTATCATTATTCTGTTTTTATTCAGCCTTTATACTGGCAATAAAACGTTTACCAAGCCACATACCCAGTATACATTTAACGTTACCCTACTATTATCAGAAGTATTTCTAAATAAATACAACAAAACATTTTCTTGTGACCTTACGTGAAGTATTATGACAAAATGCATTATGAAGAAGAATTGGACCTGTTCTGCAGGTGCATTAGAGCTAATATTAGCATCATGCTAATAGACAATTTATGAGATTAATAGTGCACTTTTACTCAGAACTCACTTCAAACCACCATCGAGTGTTTGTAATAACTTCCTTTTGCAAACACGTGGAATTTGATCGTTTACTGTTGTTAAAATATGCTATTTATAGCCTTTTATTTTGCTGCACAAATGAGCATTTCAGATGTACACATTCATCTCAAGAAAATCACATACAAATATCCTATCGTAATCGTGTGTTTATTATCTTATATAATCTATAGTGGCTGTTGTCATGTTTATTTCTGCTGTGTAAAAGTCTTAACATGAATGCTCTGCTGAAACTCACGTTGTTTGTGATGTTACAACCGCCTCTCCATTCTTAAGTTGCCAGGGGTACATTCCAAGTATAATACACATTAGTAAAAGGATCTATTTTAATTTTATTTGACTATATACACCATGGGCGGCCGTGGTACATTATAAAAGTAGCCCAAAATAACGCAACCCAGGGCTCTGTAATTTTTTCCCGCGACTGTATTTTCAAAATAGCCCACTTGTGCCGTTACCCTGGCAACACTGGCGCTGTACCCTCATCGCACAATGATAGATAACCTTCCGCGCTGACGGGAAGAAGTTGGGGTCAAACCTTATCATGGATGAATTTGCGTAAAAAAAATATTAACGTGTTAAAATATTAACGTGTTAAATTTTTTTTATTAATCGCATGCGTTAACACGTTAACGTTGACACCCCTAATTATATATATATATATATATATATATATAGTTAAAAATGTGACCCAGACATGCTATCGTGAGATTCACCCATAAAAGATTCATAAGTTGGCTGAAGTCAGTGAAGAGGCAGTGTATGAATGAGTGACCTCTGACCTTGAGCGTCTCCAGCTCGCTTTCCAGTTGTTTAGAGTAGACTTCACTGTGCTCTCGGAGCTTACGCTCCTTAGAGGCTTCAGCACGCGCATCCTCCAGCTGAGACTCCAGCTATTACACACACACATAAGAAAAACAATCAATATGGAAGAAAAAAAAAAAAACTAGGATTCGTATAGACATTCTCATAAACCCTTCAATCTTGGCCTAATTTCAACTGCAAACACCCCGTGAGACGTTACGTCTTTGAGCACTTAAAAGATCCTGACATCAAGAACAACAATTTCTTTCGCCCCGAGACACTTCCGCCTTGTGCATAGGAGAGAAAGAAAAGAAACATAAAAGGGTATAAATGGGGGAGGGTCTCAGTCCAGCTGCAGTCAGCACTGCGGTCAGTGTTGTCCATCTGGCTCGAGTTAGTCACTGAGGTCCAGAGGAGGTCATGGGGTCCGTGAGGCTTGTCTGCAGGGACGGGAGGGGGCGGGAAGGGGTGTGAAGACATTCCTGCTGTCGTCTAGGGAGATTTGAAGCTGTTGAGTCCGTCTCTCTCTGGAGCGTGACTGATGAACTTCAAAAATGTGGCGCATTCCAAGGCCTTGTTTTCATCTGACTGTGCCACCCATCAGCCCCGGGGGTGTTAACATGATGACGCTGAGTAATAAACACGGCACGGCACCGGTTCGGAATACCAAGATGACACATGCAGCGCGAGTACATCTTCCTGATTGAAAACCCCTGACAATTCATCTCCATTTACTTTAAAAACAGATCCAAAAGAGTCATAACATTACAAGAGGGGCCGCGTGACCCCCTTCAATCATGCTGCTCACCTCTTTGCGGGCCTTCTCGGTTTTGCGGATGTCCTGGCGCATGGTGTCGATCTTCTGCATCACCACCTCCATCTCCTCCTCCTTGTCCCGCAGCTGCCTCGACAGACGCTGCTTCTGCGAGCGCAGCTCGGCCATGCGCTCGTTCACCTCAGAGAACTCCTGCATGGCCAGCTTCCTCTGCTGGTGGGCGTCCTTCAGCTCCTTGGTCTGAGACTTCAGGCGATCTAGAGACTCCACCAGTTGCTGGAAAGGGAGAGCAAGAGAAACGGATGAAATGGGATGGAGGGGTGAGATCAGAAGATGTGAAAGCGATAGCACTGAACGTGTGCGAGAGGAGCAGTGGAAGGAGAGAAAAAGGAAAGAGCAGCCGCGCCTGGAGAGAAAGGACTGAAAAGAGGCTGAGTAAGAAATAGAAATCATCAAGAGAATTGGGAGTTGTGTGCTAAAAGGAGGAGACACGCTTGCAAGGAAGATATCAACCGGCACATATGAAATTAACACAGAGAAATCTTACTAGAAGTATTTTTGACAAAAAAAAAAAACAGGCTGGAATAGTTCTCATCCAGCAGCCATGCAGAGCTTTGGTGGGTACGAGCCAGGACTCTGGGTCAAGAGTCAAGTGGAACGGCCCAACAAATTCGATTAGCTAAAAATGCGATATGCGGTGAGAATCTTGACCTGCCCTGTGTGAGGGGGTGATGACATTAATCTTGATGAAGCGGGCCAGTGTTTATGAACTTCCTGATTGAATAAAGCTGAAGAGGACATGTGATCTTCAGCACGAGGACAGGAGAACTGTTCTCTGGCAATTATGTCTGCAGTCACGTAATCTGTTACAGCATGTAATGTGTTTCATGCACAGTATATGACGACACTGAAGGTGTTCAAGAGATTTTTACACCTTGGTATCTCTTTACAGCACAGCTGAGAACTGAGATCCTGTTCTGAAAAGCATTCGTTTTTTTAATATAAATTTATTTTAGTGAATTTAAAACATACAGCATGTTCCTTTGAGTGAAACAAACTAAATATTTTCTTTCTTATGGTGACCTACACCTGAGCATAATGGATTATTGACAAAGAAATAACAGTGTGCAGACTTATATCCAATGGTTATTGGTCAAAAAAAAAAAACGTATGCACGAATGAATAATTCGAAATTAGATTCAAAATCTGACGTATTTAAAAAGTTGAAAAAGGTGAATTTTAATTTATTTTTAAGGCTTGTGTGACTTAAATCAGTGTAGTTACTGGCTGGTTGTTTATTATATAACTAGTGCTGTCAAATAATTAATCGTGATTAATCGCACCCAAAATAAAAGTTTTTGTTTACATAATGTGTGTACTGCATATATTTATTATAAATACAAACACATGCATGAATATATTTAAGAAAAATGTTATATTAAATGCGTAAGGGATAATCAACGGCTAGCTGTGCATTAAACGATTTGAATGCACAACGTGGAGGCGAAGAACCTGGTTGCCTCCGCGAAGTGCATTCAAATCGTTTAATGCACAGCTAGCCATTGATTATCCCGTTTATGCCATGGTCATTTACCAGCAATCACATATTAAAGATATTAATAATATTTGCACTGCAATATTTGACCGGAACGATAAAAATGACGGTTATTTTCATCTGTATTACTGTAACAACTGTAACTGTCTGTTACTATTACCAATGTTTATAGGAAGCGCATTAATATGGAACGTGATTAAACTGACCTGGAACTAACTGTGCAGTTAAACGAATTCAATTAACACCTGCCAGCCAATCAGAATAGAGTATTCAGACAGACCATGGCATAAATTTATATATTAGTACACATACATATATTATGCAAACAAAAACGTTTATTTTGGATGTGATTAATCGTTTGACGGCACTATTTATAACGTAATATAATTTTAAAAGATTTGCGTAAATACCTTTTGCAAGATTAAATGCATCTCAGCATTTACCAATTAATACATTTTCTCTCAAATATTTGTTCTTCAACATACAAAAACAAACATTAATGGAACTTTTAAAATGTTTAGGGATGTTAACATTTGTAAGAATAATTTCTCATGCAACAAGAAATCTGGTTTTGCATTGAGGAATGACTGGTAACCCAACTCTCCAGTCACTCATACCTTATGGATATCCTCCTTCTCCTGCTTGAGAGCTTTGACTTGCTTGTCCAGGGCCTTTAGTTTGGTGGAGGAACTTTCAAAGTCCTGTCTTAGAGTCACTGCCTCCTCGAGCTGGTGCTCCAGCCTATCAGAGTCTGGGGAGAGACAAGTTACTCTGAGTTATCTTGGATGTGACTGATTAGCTGACACAAATGTACAGCCAAATAATCACATCAAGAAATTCTGATAAGAGGAAGTGGCGTTGACTTGCAATCTTGACACAAAGACTTATCGCTGCATTTTTCTACGAACGAGTGATCTTTGTTAATCTATAACGTAGGCGTGTGTGTAGTGCTTTGACAAGACTCATAACAGACTTTATCATATCATATCTCCATTGACAAGGATTGGGAGACCCATTACCTGCCAGTTTCTTTTTGAGCCGATCGATTTCCTCATTGAGTTTTTTAATCTCTTTATCACGACCAAGTGTACCGGCCCCACGCCCAGAGCCATGGAGGGACTGAACAGCCTGAGTGGATTCTAGGAAATCATGGGTGGAACAAACAATCAGTATATAATCAGAATACATTTCACTGATGGATTTACAAAATGAAACAAAACTAACAACACCAAATAGATTATATAACAAGGGCTTAAAGTGATAATTCACCTAAAAAATGATTCTTTTGGCAAATGATTCTGCCATCAAAACCATTTTTAAGACATATTTTTATGAAACTTGAGCAATTTCTGTTTTTGTTGCTTCAAAAAGTTCATAAAGAGATTGCAAAAGTAATTCCTATGAACCAAGCAGTTTAATCCAAGTCTTATTAAGAAACACCTTTATAAGGACTAATTCAGACTTTCATTCACATGGAACACCGGTGGAATGGACTCACAATGGAGAAACAGAAATCTATTAGGTTTCATTTAAAACACCTTCATTTGTGTTTCAAACATGAAAAGAAGTCTTCCAAGTAATGACAATTTAAATTTCTTTCTTCAGATATCAGGTGGAGTTTACTTTATTACCCTGCAGCTTGCGGTTGAGCTCCTGTTTCTCCTGCTCCAGACAGCGAATCCTCTTCTCAAAGGCTTCCACCTGCAGACCCCCATCCTGGAGATCCTCCCCGGCGCCTCCATCCGCCAGCGCCACCCTACTCACGCTGCTGCGGTCTGAGAAACAGCTTTCTGTGGTGTAGGTGAAGCCCACGAAGGGCAAGTGCTGCCCGGTGAAACCTGTGTGAGATACTGGGGGAGCGATGTCCTGCGGGGGGGAAACAGAAAGAGTCAAAGGTTGAATACAAACAAGTGGGCACTCTAGTATACTTAAGGTTTCAGGCTTGTTATATAATATGGGACAAAATGTTTTTTAGTTAAACCAACCGGGTTTTTCAGCACATCATCGTCTACATCAAAGTTGGAGGTGTCTGAGGGAGAGCTGACGTCAGGGATGTACGGTGCCTCTGTGTTGCGAATGTTCTCCCAGTCGATGCCGGAGAAGAAGGGGTGCTTCTTGAACTCCTCGATGCCATGCTGACCCAACCGACGCTCTCTACTGCAGATCAGCCGCTGGATCAGGTCTTTAGCTGCCTCGGACACATCCGTGATGTGAGAGGGGAACTGGAAACGCTCCTAAATAGTGCAAATTAGATCAGTTTACTTTAAACATTAATATTTCCAGATTTTCCACCCTAAACCACAACTCAGGGGTGACCAGATGTGCCGATAAAATTAGGGCAGTTCTGATTTTATGAACCATGTTATATATTCCAAAGGAGTTACAGCCGCGATATATTTGTCATGATAATTAGCTTAAGATATATTTGTCATGATAATTAGCTTAAGCTTTATTTTTACTGGCTATAAATAAACATCATCAACGGATTCACTGTGGTTCATGCTTTTTCTATCATGAGACATTTCTAATTTCTCAAGATGCAAATGTGTGTTTGTTTTTTCAGTGGTGGGGAACATGTAAACTGGACAAATACCAAAAACACAATGATAGAGTATCTCACCTCATGGTTCATGATTTTCCCGTAGGTCTCCACCAGGGACTCAGCGTAGAAGGGCGTCTCGCCGTAGAGCATCTCATACATGCAGACGCCTAGAGACCACCAGTCACACTCCGGCCCGTATTTCCCCATGCCGTCCTCCATGGCCTGCAAGATCTCAGGGGAGATGTAGTCTGGGGTGCCCACAGCCACTGATGACTGGACCTGAACAGGGGATGACAGGAAGTGATGTCACAAACAAGGATGAATAGGTTTTCATTAATTTAAAATGAATACTTTTTTCAAAGTGACAGGAAAGATTTTTATCATGTTATAAGATTTAGTTCAAATAAATGCTGTTCTTTTAAACTTTCAATTCAAAGAATCCCGAAAAATATATCATAGTTTCCACACAAATATGGAGCAGCATAACTGTTTTCAACATTGATAATAATAAGTAATATTATTTTGAGCAACAAATCAGCATATTAGAATGATTTTTGATGGATCATGTGACACTAAAGACTGGAGTAATAATGCTGAAAATTCAGCTTTGCGATTATAGGCACAAATTACATTTTAAAATATTTAAATCTATATTTTAGATTAAGATCTCATCAAAAAATGAAGTCTGGGTGAGCCTAAGAGACTTCTTTCAAAAGCATAAAAAAATCTTAGACCCCGAACTTCTGGATGCCTTTAAATAAGTGACAACAGTTATAGACATAACCAGTGGTGCACAAAAACACTACTATAAAGGTGTAGATACATAATATTCACCATGCCAAGTATTGCTCAATCTTGCCCATAAAACGTGTACCATACAAAAGCACTCAAAACATGTTTTGACCTCCAGTTATTTTTGTAGAATGTTTAATTGCAGAGAAGACGTAAAGACTGTCTAAGATAACACTGAAAGATGTTGAGAGACGCATAAAGATGCCTTCAAGCAACATTACAGACACCATGACAACAAATTAAGGCTTTGTAGCTTTTACTTTAATGTTTGCAAAAACTCACCTTTATGCAAGTGTGACTATAAACAGACAAAATTTACTTCTAGCAGGTACACACATTTAAACTGCAGGAGTAAAAAAAAAAAAATGGAGCAAAACAGTCAAACGTCCAATACAATGATCTCAAGACCACAATCTTCTACGGCTAAATGATTTGGGGAAAAAATCCAAATGTGATATTTCTGATAAATTCTGATTTTTATTTTATTTATTTTTTAAAGCTCCAGGTGTACTGTGCTTATTTGTAGGGCTGCACAATGTGACCAAAATATATACCAATGTTACTACTAATAATAATTACTATTATTCATTTCTTATCATCATAAAAATTAATTTATAATTTCATTTTTATTTATATTAAATTGATGTTTTTTTTCCCCACTAAAACAAACAAAATAAGATGTATTGTAATATTTCATTGTAAAATAATAAAATATTACACTCTGCAAAAAAAGAATATATACTAATAAAATAACAACACTAATATTTATTACATTATTTATTACAGTACTTAATGTAATCATATTTATTTCATGATTTATATTCAATTTCTTCATTTTCATGTTAAACCATCAAGATTTTATTTCCTGTCGAAAACTGCTGGAAGCCTTTAAAGCTTCTCTTATGCTGACAACAGCTGGTTTATAAGCACTCCTCAAGTTCTCATTACAAGTTTGGGAAGATGGTTGGCACATGTAGCATTTTTAAACACGTTATAAGTGCCTCAAACTCACAGCGCATGCAGAAATGAGTTTGTGTGGAGCAGTAATGATCACGATTTTGCTTTGAATAATTGAAAAGATCTCCTGTACTCAACATCTAAATACTGGAGTAACATCTACAAACATGGCAGGGATCTGCTCAGTTGGTGTGGAACACAGCACATGTGCAGCTGAAAAACTAAAGTCCCGCTCTGCCCTTCTACATGCTGCTGGCACAGAGAACACACACACACACACACACACACAGAGCAGTAGATAAAAGCTGTTTTGGCCTTGGTCTTGTTATCAGTGCGCTATGGTGACTCATCAGTCTGTGAGCCAGAGGGTGGGCAGCGACGGGCCTTTCTAATTAGCCCTCCCCTTCTAGGGCAGCAGGGCCAAAAGCAGCTCTATTAATGTCAGGAGCAGAGAGAGAAAAGAGGGCAGGGGCAGTGCTTTCACCGAACAGATGGAGACCACCCTGCAATGATGACAAACTGACTCTGGTTTTAGATCGACACGTGAGTTCAAAGTTAAGCCCTTCATCACATACTCACCGTGCCATCTTGCATCATCTTCAGACAGGAGCCGAAGTCAGCGAGACGGATGTGACCGTTCATGTCCAGTAGCACATTGTCTGGTTTTATGTCCCTGTGGAAACAGGAAACACAACATTTAAGCATGAAATAACTCAAGCAGTGGTTCTTAACCGGCTTTGCTTCAGGACTTTACCTTGGACATCAAGTGGTGACCTAATTCCAAATTGTTTAGCACACAAAAATGTCATTAAAAATGAAAGATTGGTAACTATTAATATTAAAATGAACAGCATGGGCCCAATAATATGTAAAAATTACTAACATCACTTAGAATGACCAGGAAAATCGACAATTTTGGTTTCTAAATGTCTCTCAAATTTCAGTGGTTTCATGCTCTCAGTACTTACACAAACACAATGTGGTCAGCGGAAACCATGTTTACCCTCATTGCATGTTAACTTGTATTTAATGAAGTCTAGGTCGTATCATTTTTCTTCTAAACCATCTGCAGTTTTGGTTTTTGAGGATGAGGGTATATCACGCAACCTGTCCAGGTTGGCATTCGCCTTATTTGGCTAGATATACTAAATGGCTGATAAATCTCTTTTTTTTTTTTTTCACTTTACAATAAGGTTTCATTTGTTGAAATTGTTTGTTTGTTTGTTTGTAATTTCAACTTATACATTTAAAATAAATTAAATATTTTGGTAACATTTGTTATTATGCTGTGAACAAACAATGAATTGCATTTTATAAACTAACATTAAAACAAGATTAACAACATTAACTATAAATGCTAAAAAAAAATCCTGCATCTATTTGATAAAAAAAAACCTGAAAAATTGTGGAATTCCAAAAAACTGTTTTCTATTTTGATGAGTTTTCAAATGTAATTTATTAACGGCAAAGCTGAATGTTCAGCAGTCTTCAGTCTTTCCAAAGTCTTTTCAAAGCAGTAACTAAATGGGCATACTATCATTTCAAAAACATTGCAAGAATTAGATGTTTTGTGCCCATTCAAGACTTGGAGAAACTTGTTCATGCCTTTATCACCAGCAGGGTGGATTATTGCAATGGTCTCCTCACCGGCCTTCCAAAGAAGACCATTAGACAGCTGCAGCTCATCCAGAACGCTGCTGCCAGGATTCTGACTAGAACCAGAAAATCTGAACATATCACACCAGTCCTCAGGTCCTTACACTGGCTTCTGGTTACATTAAGGATTGATTTTAAAGTACTTTTACTCATTTACAAATCACTCAATTGCCTAGGACCTAAATACATTGGAGATATCCTCACTGAATATAAACCTAACAGACCACTCAGATCATTAGGATCGAGTCAGTTAGAAATACCAAGGGTTCACACAAAACAAGGGGAGTCCGCTTTTAGCTATTATGCCGCCTGCAGTTGGAACCAGCTTCCAGAAGAGATCAGATGTGCTAAAACATTAGCCACTTTTAAATCCAGACTCAAAACTCATCTGTTTAGCTGTGCATTTATGAAATGAGCACTGTGCTAAGTCCGAACTGATTGCACTATGTATAATCATTTTCTATTCTTAACGGTTTTAAATTCTTTTTAAATCAATTTTTATATTGTTTTTATAATTATTATTTTTTAATTCCTTGTTTTTATTGTTGTGACTTTTTTTTTTTTAATGACTTTTTCACTTCCTTTTATGTAAGGCACTTTGAATTACCACCGTGTATGAAATGTGCTGTATAAATAAACTTGCCTTGCCTTGCCTTTTTTGATGAATCCTTGCTAAATAAAAGTATTAATTTCTTTGAAAAAAAAAATCTTAGTGACCACAAACTTTTTACTGGTAGTGATTTTAAGCCATTGAAACACATTCAGCAGCGAAAGAGAACTAATTTCACTATATGAATGTCAGAGGCGCGCGTGCGTCAAGACTGTGCTCATAGAGTGTGGGAGTATTGAGTCATTTTTTGATGCTTTATAGGCCTTGAACGGTTAAATATACAACACTTGTATTTGCAAATATCCTCATAAACACAGTAATTTAGGTCTTAAGTGAAAGCAAACAGCTAAGAAAACACGTGTAACAGTATATTGGATCCAGGCAGCTCTTAAAGTGACAGCAGTCTAATATTCCTGCTGTCTGTCATTCATGTTAATCAAACAAACAAAAGAGAGAAAATCTCTCACTGCTCTTGACTAAATGTCTTTTGCAACTTTCATAAAAATAAATATATATTTAATTTACACAGTGAGAATATGCAGTGTTTTTATACATTTGATTGCACAAAGTATGTAGCATTTCTTTTACCGTTTTACTGTTGTTTTTCTTGACCTATTGCTTGTAATTATATTATTTAAATCGCTGACTGTTTACTTGTCTTCAGTGAGCTTTTTTAAAATTTTGGCTAGTATTAGTTTTTTTATATTGACACTGGTGACAAGAATTATGAAATTTCTAGGGATGCATCGATCCGATACTCCGTATCGGTATCGGCTCCGATACTGGCATTTTCTGCCGGATCGGGTATCAGTCAGACGAGACCGATCCAAATCCGATATTGTACGTATACTATTCTGTGTTATTGTTGAGCCCCACGAAAAGCACAAAAACATTATAAAGCACCATAAAGTTTTCGTGCACTATATTTCAAATGTTCTCCGTATTGAAGCCTTTTGCATTATAATACTTTTTCGCAATTCTTGTTTCTCTTTCTTGTTCTGTCCTATCTATCATACGTTGCTGCCTTCCTTACTGTGCTTTTAATTTTATAGTATATATTTATATATAAATGTATTTGCTTGTTTTTTCATGAATGTATTTTACAACAATACAAAGAGCAATGTAAACCCCTAGGTTGCTTATTATTATTCACATTTAGCACAGACCTGTGGCTCATTCTTGGGTCATGACCCACCAGTTAAGGACCACCTCTATAAAGATGGCTCTGACAGATGTGAAAAAAACATGGCACTCAGCGGCATTCATCACCCAGCTGACGCTGCCCTGCGCTGTGAGGTGTTATTACTCCAGCGGGCAACCCACCCTGCGGCTGCTCTCCAGGGTGGCTGTTTTCTCCATGCCCAGCCATGCCCTGCTCTCCATGTAAACAGCCTGCCTTTGTTCACCCTCCCCCATTCACACACACTCAGTCCCTGTCTCTCGACGACTGGGCCACACACACAGTGCCCTCTGATTCACAGACCTGGCACCATGGCGAGCACAGCGGGTACAGAGTAAACATGGTGTCAAAACTCATCACACACACACCACACCATTCACAACCTCACTGGGTGTCAGTATAAGCACGAAGGGTTGTACCCGTGGACACATGCATGTTTACTAGCGCTAGCATGACTTTAGTCAGCTGCTTTGGCCCGGCAGGCTGTTTACTATAAGTGAGAATGATGCGATGCGTTTAAAAGGCTGTTGTGATTGGTTGGGTGAATCAAGTTAAAGACTCAGAATAAAATGTCTTCATTAGTTCACCCTCATATCAATACAAACCTGTATTACTAAAGAAAGTTAATGCTGCCCTTTTCCGTAAAATAAAAACTCAAGAGAACTGATGTTAAGCCGAAAAAAGCACCATAGGAACATCACAGAAGTAGTTTAAATAATCAAATTTTTGGTTTAATTAAAGGTCCCATCTTGCTTCGCCTTTGAGAAAATGAAATCTCAGATGCCCAATCTGGAATCTTCCCTTTATGTCGTCATACGGGGAAAGGTTACCTCCCCTTTCTCTGCTTTGCCCGCCCATGAGAAGATGAGCTACTACCGTGCGAGGCGAGCACAATATTTTTTTTTTCCTCGAGAGACATCATGGCTTGCTCTAGGTTTCAACAAATCTAGGTTGTTTCTTGCTAAAAATATTGCTTGACAGCAGTAGCCGTTCACATCCAGAGCAGCGTGAACATTCTGCTAGGGTCACACAATTTGGTCAAAAAAAAAAAAAAAAAAAAAAAAATCGAATTACAATTTTTTTATATTTTTTTTATAGGAATTGATATCAATATGACTAAGATATATTTATACTATAAATATTATTATTATTATTAGTAGTAGTAGTAGTAGTAGTATTATAAGTTTTACTAATAAAGAAAAATAGTACACAAAATGAGAAATACTAACAATTTCACTGTAAAATTAAAAAATATGTGGAGAAAAAGAAAAAGATTCTTAGTTAAATACAGTAAAACTGGATATTAATACTTAGCCTATATTTATGTCTTAATTTCCTTAATTTTCAAACATAAGATGCATTGAGCTTTTAAATGGCGCATGCTGAATTTTCAAATGTAACAAGTAACCCAAATGCACAGTTTCTTTGAAGCAGCATTTCCTGTGAAACGAGGTGCTCGGAAACACTGAAAATACGGGATCATGAGGCACTTGTGTGTAAAAGTGTTGCGTTTCACTCTAAAACAAGCAGTGCATGCATTCATTTAATTAAATCACAGCTTTTGCAATTCCATAATCACACTAAGCCATACCACTATTTCAGTTTTATTTTATCCATACAGTGCTTAAATTCTGCTAAACGCTTCTTTACAGGTTGTAAATAAGCTGAGGGTGAGTAAATGTTCATTTTTTGGTAAAGTACCATTTGAATATCGCTACTGTATCAGAGGTGAAGCTTCCACAGAAGGAAGGAAGAGGGGGCTCAGCTGGACCGGATGGCATCCCAGGACAAGCAGCCAGGAAGAGGCCCCTGAACCTGAACAGATCTGCAGCCCAGAACACCACAGCCATCTGCGGTCATTTCATTAAATTTTTCATGTGGGAGTGGACATATGGGTGAAGTGCTGTTGATCTGCAGTGTGCACATTACTCACACAGGGCCAATGACCACTCTGCTATGCTTGTGAGTACATGTTCAAACACTTGGGCAGAATCCTACATTGGGTAAATCTTGTTGGGGCATATCGTTTTGTCTGGATCTAGTCTTGCGATAAAAAATAAATTGACTATCAGCATAAAGTCCAGCCCACATTGCAGCTTATTCTGGCTAAAAACAGCTCACTTGGACAGGAAGGGGTTATGTGATATTTAAAGTGATCAACCACAGTTTGCTTTTTACAGACTTTTAGGGAATGGTAAATCAAAACATGTATAAAGCTCCTAGAGCAAAGCAAAACCCTGCTGAGAAGACCAGCATGAATGCCCAGGATTAAATCCCAGTATCCCAACTCCTAGGTCATGGGTTCGATTCCCAGGAAATGCATGAGCTGAGTCACTTGCTGGTTAAATTTAACCAAGAATCAAGTCTGTGACTGATTCTCATTTGTTCTTTAATTCTCTCTTCACACACACAAACACACAATCATGTCACCTGTGTACGTAGCGCTGCTGATGGATGGAGTGGATAGCGAGCACCATCTCTGCCACATAGAACTTGGCCATGTCCTCCGGGAGTCGGTCCTCAAATTTACTAAGCAAAGTCAGCAGATCGCCTCCCACATAATAATCCATCACCAAGTACTGCAGGAGGAGACATTATCATCCCTTATCACACAACACCATTCAATTACACAAACACTGACTCAGCACTTCATAATATCAACTGAACAACATCAAAGACTACTATGATTAACAAATATTTATCACACAACTACACAGAATGCACTGTGCCCTAACCTCCAGTACTCTGTGTTAGCGTGTTTGAGGGCTGCACTATCAGAGGTTGCGCTACAAATAATCATCAGTCACTCTGATAAACATGACATTTTCATCATGGTCATCATTTCAATGATAATTATTTAAACATTATATAATTACAGATTAGTTACATTAACTATATATGGCTTAGAGGTTTTATCTAGATAGCTTACATTAAATAAACAAAACAGATGCTATTTATGCATTCAGTGTTTATTAACAAACTATTCAAAATAGTTTTCTTTAATTAAACTAAAGCTGAAATAAAGATAAAAATATGTAAATATTTTTAAGACATTTAAATGGCTAAAACTGAAATAAGATGAAAGCTAAATAGAATTATTAAAAATAATAATAATACATTACAAAATCATGTAAATTCAAATAAACTAAAATTTAAATGAAAGCTTTTATTTTACAAATACAGTCAACAAAAATCTTAAGAAATATTACTTTAGTACATAATCTAAGTTATTAGCAGTAATGCAATGTTATTTATGTTTTATAACATGTTTGAGATGTGTAGGTGTAAAAAGACTGAGTGTTGAGGTTTAACAACTCACTAGATGACAGCTAACATTCAGTTATGTCCTATGAGAATAAGTGTATGTAGGGATGGACACACCAGGTAGTTGTCATCCTGGAAAGCGTAATGCAGGGTAGTGATCCACTGGCAGTCTCCATTCACCAGGACGTTCCTCTCTTCCCGGAAACACGCCGTCTACATAAGATGTGAGGAGACTTATTACATCAAAACATTCAAAAACTATTTTGGTTATTTCCTACACTTTGCTTTGACAACCTAGTAAGAAATTTTTTTTAAAATTCCTATATCCCTCATTTTCAATTAATTGTGCAGCCCTAGTTTTTGGAGATCAAGAATGAATGGGTAACTCATTCAATAAATTAAACTACATCCACCTGCAGTGATGATATACATGGCATTCCCATTTTAGACGTTAGTCTTAGATCTGTTGAATTGGGACTCTGGACATGTGAGGAGGAATAAAAGGAGCCCAGTGAAGCTCAAAGAGGATTACTGACAAGCCAAAGTGACAAAAGTTCTCCTGACATGTCTCTGGGAGGCTCGTGGTCACTGTCAGGACTGATCGGGCTGAAACCGGGGCAAGAAAGAGCTGGAGTAGAAAGAAAAATGACCTTGCACTCCTATACACTTCAGTAGAGAGGGTTTGATTGCAGTCATCGAGCCATTAGGAAGTGGCTTGGTACTGACTATATGGGAAAACGCATTAGAGATCTTATGGAAAACTAGAACTAGCAACACGGCTTAGTTGCCAAATTACAGAATTGCTCAATATAGATGGATATTTTTGGCTGTTCAGTTTAGATAATTACATATTGTCAGATGAACAATTAGTAACTAGTATGACTAATATTAAGTCTGACGTACCTAAAGTACACACAAAAATTCATGGTTCATTTTAAGGATACAGTAATGGATCTAAAATATTCCCTGAATGAGTGAGTCTGATTCAAAGTGCCTTGGAAGTATGACTTGTGAATCATTTGGACTGATCATAAGAGTCATTTGTTTGTGATTCACATGTCATAGATGATACACTAGTCATATTTGCTTTCATCTGATAAAACCATATATGAACGCATATAAAATTAATATTTTTTTAAATGCTAGATATATTTTCAGCACCTTTAGTTGCAGATTGAAGCCCTGAAAATTGTAACAAATGATGATGAGCCATGAACAGAAATTTGTTTACCTCGGCCCTCTTCAGCATCTCCCACTTGTTGAGGATCTTCATAGCGTAAACGCGCTCGGTGTGTTTCATCTTCACCACAGCAACCTAGACAGAAGAGATGAGGATTTATCCAGTGCATACAAACAAATTAAAACTGAGCAGGATTTAGAGGCTGTGGTGAATTTGAGCATTTTTATTTCCCTCATTTATTCATTGCATGCACTTGTGGCCCACTTAGACCGAAACCCCACGGGGAAAGAAACTCTCTGAATGAGATGCTTTTGATCTCTGATGCCTCTGAAAAAGGAAAAGCTGAGACGTACGACTGCTGACTTTTTGCATTAAAAAAAAAGAGAGACGGCACTCAAGAACCGATTAATGTAAGCCAAAAGACTGTAGCACATCAAAAAATGTCAAGGGTGACTAAGGTCTTCCCTGCAGGGGGAGTGACTCAATATTAGGACAGGGACAGGTTGGAAAGGCGTGTCATGTTGGATGTTATTCATGTGGGGTGGGGACAGCAAACACCCTGCCTGAAGGAAGACACACCAGTCCGGGAGGAGACGCATGAATGCAGTGATAATGCAGTGAGAGACTGTGATATTGGTTACTGACATAAGTAAACAACTAACTTGTTACCAAGGATCCAAAACCAAAGCTTTAAAAACAGACAGGAGCAGTTCATGTTTAATGAAAATTTTAGGCTCATTCAGGAACAGTTCACTCAAAAATGAATTATGAAAAGTGAATTATTTTTGTTTAAATCACAAACCCACAAAATTACTTCATTTTGTACTTGAAAGACAAAAGAGAATATTTTAATAGGGTTGTGCCGATAGTGGCTGATGCCTTTGACGATTATTATAATTATTATCATCATCATCATCATCATCATCAGACTAGTATTATGATCTAATTAATATTAGGGCTTATTTGTCCCATCATATTTCTTTTTATGGATTTTTACAGTGTTGTGCGTTATTACCAATCACACATAATTCTGTTGAGCTTATAAATGGGAAGTCGTGGCCTAATGGTTAGAGAGTCGAACTCGTAACCTAAAGGTCACGAGCTCAGGTCCGGCAGGAATTGTAGGTGGGGGGAGTGAATGTACCACGACTGAGGTGCCCTTGAACAAGGCACCGAACCCCCAACTGCTCCTCGGGCGCCGCAACATAAATGGCTGTGTTCACGGTGTGTGTGTGCACTTTAGATGGTTTAATTGCAGAGCACAAACTCCGAGTATGGGTAACCATATTTGGCCACATGTCACGTCACTTTAATGCAATGGCCAATCAGAGGCGTTCAGATGAGTCATCGTTAAAACACCGGAGTTTGTTGTTGAGTGTGCACACATGATGACTGCTCTCTTGCGAATTCTCTTATCATAAACAACAAAGTGCAGATGTGCTTGCGATGTAAGCATAAGAGATAGCTTCACTGGTTATAATGGGAGTGCTTTTAAAGTGCATAAACTCGTGCTAGACTGAAGTCTGATAACGTAAATGTTCTTTGCTTGTTTTCTGTAGCTGATGTTTGAATTACTGAGGAAATGTAAGCATTATAATTAGTAACTTACAATGTTTTTATTAAATTGTGATCATGTTAAATACAAATTCAGTCATATTCAAATAATAACATCCATATGCTACTTGACTAAAAAGATACAATGTGTAGTAAATAGATTACAATAATATTAGGCTGCTTTTAGCCATACCCTGGAGTTGGTTCACTCTCCGGCTAATAAATTAGCATGATAATATCATGTATCGTGATCTCACAGGCTGACGATAGGATGATATGACTATGGAGCATATCGCCCAACACTATATTAAAATAGTTTTTTTGCTCACAACACTTATTTCCACACACTGAATTTTAGAGACTAAATTGTTGTCACACTGTTGTTTGTCCAAAAACAAACAAACAAAAACAAAAACCTAAAGGACTCTCATTCTATGACTCATTCCAGATGTTTTAAAAAGTTTGTCTCTTCTGTCCACCAAGGCTCATTTTACTCGATCAAAAACACAGTAAAAACATGAATTATGTGAAAGATGTCAATTTTAAATAACTGTTTTCCATTTTAATACATTTTAAAATGTAATTTTAAAAAAGCTGAAGTTTCAGCAGTCATTACTCCAGACTTCAGTGTCACATGATCTTTCGGAAATCATTCTTATATGCTGATTTGCTACTTAACTCAAAATTAAAAACTTAAATTAATATTTAATGCCTAATATTTTTGTAGAACTGTGATACATTAGTTTTTAGGAGTCTTGATGAACAGAACGTTCAAAAGAACAGCATTTATTTGAAATCATCCACAACATGATAAAATATCTTTGCAGTCAATTTTGATCAATTTAATACATCCTTGCTGGGGAACAGTAGTGTACATGTGGACCATTGTTATAATTTTTTTTTTTTTCCCCCCTTAGGAGGTTTGACAGCCACTATAAAAAAAAAAAGCTGCGTGAATATTCTTCAAAACATCTCCTTTTAAAGAACTCAAGTCATAAGAGTTTGGAACAGAATACTATTTTGTAGAAAATAAGCCTTTAAACCAGGCAGGAGCTGTTCATAAATCAACAATATAAACATCTCTGAGAGATTTCATTGTTTCCCCTATGACTTTCAAACATAAACCTCTGTGCGTGACCAATGTTATTCTGCTATCTTCTGTCCACTGGCTATTTGTGACCGTCCAGTCGGCTAATGTTAAGTGGAGTCATGAATTTCCCTGTACTTTGCCTCACTGCTCGGGACACATCACATGATGTGCGTTTACCCTCAGCGGAGGAACAGTGTTCCCCTCACGTGGACCCACACCCGCATACCTGCCCACAGCACAATGTGCTGCTTCAGCAAAGAACACAGTGCTAACTTTGCATACTAAGGGCAAATTACGAGCCCTGCTGCTGTTTTCTGCTTTTCAACCCCCTTTGATGTCCTCTGGAGTGTGTTTGTGCATGAATCAAAGTATCTGAAAGGTCCACTTTGACGACAAACTCAAACAGAGGCTTAATCACACACATGCTTCTTATCTGCAAGGCTCCAAACCGCAGCAGATAACTGACCTCATTACAAAAACAAACCGAACCCTGAGTGCTCAGAAACCCCCCAATTCCTCCTCCCTCGGTGTCTCCTGTCCTCTTTCCCTCTCTCCTTTTTTAGACACACGTTTCCACAAAGGCAGTCAGCTTGACCTGATTGAAAATGCAGGGGAGGTACATGGAGAAGGAGAAGGAGAGGGAGCGGGTGACCAAAGTGGACACTGCAATGCGACTGTCACCAACGCACTCGCATCCAAAGGAGAGATCATGTACGTAAGTGCTAAGGTCCTAGGGGACCAAATGTCAGAGTTCAGAGAGATTCTGATGTACAGATCTATAAAGTGAGACTGGTGCTTAGCAACCGTGCAACCCTGAGGACAAGGAAGGGGTTGCATCACTCTGAATATGCAATGTAAAATTTAAAACTGGCTTTGGGCCTTAATTGCGCAACACAGAGTGCGAGACAGGGCTCAATAACACACATTTGTGATACTGGTCCAGTCGGATGAATAGTCCTGATTTTTACTTGTCACATTTTCACTTTCCCCCTAAACATTATTGAAATATTAAAAATAGGAAGCAAAACTACAAAGAATAAAAAAAAAATATATTCAAAATTATTTTATTAATTTTATGTATTTTAATATTTTTTTTCTATCTGTATTTTTTTATTATTATTATATCATAAAAAGCAAAACAAAACAATTATTAAAAATGTAAAAAATACAAATATAAAATAAAATTTAGGGATGCGCCGGTACCGTACGATACTGAGCTCCTGTACTCGTACTCATTAAAATGCCCCAATACCAAACGCCGATACCACACAGCATGTGATAAGTGCTCTATTCAGACAAAGACACACCGGCAACAGAACAACAGACAGCAGAATGGAGTTATTATTAGAGATGTAGGATGTCTAAGAAGTATATGTATGCAATTAATATAATGTTTAACATTCAGTATTACCAGTGTAAATGCGCTTGGCTGTACTGTACTTGTCCCTCTCTTGCTGCACCAACGTGTGCGCTTTGTGCATGTTTTGCTTGCTTCATGAGTGATTCTGTATAATGGGAGTCGCTTTGGAATATAAATCACAGCAGGTTTCAGATGAAAAAATGCTACTTATATTTCTGAAAGATTTATAATGAGTGGTTCCCTGCATTATTACAGCAAAATGTGTGATTACAGTACTGAGCAGCTCTAATGCTATTAAATTAAAGATGTACCATAGAGCAAAAAATGAACACTGACAGTAACTAAAACTTGTAAAATACATTTTAATGGGCATAATTAGGTGTGAAAATAACTTTTGGTTTCTGTACCCAACATTTAAAAAAATAATAAATAAAATTAAAAAAAAAATCTACAAATACAATGAAAATACCGATATCGGTACTCTGTATCGGCAAGTACCAAAAATAAAAGTATCGGTATCGGCTGAGTACTGAAAATCTGGTATCGGAGCATCCCTAGGAAAATTATTGCATATGGGGAAGATGATCATTAAATTAGTTTCTAATTTTCAAACAATTCTACCTGATAATTCCAAAACGACAAATTCATATCAGCTAGGTAACTTTACTTAACATCAGTAAAATTCACAAAACAATGCAATTCTAAATAAATAAATGAATAAATGTTTAAGTTAAATAACAAATAATAACACTATTCAAGATGCTTTAGGGACATCAGAAGCCCTGCAATAACAAAACACTGGATTTCTGCCAGAGAAATGCCAGCGTGTGGGGCTGAATCTTCAGCCTATAGTTGCAAACAATCGTAATTGTGCTAGTAGGCCTATAATTTTAGAGAACAGAAGCCACCGTCTTCTCTAAATCAATATTGAGGACAAGGTTTGCCATGTACTTTGACCTAATCATTCTTTACATGAGTGATTCACTCAATACAACAGATAAAGAGATCAGCGCTCATCCTCAACACGTAGAGCTCTCACTCTGTAGCAGTCATTACAGGCGGGTTTGTCTGCCCTATAGTGACTCACTGTGACATTATGTAAAAAATGTCTGCTTCAATCTAGTTCTCCTTGATTCCCCTCCCTGTTCCATGTTTTTCTTTCATGTTCTATTCAACAGAATAATTATTCAGATTGTCAGGTGAGGCACAAAGGAGTGCCATTAAAGTATGCGTCAAACACTAGACTATCACAAAAAGCAAGTCTTTCAAGGGACAGTCAAAATAAAAATGCAGTCATCAAATACACTCAATCACGTCATTACAAACCTAGATGTTTGCTTTTCCAAGATGAACAGCCAAGCTCCAAAAATGACAAAAAGTAACAAAAGTAGCTATATGACTTGAGAGCTTTATTTATAGTCTGTTGAATTCATGCATTATCAAATCACTTTGGCAAATTCATCCTTGTATTGCTGATCATTTATTGGTATAATCAATATTTTACATAAAGAAAAATTTAGATTCCTATATGTAGCACAAAATACATTTTAGTTTTCCATGGTTTTATTCATCTCTCGTGAACGCACGTACAACAGTTAGTGGAATCTAGAGATTACGGTATAGAAAAATTGAAAAAAAAAATTAAATATGGATATTTTCTTACACAAATACATCGATCTGCTTCAAAAAGTCTTTATTAACCTGCTGGAGCCGTGTAGAGCACTTTTTATGATGGATGGATGCACTTTTTTGGGCTTCGAAATCTCGACCCTCATTCACTGCCATAATAAAGCTCGGAAGAGGCATGACATTTTTTAATATAACTTCGTTTGTATTCGTCTGAAAGAAGAAAGTCATATACACCTAGGATGGCTTAAGGGTGAATAAATCATGGCGTAATTTTTGGGTGAACTATCCCTTTAAATATTTTTCAGCTCTACATCAACAGCTATTGTATAGCTTCAATAAACTTGGAATATAGTGCAAGAGTTGTATGGCCCACTTTAAAAGGTACTTTTATGGTGATTTTGCAATCTTACTGAAGACTGAAAACTTATTTTCTGTTCTGTTCATTTTCTGACTACAGTCAGAAAATAGTGCTGTGTGTTATTTTTTTAACTCATTTTTATGGAAAAGAGAAGCCTGAACACTCTGCTAAACATCTGCAGTGTTTCCCCTACCATTATTTTAGGGGGGCGGCCCGCCCCCCCAACGGCACCCCCCGCCTCCCTTGAAGGTCAAGTTAATTTTATTTAATTTTATTTTCTCTATAGCGCCAGACCACAAAAGAAGTCATTCAATGTTACCTTCCCTATAGAACAGGTGTATACCTTGTTCTTTTATTAAACAAACTAAATAGCCTTATGATATTTATCTTATTTACACGACTGCGTGTCATTTCTGTCTCTACGTTACATGGTCGCGCTCTCTGTATCGCGCGCACAGCGGAGTTCCGCCCCGGTTCGCACACATACACTTAAATATGACTTCTGCTTGTCTCTGTGTTAATGTATGGTGCAGACGCGCGGGTTTGTTTACTCATACAGATGCGCGCGACGCTTGTGGTGATATTAACGTCTGTCGTCTCACTAAATGAGGACATAAATACATGAACAACATCTCCAGAACTGCTCTGACAGTCACTTCATGAGCATTCGAGCGTTTCATTTGAGAAAAACTATCCTCATATCATATACACAGAAATGTAAAGGTATTCGCGGCAACCCGTCAAAATAAAAGTTCGTTTTTACTTGAAGACATTGGGCAGAACGTAATAGGCTATTACTAGTAAAACTATTAAAACCTTATCTTTAAGGAATAATCATACAATGTGTTCAATGTTATTATCAATATTAAATCCCCTTTATTTTTATGTCGGGAAAAAAGGGACATAAACCTAGGGGAAACACTGATCTGCTTTGCTATTTACCAGAATTTAGAAAGTCAAGCTTGCAGTGACATTAGATTAAAACAAAAAAAAATGGTAATTTGCATTTTTGAGTGAACTATTCCTTTAAGTAGTCCCAAATTCCAGGCCTTCATCTGGGACCACGCCATCAATCATAAACAGGAAATGCAAGAGATTTATCTGGAAGTACATCCTGTAACGTTAGAACCACAGGAAACGGCTGGGAGAGGGAACAAAACAGCAGCACCATGTTCACACATGAGTACGAGTGCTCTGAAACAGACACAAGCTGCAGCACACACTAACAATAGCCTGGCTTGATGATAACAGAAAGCCTGCAAAACCCCCCAAAGATCTGAGTCATCATTAGACCCACGTGACGCTCACAAAAAAAAGCCAAGGGACTGAGAAGGAAGGGTTATTGAGGTCTCAGTGGCTGAGGAGGGGACAATGAACAGCACAAATTACATGCGGAGTGAAACACTATTTTTACGAAAGTCACTCCTTAGAGACGGTTCTGGTTTCCTGAGCCTTTCCTGGAAGCTGCACCGTCCTGCCCTGCTTCCTGTGCCACAAGTGACATTCCTGACAGGAATCTACGGTAAGGAGGAGAACTTGCTTGTACAGAGCGCTTGGATGAACACTTCATCTGTTCACGTCCTCTTCCCTGTTTATGTCATCAACTAAGACTAAGAGACAGTAAGCATTAAGTGGAATCAAAACAAGACCAGCTGATAAACAGGCAAGTGAACACTGGAATTTAACCACAGACCTCCCCCAAAATAAAGTCTTATTCAGCTTCTGAATCAGGCAGTGATACATCCTATGTTCTTTTGTTTAAGCCGAGTTAACTTCCGCTCATCTGAAGAAAAAGCAGAAGTTTTACATTGGATGCCTTTTCCCAAGGAAATGAGTCAAAGACACATTCATTTACGAGGGAGGTGTAACGACACAGCAGAAATGTGACACAGCAAAATGCTTCTTTCCTAATTCAGAAATATCTGATAATCTGCATCGTCACACGATCTTACTGTGAATTTCGAGTTTCGTGCTAAATCAATAATTCATTTATTTAAAATGCAATTTTAAAGCTGAAATCTTACTAATCTGTTATTTAAGTCAGACTTACAGACCTATATAATGTGATTGTAGCTTGGCTTCGTTTAACAAGTACACACATTAATCAGACTACAACTAGCCTAAGCGCTGTGTGATTGATGCAATACACATTTCATTCTTCAAATATCTGATCACACATTATATATAATTGGACAGTCAGATGGAGACTGAAGTACGCAATAGAGCAAATGTCCACTTCTTTAGCAGCCTTGGTTCCAGAAGTATGTTTCCCATTAATTTCCAATAGCGATTTTTAGAAGTCATTAAGAGTTCTAAGTCAAGAACCAAATCATCCAGCTATAGGGTTGCAAAGGGGTGGAAAATTTCCGGAAACTTTCCAAAAATCCCTGGAAAGTTTCCTAAATTTCTGGAATATTTCAGAAATTTACTGGAAATTTTCCACCTTTTTGCAACCCTATCCAGCTATGAGGTAAATAACAACATTACAAACTTTGATTGGAAGCAAAAAAGTATTTGAAAAGACAAAGGTAAAAGACTGTACTTAAAGGGAAAGTTCACCCAAAAATGAAAATCTTACTCGCGTCGTTCCAAACCCGTAAGACCTTCGTTCATCTTCGGAGTTCTCTGAATGTAAACAACGCTCATTACATTGATTACGTTCTGGGGTACTCTTCAAAATGGCGGGAGACGGTAACTCGGGGAGAAGAATTGCTGAATAAATTACGTTATTATTGTTTTCTTTGCCCACAAAAAGCATTATCGTAGCTTCGTAAAATTACGGTTGAACCCCTGATGTCACATGGATTATTTTACCGATGTCCTTGCTACGTTTCTGTGCGTTGATTGTGATAATATCCCAGCTGTCTATGGAGGGTCTGAGAGCTCTCAGATTCCATCAAAAATATCTTAATTTGTGTTCTGAAGATGAACGAAGGTCTTACGGGTTTGGAACGACACGAGGGTGAGTAACTAATCACTGAATTTTCAATTTTGGGTGAAAAACAAAAATATTTAGCTACTAGGTTGTTAATTGACATATCATCAACTAACAACCTAGTAGCTCACAGTAGGTCTTTTTAACAGTTTATACCTTTTTTTTTTTTATTAATTCACCTGTGGAGAGAATGAATAGAATTTTTACTTCCAGAGCCCGACTGTTGCACTCTGTACTTCAATTATAACCATGCATGATGTAAACATACTTTTTGATTGAAGTGAAGCTTAAAAGCACTATATAAGGGCCTAAATAACATGTTTTTAATAACACGGGACAGGTTTTTCCACTGAGAGCAATCTAAATCCATTGTGGTGAAAAGGAGGAAGAAGAAAAAGCAAAAAAGGAAAATGTAGCAGTGATAGAAGACAGAGTGGTAAAGAAAAAGAAAAGTGCACTGTGCGTGAAGTGAATAGTCCAAGTGTTTTACTGCAGGAACGAGTAGCACATTCCCGTGTAAAACAAACGAGCCGTCTAAAATGCCTAGATTTGTGCCGGCCCAAGAATAGCAGTCCAACGCCAGGCCGAGAGCCCTAGGGAATTGGCAGGGGAGAGAAGGAAACTCGGATGGGAGGAAGGGGTTGGTTTGTGGCTGCTGATAAGATGCTTGAGGGGGACATGAATACTTTTGCTGATAGTTTAGGGTTTTCATTGGACACACAAAATGGGACATGAAAACAAAGCTTCGAAATACCGAAAACAAACCACACATTATGGCAAAGGCTGCAATGATTCAGAGGTGATTTCCCTGCACTTTTAAACATGCCAAAAAGGCAGCCAGTGTTTGCCGGGTTCCTTACTTCTCCGAAAGCTCCCCTGCCGATCACTTTGAGCATCTCGAAGTCGTCTCTGTGAAGGCGCATCTCCTTCACGGTGGTTGTGAATGGCTTCACTGTGAAGAGAGAAGGAGAGAGAATTAGTTATGAAATGGTTTGAAAAAAAAAAAAAGCTTTGAAATGGCCAATGGAGTAAGAGGCTGGCACAGCCATGCTAAGTAATCCTTGGCATTGATGCACCAATATTAAAATGTTGGCAGATACAAATAAGCCGATAATGATGATATATAATTAAAATTTAGAATTATGGCCAAATCAAATCAAATGTCAAACGATTATTCACATCTAAAATAAAAGTTTTCATTTACGTAATATATGAGTGTGTACTGTGTATATTTGTAACGTATATATAACTACACACGCATATATATTTTTTCAAGAAAAATGTTATGTTTATATATTATATATATTCATATTCGATTAATCGCGATTATGGATAAAGTTAGAATTTGATACCATTTTGTGGTAAAAACACTAAAACTAAGATTTATTGTTTCAAATGCTACAAGTGAATTTAGTACAAGATAATGTATAGTATGAAAATGGATATTCATTTTTCATTTTATAAACATTTAAGTATTAGCCTATTAAATTTGTGTTTTCAAAAGATTAACTTATGAATGGATTAAATTATATTTAATAAAATAATTAAACAATAAATAAACTAATTAAATTATATAAAGGTCTTTAATTTTTAATGTCTGTATTCATGTATGTGTTGCTTAATTTATGTAAATATGTTTATGTAAATTAAAGTATAAAAAAGAAATAAATAAAATAAAGGCCAGAAAACTGCTATGGTACTAACATGATCATCTCAAATGTAGCAATATATGAGTTCATATAAACGTGCTACTGAAATTATGGATTTTGATCTAAATGTCACCACAATCTGTATACAAGCGGAGCTCCAGTGACTCCATCAAATGCAGCAGTAAAGAGATTAAAGAAACAATGTAACCTAAACAGTGTGCGTTAAATTTCATGTTGTCAAACTGTCGTCCCTTCTGCTTTACGAGGCACCGCTGGGGGCCTGGAAAGCACCCAAGACACGGCTAAGCCAGCCTGAACGCCTTGCCATATGAGGACATACGCGGAGTCTCATGTAGTTACAAAAGACATTTATCACTCATAAGGGCTCTAAACTCTAAACACACGGCAGGTCTGCGCCTCAGCCGTTCAGACGGAACCGCATGCTTGGAGCTGCATGGAAAAAACATCATCTGCTTTTAATGAGAAGATCCCTCAGAGTGGCCCAGCATCTATCAACAGCTTTATAGCCCAGCATGCACGAGGCCAGCGAACTGGTATGTCACTCCCAAGACACCAGCAACAAAAAGAAAAAAGTCTGATATTATTGTTCATTTAGGAAGCTACTAATATTAACAGCACCACTGACAACAGAAGTTCATAATGTTGAGTCATAAACGGGTGGTGGTGTACCACTGTGTATCTTAACCCACTGACCACGCAAAGCGGTTCTATGGGCCATTCAAGGAACATGTGATGAGAATTAGGATGCATGAGGCACTGTTGATTATTAATCTTAGAGGAGTTTGACGCAACTCCATTTCAATTTTTAACCACTGCCAACCATTAGATCCTCAAAATGCACCCACAAATCTGAACAACCATTTATATTGTGTTACAGGAAAATAAAATTAAAATAATAAAATAAGTTGAAATAAAACCAGTTCTGTTAATAATAATAATAATAATAATAATAATAAATTACATACATACATAAAAAACAAAAAACAAAAAAAACAATAGACTTTACATACACAATTTTAAAATCACTCTTTGGGGACAAAAACGGCCTTTCATTTTCAAAATTGTATGCTTTGTTTTTCATACATGTAATCTGATAATCCTCTCAGCCCCCTAAATATAATGAGGCATTTCTCAAAGTCTCCAGGTCCATGTATTCTCAATTACAATAAACTCTCATCGCTCGCATACTAAATGATTATGGCAACATCAGAACACCAGCTGCAGGACTGAAAATATGAAAACAAGCTGCTAGAAAAGTTCCTGCGGCCAACAGAAACAAAGAGGCAAAAGTGAAACTACGAAGTCTGGAGTCAGTAAGACTTTATTTTTTAATTAATACTTCTATTGAGCAAGGACACGTTAGATTGATCTACAGTGACAGTAGAGACATTTATAATGTTACACAAGATTTTCTATTTCGGTCCCACTTTATATTAGGTGGCCTTAACTACTATGTACTTACTACACAGCCTACATGTTTTTACATTGTACTTATATATTTTTGAAAACCTATATGTAATTACATCTGTAATTAATTTCTGTAATTACACTCATACATACAGTATGAACACAATAAGTACATTGTACTTATTTTTTGATGTAAGTAAATAGTTAAGGCCACCTAATATAATGTGTGACCTTTATTTCAAATAAATGCTGTTATTTTGAACTTTCTATTCAGCAAAAATATTTTACATTGATAAGAAATATTTATTGAGCAGCAAATCACCATATTAGAATGATTGCTGAAGGATTGTGTGACACTGAAGACTGAAGTAATGGCTGCTGGAAATTCAGCTTTGACAGAATTCTATCTATTTTTTTTAATATATTAAAATTATAAAATATATTAGATTGTAGAGAGAGAAATATATAAATGACTATTTTGGCCCATCCCTAAGAGTTTGTGTGTCTATGCCTGACACGCTGCATCACTTCCTGCATCCAGAAGAGTTTTGCGGTTAGCATGCACGCTCCATTAGACATGACACTGGAGCCCTGTGCACGACGATTAGACTGTGATGGATGAAGCAGCGAACCATCTTCCTCACGCAAAGGACACTGTAACACCACTCACTGTAACTGCTGCTCTCATTAATACCTTCACACACATCATTTAACGATGTCTTCATGAAGGACACGCCTGACCTGATATATAAAAGCTCCAGCTTTATGAGTTTAAAATAGACTGCATTATCCCATGTGTGTCAGAGCGGAGCATCTCCAATCAATATGACACAATTAAATATTTAACAATGATGATGGGTCACAGCAAAACTAAAGCCAGAAGAAAATGCACTGCCCTATTTTGTCAAGTTTTTTAAATTTTGTTGGCAACACTTCACAACAAGGGTTAATTTGTTATACATTAGCTAACATGACAACAAAAAATACTTCTAAAGCATTTAACTGATTTAAACATTTACTAATACATTACAATCAAAAGTTGTATCTGGTGACATTATTTTGCTGTTATTGTTACTAATGACAATAAATGGACAGTAAACGTACAAGCCTACGTTAGTACGTTAATAATTATTACTCAGTACTTATGTAATTACACGTGATGACGTTTTTTGTGGGCGGAGACTATCTGGTGGCAGAAAACGACAGTTTTAACATAGCAGTCATTTAAAAAAAAATTTAAAAAAAAAAAAAGGTAATTTTGAGTGTGTATTTCAAAATTCAAACATTTTTCCTCGCAATTCTGATAAGAAAAATCAACTCGTCATTCTCTCGTTTCCCCTCAGAATGAGTTTATATTCCACACTTCTGGCTTTTTTTCCTCAGAATTGACAAACTTGCAATTGATGAGTTAAATCAAGTTATAATGTCTGAACTATGAGATATAAACTTGCATTTGCGAGAAAAAAAGTCAGAAAGTTAAATGTTATAGGTTTAAATAGTATTTAAATAGTATAATTCTCGTTTATAATCATTACTAATATGCAGGGGTGCACATAACTGGTTTGCAGGTCCGCATGCGCGACCAAAATTAAAAATGCGCTGTGTAAATAAGTTCTGACAGCGCATTTGCGTATCGACATGGTTGACAGCTGTTAATGCACAATTACCATTTCAGATCGACAAATTGTACGGTATAATATTTCTATTCAAACTGAAAGCACAATCTAGGCTACCAATGCCGTTTTCAAAGCAAAACTGTGACATTTCATTCACTGACGCTCTTCCATCAGCAGCGCTAAACCCGGAATAATACTTACTTGCCGGCAACCCGCCAAAATAAAAGCTCGCTGATTTTACGTTTGAAAATTATGAAAATGAAAATAATGATAATAATAAAAAAATAATAAACATTAGCATTTTATTTTTGTTTACTATAAAATAATTGCATTTGTATGTAACACTCCCTTTTTATTTTAAAATAAAATAGTATTATCACACTTGATTATTTAGTTCATTATTTTTAGTTAGTTATTTTATATATATTAAAAAAAACAGAATAAAGTGCAACCATAGTATCACTATTATTAATAAATTTTTTTTAGAGTTATATTTTATGGGTCACACTACATGCCATAGTCCGTGTGAGGACCAAACCAAATCTCCAGGTTCTCATATGAGAGCCAGGCTGAAAAACTTATGTGCACCCCTAATTATAATCATTACTAATATGGCTTCTTATCAAGATCTTCAGTCTGTATGCCGAGTTCTGTAAATGTGTGAACTTCATATTAGCCTGTTTGCAGCGCACTTGCCGTCCAGTAATCACAATAAGCTTTGTGCTTTGTTACTTTTTAATAAACAAAGTATCAGCTTTAACATTCTGCCAAATTCATAACAAAATTAATAAAATAAATACTGTTTTGGCACTCTTTAATGTGGCAGGTGCAATCGCTTTAGTGCCTCAGTTCAAGCGGCAAGTGAACCCATTATATCTTTCTCTATTATAGTATGAAATGTATGTGAATTAATATCAAAAGGTAGGCTATTTTATAAGAGAGCCTACACTTATTGAAATGTCTCATGTAATCGCTCATTCTGTGTCAAACTGGAAATCTTGTAAAGCTTGTAAACAATGCCACGTAACAATACCTAACCACTGGCCATCCATAAGCTCATCAGTCAGCTAGAAAAACAATTATAAAGAGGAGCATTTTGCTATATTTATTCGCTCTTGCATATTAATATTTTTAATTAACCTGTTGTCTACATGATAAAAAAAATGCAAAAACCGACTGGATGTGTGAGAGATTTGACAACATTTCAATAGGATGCATTGAGTAGGAGCCCAAACTAACACTGTAAAAAGCGATCAGTTGACTTTTCTTTAAAAAAATTGAGGAAACGCAGGGCTCGCAAAATCGCGGGGCTACCAAAATGTATCACTGCCCTGCCCAGCGGGCTAACTTAAATACTGTGGGTCCTTAAAAACCTCTCAATTTACTTATTTAAAACTTTTTATGGCCGTAAATTTTATACATGTTAAATGGTATAAGAAAAGTCTTAATTATAATTTCAAGAGGTCTTACAGTTGGGGATGGAAAGACAAGAACCGCGATACAGCTGGATTAAACTTCAAAAGGCAATGATGTCATTGAATAAATATGAGTTTGGTGTAGGGAATATTAACAAGTCCCGCCCATTTGGAGCTGGTTCCAACCTCCGTTTATACCCATCTCGGAGAAGCCGCTATATTTGCTCCTAAAGCGCCAACTTAATGCATAATTCAAGAAATACATTAAGTGAACTTGACAATTCTGAGTTACACTGACAAATAACAGTTTGAAAATGTGTTGTTCACTTTTTATTTTAAGTTGGACCAACTTAAATTTCTTAAATTGCAATTACTTAAAAGTTCCTATGGTCCATGATATTGGTACAGATTCTGTGTAATAAACAATTCTTTGTGACTGTATATTTCAAGTTGGAAAAGACGTTTAGTTCCCACTTTAAGTGAACCTTAGTTCCCAGGTCATCTACAAGATGGATTAAAATGCTGATAAAGTCAAGAAAAGAGTAGACAAACATGACTGTATGATTGAAATGTCAAAATGTAAAAAAATAAATAAATAAATAAAACGTGTTTATTCTGTGGCACCTAAAAAAATAATTTGGCGCCTAAGTTTTTTCTTATAGGAGTCAATGGCTCCTTACTCGATTTTTTTGTTTGGAGCCCTGATGTGTCAATATTATGCAGACCTATTGTTAATCAAATTTATGCTTTAAAACTAGGTAACCATAGCAGGTTTCATCCATCGTCTTGTCCATTTAAACATCAAATTAAGTTTCAAATGCCGTCTTTGATGGCAGTTTTCTATAAAATTGATTTGCATTCCAATTCTGACATCCAAAAGGCACAAATAAATTTTTTCTCTTATTTCACGGATTTTACCCATTCCCCTCCACTTGTTACCAGAATAAGGCATTAATATGTGCTTTGAGTACTAATAAACAGCCAATATGCAGGTAATATTAGTGTAAATAAGCAACTAGTTAATAGTGAGAATTGGTCCCTAAACTACAGTGTTACCGTATTTAATGAACCTGAGCTAACATGAACTTTTTGATAAACACTAACAAACGCTTTGCTTATTAGTTAATGCATTAAATAACTAAAGTACAAAATTGTGGCGAAACACTAAATAAAATAATTACAAAGAAATGGCAATAACACATTGAATTAAAATGTGAAATTTTGAAATAGAAAAACTGAAATAGTATTTTCTTGCAAACTCGTACTCCAATAATCTGCTTTATTTACAACTTCAAATTTTTTAATGCAGGTCCAATTTATAAAGGTGGTTTTATTATCATTAAAGCATCACACTTTTCCCCTCACATAAATAACAGGAATAGTTTCCACAAAAAGATGCTTACAGCAAGGACATTAACCTTCATTTACAGTAGGGTTGATTTATTGCATCAATCAGAGGAATCAGACCACTCAATTTTGGCGTACCGTAGAGCCACTCGCCTCCAAACAAACAGCGATTTGAATGACTGTTGCTCTGGATGGAAATTTTCCCAACAGAACGCCTCTGTAAGCCTACTACAACCAGAGCATTCGGAACAGATGACCAACAGGACAATATTAGTTTTACATTCACAACTAACTGAGTCATTCATCGAAGTGATTTTTTGCAACTGATGAGATGAGAAGACTATTGTTCAGAGTGAGCCATGGGGAGCGGGATGCTTTCCTCTAGCTCGGGATAACACAGCCCACACTGTTCTGCCATACCCACCAGGCCACAACACAGAGATAGAGAGGCCACACTATGATCAGGGGACGAGAAAATGTTTATTACCAAGCCATCGGTTAGTGTAGTCATGAAAAATGCCATTATGTACCAAATGTGTGTATCAGCGAGAGAGAGAGAGAGATAGAGAGAGAAAACGGAAGAATAAAGAATGCGTTGCCTGAAATAAATTGAGTTCTTGGATGCAATGAAAGAGATATTTGTACATCTGTATGAAAACAAATTGCCATCTGTGGGTAATCTGGAGAGGTTTTTATTTCCTCTTCCTTTGATTAGATATGCTTTTTAATTCTCTTTGAAATAAATATTTCTAATAACCTAAAATTCAATAATGCTAGTATTTAACAAAGTAGACTAAACCTAGTAGGTATAAAAAAGTAGGCCAATATTATAGTTTTAAAATAGTTTGAAGCCAAAGTAATATTACACAAAGTGTAATAAATGAAAACAACCATTTTGGGTCAGTAAGATCTTTAGCAGCACAACTGTTTTCAATATTGATAATAATAAATGTTTCTTGAGCACCAAATCAGCATATTAGAATGATTTCTGAAGTAAGACTGAATAATGAAAACTCAGCTTTGCCATCACATTAAAAAAAAAAATAAATAAATAATAATAATAATTGAAAACATTAAAATAGGAGGAGTTTTTTTAAACTCTTATAATATTTCACAAATTTTTATGTTTTTAATTTAGTTTTATTTTTGATCTAAGAAATTTAGCATTGGTGAGCATGAGCATGCAAGACTCCTTTCAAAAACAATTACAAAATCTTACAGATCAAAACTTTTGAACAGCAAAAGTGTTCAGAGATATAAAATAGCAACAGCTTTGTGAAGTTAAGATGCTTTCAGTATATATTTGAGTTTCATTTACCTGGTTTTGAACATCCACACACTCTTCACTGAAGCAGGCACTTGAAAATGACAGACTCTGAGACCCTGATCAGCTCTGGAGCTCAAAGTGCTGCTCTAGACACTGATTCTCCCTAGTAACACATCTTTTATTTATTAATTAGCCTGGTGAGCATCTTAACAAGTGTGCCATAGATTAGCATACATAAAACAAGGTTAACCTGTTTTAACTAATATATGTTGGTGTGAATTATAATAAAATAATCCAGCATCAGGTATTTCTAAGCAGGTGGATAACATTTAAAAGCAGTGCACCAGTCTGTGAGCATACATAATACATTCCACGGAATCCTAAGCCTATACGCCACTGCACAGCTGGGCATCCCAGTGGCTGCTGAAGATGAATCTTTATCCGGTGAGTAACAAGCATATTCACTCCGAGACCGCAGACAGGAGCCAGGAGCAGAAAATGGAGGCTGCTATCATCATGAGGCACAAGTCCCCAAGAACACAACCCTTCTGAGCTACATCCATAGCTACAGATGATCACTGCTAACTCATCTTTCATTCAAAGAAAAACTAGGTCGAATACTTACAATGCAAGAGCAAGTCTGTGCCGCAGCTTTGAACAAGCATTTAAGGAATGATCACCGGGGGACACATTAAAAATCCAAACTAGATTTTAATGGAACACAATTACAGTCTGGAAGCCAGAAAAACCACTGGCACAACAGTGATTTTTCAAGTGGGTTCATGACTTTAACCCTAATCAATTGGACTGAATGAGAAGTTGACAGTAATCCTCTGCTCAAGCCACTTGGCCAAGGACAGGGCTGAACTTCAAAGACCTTTCCTGGATCATGCACTGGCATGACAGCAACTGTAGTACCAGTGTAAACTTTCACTGGACAAGCCTGAAAGTTTCCACTGACACATTATGACCCCTTTGAACTATGATTAAGCTGGATCATTTCAATTAAAATTAAAAATAGATATGAAAAAAAAAATAGGTAATCAAGAAACCATCAGTTAAAAAGACACTGAAAAATTAGGGAAATTAGTGGGACACTAGGAATGCACCAATATTATAGATAAGACAATTATTTTCATATTATAGCTGATTAATGGCTGATATTTAAATGCTGTAGTTTTCAACATACAGTGAGGAAAATAAGTATTTGAACACCCTGCTATTTTGCAAGTTCTCCCACTTAGAAATCATGGAGGGGTCTGAAATTGTCATCATAGGTGCATGTCCACTGTGAGAGACATAATCTAAAAAAAAAAAAATCCAGAAATCACAATGTATGATTTTTTTTAACTATTTATTTGTATGATACAGCTGCAAATAAGTATTTGAACACCTGTCTATCAGCTAGAATTCTGACCCTCAAAGACCTGTTAGTCTGCCTTTAAAATGTCCACCTCCACTCCATTTATTATCCTAAATTAGATGCACCTGTTTGAGGTCATTAGCTGCATAAAGACACCTGTCCACCCCATACAATCAGTAAGAATCCAACTACTAACATGGCCAAGACCAAAGAGCTGTCCAAAGACACTAGAGACAAAATTGTACACCTCCACAAGGCTGGAAAGGGCTACGGGGAAATTGCCAAACAGCTTGGTGAAAAAAGGTCCACTGTTGGAGCAATCATTAGAAAATGGAAGAAGCTAAACATGACTGTCAATCTCCCTCGGACTGGGGCTCCATGCAAGATCTCACCTCGTGGGGTCTCAATAGGTGCGTTTACATGTACACTTTTTTTGTCATTCCGATTAAAATCATTCCGATTGAAAGATTCGATGAACTGTTTACATGAGACGTTATCTAATCCGATATGGTGTTTACATGTGCCTGTGCTTTCGATTTTAGGATATGCTAATAGCCTACAGTGACAACAAAAAAGTCACCAGAAGAAAAAAACGCCCATATTTACGTTAATATTTTTAATATCAGTTTGCACTTGCTTAGAATAAACGGTTAATATTTGAATCCCTTGCGTTCATTCGAGCGCTCAGTCATATGGCCAGAACGCGATCATAGAAATCATATGCCCCTCTGTAATGCAGCTGAGATTAATTGTACTCTGATACTACAAAGTTGTCCTGTTAAATGGAACAAATACACGATTTCTTACCAAGAGTCGCTGAACAATGAATCAAAGGAGCATTGCTTTATCACAATCGTGTTTTCGTACAACATTCATGGCGTGAGCACGTATAAATTCAAGCAGATCGGAAATTATGAATCTGTCATCTATACAAATGGCAAAGGCAAATTTTGGTCAAGTTGTTTATTTGAGCTACTTTCACTATCATCATTGTGTTGTTTCTAACCTGAAAAGCAGAAAATTGCGCTTCATTTCAGATCTGTTTTTCACTCCGGACATGAGAGCAGATAGTCTGTCTCACAGCAAACGTTCACCTTTCTAATGTGTTTTTAACTGTATAATTGAAATTTTAACTTTATACCTCCACTATTACCCAGTCTCTACTGCAGTGTCGGTGTCCCCAAATCACAGAATGTACCGTTGCCGACTTCACGTTCACGTTCTGACGACCCGACCTCTGGACGTGATGACGTAGACGCAAAGTAATCGGTTTAAAGTGTTTACATGGCAGGATTTTAATTTTGTTCGGTTTATAGAAAGGTTTATCCCACCCCTCTCAAACCGATTACAATTTCATTCGATTTGGGCATTTTTATTCCGATTGAGGTGTTTATATGGAGCATTTTCATTCGGTGAGAAATCAGCCCAGAACTACACGGGAGGAGCTGGTCAATGACCTGAAAAGAGCTGGGACCACCGTTTCCAAGGTTACTGTTGGTAATACACTAAGACGTCATGGTTTGAAATCATGCATGGCACGGAAGGTTCCCTGCTTAAACCAGCACATGTCCAGGCCCGACTTAAGTTTGCCAATGACCATTTGGATGATCCAGAGGAGTCATGGGAGAAAGTCATGTGGTCAGATGAGACCAAAATAGAACTTTTTGGTCACAATTCCACTAAACGTGTTTGGAGGAAGAAGAATGATGAGTACCATCCCAAGAACACCATCCCTACTGTGAAGCATGGGGTGGTAGCATCATGCTTTGGGGTGTTTTTCTGCACATGGGACAGGGCGACTGCACTGTATTAAGGAGAGGATGACCGGGGCCATGTATTGCGAGATTTTGGGGAACAACCTCCTTCCCTCAGTTAGAGCATTGAAGATGGGTCGAGGCTGGGTCTTCCAACATGACAATGACCCGAAGCACACAGCCAGGATAACAAAGGAGTGGCTCTGTAAGAAGCATATCAAGGTTCTGGCGTGGCCTAGCCAGTCTCCAGACCTAAACCCAATAGAGAATCTTTGGAGGGAGCTCAAACTCCGTGTTTCTCAGCGACAGGCCAGAAACCTGACTGATCTAGAGAAGATCTGTGTGGAGGAGTGGGCCAAAATCCCTCCTGCAGTGTGTGCAAACCTGGTGAAAAACTACAGGAAACGTTTGACCTCTGTAATTGCAAACAAAGGCTACTGTACCAAATATTAACATTGATTTTCTCAGGTGTTCAAATACTTATTTGCAGCTGTATCACAAATAAATAGTTTAAAAAAAAAATCATACATTGTGATTTCTGGATTTTTTTTTTTAGATTATGTCTCTCACAGTGGACATGCACCTACGATGACAATTTCAGACCCCTCCATGATTTCTAAGTGGGAGAACTTGCAAAATAGCAGGGTGTTCAAATACTTATTTTCCTCACTGTAAAGTACTTAAGTACTAAAAGCTTAAATAAAGAGTGAATATTGTGACAAGTGAGTCGCTATTAGATATATGAATAAGAAATAGCTTTATCACTGTAAAAATCCGTATGCACTACAATGGAAACACTTTTACCGAATAAATTCCTTAATGCGCATCAAAAAAGATGAGCCTTTGCAATGGGACAGTATAAAACTGGACCAACCTCAGGGCGCAGCATCTGAAATGCTAGTTGTCATTCTAAATGGCTTGAGCCTTCCAAGTGCTTCGTTATAATTAACACCCAGAACTGCGTTCACAAACAGCAGGCTCCAAAAATAAGATAGCATGACCACATTTCGTCTGCGCGCTCTGAAGCTCATAATTTATTGTATACAAAAATTATTATATAAAAGTACCTTCTCCTACTGCAGCAAATTACATTTTTCTTCTTGATATTTAGTGAAAGATAATCAGAAAGTGACAATTTTGTTCTCTTCCGACTCGCTGGATGGAAACTGTACTTTATTCGCAAATGTTTTATGCAATATTCCAATTTTGTGCATAAGTTTAACTCGTAACTTTGGATGGAAACATAGCTAATGTTGAAAACAGCTGTGCTGCTTAACATTTGTGGGAATTGTGATACATTTTTATAAGAATTCTATGAAATCTTACATGTTTACTGGAAGTAGCTTGATGATACGTCGAATAAAAAAAAAAAGAGCTTGATCAAAAACACCTCTTAACTCTTCACTAAAAGCACAAAGACTGAAGACATTACAAACCACATGAAGACCAACATATGATCTCGGACAATTCTTGGAGGACTCACTGTGGCGTTGTCAATATCATGAAGAGTGCCCTATTGATGGGCTCAATCAGTGAGCAAGCCTGACCGCCACTAAATGGCCTATTAAACATTGATGAGGAAGTCATCCTGAGACAGCCGCGGAGGGACTGAGGGCTGCTGGACAGTTTGGCTGGTTGCAGGAGGTAAAAGCATCAGGGCCTCGCCCCGGGTTAATCCATTATCCTGCACCAGCTGCCACACATTCCCAGCCCCCACCAAAACAGCCATTTACTGGCAGCTTCCTGCTGAGAGACTCACCGCCGCACAGACCGGTGCTGGACGCGTGGCTGGTTCATCACACCGGCTCACCTAGTTTAGAGGTGGGCTGGGGTGATGTTTCTCATTTAGATATGGAGACAAGTTAGATGGCAGAGAGGTTAACATGGGTTTACGACCAACATCTCCTTCAAGACTCCCTTCAGGGGAATCATATATTTCCTCATACACCATTTCAGAAAAAAACACTTAACATTAGGCTTGTCTTTCAGGTTCAGATTTTTTCTGAAAATTACACAAAAAGCCTTTCACTAAGACTGCCTGTCTATTATCCCACATTGTCCTGTAGTTTGAGATAAAACAAGGGTGGAAAGGCTTATAAAACGTTTTTAATCATTTAATATCAAAAATCAAAAGACATAAGTGATGAGAAATTGCTGTAAAACAGCTCTTTTCATCAAAACATCTTAAAACAAAGGGTCAAATATATGTAATCATTTCCTAAATTAAACCCAAACAGGCAGGAAAATACATATTTTTATTTATATATATACACACACATATACATACACATTTTAAACAGCTATACATTTCTAACTATGAGTATTTATGATTTTTATGGTTCATACCCAGATTTGTGTTTTTTACCCATCATATGCTTCCTCCAGTAAAGCAGAGTGAAATCTTACTCTTGTGGTAACAGGTTGATACTTTTTTTTATGCTTATAATAATAATAATCTTTTAAAAATCCACACTTGATATTATACATTTAGCATCTTCTGTCTTCAGCTGAGCTCAGATTTCTGCAGAACAAACCAAAAAACAACTTCCCCTTATCATGACCCTGTCCACAACTTCTCCTTTTGTGGGTTAAAATAAGCTAATATGACACGGAGTAAGCTCAATATAACAACGATTACCATCATCCTTCCTCAGAGGAGCTGCCAGATGCGTGTACAGTACATAGAGTCATAAACCTAAAATAGTAACTTTAACCAGATGTATTGATGTCACTGTAAGCTGTATTGAATATACATTAAAGACAAAGATTTATGTAGTGCAGATGTGAGAATCAGCAATAAAAAAGCCTTTTGATACTAAAATTCACACTGCATAGGAAAAAAAAAACAATTCAACTAATGTTGCAATAACTAATCAAATCATAAAGAAAATTGTACAGTGCATTTTATCATCAACTAATGCAAGAACATTTTACATTGTGTTCTTTATATTTTAATATATATTTTTATCTAATATATTGTTATATGTTTTTAAAAAGTGTAACATTATGTAGACTTTAGTATGCACAAATAAGATAAAATCATTTAAAATTGTACCTTTTTGGATGGCAAAATATGAAGGTTTACAAATGCATAGTGAATTCTATAAAATAATTGTAGTTTTCTTCAACAGTCACAATGAGGTGATTATGTAATGATTACAACAGGCCTAGTACTACTTTTAATACAAAGGTACAGATTTATCACTCACACCTAACAGAGTCAGGATAACACAATACAGCTCTTGATTTAATCAGTGTGAACTGAGGGCAAATAACTACCCACAAACATTATCATCCAACAGCAGAAAACCAGAATAGCTGCTGATACTAAGATCATTTGATACAAAGTTATTTATTTTAGCACTACTGAAAGTTAAAACAACACTGACATCAAGATTACAACATTTATTGTCGTAACTGATCTAGCAAAAGCTGCTGAAATCCTTATATGGACATTGAACCAGAATTCAGCTGGCGTTACACAATAATAAAGATGTAGAAGGGGAATAAAAAAAAAAAAAAAGTGTGGCCTCCCACCACAATTGGACTGATGGTAACAGTCACCACCATTGGCATGAATGGGTCAGTGACTTTCCAAACAGACAATGCAGCGTGTCTCAGGGACGGAGCCACTGTGTCATTCTTTACTTGCGTCTTCAGCTGTTGGGGCAGACATTTACGCAAGTCACATCCATCAAACAAGACTAGGTGTGTCGCTTGAAAGTCTTGCATAGACAAAATGCTGCATGCATGCAAACTTCCAATGGACAAATCAATCAAATATGTTCTTCAGTCTTAGCAAACCTCAACCGTAAAACTGATCCCACAGTCTTCGCCAAAAGCTGATACAGAGAGGTGAAACCTGAGCATGAGGGAACGACGACTGTATTGAATCATTTTGAGGTCAAGTTTTCAATGGAGCGGCTCTTATTCTTCTGAAATGCAAAGCATGCTTAGAAATAAGCTGACAGGAACAGTGCATCTGCAACATGTCAGAAAGAGCAGGAATAAAAGACAAACATTCATCTGGAGTTAAAATGTCCTCAGGGGGTTGGCACTTCAACTAATGAGGTTCCTGTCCATGCCGTATTATTGCGAAATTCGGAGAGGGAGTGCGAGAACACGCTTTGGGGTTACGACAAAAACAGCAGATCGTCTCTCTGGGCGAGTCAAAAAAGCTTGAAGGAGACGACAAGGAGAAAACATTTATTGGAGTTGTTCGGGCATGACTGTTCTAAATCTGGAAAAGAGAAGACCGTGCCCTGCATTCACCTTCACCCTCAATTAGATCGTAAAAAAAGAAAAAGTTTCCAGTACAGGTTGTGCTATAAGCGCAATTGTAAGGTACGTCGCAACGTAAAGTAGAGGCCTCATGCCTATAGGCCAGGCTTTACAGGCTAATCTGTGTCATGCTTGCGCCCGTCGGCCTGAAAGCAGAGGAGGGGGAGGGGAGATCGCCCACACATGCCTTGTGTAGGGGGAGGATATTAGCAGGAATGACTGGAATTCTCTTCAGTCCAGCCACCGCTTTGGGTCAGGTGACTTCAAGACCTAATGGACAGCGAATATGTGGCGACGTACAACCCTTGAAAATGTTCATCCTGCAATCTGTGTGGTGGATTACGATGCGTTCAAATCCCTGGCGTCGCGGTCTGCACATCTGTAGAGATCGGGAGTGAACGGCGTTTGTTTTGAAAGGCATTCCTGACACATGCCCTGTCCTGACTCTGCACCTAAAGCACGCCGAGTGCATGTCAGAGTGGTATGCAACGATTCAGGGTGGCCTGTGCTGTGAAAAGAGAGATGCCTCACACAGTATAGACCATTTGGCCAGTTCACAGGCGGCAAAAAGACTCGTTTTGGACAGAGGACATACCAGACATTTCCAATGTAATGGGAGTTGCAGCTTGCTCATTTCCTCCTGTTAAGAGTGAAGCATAACCCAGGGCTGGACGAATTGGTCTGTTTGGCCCAATTAATGAGGTTGTGTCTTCTCAGAATTCGAGGGGGTGAAACTGACTGAGATGTCTCACAGACAGAGTATGAAAGTGGACCATTAAAGTGTTACCTTTTGCTTTGCCGTTTCAGTGTGTTTTGCCTTTTTAAACGAAAACCAGACAGGTGATTTCAAATATACATTACTGTTCAAAAGTTTGGGGTCAGTGAGATTTCTTTGGAAGAATTAATACTTCTATTTAGCAAGGACAAATTAATTTGACAAAAAGTGACAGTAAAGCCATTTATGATGCTACAAAACATTTCCATTTCATATAAATGCTGAACTTCCTAATCATCAAAGAATCCTGAAAATAATGTGCAGCCCAGTTTCCACAAATACATTAAGCAGCACCATCAATGGAATAAATGGCATTTTACAATATGTTCAAATAATAAACATTTATTTTTAAATTGTAATACTAGTTCACAGAATTTCAGTTAACTATTTTAATAAAAAATTTTTTTTTTTTTTAAAGTATAAAATCTTACCAAAACCAAACTTCTCAATAGCATTGTTTGAAAGACACATGAAATTAATTAACTGTATTAAAAAAAAAAACACCTGTGAGCATGAACAATAAAATGAATCATTTCAAACTAAGAATAGTTTACTAGTCTGCCTAATTAGCATATAATTGCTGATCTTGCTGTGAAGAGTAGCAGTTTAATGCACAACATTATGAGGGTCTAAATTAGGCAACACTATAGAAAGTACCAAAAAAAGATCAACAAACTTTACAGTTCAGCTCCACTCAAGGATATTCCCATTAATGAGGATGATAATGCTATTCAACATATCATAAAAGCAAAGAAAAATGCTTGTGCAAGGCCTTTAAAACTGTGTGCGTGTCAGGACGGCAACCAGGAATGTCTTGAAAATGAGGCAGAGAGAAAATCTCAGCAGGTGCAAGACTTAAAGAGTTGCAAAGCTGCAAAGAGCGCCTGTAAACAGAGCACAGGGCCAAAACCCAAGCTTACACGACTCGATCCGAGCTTACATGGCAGGGCCCACAGCTTTCCACCTTCTCTCTGGCTAGGAGTTTCAAACAGTCTCTCCATTCGCTGCAGTTTCTTATTAGGTTATTTGCTGCTTGTTGTGAAAGTAGGCTAGTCAAAAACCTGCGGGAATAAGAGGCAGCAGCTGCTGTAAATAAGGACAAGTGCACGTCTGCTGTACACAGCAACAAACAAGATGATTCCTTCATCAAGAGGGCACGATTTGCCCTGGTGCAATGTTGAAGACACTTTGAAGACCCCTCTTTTTGAAACGCAGGCTCATGAGGGAGTATTGTCTGTTAAAGCCCCTGTTGGGACATAGTATGCTTGACTTCAAGAGTCTATGATGTTTGAGGCGAGAGGAACGGTGCTGATCCCACAAGCAGATGCCAGCTGGGAAGCCAGGTACTGTTTACAAGCCCCACTCCCTATTTTAAAGGGGTGAAATACAATAGAGAGGCATAACCTGCTTCGCAGCTTCATTAGGACAGTAGGGTGAACACGCCGGCGCAGGGCTGTTTGTGTACAAACACTGGGAGTAGGCCGAGGTTCTGGGCGTTTCCTGTTGCTCAACTGCTAAAGCATGACTGGCACTGCCAAGGCCACACAAGTTCAATTCCCAGAGAGCACAAAGATACATTTTTTCAGTAATTATGTCTAAATGAATGAAAAATAAAATATAAAATTAAATCCAATCTTTTAAATTCCACAAGTGAATTTGAGCATCACAACATTATGATGTACTGTATGGAAATCAAGATTAATTGTGAGATTTGCTAAATGTTATAGATTGTGTTATAATACCATTTATTGGCAGCAATGGTAATTCTAATATAGAAATATGAGAAATAACTTCAGAATTAAATATGCAATATAAGTCAATTAAGATATTAAAAACAACAATATACGTGTATTAAAATATATCTATCCAATATATTTTAGGAAAACTTAAAATTAATATACACTTTTCATTCTGTACATTATAATGTCATGACGCTTTAATTCACTGCATTTAAACAAATGGTTTAAGTTTTTATTTTTAGATATTTTTTATACTTTAGATAAAAGCATCTGCCAAATGCATAAACACAAAACATTCTTTAGGTGTTTTTTTAGGTGATAAAATTAAACTTCAAAATTTTGCTATTCCAAATTTGGCCCAAATAAACACAATGTTTTATGTGCCTCAAGCATATATGCCATTCATTTGTAACAAAGCAGGCAAATACAATACACAATATCAAATTGCATGCTATTGCTAGCAACACTGTGGGAGTTGGAGCAGTGCAAGTCTGTGCATCTAGCAACTGCAACAACATTGACAATTCACGCCAAAACCTGTCAAGGAGGGCAAATACTAGCCAATGTGTTTATTCTGTTTAATCCTCTCCTTTAATTAGTCTTCAGTCTGCTGTCAAGGAGGAAGTCAGGTATAAACACCTGCATACCGCTCTTTCTCTGTCACCACTGACCTTGGCAAGCCAGCTCATAGCGCTACGTTGCGTTTGAGAGCTCACATGCACAGGAATCGAGCAATGGAGAAAGACATTGCAAAGATTAATAAGTGCTCTGCTCATACTTCAGCAAGAGAGCACTATTATAAACTCAGTTATTAGGAGCATGCGATAAATTCAAGAACTAGCCAAGCTTGACTTCCTGTCAGGCTCTTACACATAACAAAATGGATTCATGTGCACTAATTCAGCTTCATTAGCATTTCTTGTGCAACACTGAGGAGGGATTTCTCCAGTCAGAGCTCGTCCTCTCTTGGAAAAGTGCCCCTGTGAGACAAGACGGACTGTGAACTAACAGATCCGGTCAATAGCAGAATGTGAGGCGCGGTCAATATGTCTGTCAGCGATAATGAGGTGCAGATCCCGTAGGGATATCAGACACAAAAATGTTTGTGAACGGCTAAAGTTTTAAGCATGTTACTTATTCTGGAAAAAGAAGTGTCAAAAGTGTGTTTTACGCCTCTGTAACCTTTGGAATACTTTTCAGTACATGTAATACCCTTCTTAATTTAAAGGTCATGTATTAACAGCATCGACTGTTAAAATGACGATCAATCAGCTCACTTAAGTTGTGACTAGTAGTCCACCGATATGAGTTTTTCAGTGGCAGATACCAGTAACTATAAAGGAGTGTGGCCAATGTTGTTGATTAATACAACTCAGTCCTTATTTGTGAAATAGCACTGTAATAACATCAACTGACCAATAAATGGTTTAAATATCCATTGAAACTGAACATTTACAGATCAATTGGACTTTTTTAACGCTGTGACATACCAAGCGAATGGTCAGCCATTGTCGAATGTCAGGATGTCGTTGAGTCTGTCAGTTCAGTTTTTTTTTACGATTTATTTTTGGTGTTTCATTGGCAGCTTTTTGGCCAATTGAAGCATTTGGTGTTGGGCATTCAGTGAGACAGATCACTCTGACTGGTTGTTCAGCTTGAGCATTCCCAATAAATATATACTTTCATAACAACATGGCTGTCTGTGCCATGACTTCAAGCTGGCATAAAGCGCAAACTGTCATCTTTTCTTTCAAACTGTAACTATAACAACTTCTTGGATGAGAAAAAATAAGTAGTGCAGAATTTTATTTAATCCAGCGGGAACTGATTGTATGGTTGTGGTTTGCTAATTGTGTGCATGAGAAAAAAAATAGTGATGTCCATGGATGAATCATTTATAATAAACACTGCAATATTATGATTTAATGGTGTCTTTATAACGGCCAGTATTCTCAAAATGGCCAAATATTGTCGTATCACTAATAACACCGAAAGAGAGGTTCTGTATGCAAGCTACAAATTACAAATTCTGTAAGCAGCCATAAAATTATGCATTCAAGCACATATAAGGTCAGGACACTCTTAAACAAGCACTCTGAAGTCAGAATGTTTCAGTCAATAAGAAAGTGTTGAAGGAGCTGATGCAATTACTCTGATTGTGGTGGAAGTCAAAAAATGTGATGTAAATGCTATCAAATTGGACAGATGCTGAAACGAAGCTTCTCTCTATCAGCGGATGAAAGAATTCAGTCAACAGACTACAGCTGAAGCTTCTCTTATCTTCCTATATTTCCACCAAAGCTGTTTATCGTTCACTCTCAGCAAACAACATCACAGAGATTTAACACCCGTTTGGAGTTGACATGTTAGCAGCAGAAATACAAAGCCGATAAAAGTTACAAGACAGAAAAACCATGTGCGAACAGCAGATATGGTGCATTTACCGAAAAGGTATACTATCAATTTTACAGCAATTCTGCATTTAAAAGTGGCTATGCTAAGATCTTCACTTGAGCAGCTGTTTATTAAATGGAAAGCACGTATTGAGAGCTACCACTCTGCCAATACTGCACTTTAAAATGACGTTAGTGCACTGCTTGTGTTTAACCGGCGCCAGCATAACATCCGCCATGTAAATCATTAACCTCCACAATCAAGGGCACCATAAGAAAGCAAGCCGTCTACCAGTGTTATAGTAAGATAAGAACAGAGGAGTTTATGACTCCTGGAAATTGGGTCATACTATGGCTCACTCACAGTGATGAGATGTGAGGTGGCACCTGCTAGTGACGAGTTGCATGAGGACAGTGGCTGTCTTTAGAGGAGCAGGCACACTGGGGTGTAATCTCATTACTGACGTCAACCCAACACCCAGAACAGAGAATCCACTCACTGTGAAGGCCAACCTTAATCAACAGGACCAGGAAGAGCCCAAAAAGGGGCATCCCACCTACTGCAGTTCTGTTTACATTTTAAACTGAACTCTACTAGAAAGCAACAGACTCTTAAAGATCACAATGACTGAAAGACAATCCTGTCAGACTGATTAATGAGTATCACCCTCATGCAAATGGTAATGGGAATAGCAACAGCTATTGTAGCATAAATGCAAGAACATCAACAGTAATCAACGTCCCCAGACCTTACAAAGGGAAACATTTACACTGCTCTTGAAAACAGTCCAACTTGTTTGACATCTATCAGCAATATCTGATTATCCCTATAAAGCCTACTGTGTCATACTTGAGGAATTTCTAAGGTCTCTATATTATCAACATGACCAAAACTTGTTGTACACAATCTACTACATGCTTTTTTTTTTCCATCAAGTAAAAGGCCTTTTAGTATAATTGTAAGAGCATCCACCTTCAGGTTGTGCTTCACATCTTTCTGCTGTGAATCCTTTAAGATGTTTTATAAAGTAAACATGAGAATAGCCTATATTGACACAAATACATTTTAAGATGAACATTTACTGGACTGAAGCAATTTATGTTCACTAGGATTATCCGTACGTCATGTTTTGTTTGTTTTTTCCACCCAGAAAAGTCATGGTAAAATTTATGTATCAAATGTGATACACCAGGCATTTGAGGAACATCATTGTATTGCATTGCGTTATATGTTCTGCCTCAAGATTATGCCTCAGACTTTTGATAATGAAACTGAGCATTTACATATCATGAAGATATAGATAGAGTAATAACTGATATGTATGCATTTTATGTCAGCAGTCACTACAAGCCATCTACATTACAAGCTATCAGAATTTCATCTTACTTTTTGGCTACAAAAAAAATGATATCTGCAGAAATCTGCATATTTATGCTCAGTTTGGTCCTAAAATTGAATAAAACTTATGCGCCTTTTTCCACTTCAAGGATGACCTCTGTGCTCTCTCATTAAGCTATATCATACTATGTGGGCCATGAAAGTATTAAATACGTACCAAATATGATACAACACACATATCATTTTCTGACTATCTATCTATCTATAAAGTTAGAGCTGAATAGCAGCAACTTCAATAGCAGTATCTACTTTGCACCATTTTGCCTATACTATCCATAAACAAGTATTAAATAAATATTAAAGCTGGAACAACTACATGTCAAGAAGTATTGTCCAAACAACAAGGCCAGGAATCCCAAGAGCAAATGTCACAGCAGCAATTTTGACAATAGCCTGAAGTCAGCTGGGTGATTAAGGCAAATGTAATAACAGATAAACAGGTCTTAAAGGGACACGCACTGATTTCTATTCCCCAAAGCAGTCAGTACACTCAAATACATCAACTTACCCCATTCCAAAAAGTCCGTCACGTGTTTTTCCCGTTTTAAGGGCGAGTTGCTGCACTCGTTGTATAAACATATGAGAATATCCAGCAGTGTCTCCACACTCAATGACTTGTCGTTTTTCTGATGGCCATCCAGCAGCAACTGCTCCAACTTCTTCAGGCGCACCTTCGCAGACATTTTCTACCAATTTAGCGGCCTGGCTACCACTCCCAGAGCCAGAAAGAATAAAACAACTCTAGTCGAAATTAATATAACGGGGATTAGCGTTATAAATATATACAAATAGTATTTATCTGGCTGATATGTTCGGAGCTCTGAAGTCCCAGACTCCAACTGCTAGCCAGCCATCCAGCTAGCCAGCTAGCAAAATGTGCCCAACATTGTGCTCAGATAAACGAAGACCTAATGCGCCTAACCCCGTTGTTGTCCGCTGGTTTCCAGCGTCTCCACCCCCTCCTCACTCCCGAGGCCCTGTCGGCTCCATTTGCCTTAATCCGGACAAATCTGTACTTTCCACTTTGAGGGATGTGTCGGGCTTTTTCTCCCGTCGAATCTCAGGATAACTGGACGCTCATTCCTCTCAATTGGAAATCTTCAATAATAAACTCCCTAATGAAGAACTACACACGCCTTTAACCTACATAAATACACCCTCCGAAAAGCGGGACTTGGTGCTTTTTCTAAGTAGGCGAATCCTTGCGTGTAAGCCTGCGCTGCCGGTGTGCTTCTCGGTGAAGCCGAATATGGCTGCATTCGCGTTCAGCTCGTCTCGCGCTCCCGAGTGAAGAATCCAGACCGGGATAGCGGAGCCCCGCCCACTCGCACCGGAAGCGCTGGGGATATATGACGCCATTGTTTGATTGACACCGGGAGGCAGCTAGCACTGACCTCATCAGGAGCCTCTCACTCGCCAGACTGAAAAGCTCAGCTAAGTAACAAAAATGAGAGATTACAAACTTTAGCAATAATAATAGCAATTTTGTCATTTTTTTCAATGCAATACTTGTTTTCAGATGATAATATTAAATTTCATGGCAGGATATACAGACACACTTGTTTAATGTGTGTGTGTGTGTGTGTGTGTGTGTGTGTGTGTGTGTGTGTGTGTGTGTGTGTGTATAATAGAATGATTAGTAATATTTAATATAACATGGTTTATATTATATAATATTTTAACATTGTTACATATTGAAATATTTTAATATTTTGTTATATTTTATTGTTCCACAAATGTAACTGCTGTTCTCATGTAGTGTTCTTATGTATTGTAATTGCAGGTCTTTTTGTCTTTTCTTTTTTTTTAAATGGAACACTAGGTGTTTTCAAATATTATATTATTAATATGAATAATGTTTAATATGGTTAATATTATATAATATTCAGTTGTATATTAAAATATTTTCACAACTTTTTTATCATTGAACATATTTGCAATATAATTCAATTTTTATATATATTTTAATATTCAGTGGCATATTGAAATATTCAATTTTTTATAATATTTTGTTATATTTTATTGTTCCACAAATGTAACTGCTGTTCTCGTGTAGTTTTCTTTTGTATTGTAATTGCAGGTCAAATGTTATTTAATTTTTTTAATGGAACACTAGGTGTTTTCAAATTATAATAATATTATATTAATCATGTTAAATTTCAATGATTAATATTATATAATATTTTAATATTCAACAGAATTAAATTCAATGATTTAATATTGGCAATATAATTTTATATATATATATATATATATATATATATATATATAATATTTTTATATGCAGTTGTATATAAAATAATATTTATATATTTTTTTAATTCAAAATAATTTTACAACTTTATTATTTCCACAAAGTCGTTTGCACCGCGCTCTTCCGTCACTAATATTATGTTTTGGTGCGTCAATCTATTAAATTCATTCCAAAAATAATCTTCTTATTAACGTTTATTTTACATTCATCACCAATATCAAATTATCATTTAAAAATCTAATTAAAAAGAAGATTATTTTTGTGAGTGTGGACCATGGTCTCATGTGCTAAACAACTTTATCATTTCACATATTTGCAAAATGTGCTCATGTCTGGATATACTACAGAGAATGCAAATAACTCGATGTCTCATCTGGATTTATAAATATATTCACAATTAGGTCTTTCTGAGAGATAGTTTCTAGAAGCTCAAGTGTGTTTTTTTCACCCACAGTACAGGTTTCCGATGCACGGGTTACAATCCTTGAGAAAATGGCAATTTTTATGTGCTATGTCATACTTTGCTATATGTTTTGTATTATAATGATAATCTCATATAATGATAAAGTGTGAAAATACCTTTTTAAATACATACTTAATGAAAATACCTAATGCATTTACACACTCACACTTTATTTGTGAAGTATTTATTCAAATATTCTATCCAAATAGAATCACTTAAACATCAGTTTTATGGTGTTCTCTCATATAAATATATGCCAAAATTCATCATTCCAAAAACAAAGCACTGTAAAAGTCAACTGGCATCAAATGATACAAAAAGTGGTTGATTGGTTTATCAATTCATATATCCATTCAAACCCAGCTGCTGCAGATCCATCACATGTGAATGCTTTGAAAACATTGACCTCTGCTGGTGAGAACAAGTAGACATTTTATCATTCCCTGCAGTCTTTCTTTGCACCTCCTGTTGAGCTTTTTTCTCTGAGATGAATTGCAGACAGCACTGGGAGACAGAATTGTGTTAGTAGCTGTTCAATATTTTATAAGCTTCAAATCTCTGTGGGAGCTTGTAAGTGCCAGGACGGATTATTTTTACCGCCTCAACAGTAATTTCTGCCTTTTACCTACATTTTGGTGCCCTGGGGTGTTTTTGGGGGCACATGAGCTAGGAGAAAAGGATACCCTGTAGAGTTTATTTGAACACTTTGCGTTTTTCCCTTTTCTGGTCCTCCGTTCTCTCAATCCGTTCTGACTGATGGAAGGTGGGGGGAACAGACTCATTCACTGCTTCTTGAATGTCACGCTTTACCTTGCGTTCCTCTCCTCCAGTCACCCTCAAGCCTAACAGCTTCTGTTGCCAAGCGATAAGGATTCACAGAGGAAAGCCCTTCTAATATATAAAAGCATCAGTCAGCCGAAGTAAGTTGCAGTTGTTTTTGTGTCACACTGGAACTCTGGATCTGTATGTCTGAGGGTTATGTAAACAGGCCTGTTCATGTTTAGAATATCACATTAAACTCTGTCATATTGCATTTGACGTATAAGACATGCATACATTCTTTTTTTATCTTTGTTACATGCATTTGTGCAGCAGAGGGAGCACCAGGCCTTCGCATCTGCTGCTGTACAAGCAGTGTGACGGATTTATTCATTCATGTTGTGGGATTGCCCACCACCGCTGAGTCTATCTGGGAAATATTAATGCACATAAAAGCTAGAAACTGCTTTTAAAATCATGAGCTGATTTAATGCTTTAGTGAAGATGTTTACCATCACTTTTTCCCTTTTACAGTGTACTGCAAACATTTTATAGTGGATTCACTATAAAAGCATGATTATTGTTACGATCTTCCTTTCTTGACATACCACACATTCAACATACATTACCATTCAAAGTATCTTATGCTCATCAAGGCTGCATTTATTTGATCAAAAATACAGTAAAATTACTACTTCCCACATTTTAGAATTTTTTTTCAATCATATTTCTTCAGTGTACTTTTACAATGTAATATTAAATTAAACAGTAGTATAAAAATAGATTTGACTAATACATTTGATTAATAGTTTTAATATTATATAATATTTAATATGCCCACAACTTGAAATTTCAACATACAAAAATAATGACTTTACCTGTGACAAAAAAGTTTAGGTATGTTTTTCACCAACAATTGCTTTTTAAACAGTACTGAAGGAATTTACATGTAAGCTGTAACCTGAAGCTCTTGTTGACTTCATTATCCAGTTCAACTCATTCTTTAAAAAAAAAGGTTTTAGATTTATAATGAAATTCATATGGCACAATTTGTCTATATAAATTTAAGCTTAAGCTTAAATGTTTGGAAATTAGTTTCTAGTCTTTAGATCAAAAGAATATTAACACCGCACAAAATACAGTCAATTCAGTAAAGTGCTTTCAAACGTATGACTGGTATAATGTATGAAATGCTATATGAAGATGATATAAAGTGAATAATTATTCCAATTTTATAACTTGTTGAAAAGCCACTCAGCACACTATCAGTAAGATTTGCATTCATGCTTCAATCAAACTTAACATTGCGGCCTGATGTTAGAGATTCCTCTTCAGCCAGAGGACATCGGGATATTGAAAGAAATTTCAGTTAATTACTTATTTTCCTCAGAGAAGCTTTCAATCTGAGACTTCCACAAAAGCTGGGGGAGAGTAGGCAGATGCATGAAGTGTTAATTGGTTGAATGAATAGAGAATGTCAGAAAACAGGCCTGAAGTGAATTTATACGAGATGGCAAAATTACTGAAAGGTCAGTCTATTACACTCCTCCACACATGCAGAGTTCAGAGCTCTTCATTCAAAGAGACACAGCAGTCGTATAAAGTGAAGAGTGAAGAGGTAAGAAGAGGAGAGGAGGAGCTCTACATTTCAATTACTCTGCTAGTCGGCAAAGTCTGCAAGTCGGTTTCTCGGTCCGGAGCCTGAACCTCTTGAACTCTCTGTGGAAATTGCATTTCAGTTTGCGTTTGATGTGAGACTAAAGAAACTGGTCTGGTCTTTTTAATGAGAAATAAATGTCAGCACATACAGTGGCCCAAGTCTGAATACTTAAAACTGTAGGAATGTCTTGCATCTTGTATAACAAAATATCAAACAAGTGCTATTTATTTGAGAGAAAAAGCACGATTTTGAAGCAAAAAGCAAACATTTTCTGGTTGTCAAATCTTATGACAACATTTGTTCGTTGTTAATCGCAGTTTTAAAGAAATAGTTGAATAGTTTCAATAGTTGAAAAATGAAGATTTCCTGAAAATATACTCACCCTCAGGCCAATATGAGTTTGTTTCTTCATCTGAACAACAGATTTGGAGAATTTTAGCATTACATCACCTTTCCGCCTTTCCGGGAGTGGGGAGTTATGTCAGTCCTGTGTTGTGTTTCCCACCCTCTTGTGTCCTTATATGGTTTATAAGTCCTTATACTGTCCTTGTTTAGTTTGATTAGTTAATGACTTTGTTCAGCTGTGTGTGTGTAATTATCCTGTGTATTTAGTTCCTGTCTGTTGAGTTGTTTTTGGTCTGGTCTACTCGTTACTCCTGGTGTTCTGTTCCTGTGTGTCCCAGCCTATGTTGAGTTTTGGATTAAAGACTATTATTTGAGTTCATCCTTGTCTCCTCGCTTCCCTCATGTGTGTGCACAGTGACAACAAGATGTTTAATTGACTAATGTGTGGATTACTTGTGGATTATTGTGATGTTTTTATCAGCCGATTGGAATCTCATTCACTGCAGAGGATCCATTTGTGAGCAAGTGATGTAATGCTAAATTTCTCCAAATCTGTTCGGATGAAGCACTCATCTACGTCTTGGATAGAATGAAGGTGAGTAAAATTTCAGAACATTTCTATTTTTGGGTGAACTATTCCTATTAGAGGTGGAACGGTACGCGTATTGAACCGTACGGTTCACGGGGCAAATTCCAAATGGAAGTGATCATCCCTATCCCCTTGGAGTGGGGACTTTGGAGTGAACAGGGCACGTGTGTGCTATTATTTAGTCGTTTGGAATGCACTTGGCAAAGGGAGAGACATAATTTCCTCATTATCTTCAGCTGAGATGTTCCCGTGACAACGCAGCGGTGTGTGTCAGCAGATGTCGCTGTTTTAATGTCATAATAAAGCAATAAGCCCCAAGAAGCCGTGGTTTACATTGAATTTATAACAGTTAAGGGACATTGTTAGGCACGACGCGAAGCGGAGGCTTATTGCTTTTATAAAACGGTTATTCCATATATGTAGTAAGGTTTCACAAAATAAAAGAAACAGTTGTGGATCCAACAAAGTGGTTGCCGAGCAACACACAAATGTAAACAAAGGTGTATGTTTACAACAGCTTCGAACTTGGCTAAACCAATCAGAATCAAGGACAGGAACTATCCGTCTTAAAATGTCTTTTTATTGTTGTTAGCATAGCTGTTGCAAATGAACATACATTTTATATTTTAAAACATTTTTTAAGTTTTTTTCGCTATATAATATATAAAAACTAATATGTATACAACTTTTTAAAATATAAATGTGTGTGTATTGTGACGGGAGGAGCCAACGACAGACACAGTGGGTGTGGCGTCAGGCCTCGGAGAGGCTTTTATTAAACAAAAAGGATAAAATAAAGTGTCCAGGGGAAGAAGTGTCCAAAATAAACAGGGGGTCTGGTGTCCTCGTCGTGCTGCGGGGCTTGTGCAGGAGGGCAGTGTTCCAGGAGGAAGGGTCCAGGAAGGGGCGGAGTCCGGCGGCCGCACGCTCCCACTCGGGTCCGGGCGCGAGGGCGGCGGCTTCATCACAGCGGCGGCTCTTACACGTCGTCCACGGCCTTTGGCAGGACTTGTACGGCCCGACATCCTGGTCCGACGGCCGTAATACGGGTGCGGCTTTCGTCCGGACCGCGGGTTCGGCAGCTCACGTCTTCGGTGGCGCGATGTCCCTCTACGCACCCTTCCTGGACCCACGAGGACACCAGCGTGCATGCACGGGGGAAGAGACCGGTCTCTCGAGGAGAGGCGCGCTGGGCATTTAACGGCGGTGGTGATGAGGCTTCATTCAGTCCAGCTGTGCCTCATCACACGCCGCCAGCCCGCGTTCTCCCCACGCCCCTCCTCTCATCCACCCACTCCAGTCGGGAGCCTGGTGAAGGGCGGCGAATAAGGGACGGGGTGGTGATGATGATGAGGGGGAGGGCCACCGATCCGTCACAGTATATATGTTTTCAAATTTTTTATGCCAGTGTCCATCAGCGAGTCTGCGTTGTCACAGGAACATCTCAGCTAAAGATAATGAGGAAATTATGTCTCTCCCTTTGCCAAGTGCATTCCAAACGACTAAATAATAGCACACACGTGCCCTGTTCACTCCAAAGTCCCCACTCCAAGGGGATAGGGATGATCACTTCCATTTGGAATTTGCCCCGTGAACCGTACGGTTCGATACGCCTACTGTTCCACCCCTAATTCCCATAGGGTCAATGGGACTTCATACACTGACTAAAAATCATATTAACACCAGTCACTTAAAACTTATTGTTTCAAAGTGAAATTAGTTCTGAGAAAATGCACCATTTTGTTTTCATTTGAAAATGTGTTGATATATTTTTAAAACAACATTTTTGATGATCATCACAAAAAACAAATACAAATATTTTCTTATCTTTGCCGCAGTAATTCACGATCATTGCACTGAACTGACACTGACTCTGTGTTTAAAAATTAACATGCACAGAGGTATATGTGTCAAAATGGATACCTTTCCATGTCAAGTTACAGAGCCACTGGAAAAATCTGCCTGCCAAGACAGTGAGGTCTAGGTTTTGCTGGATCCGGTTGTGAGATGATCTCTATATGAACGACAGTGTCTCCTTTCACTCGTTACTTGCAGTGACATCATCATCGGAATCAGGGTTGAGCCAATAGGAAGGTGAGATCCTGTAACCTCTGACATTCGACTTCTCGCCCTGTTTTCCATCACGCTGTGTAATTTGACACAGAAATGTCAGCGTAAGATACCAGCCTAATAGTTAAGAGAGTGTGAACTCCACAGGTCATGACTTTTTACATTACAAACACAATCACTTGCAAACTACTTTAAATACCCCAGACAATGCATCTCTCACAGTCAATTCTCACATAAATGACAGTTATATCTTGGTGATAAGTTTAATTTGTTTTATTATTTAAAAAAATATTAATTCTATTATGGTCTGGTTAGTTTGAAACTATATGTATTATTATATTATATGTAGATTAATGACTGAGAAGATAAGACGAGACAAAATATCATGATAAGACGGCATGTATTGGATTTGGGTTGTTTAATGGCTTGGCAGCTGTGATTAAGGTCAGTTAACTCGATTCTTATCCTTTAAGTAGCCTACTTATTCACAATATGTCATTCTCTATAACTTGTAAATCCAATTTCACATGATAAATAATAACAGGTAACAATTATGCAGACAGTAACCAGTCAAAATAATATAATATAATATAAAATCCACAAAAATAGGGCACAATGTACTATATTAACAAGAAATTTCTGTATTTATTTTTTACAGGTGTTTTACATGTATTTTGAACTTTACACTTCATTGCATTGTGTTTTAGTGTTACTAGAAATGTCCGTAAAATTACTGGATAATGTCCTGGCAGAATTATTATTATTATTTTTTTTTTTTTGCAGAATTCCAGATTTCATTAACAATTTTAACTGTATTCAAGAGACGGAAGAGATTTTTGTTCATTAAGGCAAATTTGATGCGCGAAATTAGTAAAGCAACCTATTTAATCACAAAGTTGTGATTATATAATCCTCCTGTAACTGTTAAACATTAAATTCATCAACAGTTAATTTTATAGATGTTAGATTTCTGAATAAAATTGTTTAAAAACTAAATCACATTTGTCCACTTTTAGTGAAGCATTGCTTTTGGGTCGGTGTTGTAGTGACTAATACAAAATTGTGAGGAGAAATACCTTTAGAATTTAATTAAAAATAAAAGTACATTGTTCAATTTATAATATAGAGTCAATAAAAAAATACTGAAGTATATTCTATAAAAATAATATTTTACTTGATCTATGGCCCTTAAATTTTTAGTTCATAATTTTGTCAACAGTTTGTTAATAGTTTGCAATGTTTATTAATTTAATGTTAGCACATTTTAGGCTATATTTTAATAGAGTACTAAGTAGTTTACACCCCTGATAACATGATCAACATACTTTATTAACAATTTCCATTCTTTTAATTAAAAATGCATGGTTGAGAATAAATCATTTGTGAATTTGAGAGATTATAAAAGGTGAACATTTACTTTCAAAGAGACTGTTGGACATGACTTGTTGCAGAGGACATTCATCATTTCACAATCTCATATGATCCCTGCATCTATTCATATTTTAACTGGGGTATCTTCATATCTAATATCTGAATTATGGCAAATGTACAATAATAGTAAGCTACACTAAACTATCTTCATCTTAAAATCATCGTGAAAACCCAGAGGTGTCTCTCTCTCTCTCTCTCTCGCTCACACTCACACACAGTCGTGCTCTTGTGACTCGGGTGAGTGCGCATGAAATTACAGTCGCTATCTGAGGTAACAGTAGCAGCGCTTCAGTCTGGGAGAATCTGACTTGAGTCTAGCACGCACATCCACTGGAGAGAGCAGCAGTCACGGGCTTTACGCGGAGAGCCAACACTTCGGAAGGCTACAGGTATGGGCTTGGACTCAAACTCACACTGCCTGAGGCACACTCAAAGGATTCATCAGCATTTAGTGCACAATGTGTCAGATATTTTCATGCTTTTGAGAAAGATGCATTGCGCGACTGATTAAGTAAGTTCGAATAGGTTTATCGCATGTAAATTAGCCTGAAAGTTTCTGGCACTAAGGCAAGATTTTGGAGAACGAAACTGAAATTCAGAATTACTCAGTTTTTTGATGCATGTAACTCCTTTCAACCCTATGATGTGCGCTAATTAAAATAACTGTCATGAGTATATAGCCTACTATTCCTATTTCTGTTACCATTACCATTTGTTTGCATTCCGATTTAAACTCTTATTATCGTATTTCCATCATTTTGATATTAAAGGAATAGTTCTGTCATTTACTCACCCTCACGCCTTTCTAAACTCATTCTTTCTCTCGTGCTTCGTAAATTATTTCTGAATCATTTCTAACCTGGCAGTGATTAGGCTACAAGTTACAGGTGTATCCCTGAAATCAGTAACATCTTTTTACCTGACACGTTTTAGGTAGGTCAATCTTATCTAATTATTTGTTGGAAAAAGTGATATAACTACAACGAATAGTTCCGGTCTGGATGCTGATTGGTCAATACCTGTGCAGGATATCACTGCGCAGCACCGATAGTGGATCGTTATTTTGTTGCATAACAACCTTCTTTTACACGAGGGACTACATTCTGGCGGAGGAATTAGATTCATAGAAAAGGTAATACAAATAAAAATAATAAAATACATTTTAATGGTGTTATTAATATTTTTAATAATATTAAAAGACACTCTGGCCTTGCTATAGCCTAATTTGTGCATAACAACACTCTTTCAGGAAACTAGTTACTTTACGCTAGTAAATTAGCAGTATTTATGTAGCCTAACCCAGATTACATTGCTCTTAAAACACAAAAAGAACATAAATCATAGTCTCACCGTTCATTTTCATTGTATAGAAAAAGGTGCAATGAAAGTGATTGGTGACTGAGGGTCTCCTTTGGTGTTCCACAGAAGAAATAAAGGCATATGGGTTTTGGAATAATTTGAGGGTCAGTACATTTTGTCAGACTGTTACATTTTTAGGTGAAAAAGTAAACTTGAAGCCTTGTTAAACTCATTTTATAGCTACATCATTCAATTCTCATGGGCAGATAAGCAGATTTATAATGTCTTTTTAACGTTTGATCATTTCTATTGGCAGTTTTCTAGCAATTGCTTTTCAGTGCTTTATTCATTGATCTATTTTTCCAATTTCGCATGTGATGGTGTGTTTTTTGTTCCATAAAATGACTTGTTTTGCAATCAAGCTCCGGCTTTTGCTGTTGTATTGTTCTCAACAGTCAATTATTATAAAGATAGCATGTTTTGCACGTGATTTGTGATGGTACCATTTAGCTACGAGAGTTTCGCTATTGCTCCAAGCAGACTGTAGTTCCAGTCAGTTCAGTATTGGTCATTTGCCTAGATTTGAGTAAGATTTTCCATGTCACCAGGAAGGGGGTGAGGTCTGTCGTTGCACCCAGTCATATTAAATTATTCAGATACCATCTCTATTTTTCACAGAAACACAGAGCCATGCACAGCGAGACACCTTTAAATGGTAGAAAAGTAGAAAATAGCATTTGTAACTACATTTACATTTACATTTATGCATTTAGCAGACGCTTTTATCCAAAGTGCCTTACATTGCATTCAAGTTACAGTTTTTACATTTAACTAACCACCATGCACTCCACCAGGAGTTTACTGAGCATGGGTTTTCTTTAAAACAACAGATACTCCAAAGTGCAATGGCCAACAATAACACCTGCACTGTTTTTCAGGGTGGCCCGTCTGAAAATATTTTGATGAGCAAATGAAGTCTTTGTGTGGCCGCCTACAAAGCCAGTCTTCCACAGCGCTTTGTCTCACTATAAATGGCACCAAGCACACGCACAGCCCTTTGATCCCTCACTCAAGCCCCTTTTGTCTTTGCCGCTCACTTTCACCAATGAAAAAGCCTGTATGCTAACAAGGGTCTGGGGAGTGAGCTGCGTTTGTGCTGGTCACCATCAACATAATAGCAAGCATGAATAATCAGTCCATTTTCAACCAACATTAAAGGCAGAGAACATAAACAGCTTAGTTTCTTTATCTGTCTGCCATCCAGCATCTGTGTGCTGCTAATTAATCTGAATGGCACTTTTAGTAAAATAAAGTTCATTTATTTATTTATCTGGGGATGATTTTTCATGGTCTGTCTTTGAACTGCTGTGATCTTTGATGGCAGTGTGTAAGACTGTAGCTTGTGAGTCTGTTTTATCAGGCGTATAGGTGTCGTTCTTTGGTCCTAATGGTTTATTTCTTCATTGTTTCATTTTCACCGTCCTTTAATCATTTTCTTTTATAGTACTGCTTATTTCTACTTTCTTTCATCTGCTCACCCCCCCCAGTTTTTCCGCTGTATCCATCGTCCTTTGATTCAGTTGAGCCACCCAGTTCCCAAATGGAATCAAGGGTAAACTACAATGATAATGACAGTATAATATCCTCTCTACCGAGACCTTTGGTTTCTCAGATAAAACAAAAATATCTTTAAAGTGGCTGATCCGTAGTGAAGGACTCTCTCATTTCATCTGTCACCTGTCTGGCTCTAGAGTTTTGCTGTTTCTCATTACATCAAAGCATAGGAAGTATCATTGTGGGCTCTTCACAGCCTTATCTCAGATCAGCTAAGCCTGGATACTGCTTTTATCCATGCAAATGATCAGGTGATAGTATGCGTGTCATCAGATGAAAAAAGCAGGTTTGTTGTATGAATATACAATGTAGTGAACGAGCACGAGAACTTTTTAGCAGTATTTAATAATAATGCTACAACTAAATACCAAAATCTGATTCTTTATCAAACAAATACCATGTGTGCTAATACACGTTTTCACGGTAAAGGGCCGTGTTAGTCACCCAGCCTTCGTCATTCACACAGGACGGTGTGCATATGTGGCACGTGGAGGGCTGAGGAATCAGCCTTCAGGACCACCAGCTGCTCCACGTCGCATTAGAAAGATCATGCGGCAGATAGATTATGCAAGCCAACCGTACTCATGTGAGCTTCATGTAAATGTATCCAGTCTGTCCTGTGTATTATTTAAGCAGTATCACACGAGTGAGAGTGTTGGCGTAATACTGCTCAATAAAGTTAATACTCAGTATCTTACATTTTAGGGTAAATTTACATGACAACAATGTACTAAAATCGTTTTTTCAGTTGCGTTTTTGAAAAGTTTAGTGTACAGTCAACAATGTTGTCAAAACGATCACCGTTCACATGGATCTGCGAAAACTACTTAAAGTGCTGTATTATGCATGCCAGGCTAGTAGTTGGTGAAGAAACACTATGCACATGTTCACAAACCTATAGACTGAACAGGAATACGCTTGTGCATGACATCACCGTTTTCACAAATTCGCGTTTTTGTAGTTTAAACAGATGATATCGTTTTCAATCACTGGCACTTTAAAGGGGTCATATGACGTTGCTAAAAAGAACATTAGTTGGTGTAATACAATGTGTTTATGTGGTTTAAGGTAAAAAAAACGCATTATTTTCCACATACTGTACATTATTGTTGCTCCTCTATGCTCCGCCTTTCTGAAACGTGTCGATTTTTACAAATCTCATCGTTCTGAGAAGCGAGGTGTGCTCTGATTGGCCAGCTATCCAGTGCGTTGTGATTGGCCAAATACCTCAAGCGTGTAACGGAAATGTTACGCCCCTTACCATATTGTGATGCCGTGTCCCGGCGTGACGACACAAAAACAATAAAACCCATTTATAAACGAGGCATTTGTTGCATCCAGTGGGGACATAATTACTGATTATAATGACTTATACTGTCTTTTTACGTGTCGCATTGCATCGCGCCCCGTAAATATTACCATGTCTGCATTTGTGATCGGAGAAATGACAAACAACAAGCACTACTCTACACTGCTCAAAACTTGCGTTTGAATAGTCAGTGACAAATTCTTTAAATATGAAAACATACTTACAGGCTGTGAGTCAGAAGTGCCAGACTTGTCCTTGCAAAGATGGAATTGCCCCACTTTATAGAAACAGCCTTTGTGCACAGCTGGTATTGTAGGCTACTCTCCCAGGTTCAGGAAATAGTCCTCCATAAAATGCGCTGCACACACTCTAATATTTGGGTTGAACTGTTCTGGAACAGTGTTGTAAATACAACTTAAACACTGATTTCTAGTTGTGTCCTCTTTTGGAAGCCCAAACAAAGTAGTTTCGCTTTCACAACGAAACACAGCGTATCCAGAACATGGCGCAGGCGGCAGCAACAATACTACAGCAAGAATAAAAATCACGCCCTCTTTCTTTGCATATACATTTGGGCGGTGTTATGCAAATCTTCCCACACAGTGACGTAGACATGTGGGGGCGTGTTTAAATGAGCCATTTAGGAGGGCGAGGACAAGTCTTAACTTTTATAAAGAATATCTCTTTGGGTTTGAGACTTTAGTCTTTGCAACTTCAGGGATCTTATCTATGCATGAACAGCTTGTAACACTCCAAAGAGAAAGGAAAACTTGAAATCACATCATATGACCCCTTTAAAACCCATTTTCAAAAGTTTGCATTTTTAGGCTCCTAAAATGTTGTTGCCATATTAACATCCCCTTAAATGCAATATTGACATTTACTTTAGCTATTTTCACTTTGCCAGGTTTTTTTTTTTTTCAAATAAAGCTTCTTTGAGCAAGACACAGTGACTTTTTGCTCCTGAATGAAAGTGTTTATGAACAAATTGTTTGAGTGAATAATTCACTGACTCATAAAGACAGCTAGTTGTTTCATTCCTGAATGAATCAGTGTTTCTGAACCAATCATTTGAGTGAATGATAAATTACTCATAAATACAGTGACTTGTCGCCATCTACTGGCATACTGATGTATCCTGCAGAAAGAGTCGATGAAAAATCCCAACTACAGTCTGTCCATAAAAAAACAAAACTAAAACTATAAAAGAAATAAATAGTTTAAAATGACTTACTAAAACTGAAATAAAATAAAAAAATTAAAGCTGCAGTCGCCATCTCTGTTTGAAAACCTGGAATTGCAGCTCTGTGCGGAATTATCTTCCGTCCGTGGGGTTGTACTCCGGTACGACTCCAGCGCGGATGAATCTAATGTTTTGAGGAGTATGTGTGTCAGTCTGTCAGTCACCGCACCGGTGCGGATACTGTACTTAGGAATCACGCATTCTAGCCTACTTCTTGGAATATATGACCCAAAAAAGAATTTTCACCGGATATTGCCATCTGAACAAGTAAGTAACAAGTCGGCCACGTTTGTTCTGACCAACTGAGGAAAAAAGCATTACAATAAATCGCGCTACCAGTGGTAATTAAATCTAACGATCGGTTAGCTCATATCACATCTAACAGTGCAAATTATTATTATTGTTATACTTTATTTTCAAATTATTAATTATGATGTTAACAACATCAGCATTGCGTGACAATGAGTATAGTGTGCATTAGCGTGTAGATTGTCATACCATTTGAATTTCATATTAAGAAATTATTTTAACCCAGAAAGCAAACTATGCTCCCTTCGAACTGGTTGTCTTTAAAATACAAATCTTGTGTAATCCCAGGCTATCTGTAATCACAAACACATTTAAAACTGGAATATAATTTAATTTCATTCACATGTGTTTCATAAACACATAATTCTTTCTGGATTACAATCCGCCATCAAAACGATACATTTAATTATTCTAGCTGCTGTGAGAAAAGGCTATAAACGATCCGCCACCTGCAGGATCCTCACATGCGATAGCCTAGTAGCCGGGACAACTTCTTTATGTTTACAGACGTGATGTAATGACGCAGCAGCATGCTCGAATTTAAAATATGAAAATAAAAATAATAAAAGCTCATTCATAAAATTTATAAATACTAGAAATAGTAAATAACGCTGTCTGGAATGCTGCTCTACCAACCAGATTCAAGGATATGAACTTGTATAATTTGTTATACTATAAAAATGTTTTGTCAGATAACTTCAAAATGTACTTTATGTGCTTACATCTTCATTAACTGATTTTACTGAAGTCAGAGATATTATTCAATATGTCTGAACCAACTTGACTACTTTAGGTTACACCAAACAAAAGTTAAATTTAAGATAGATATTATGTTGTTACAGTGTAAGATTTGAAAAGTGACATTTGTTTGGTTTACCTTATTTATTGGTTCTTTAAACCTAAGCAAAGCTGTTTACCTGAGTTTTTAATATGGGAAAATTTTTTAATAATTTCATATACTTCACACAACTGGATGCTCAGCACCATTCAATTTTCATCTCCTAGATGAGTTTTGCATTTAGAATGAATTGGAGAACAGCCTTGATATTATTGCGACCCACTGAATGTATCCTCGCTCTTGATTTTAGCTGATGAGTGTGAAAGTAATTTCCTTCGAAAATGGTGGAAGAGCTGATTTGAATAACAAACTATGTATAGACTTGCTCTGCATAAAATCATGGTAGGTGCGCATGGATTGGCTGGATGGTTTTGGCAGGATCTTTTCATAGATGAGAAAATAACCCAGCTGTGGTTATTGCAGGTGGCTCATCTGAATCAGTCTCTCCCACATTCATAGGCAAATGAGTGGACTGAGCGACGCTGTGACTATCAGAGTGTAAATGCACTTCCTCCTGACTTGTTGTAGGTTTAAGTGTGTCACTGGGCAGCATGACGGAGGTGATGAACAGCTGTGACTCTGCGGTGGGAGACTACAGTGTGAGCGACGCGTCTGAGGAGGAGAACATCTCTTTTCAGGTGGGTTGTGCTTCTCTCGGTCAGCTGGCTGGATGCTCTCTTGAAATTCATATCAGTGATTTATTCAAGAGGAACGAGACTAATGAAACACAAAAACAAGTAAAAGATAAACGGAGCAATTCCAAGAGGGTCCTCACACCATCGGTGCTCGGGCCCTAATAATATATACAGTTGCTGGTCATTTTGACTACAAATACAGGGATTTAATACAGATAGTGATCCTCTGAATACATGAAATTGCTATTTGCCAAAAAAATAAAAAAAAAAAATAGAAAGACAAAGGGAATGAAATATTGGTTTGACTTATTTTAAATGATTTTTAAAAAATTATTTTACATGTATGTTATCTAATTCAATAGTTTTTCAAATATTATAGAAACAACAGCAGACCAAACAATCTACAATGTAAATTTTTAATTAATTGTAGCAATTTAATGTTACTTTTTTGTGGACTTGTTAGCTAACATATTTAAAGTTACAAAGTAACATGCCTTCCTCTATTTTAACTTCTCGCTCATCCAGCTCTATACATTTCCTGTTCACTGTTCTTGGCATTGTTTGGCAATGTTTTCATTTTCTAGGGGACGCTAGTCTTCTACCAGAAGGTTTGTGCTTACCATAAACTTTTATACTGAAGTGTAATTTTGCAAGATGGCACCAGTGAGAAATTCTAACAAATTATAATTTTAAGTAAAATGAGAGACCTGAAAATAGCACCAATATAGCAGCAGACAATGGTATATTTACAATTAAGGCCCGTTCATACCAAGAATAATACCTATAACATTAACTGTTAATGTTATAGTTCCAAAGTGCAAGTTCATGTGATCACGTGAAGATGTGTGACCAACAGAGGAATGATACGTCATGGTATGAGCTCTTAACTGAAGAACAGGCTACATCTGAAATCACATACTATCTTTGTGTAATAAGTAATTACTTTTCAACCACTAAAAATGTATGTAATACAGTCAGTGTTGGGGGAAATTACTTTTAAAAGTAATGCGTTACAATATTGCGTTAATTATGTTCCTTAGTTACTTTTTATGGAAAGTAATGCATTATGTTACTCTTATGTTACATTTTGTCACCTGGGCTGGGCTTGCTTATTTATTTTTAACAACAAAAAAACCCAAAAGTTATATTTCTGGCAACTGTAAAGGCCTTTTCACACCAAAAGTGAAATTATTAAGCCTCAGCCTGAAGGAAGTGCCTCTACACCTCACTCTTGATATCTCTCAACACAGGGACAGAAGAGCTGTCAGTGAATAAATCGAAAAAACTTTCGTTACATATTTGAAAAAGTAACTCAGATATTTTCTTGTAAAATTAAAAGCAATGCATTACTTTACTAGTTACTTGCAAAAAAGTGATCTGATTACGTAACTTGCGTTACTTGTAATGCGTTACCCCTAACACTGTGACGAATGTAGCCCATTTTCATTGTCATGTGACCTACCAGTGTTAGTTGCATCACTTCACTGCCATTCACAAATCCTCTCCCTTGACCTCATGGGATAGTAAAGCATAAATAAGTAGTAGGTCATCTGGAATACTGTGAATCAGAACTTTGGCAAGCATTCTGGTAAAGTTCTCTTACAAGTTTCAAACAAACATCTACTAATAACGTTAATAGAACGTTAGTTCAGAGTTATCTGGTCTTTAATAATGTTCTCAAAAATGTATTTATACATTTTGAAACATTTTATTGGTTGGATGTTCATCTAACATTTTCTAAAATGTTACTACTTGTTTCAAAACATTCAGAGAATATTCAAAATTAACATTCCCATGATATTTGCAAAATGATAAAGAATGCTCCCTTAAAAAAACTTTTTTAAAGCATTTAAAAACTGACGTTTTGAACATTCAGAAATAACATTTTCAACTTAATGGGAACTTTAGCAAAATATTATTGGAACATTTTTGTTTGCTCTGACTTTTCATGTACTGTTTTTCACCTACTGTATAGTAGGTATGCAATTTTACACGTGTGTGTATAGGGTTCCTCAAATCTTTCCCTGGAGGGCCAATGCACTGCAGAGTTTAACTCCAACCCTGATTTCTAATGATCCTGAAGGCACTGATAGGCATGTTCAGGTGTGTTTGATTAGAGTTAGAGTTAAGCTCTGCAGGAAAGTGGATTTGTGGGCCAGATTTGAGGATCCCTTTTTTAAAGCTTCTGAAAGTGACTCTTAAGGGCCATTCTCACAGAATGTATTTTTGTGTTTATTAACGTGAGATGCAGGGAAGTGGAATGAAAAGAGAAAAAAAAGGCAAAGTCGAGAAATGCGTTTTGGAAAACTTGAACTTTTAACTTGCTAGCAGTGTTATTAGAACACTGCATCATGCACCATGATGCAAAAGACACATTGCATGTATGCAACAGTCAAACACGTCCTTCCAGCTCATGTTTTATGTAGAAAATTAATCGAAATGCAATGCAATGGAATGTGAACGACCCAATAACAGTATCATTCCTTTGTGTCCATTATAGTTGTAATATGGTGGCTATTTTATCATCCTTCTTGTGGACTGTCAATAAGAGGCATTTTACAAAAATATTTGAGCACTCAGTGCCACGACTGACCATTCAAAATCAACTATTCCAGAGAGCAGGGTAGGAATAGATGACATTTTAAGTGAAAGTCTCACACACATATGCTGACTGTTTTTCTGGTTACCTGATGGATGACTGCGATGGGTCTCCGTGTATCTATTTGGAGCTTTTCCTCTGTCATTTCAGCCTGATTGGAGTCCCTTTCATTTTGCTCGCATCACTACCAAAAGCCAATCAGATGCCTGCTCGTTCATACAGCCTGCTGGATGAATTCAGATTCCTCTCAGACACTCAAGAGAGACTCGAAAGGTCACAATCTTTTCAGGGAACGATCATCATTACCCTTTCTTTACCACAGGATGAGCAGTGGCATTATATGCTGGCTGAATGAACCCTGTCTGAATCTGTCATTCACTCTGTCATGTAAGCTCTTTCTGTGCTTTGTAAACCAACATGCAATGCACACCCTTTTCTACTTTTGTTGGTACAGATGCTTTTAGAAAATTCATGTCTCACTTGATAGCCCACGTTGAAACACACGGACACGCACTCAAGACGCTCTTGTTCACACTTCAGTGCAATTGTGGAAAAATAATCATACACAACGTGAGTCACATCCTGCTCTCATGAACTCTAAACAGGGCATTAGGACTCACATAAGACGTGAGGTGAATGCCAAACACATTATTAATAAAAACCCATCAAGGATTTTTTGATGGAACCACTAGAGGGGAGCTTTTGTAAACATATTTACTCATAAGTGATTGCCCACAAAAAAATAAAAATAAATAATAATAATTATTCTTTTCTCTGATTGCTTATAAGGGGTATGCACAAAAATTTTCAAGTAGACTTTAGTGCTGAATGCTTCCAAGGTTAAAACAGATTGACCTAATAACAGCCAGCCTTAAAAAAATCTTTTTAAGTGGCATTTTTGTTTTGTTTTCCAGTAAATATTTCTAAGCATAGATAAAACATATCATGAATGTTTCATGAAATATTTAATTTTTCGTTCCTGTTTTGTGGTAAGCACAAATCAAACAACGTTCTGTGAGGTAAAATGCTAAAACTAAAACTACTGCTTCCAAATGTATGGTTTAATGAGGTCCTTAGATCTTTAATGGAGGAAGTAAAGGTCAAATCATGCTGTTTCTTGAAAGCTGTCAGGGCATTTTGAGAACTTTCAGACTTTAAGATACATTTTAGCTTGCTTAACTGTCATGTACTGTGGCCTCTCGTGACCCCTGTGTTACAGATCTTCCCAGACTCCCATGAGCGGTTCCCAAAGCTTTCCAAACGCTTGCCATCCATCGTGGTTGAACCCACTGAGAGCGGGGAGGTGGAGAGCGGGGAACTGCGCTGGCCTCCTGATGATCTGAGCCCTACAGACGACCCTAGAGACAAACAGGCCCAGGCTGCAAGTAAGTTCATGTTAACCATTATAGGAACGTCCCATTTAAGTTTACTGTTATTCTCTTTAATCTGATGATTTATAGCTATAAATTTTACTATAGCTACTACTTTGTGATGTTGTGTCTTTATTCTCAAAACACTGGCTTACTGTCTTGAAACATCATGACTTTTGCAATGTTAGATCTTTTAGATTTAAATTAGATTTAGATTTATTTAATTTTAAATGACACATAAAACTTTGTTTTACTATATGAAATACTTAAAACTTTTAAATTAATTTATGCACAACACAATGTTAACATCTAAATTAACTGGTGTTATTCAAGTCAAAAATATTATTTAACATCGCTGAATCCACCTTAATACTTAAAAACTATTTTTGAGGGGGATAAATCAGGTAGAAATAGCTCTTTATGGTAACAGTTCAATTGTTTTTTACGTGATTTTTACTTATGCTCATCAAGGCTGCAATTTTTGGATCAAAAATACAAAATATTTTTCAAATATTATTACAATATAAAATAACTCTTTTTCTGTTATAATATATCTTAAAATGTAATTTATTCCTGTGATGGCAATGCTGAATTTTCAGCAGCCATTACTCCAGTCTTGAGCGTCACATGATCCTTCAGAAATCAATCTAATATGTTGATTTGATGCTCAAGAAACACTTCTTATCAGTGTTAAAGACAGTTGTGCTGCTTATTATTTTGTGTAAACCATGATATTTCAGGATTCTTTGATAAATAAAAAGCTCTAAAGAACTGTTTTATTTGAAACAGAATTTTTACTGTCTTTACTGTCATTTTGATTAATTTAATGTATGCGTGCTGACTAAATGTATTAATTTCTTTAAAATAAAAAAATCTTATTGGCTAAAAACTTTTGAATGGTAGCATCCGTAAAAAATGTTGTACATTTTATTATTTCATTTCAAATGCCGTTTAAACCATTTTGAAATTCAGATTGCCTATAGAGTGGTTATTTTACCCCTTGGTTGATTTCAGTCTTGTGTAGCATCAGATGCAATGCATTCAAGGAAATCAAATTTATGGGATGTTTGATTATATTGTGTTTGTATTTCAGTTGATAAGCCCACAGAAGACAGCCAAGAGGCCGCAACAGGGACGGAAAACTAATGGGCGATGGTTGGCACCAATCCAGCCAATCACTGTGAATGTCTTCATTACAGACTGGAGTGAACGGGAGACTCCACCAGTTAGGTCTGCCTATCATCCACACTAGAGCCGCCCACCTTCTGACCTCCACTCCCTTAGGTGGAGCCGAGGCCTGAGAGACTGTCTTAACTGAACTAGCTCACGTGCCAAACTCTAGTGGTAGTCAGCTGCTGTGATTGAGTTGTAAATGATCTCCAATAACACCATGATACCCATTAGAAGTCACCTATGCCTGCTAAATTATAAATTGGCATTCATTTATGTACTTATTTGCTTTGGACCAAAGTCTTTCATTCCTTCTATCAAAAGAACATAGCTTCAGGATGTTAATTTGATGTATTATATCAGCACACATTAAGTGAAAATGGATTTCAGATAATATGTAAATGAACTACAGTGCGTAATGGCTCTTCGCCAGTGTAGATTTCAAACTCTACGCTATGTACAGTAGATCTGTTTGTTTTCATGCTCACACTTTCCAGATTTGCACATATTGTTTGCCACTTGCATTAATTCTCTGTTATTCACATCGCTGCTGCTTATTTACTAGTGTTCGTCAGAGCTGCTGTAAATGTAGCTTTCTTTGCCTTAGACATTTATTTGTAGTTACACTATATGTACGTCATAATTTTAATGAAATGACTGTTTGTATATATGTTCAGACGGTCGTTATTTTACCCATCACATGTATCTGTCACCTTCCCAAGGCAAAACTCTTTGGTGCTTCACAGTCTGTTGAATATCACTGTATTCTCTTAAAAATCTACTGCTCTTTTGATGTTTGAGTATTGGTCTTAAAATATTAATAATCTGTCTGGGAATTGGAATGAATGCAGCACAGTATCACTTAGCATTAAAGGCAGTTATTTCTACATCCGTGCTCTGTTGATTCATCAAATGAATGTATGTAGGATCCAGCCTTGACACATCACTGATTTCTTGTGGGTAGATGTCAAGTACTAGCCAAAGGCGCTTCTAGTTTAATACTGTGTTGACACGAGCAGTAGTTATTCTAGCCCAGCAGCATCAGCGGCTCTGAGCAGTTGATGTTTTCCAGCCACAGGCATTGCTAGAGCAGTTTTAGGGGGGCTTCAGCCCCCTTGTATTTCATCTCAACCCTCCTAAAACTTTTCAGATTAACTCAACTGTCGGATCTCTTTAAAATCTGTTACAATCTTCAGCATGTTTGCTGAACAGTAAGCAATCTGAGTTTAAGTAAGGCCTTGAAAACTTTTTTTAACTTCCACACAACCATGTCAAGTTCATATTCAGTGTTTATCTATATAAACTTTCCTTTTTATTGTTAAAAATGACATTTGAATTTATTTGAGTTTCAATTCATTACAATCAATTCTATAGATCTTACTTCTGTGGAATACATTCTATTAGTTCCATACATGAATGTCAATGGGGTCCAAAATAACATTGCCCCCATAGTGCAACAGTTGCGAAAGTAAAAAATCCCATTCATTTTTATAGGGGGAATTGATAAACCTCTAAGATGTAGCCTACGGTGAGCTATGAGGTTGCTAGTGGATGGTATATTGTCTGTTGAAATATGTTTTTATAGGCTATATATCAACCTCGTTAAATCAATATAGTTTTATATTTATCCATCATCATTGTCATTCTCTGACCCTCAATAGACAGAAATGCAACTGCAATGTTCCCAGGTCCAGAAACGTAGCAAGGACATTGGTAAAATAGTCCATGTGACATCAGGGGTTCAACCGTAATTTTACGAAGCTATGTGAATACTTTTTGTGCGTAAAGAAAACAATAATAACATAATTTATTCAACGATTCTTCTACCCGAGTTACCGTCTTCTGCCATTTTGGAAAGTACCCCAGAACATAATCAACTTAATCAGATGAACGAAAGTCTTACGGGTTTGGAACAACATGAGGGTGAGTAATTAATGACAGAATTTTCATTTTTGGGTGAACTAACCCTTTAAAGGGATAAAGCCCCGTTCACACCAAGAACGATAACTATAAAGACAAAGATATTAGCGTTCACACCAGCCGATGTGTTTATTCTAAGCACATGTGCGTCTGCCGCTTTAAATTCTCGAGCTCTTTATAGCAGGATTGATTCTGATTGGGTGTCAATGTTTGTATTGCTAATCAGCTGAAAAGATCGTTCTGAAAGTGATTCCAATGATATAGTTTCTCTGTGCCTTTATCGTTAAAGCTGTGGTGTGGACTGTGGTATTCTTTAATATTGAGAACCATTTTTAGAACTGTATCTTTATCGTTATGTTTATAGTTATTGTCCTTGGTGTTATCGGGCCTTAAGTTACCCAAAAGTGAAAATTCTGCCATTATTTACTCGCCACTGAATTCCACAGTATTTTTTCCATACTTTGGAAGTTAATGGCTATCGGCAACTGTTTGGTTGCAAACATTCTTCAAAATATCTTCTTCTGTTTTTAACAAAAGTAAGAAATGCATACAGGTTTGGAACAGCTTGTTGGCATGTTGGGACATTTCTGAGTGCTGGCCTTTTGAAAATCCCCTAAAATGCCAGTGTAAAATGATGACAGAATTTTCACTTATGGGTGAACTGTCCCTTTAAGTTCACAGTATTGTACATTTTGTCTTTCTGTTTGAAAACACTTTTTTGCTTTGAATTGAAGTATGCAATATTATGATTCACCTTGTAGATGGTTGGTTGTTTCGTGGCTTAAAACTCTTTTTGAAAACCCCTTTTGGAAAAATTAATCGAAAAAAAAAAATCCTTCTGGAACCAAGGCCGCTAAAAAAAGGGTATAAGAAAAAAAAAAAAGATTTTTTTTTTATGTTCCACAGAAGAAAGAAAGTCATACAAGTTTGAAACTACATGATGGGTGAACAATACCTTTAAAATAATCAAATTTTACTCTATTCAAAGACTGGTTCGTTCAAACCTTTCCCAGAATGCACAATCCTGCCCCTTCAGAGCCTCAAGTTCGCTACCTCCTTTCTAAATGAAGCTGAGGACCACGTATGTTCAGGTAGAGAGAGCTGTCACGTTGCATTTGTGCTCTCCAGTGGAGACTCTCCCTGGACGGAGCACTAAAAGCACATCGTCAGGTGGCTCCTGGGAAATGAACCCACTGTCAAGTTCAGCCACCTCCGGCGAGAGCGACGACCTGACAGGCCGGAGATGATTTTCACTCATTTTCTGCCACTGAATGCTGCTGGCAGAGTGACCTTGTTTGGAGCCACAGGTTTCCGAAAATAAACATGTCACTCTCAAAGGATCTCGAAGATACCAAAGCTTGCTCGAGTGCAGAGATATTACAGTTCTCCGTCACGGAAGCTGCCGGTATGAGTCGGCTCTGATTTATAAGTGTTCCTACGCATGCTCATGCACCCACACATGCAGAAATACACAACTACAGTGCAGCCAACACACTTGAACAATCTTAAAGGCTTTTTTTCCCAGGCCTCTCTGTGAATAATGAAGGTTGGAACCGTAGGTGGACCAAACACGTCGTGTTATTTTGAAGACTAAAGCTTTCTGGTGCACTTCTCGGAGAGTTCTTGCAGTGTTTAAAATATGTGTAGCTACCTCTAGCCTCCATTAGTTCTTAAATTAGCCTAGTATTTCAAAGTCTCGGGCTTTCAGATTGATAGAGCCCCTCTGACTCTGTGTTAAAAAGGAGTTTCAAGCCCACGCCGCTGCGGTCCGCGGCTCCGCTTCATAATATGTCAATCGACGCAGACAGCGGGACATGAAGCATGTATCGGCAGCAGCGGGACGCACGGCATCTACCCATTATAAAGTGAGCGCTGCACACCTGCCCCATTACTCACTCCCACACCGCCCACCTCCATTTCCAACCTTCTTTTATTTATCATTTCATCCCTCCCTCTCTTCCTCTCTCATTCTCTGTCTCTCGTCTGCTGGAGAGCTCTTCTGATGTGCTTGTCCTTTGGGACTTTGAGCTGTGGTGTTACTATAGCAACCACCTTGTCAAGCAGGCATCAGAGTCATGTCTTTCTCCAGCGGCAGCACGCCACTGTGCGCTCCTCCCCACTGACCCACTCACATCATTTGACTTTATCATAATACATTGTGCTAAATTAGTACTGCTATTAATCAGAGGTATGGCGAAAAATAGCATGTTTCTTTGATGGCTTTTTTGATTGGTTCGGTGTGGGAAGCCTTTTGTGGCGTGCACTGAAATGTTTACTTAAACGTGCCTCCTGACGCAGACTGAGCCTGCGGCGCACACAGACAGGCAAATGCATCAAGTTAATATGCAGAAACAGCTGTCATATGAGCGTGCATGCTTACATACATACATATTCCTGGCCACTTCAGGTCACTCATACTCATCTTTCTACCTTGTTAAGACCATCTTATGTTGGTTTTTGGATGCTAAACCAAGCCTCTCTTGGTCAAACAGCTTCATTAGAAAGACCATGCTGGTTGTTTTTGGTGTGGACATGCTGGTGCACCAGCTGTGACATCAAACCAGCAATAATCCTGCTTGGACCAGCAAATTCAGGTTCTTTAAGTTTGTTTGGTTCTTGTCACGTTCATTTAAATCTGTGTGCATTGTTCTCCAAAAGCTGAGCATGATGTGGCTATACTAGTCCATAAGCTAACAAGGTCCCATTAGTTAGTTATTTCAAGGAATAATTCACCCAATAATTAGCATTACATCACTTGCTCAGCAATGAATCCTCTGCAGTGAATGGGTGCCGTCAGAATGAGAGTTCAAACAGCTGATAAAAACATCATAATAATCTTCAATTAATCCACATACATGACTCCATCAATTAGCATCTTGTGAAGTGAAAAGGTACATGTTTGCAAGAAGCAAATTCATCATTAAGGCACATATCTGTTCCAATGAAGAAACAAACTCATCTACATCTTGGATAAATTTTCAGTTTTGGGTTAGTTATTCCCTTAATGCATTAAAGGCATAGTTCACCCAAAAATAAATTTGGTGTCATAATTTACTCACTCATGTTGTTCCAAACCTGTATGAATTTCGTTCTACTGTTGAATGCTAAAGAAGGTATTTTGAAGAATGTGGGTAACCAAGCCATTGACTCAGTACATCTCTAGTAAAAAAAAAAAAAAAAGTTTCATACTAAGCATAGTTCAAATCTATTAAAATATTTACTGACATATCGCTCGAGACTTACTGATGTAAAAATTATAATTAAACTTAAACATAAAATGTGTTTTAATGTTGTGATAAGGATTGTATGATCTTTGAATAATATCGGTCTTTGAATACAAGATATTTGAAGTGTACCACTAGTTCCATATTTAAGTGTAACATAGTTCCACTTTAGCACAATCAAATATCCTTCAGTATATTCTTAGTTGGACCTCAGCACTACTTCTGCACTATTAAAGTGCATTAAGTACAAAATTAGTTGTTCCAATTTAGCAGACTTTAAGTATACTACCGGTAGTTTAGTAAAAGTACAATTGCAGGGTATTTTTATTAAGTAAATAAATATGTAAATATATTTGTATAGACGCGCGTCTCTGCCCTTCATTCACTCACACAGAGACTCGCAGAACATGGGGGATTCATATCTGAATGTCGCGATTTGATTTAAGTGCAATGACCTACTTTTGATTAATTCATCCAAACTTTGACAAATTCCGTGACATTCCGTGTTAAACTGTAAATTCCTTTTTTATAACTGGATTCCGAGATTCCGTCCGCGTTTTCTGCATCGCGGAAATCATAGGGCCGTACGCTTCAAGAACCGGGTTGACCGGGTACTCGGTACCACCGGTACTTAAAAAAACCTGGTACCGTGACGTTTTCATTTTTTTAGTACCGACTTGGTACCGAAGTACCGTTTCTTTTGACAACACTAATTTGTAGTATACTTAGCATTAAATCAATCTATTTCAAATCCATTTTAGTTTATTTATTTTTCACTAGGGATATATGGGGAAAAAATATGTAAGTTAGTGGCTACCAGAAACTGTTTGGTTACCCACATTCTTTAAAAATATATCATTTTGTGTTTATCTAACATTATGAGTTTAGTTATTTAATTTTAGTTAATAAAAAATACAACTGTTCATTGTTAGATCATGTTAGCTCATTAAATGACATATAAAAGTTTTGATTTTAATGTAAATGTATGTTTAAGTGAGTTTAATCATTATTTAATAAAAAGTATTAATAAATGTTCAAATTAACTTTAAGTAAGATTAATAAATTCTGTAGAAGTGTTTTTATTTGTTAGTTCATGTTAATGTAGTTAACTAGCCTATACTGTACAAATCAAACTTTATTGTAAAGTTCTTCATGTATTAATTATTAATGTACTGTATAACATAATATACTGTATTAACATATAAAATATATCTTGGCATTGTTTGGAAACCCCTCTAAGCACCAACCCAGCATAAACCAATTTTCACTAACATTAATATTCAGGCTGTTATTTAAGGTTCTTTGAGTTTATGTAAGGTTAATTGTTCTCCAGAAGTACAATCATGTGTGGAAGTGAACCAGGCTTTTTCCAGCAGTCGACAAATGCAGATCTCACACCACTGATCTGCCATGGAGCATTTTGTAAAACACTGAAGCCAGTGTTTGCGGTCTGGAGAACGAACTCATATTAGTGATTTGGACAGCGTAATAAAATCCTCAGTTTTCAAGCAGGGACCTACCGATAGCACAGAGGGGCAATTTTGAAGAGTAATTTAAAGGGGAAAGCTTACAAACCAAGCTGTGGAACCAGGATTTGCAGAGAGTGAGAGGGAGAGAGAGGGGTGAGATTGGATGAGAGAAAGTTCAAAAACATCAAAAGAGAATTGATGACGTTCTTTGTTCTGTCTCCTGAGCTGCAGAAATAAATAGCCGGAGGTGAAATGTCAGCATGTGAAATTACTTCACAATTTTTGCTCCTTGTGCATGTGGTTCGGTCTTCTTTTGTAAATGCAGGGAGCTGCTATTGTGCTGTGCTCCTTGATTTGTCTGCTGAGGTCAGGCGGTGGATGAACAATAAGAAAATGAGAGAAGATGTCAGAGCAATTCAGGTGCCAATGAATCTGAAATGCGTTCCATATTCACACCCACGCGCACAAAGTGGATAGAGCTGTGAGAAGCATCTTGACATCAGGTATTTGTGAGTCTGGTTCAGGGCGGAGGTTCTCAGGCGGTTCCTCTCCTCCGTGGTGAGCAGCCCAGCTGGGATCAGAGCGCTCACACTGAGTCAAAGTTCACCCTGCTACCTGCCAGCCACCCAGATGCCACACTAAAATAACAGCTGATATTTACGGTGGAAATGTCAAACCCAGTTGTTTCTTCCAGCTGAGCTGTGCTGAGCACTGGCTGGCTTCCTTACAAACATGCACACAATTAGAATTATGTAACTTGATTTTATGCTTATTGAAGTACATTATGGCATCGTCCCATTTGTTAAATTATAGGGTACATATAAATAAGATGAAAGTACACACAGTGTGATACATGCTTGAAACACGAGCATCTAAGTGTTTCTTTGCCGCAGTGATTCTACTGGTTTCTTCAAAGGAACATCTATTGAACAGTTCAGCAGCTCAGAGGACATTGTGTACAAGAAAATGCAAAGAAACTCACAATTAGCAGAGATAAATTATTGTTTAGATATTTAAAAAAAAAAAAAAACTTTTTAATAATGGTAGTTTATTGTCAAGTGACAAATGTATAGGTTAACAATTAAGCAGAGCCCAAATCAAAGAGGAAAATAAATTATTTATGCAAACATTATGAGTTACAAAATAATAATGTATTGTTGGACTACTACAATAAAATAAAATATCATATTAATTATTATTATTATTATATTGATGATGAGTAGTAGTAGTATTTCATTTTCAATTTTATTACAAAAGCCAGTTTGGCAGAATCAGAATTTTAATTATTGTTTTATTTCTGCTTTTTGTTACAATAAGTAAATAATCACTGGACAAAAATAAAACATAATATTCATGATGACCTTGTTGCTGTTATTGGACTATTATAAATAAAATAAAATATTGATGATGATGATGATGATTGAGATTATAAACTGAATCAGATTATCTTAATGTTTAGAGTTCAATAGAAAAATATGCAGAACCTATTTTTAATTATTGTTTTATTTTTGCTATTTGATATTATAAGCAAATAATCATTGAACTAATGAAACATCATAAATATGAATATTATTATTGTTGTTGGGATTACTACAATAAAATATGCTGAATATCATATTTTATTATTATTAGGCTATTAGTATTATTATTATTAAAGTATAATCTAATGATAAGTTAAGATATTGTATCAAAAAGGAAAAATGAAATAATCATTAAAATAGGTTCTGCATTTTGGTTCCTAAACACTAAACATAAAGATAATCTTCATCAGTATTGGTCATAAATATCAGGCAACGTCTATTATATGGTGCATGTGGCTGAATAAGTTTATTATACTACTATGGTCCACTCCATATCCAAAAATAATTAAATAAATAAAAAAAGCATGATAATATCTTTTCTTACAGAGCAACATGTGGATTAAATAACTGCATCATCATCTGGATGGTTACATTCACCAGAATTTAATGGGATAAATTATCATTACATCAAACTGGCGATACGCGTGGCTGGAGTCAAATCTGGATGAATGCTCAAAGGAGATTTCAGAAACAAGAGGACACACACACAAACACACACTAGCTCTCTTCACTTCCCAATCCTTCACACCTGAGTGGTCAACTGCGTCTCGGCAGGATATGAAACCTCTTTCCATGAATAAACATTGATGTCCAGTGCTAAGCAATTTTTCCTCTTGAGTATTACAAATCCAATTACCACTGAACAGCAACACTCCTTTAGTCACAATCATTTTGCACTCACTTCCTCTCTGTCTCGATCTGTCTTTCATTTATTCTCTGCTCAGCAGCTCTCTCCTGGACTAGACCTCGTGCCAATAGTGGTCATAGCCTGTGCTTCCTGACTCTCACAATAAAACTGCCTGCCATTTTCAGGAGATGAAAATAAAGAGGCGGTTCAGAGTGGATTCAAGTAAAGGCCAGAACATGCTTAGTCACTTGCACTGACATGTTTGTGTGTTTATATTTATGAAGTGCCATTGTTTCCACTGTGCAGCATATTGAAAGTCCACTCAAGCCAAGTCTGCTCACTTGGTTGCCATATTGGGAAGATATCAACTTTATGTGAAGCAATAAGCATACAAGTTCAACTCCTTAGCTTGAATGTGGGACTACGATTTCCAAAACATATTACAAATCAGCATTAAAATCTGAAAAGCAAAAGTATCTTGCCTCAGATCATGCAAAAAAGGAGAAAAATAATAACTAAAAATAAGATTATTTATTTTAAATATTTTCTTGGTCTTCTTTCATCCTTACTCTTCTATTACTATCAATCAATCAGTCAATAAATGCTATTTAGAAAATACCATATTTGCTGCATTTTCTAGATGCATGAAAGACACTGGTTGAAGATCCAGTGCACTCTTAAGTTTATTGTATTTAATACAAATTAAACTACACTGTAAAAAGTGATAAGTTGACTTAACTTAAAAAAAATTGAGGAAACCCATTACCTTAAAATATTTAAGTAAATGATAATTAAAAAAATAAGTTAAGTAAATTGTCAAGTTCACTTAACTTTTAAAAAAATATATATTATTTACTTAATAATTTTAAGGCAACGGGTTTCCTCAATTTTTTTAAGTTAAGTCAACTTATCACTTTTTACAGTGTATACATTTTCATTTGAATTATAATATATTTTAATTTAATTATAAATAACATTACATTTAGTTGGCACTTAAGTATATTCTTTATTTCTGTAAGTAGCTCTTTTTTTGCTAAATTGTACTATTTTTCAGATGTTCCTGCTTCTGTTGAAGCTTGAGATGCTCTTTGGATTCTCAAATCATGGGTATATCATATGAACCGTACAAGACAGTTTTCAGCATTGTCAAATATATTCTTTATATCATTAGTTCACTGAGAGGACCCTCGTGTGGATGAATGGTTGGACATGGTTAAATATTCAGTCCCTTCTTTCAGGATGTCTGTCTCCTCACACAATTTCATCCTGGGTGTCTGACCCATGAAATGGAGAGAATAGATGGACTGGCCTCAATTAGTGGCTGTCTGCAGGCATCATCTCTGATGGTCATATTCAGCGGCCAGTCAGCCGGAGGGAGCAGACAGACACATTTATCCAAAAATCACACATCTACTGCTTGAGAAAGCTGCTTGGAAATAATCATTATTTTTGCAATTCCACTTGGTGCCGCTAATCAGTGGTTTAGTGGAGGTCTTATACTTATTTGGTAACACTTTAAAATAAGGTGTCATTTGTTAACATTAGTTAATGTATTAACTAACATGAACAAACAATGATCAATACATTTATTACACTATTTATTCATCTTTGTTAACGTTAGTTAATAAAAATAGAGTTGTTCATTGTTAGTTCATGTTAGTTCACAGTGCATTAACTAATGTTAACAAACACAACTTGTGATTTTAATAATGCATTAGTAAATGCTATAATTAACATTAACTAAGATTAATAAGTAACAAAGGCATATTTGTAGCAATAGCCAACAATACATTGTATGGGCCAAAATTATCCATTTTTATTTTATGCCAAAAATCAATAGGATATTAAGTAAAGAGCATGTTCCATGAAGATATTTTGTAAAATTTCCTACCGTAAATATATCAAAACTTAATTTTTGATTAGTAATATGCATTGCTGAGAACTTCATTTGCGATTTTCTATAGTTGTATCTCTGCCAAATATTGTCATATCATAACAAACCATACATCAATGAAAATATTATTTATTCAGCATTCAGATGATGTATAAATCTCAATTTCAAACAATTGACCCTTATGACTGGTTTTATATTACTGATATTTATTTTATTGTACGAGTGTACTTGAAAAGTTATAAGAAATTAACTTTTAAAAGTTATAAGAAATAGCTGTGAACAATACAAATACTGAATTATTCACATTACCAAATAATATAATATAATATAACAAATATTTTTATTATATTAAATTATAATAATATTCTGTACATTTCATGCAGGTGGATCCCACATGCCCACAATTTCAGTCAGCGCTACATCACTGCCGATAGTAACACACAAATTAAACACTTCACCTTTGATTTCCACAGTATTCTCTGATTTAATTCATTAGTATTTATCCTCCATGATGTAACATGGTGCAGAGGAGGATACCCAAAGCCCACGGATGTCCTTCTCGCTGCCAGTGAAACGATTTGTGACAGTTTAAATCTTTTAGGTGACAACTTAAATCTTGTGGAGGTGTGCAGTGATTCAACATGAGTTTCCAGAGAAGCCCACCTGTTAACCGAGGAGGAAAATAAACTCATCGCAACCTCTGGGTCACGCTTCTGAGCCACCATCTATGCTCCATGAATATGCATTCACAATCATCCTCATCCATTACAATCTCATCAAGGAAGAGAGAGATGGAGAGAGCTGAGGCCCCACCTGAGTCACATTCAAATCAGTTCTATCCCCTCTTATCATTATAACCCCAGGCACATATGTACAGATAGATAGAGAGAGACCAGGAGAAAGAGCAGCCTGGTTAGTGGAGGGGAGCGAGAGAGATAGATGGAGAGTGGTAGAGAGAGGGGATGAGAGGGGGAAAAAGACAGGATCAGGAAGAATGAGATTTGGTGAGCGGAGGGGTGCTGTTGAGCCTTTGTCAGAGGCAGATTAAAATTCATACAGTCTAATCAGCCGCTAAATTTAACCTTGTCAGCCAGACCCCTATTCTGTTCCCTAACACACACACACACACACACACACACACACACATTACCACCTTGCCCTGCTATCGTTCACAGCAAAGAGTGAATTCAGCAGCGCTCCACCTATGAGCGAGACCTCACAGAAATAATATTAGGCATTCATATGTCTTGACCACGGCTGATTAAATTCATATCACATGTGCACTGCAGACTACTATATGCTGTTACTTTATTCCTCCACCTCACACAGATTTGTTTTTATACCAGAGACATAATATAGAATTGAGGAAACTGAAAGCATCATGATTTGATAGAAATACACTCTTGAAAATAAAGGTTCTTTATTGGCATCTATGGTTCCATAAAGAACCTTCAACATCCATGGCAGCTTTTCATTACGCAAAAGGTTCTTTATAGTGGAAAAATGTTCTTTAGATCATTAAAATGTCCTTCAGACTAAGAAAAAATTGACTGTTTGGACTGTTCACTGACGGGTTCTTTGGGGAACCCAAATGTGTGGTTTGTATGAATGAGTTAAACCGTACTTTAAATCAAAATTCCCTTGATCTTTTGACATATAAACATCCTGTAAATTTCAGAACTCAAAACTTTCTCATTAGTCTAAAAGCAGCTTACATTGAAGCCAATCTGCCAAAACGACCATGTTATTATGTTGTAATAGGGTGGCTAAACACCGCCTCCGCAGAAGAAGATCAACACCTGATTCTACATCACTGCCTGTTTAGCCCCACAATTCTACACAGGATTTTCAGAAAGATTGAAAATGAAAGATGATGCTGTGCTGACTATATTGCATCCAACAGTAATGTTGCACCACACAAGTGTGAGTAAGTGTTTTTATTACGTGGTCACTATTGCTTTGTCTGTTATTACAGATCGCTTGATATGTACTGAGTATTTATGCATTTTTAACCTAAATCACAACATCTATGGCCCTGTCCCAAATTTGACTGTCAGGTATAAGTCTTCCGCAGGGCTCGCCAGAAGTGCGCATTGAGGGCACATAGCGGCCACAAAGGGGGTGCTCACAAGCAACCTTTTGAAAGCTAAAATGATGAATAGGACACCCTATGGTCTCGCGGACTTAACAGACACACATGCGGAGGCTATTGTAAGTCCACAAGACCGCAAATGCACATGAATTGTGCCATTTGGGATGGGACCTATGAAGGATGTAGGCTGTCAAACATACACAACTGTTAGCCAATTATAGCAGTGGGCGTTGGCTTCCAAGTCTACAATCCACCACGTATATTCAAACAGAGTGTTCTGATGAGGGGGGTTAAAACAGGACAGAAAATAGCCTATTACTTCTAAATTAGGATGTTTTTTTACATTTTTGATTACACATTATATCACATTATATGTGGTAAATAATAAAAGAGGCTGTTCATGCCCCCTTTAAAACAACAAATAAGGTACCACACTACAGAAATGCTCCTAACCACAAGAGGGCAGGGTCAACGTGGAAGAATTCTAAAACTCGTAAGCCGCTACACCGTATTACTAATGATCGGGGGCATTTATGTAGGGTTGTAGCTTCATTTTGTTGTGTATTGAACTTTTGTTCACATATAAAATTTGTTCAGAATCATTTACATATCTTGAAAGTGGCCATTGATTTCAGTAATAAATCTCAGGTAGCTTTGTATATATAGAGTAACATAGAATATATAACATGTAATTAACATGTAATCTTTTGTTCAAATGCCAAAACAGGGTTGGGGAGAAGAGGGGTTAAGTATTATTTGTTTCTTTACATAAAATATTCAGACAACAAAAAACAAACAAAACATAAACACTGCTAAACATCTCTTTGGCTTTTATATCATCAAAAGTTGCTAATCCGTTCACAGTTTATTTTTGAACATTCTTACCACTTACAAAAGTTCTTGTTATGATAGAGTGTTGCTATGTGTTTTCTAAAATGTGCTGGGTGGTTAGTTACCGGCCCAAGTAAAAAGAGCCTAGCTTCAAATGTCTATGATATTCTGGTCCTTGAATATGGCTTAGGTTCCTATACGAATTTTTCACCCCAGTATGATAATAATTCACACACAACAACAATGCAAATGAAACATTTTAGGAAATTAATATATGGTAAAGCTGAACTCTCATTTTCTGCCTCTTTCTCTCCTCTCAAAAGCCTCAAAAGTTATATGAAGCACACTAGGAAGTTTTTCTGTCAGAAAGATGACGCTTTCTTCTTTTATCAAAAGCGTTTCATGTCATTTGCAATTACAACATGTTGGAGGCCAAGAGTCCCTGAATACTTTTCTCTAAATGATAATAGATCTTGATGTTCATTCAAATAATCAAGATTGCGAGTAGTTCATTTCCATTGGGGTCGCTTTCTGTTAACTTTAATTTCCTTTTGATGAAATTACTAAGAAGTCATGCTGACCTCAATTTCTTCTTCCAAATAACCTGTATTGGACATTCCTTTTACTTTCATAACAATGACTACATAGGGAAGCCTGGTTTAATTGCAGTGGACTTCTCTCGTGTTCTCTTTCTTTTCGGTTTTTCCAACTGATTATTTTTTGTTAAGAAAAATCATACTTCAACCAGTTTACAATCATGTGACTGCAAGTAGCACATGCTATACAAACATACTAACTAAACTAGTTTAAAAAGAATCCTGTGGGAAAAAAAAAAACTTTGCTTGCCTAATATTATTGTGCCATTTGGACAAGAGGGAGTGACTGGAGGTGACAGAGGAGGGATAATGAGCACATTTACATTACAGGCTTGCAGATGAGCCTAGGGGAACCTGATTAGGAATTGCCCTCTGGTTACCGAGGTGATTATTATTCTTATTGAGTCGCAGGATTTCCAAATACAGACTCCCGGGTTCTCTTGGAAGAGTCGCGCAGTCTGTGGAGAGACAGAATCCACGGGGCAATAACAGCTAACGAGGCACAGAGCGCCCTGAATGCATCTAAAAGTCCCAAGAGACCCAGCCATTAGTAAGGGCCAGTGCAGACGTCCAGTACTTATTCAAACAAGCAGCTCTATAATACTTGATGGAAAACTAGCTGTTAGATAACCGTTAGCATTCCCAGTTCAGTGCTTTTAAGAGCCCTCCAAAAATAAAAAGACATACACTAATGTTCAAAAGTTTGGGGTCATTACGGTTTCTTTAAAGGGGTCATCGGATGCGACATGCACTTTTACAAGTTGTTTGAACTGAAATGTGTGTTGGCAGTGTGTGTACCCAACCACCCTATAATGATAAAGATCCACCCAGTGTTTTTTATAATCTCGTTAAATCATTTCCCCTTTCTCATATCAAGCCATTCTCAGATGCCTGTCTGTGTGACGCTGTGTTGCCAACTTAGCAATTTTGTTGCTAAATTTAGCAACTTTTCACACTACCCTAGCAACTTTTTCTTCCAAAAGCACCTAGCAACAAATGTAGCTATTTTGAAAATTTATTTGGCAACTTTTCACAACATTTGACAAGTGACTCAAATGATAAAAAGGCACACATTTTCCATCTAAATTACACAAGAGGAAACCAAAGATGCCTAGCAGTACACACATAACAGGAATTAAAGGGATAGTTCACCCAAAAATGAATATTCTGTCATCATTTACTCACCCTCAAGTAGTTCCAAACTTGTATGAATATCTTTGTTCTGCTGAACACAAAGGAAGATATTTTGAAGAAGGTTTGTAACCAGGCTGTTCTGGGGCACCATTGACTTCCATAGTAGGAAAAAAAAATACTATGGAAGTCAATGGTGCCCCAGAACTGCTCTGTTTCCCACAGTCTTCAGAATATCTTCCTTTGTGTTCAGCAGAACAAAGAAATTCATACAGGTTTGGAACGACTCGAGGATGAGTAAATGATGACAGAATTTTCATTTTTGGGTGAACTATCCCTTTAAGTTAGCTGCTATTTGCAATTGTTCAATTTAGCCTAATAATAATAATGATTGAATATTTTAATAATTGAATGATTGTTCATTTATGATACACCTTGTTAGTAGCTTGTACCTGCGATTGTTGATCAGTTTGTACAATCTGTAAGAAAAATATCTAGAAAAATGAAAAAGGTAGTTATTTCAGGACATTATCCGTTATCCATTATCCATTGTAACCCTGTAACCCGAAAACACAAAATACAATGAGTAATTTAAAATGCAACTAAAACAACCTGTGAAAAATCAATATGGAAAATTCCTTCATATTAACATAGTAGATTGTGCCCTATTTTTACAGACATTTCTTAAGAGTGTAGCACACTAACTAACTGCTGATACACTGCTTAAAACTATAATTGTTCAAAACTATAATTGTTTTACTAGTTTACTAGCTAATTAAAAAAAAAAACAAATTGTAATTGTTCAAAAATGTGTAAGTGTTCAATAATTCAATGTTGTATTTAAAAATACAAATAATTTAATAATAAATCGTAATTACATAATGATGTCACCATGCAATGACATCACAACGTCATTAAGAAACATTTAGCAACAAATTGACCTTCCTTTAGCAACTTCCCCTGAAAATTAGTTGGCAACACTGGTGTGACGTCACACAGACCCAGGCCCTCCCACGATTGTTGATTGACACTGCCGTCTTACCTTAGACCCGCCCTGAGTGAGCTATTATCAGTCCTCCATTGTTTCGATGCTGGAGCAGGTGTAGACAAGAATGGCTCCTAAGCGATTGAGGTGTTTTGTTGTTGGATGTAATAATGAACATAACAGTCGTCATTTACTCTCGACATCTGAGCCGCTGAAGACGCAGTGGATTACTTTTGTTTTTGAAGGAAATGCATCCTCCGATCTACCTAAATGTGTTTATGTTTGTGTGAATCATTCGTGATCCAGCTTTACCTACAGAAGACATGAGTACAAGGTTCTTTTATGAATATTTGCAAATCTCCTTTCCTAATAACGTGCTAGTAAGCAAGTTCCTCGGCTAAAGTAAACATTATCATCCGTGAGGGCTCGTCACCCCACGGATGAGAGGGGCAGGGTGAGCAAAGCTCATTAGCATTTAAAGGAACATGGACTAAAATGGCTTGCTGAAAACAAAGCTGATTCTGACAGGGTAAAAAGGGTGTTGTTTTACACTACCATCAAAAATGAGTAAATAAGTATAATTTTAACCAAAGTATGTTATAGGCTTTTCATTAAGACCCTAAAGAATCATATCAACTCGTGAAAAATAGGCATCAGATGACCCCTTTAAAGAAATGAGTACTTTGCTGTTCAGCAAGAATGCATTAAATTGACTCAAAAGTGACAGTAAAAACATTTATAATGTTAGGCTATGTGAGATTTGTTTCACATGGGCTAAATGCTGTTCTTTAGTACTTTCTATTCATCAAAGAATCTTAGGACAAACGCATCCCAGTTTCCACAAAAACATGAAGCAGCACAGCTGTGACCACTGATAATAATAACAATTGTTTCTTGAACAGCAAATCAGCATGTTAGTATGATTTTTGAAGGATCATGTGACACTGAAGGCTGGTAACATGATCTCATGAATGTGTTTTTTTCAACGGCACGATTTTCTGTTTCTATTTGGCGTACTATTTATACGCAAAAATTGACTTTGGCGTGCATATGATATGCAATAGGTTTAGTGTGGGGTAGGTGCGTATTATACGCCAAAATGCGTATTATATGCACGCCAACAAAGTGTGTATCATATGCACGCAAAAACTGCGTATTATATGCACATCAAACACATGTATATCGTATGCATGCCAAAGTCTGTTTCTGCATATAAATAGCACGTAAAATACAAAAAAATTAAAAATTGTGCTACTGATACACATTTTCATGAGACGGGGCTCAGACTGGACTATGATGCTAATGCTAAAAATGTAGCTTTGCCATTACAGGAATAAATTACATTTTAAAATATTTTTAAAAAGAGAACAAATCTTCGATTTGGAGTTCTGATGTGAATTCAGTATCATTTGTGTAATGGCAGCATGGTGGTCACCAAGAGATAAGTGTAGAATAAAATAGCCTTTTCTTAGAGATTAAGCTTTCTGGACTTTGGATCAATTGGACAAATTACTTCACAGAATAGACTTGCATTTAATGACAGCATTAGATGATCAATATAATTGTTATGGACTTTTCTTGAAATTTCAATCCACTAGCCTAATAGTAATCATTGTGTTTTCACTCTTACCTGCCTTGCTAAATGTTAGTTACTTCAATCACCTTAGAATGAGAGAATGAGAATGAGAATGAGCTTTATTGCCAGGTATGTTTACACATACAAGGAATTTGTTATAGTGACAGAAGCTCCACAGTGCAACAGAATGACAGCAACAGGACAGGACACAGATAATAAAAAGAATAATATACAAATATACAAAATAGACAATGTACAAAATAGCAAAAACACAATATATAATATAGACATTGAAGTGTGAACTGTTTTAGTAGAGTCCCGGGTCATGCTCACTCATAAGGTTTATTTATTTGTTTGTTTGCTTATATATTTGTTTTTGTGAAATGGTCTTTTATGCTATCATCTATGCAAAGTTGGTGCAATAAAGTAATATCATAGTTAACAATTACTTGTTTACATAGGATATATATGTAATGTATTTTATATTATTGTATGTTCTAATTCAACATGCCATTGGAAGTCAATCTAACTTAACCTTTTCATATTGATATTGTTTATTTCTTACTCCTTAACAGTTCATTATGTTATTAATGATTTAATATATGCAATCTTTTGGAATAGCCCATCTGAAGACCATGTATCATAGTTCTTAACTGTAGCATTTGTTATGACACATTACACTGAAAGAAAAGCATACTATTTGTTTTTTTTTAAGTTAAGAGGTTGCAAACAATTTATTTTAGCTACATTTAATTAAAATATATATATGTTGAAAGTTAGTTAACTAAATTTGTTTATTTAAATGTAGCTCAAATAAATTGATTGTTTACCACTTACCTTAAAAACAAATTAGTAAATTCAATTAATAATTTCAGTGTACCAGGCCAATAATGACTTTTTTTTTTTTTTTAATTAAACTATATAGCATTTGTTGTGAAGAAACAACCGCCTGCACATTTAGAACCAATAGATACAACATGCCACATTCCTTTAACAGATTATCTAATATGAATTCTACAAGTTCGACTAAATTTTACACAATAAATAAGACAATAAAATGTGATCAATTCTAGTAAAGGTGGTCATGAGTAGTTTAAAAGGATTTTAATATATGTTAATGCTGGTTCAAGACTGTTTTCTCCTCTTTTTATCAGTCTTTTTAGTTGATTGCCTTTTTTAGGTACTGTTCAACTTTCTCCATAGCATTTTAAAGTGGCAGTGTCTCTAAATAATTAAAATAGATCACATATTTGAACATCAGCTTCGTGATAGGAATGGCTTGTGCAAATCTTATTACACTATCTATGTGCCGATGAAAGCACATATGTAGCCTAGCCTAAACAGTGATTCGCGCGCCGCTCATGAACTGCGCTTCAGTCATATTGTGCTGATAACTGCTTTTGCATTGAAGCATGAAGGGACTTCACACAGCTCCAGTGATCTGTTGAAGATCTGTGTGAAGATGGGGGCCAGCTGGTCAGCACAGGTTACAACTATGAGGAAGTGTGAATGGTGTTTTTTCAAACCTGCAATAAAACTTGTTCAGATGGTCTTCCAGTTGTTAGTTTCTTAGTATCAAGTTTGGCAAGAAAGCAATAATAGCCTGAATAGCCTATAATTATGGAAGCCCATTACTGTCACAGAAAAAAAAAAATCATGCTATGGTAAATCCTAATTATGACATAAAAAGCTTGAATTATGACATAAAAGTCAAAATGGAGATAAAATGGCAAGTTCTGTCACAAAACTCCAGATGGCGCAGGCTGATGTATCATTAATGCAAACTTATGATCTTCACAGCGTTAAACTAATTGGCACAAGCTGATTGGTTCATGTTGCATACACAGTTAATGAGCTTGCTGCTTTACATTTAAATGGCAGGTTAGAGCATTTCGCAGCACACTTTCAGAGTTCCTCTAAAACCCTCCACCTTCCCCAGCTCCACCTGTATAGATCTGCTATGGGTTATTATATATGCTACTTGTGCAGCAGCAGTATGACTTAATACTCACAGCACTAAATCTTTGTATACTGTATGTATTAGCAGTAACAAGTTCCTGTACTTGCTTCGCAGCAGCAGCAATAATCTACAACAACAGCAATAACCAACAGCAGCAGCAATTCAGCAGCGTAGCATATCTATTCCACCAAGACCAAATACATTAACATTGTCATGTACATTACCATGCTAAATTCTTTAGAGAGTAGTCATAATAGAAATGTCATAATTTAGTTTTTTTTTTTTTACCTCATACAGTAATTATGACTTAGTATTTCATAATTTAGATTTTATTTGATCTCATATTCGTAATTAAACATTAATCCTAATTATGATTAACCATCATGGATAAATTATGAATTATGTCATAATTTTGAACTTTCATGTCAATTTTGACTTTTTACGTCATAATTATGACAAAGTATGGCATCATTTTTAATTGTATTTTATATTCATGAGTTAGCATCTAATCATTTCAACTTTTTGTCAAACTTTTGACTTTTTATTATGACTTGGTATCCAATAATCTAAACATTTTACTTCAGAATTCTGAATTTCTATCTTATATTTTTTTTCTTAGTTTTTGGGTTTCCATATGTAATAGTTCAAACTGCTAATCCTGCAATAAAACCGCCCTAATTTTCCACTGCAACATAAAAAAAGACTGGGACGAGCCTTATGTAAAGTAAGTGACCAGATCCAACACCCAAACATCTCTCTCTGTGTCAGCAGCTCTGGGCTGACAGTGACACCACCATCCTCCACTCTGAGAGAAAGAGAGGCTTTGTGCCCAGCCATTATCAATGAGCATGATGCATCGTAAACATCGTGACCTCTCATGTGAGGGGCTTTTATCATGCGGGTATTACAGATCATTGTTTATTATGTGCTGATTAACTACAGTTCACTGATATAAAGTTTGAACTGCCTGTGCTTAGTTTTATTGAATGCGCACTTGTAATGTACTTCAAATATTATATTTTTTAAAATCTGTACTTGCAGATAATAACATTTTAATAAAATAAAAGGCTTAAATTCATATGTACTTTACACACTGAAGCATGTGTAAAGCACCTTTCAACAATATTCTTTTAAAGTATATTATTTCTGTAATAAGTAGGCCTACTGTTTTTAAAAGCGAGCTAAATTATACTTTTTCACAAGAATTTGCAAAACAATTAATGTGTTGAATATGACTAGATCACCACCATCCTCCAAACAATGTGAAGTCACTGTACATTCATTTTATTTATCAAGCACCCACTGTATTGTGGCAGGTGCCCTTAAATATCACTGTTTTATTCTGTAAGCTGCTACTGTTGTTGGCGTGTTTGCTGGTGAACGTGAATGAGCAGATGATGAGAACAAATGCAGATTAGCCCCCGCTAGCCAACATGTGCAGCAGCCTTCAAGCGGCCAAAACGATTCGTCACTGGTTGTGAACGAGGTCTTTGGATGACTGTGAACAGGGTGATCCACATGAAGGTGACATGCACGTGTCATGTTTGCTCACGACAGACTCCATAGACACCTCCATTCGTGGCATCTGAAAGAGAACAATTTACTGCACATTTATTGTGACTGCTTGACAGTGTACAGTGTCTTTTTGTCAGGTGGTAACCACCTAGAAGCAGAGTCTTTCAAATCTTACATTATGGAATAATGTACACTATATATTTACACTATAATACACTATGGAATAGTGTATTACTATAACTATGCAAGTGACAAATACAAAAATTACAAACACTTTGACATGACTTGTTTTACTAAAGAACTTCAACACTGTTTATGCAAACTTGTTTTGATTGTAATTACAAGTTCAATGTTATTTTGAAGTGAACTAGTGACCTCATGTGGTATGACAAAATTAAATAAAAAAATAAACTTTTTGTCCACTAGATGTCACTGTTTAATTGATACTGTTGAGTTTGTAGATTCAGCAACAACTAGATATTATTAAATAGACTATTCAAATGTTTGGGGTGGGTAAGATCTTTAAATTTTTTGACAAAAAATACATTAATATTATTACAGTTTAAAATAATTGTTTTGTAGTGTATTTTATAAAGTTTATTATATTTTATAAGCTATTTCTGTAATGGCCAAACTGAATTTTCAGCAGCCATTACTCCAGTCAGTATCACATGATTCCTCAGAAATCATTTTAATATGCTGATTTGGTGTTTAAGAAATCATCATTGATAATATGAATTATTATCAGTGTTGAAAACAGTCGCTTTTTAAAATTTCGTGGAAACCGTGATGTTCTTTTTTTTCAGGATTCTTTAAGGAATAGAAAGAACAACACTCAAAAATTCAAAAGAAATAATTTTATAAAATTGTCAGTGTCTTTACTGTCACTTTTGATTTATTTGATGCAGTCTTGCAGCCTGTGTTAAAGTATTATTTGAAAAAAAAGGCCTTTATAAAAAGGTGTAAATGTGGAACAAGAAGTTATAAAGTTCAATAATACAGTGCACACTGAACACAGTTTTACAATCACTCAACGTGCATTTTTCAGGTCAGATTTATTTCAAGAGACTTTCTGATTTTTGTTTCAGTCGCCTAGAAGTCTTAGAATGCCAAAAAACATGATGCTCAGATATAAAAGACCTCAAAACATTATGGTAATGGTCAGACGGCACTGCTGAGATCCAATTAAACTTGTATTCTGCATTCCCTCTTCTAAAGAGACAGATCAAAAGAAAAGATTAATTTTTGTCATCGTTTCCCACTACACAAGCATGCTTTATATTTACAGTTTGGCTGTAAAAAAAATAAATAAAAAGGAAACCATTGTCTTTCATCATTCTCTCTTACAGCATATAGTTGTCATGTTGTGACATGGAGGAGTCAGAAAATACTGTAAAAAGAAATACTGTGACATTATGAAAATTAACAATGGTTTTATTGTAGTTAAAGTGTAGTAACCATGTTTTTTTGGCGTATTGATTAACATTTGCATAACCAGTTTTACTACAAATACCATGGTTAAACAAACAAAGTCACCTACATCTTGGATGCCCTGGGGGTAAGCAGATAAACATCAAATTTTCATTTTTGGGTGAACTATCCCTTTAATTGCTGAGAACTAGTGACCTCATGCGTTTAAATCAAAAATAAATAGTAAACAACAATAACACCTTAATTCCACTAGATGTCACTGTCCAACTGATGCAATATCTAGTAGAGTGCATTCATTAACAACTGCTCATTATTTCTCATCACATTTATTTACTTTTCTAAATACAGTCCAGAGCTGCCAAGAAATAACTGAACCTTACATATTCAGGATAAATGACAATTCGGATGGTCAATTAACGCAATGCCAAATGTATAATCTAAATGTTTGTTTTTTAAAAGTACAAAAATAACAGTTTTTAGCTGCTCTTTATATTCTACCCTCTTGGATGTATACATTAATTTCATAATCATAATCTCCCGTTTATACTTCTGTACATCCACTTGGAGGACGTCTGGAGGCAGCAGTGAGAGGATTTCTGGAGAAACCATGAGGTTTCCGAGAAACTGAGAGAAAATGGGATAAACCAGGACAAGCTTCATTTAATTGTTTGGATTGAAGCTGGGGGAGCAGCTGATTCATTTGGAAGCTTCTATGAGAAGACACTCAGTGAGCTAAAGAGAACCCACGTGGCTTATAAGAAAACACAGTGGCCAAAGATAGCTCCATAACGTAAGACAATTATTCAAATGTGACCGTGGACCACAAAACCAGTCATAAGTAGCATGGGTATATTTGTAGCAATAGCCAACAATACAGATTTTTCTTTTATGCCGAAAATCATTAGGATATTAAGTAAAGATCATGTTCTATGAGGATATTTTGTAAATTTCCTACCATAAATATATCAAAACTTAATTTCTGATTAGCGATATGCATTGCTAAGGACTTAATTTGGACAACTTTAAAGGCGATTTTCTCAGTATTTTGATTTGTTTGCACCCTCAGATTCCAGATTTACAAATAGTTGTATCTCAGCTAAATATTGTCCTATCCTAACATACCATACATCAATGGAAAGATTATTTATTCAACTTTCGGATTATGTATAAATCTCGATTTCAAAAAATGTACCCTTATGACTGGTTTTGTGGTCAAGGGTCACAAATGTTCTGACATAAAGCACTTATGCTTCACTCTGCGGCAGGCCTTGCTTCACAATAACAATCTGGTCACAGTAAGCCATAAATACAAATGTGTAAACATTTATAAAGAAATCCCATAGTACGAGTAGATCTATTTGGCTTGTAAATGTCATTTTAAACCAAAGAAAATAAGGGCTGAGAATCTAGCCTTTGCTGACAATGTCCTTTCCCTATACAGTAGCTAAATATAATGAGTTGCAATTTATCAAAGAGAAACTTATTGCAACTAGAGATTGCATTGTATCCATATAACCAAAACTAAAATACAAGTAAACTCACTATATAGATTCAGTCATAAAGCTAAAATTACATATGCAAAACAAATGTGATCTCATTCAATTCTCCTTCTCCTCCGATTATTGAACGTTTGCTATTATGTTTTCCATTGTTGATGTCAACAAAATGATGTCTACATTAGATTGCAACACAAACTCACAATAGCCTACATTTGTGGCATAATTGTAATGCTACTTACAATGGAACAACCCACAGACTCCAAAGGATAAACGCCTAAACACACACTAAACGCCCGAGTTAAAAACAACCCAGTGTTGATTCAAAACAGACGCTTGTTTCAATGCTTATGCTTTCTTTAAAATGATGCTTAAACAAGAATATGTACATGGCATCGTTAGACTCATACTGGACCTCTGTTCTCCACAAATCAGACATGACTCATGTCAGAATAATTATCATCATTATCAGCATTCATTATAGTTAACACTCAGGAAGTAGATTAGCTCTAGAAATCAAGAAGTTTGCAAATAGAAACATTTGGAGTCATAACATTGGGTGTAGATTGTTTCCACTAGATCATGTGATGCAGCAGCGTGTCTCTGGAGATCATCATCATCCGCCTATAAATTAAACTGTGAGGGACTAGTCTCTCACAGAACTGAAAGCTAAACGAGAGTAGGCTACTTGGGATACACTTGAGCTGCCCTCAATTCTGAATGATGCCCTTTAGAAAAGCGAGAAAAGGTAAGACAATCTATAGCATGACATAGCTCCACATTGTCTTGTTCTGCAAATGTTGACCACACTCTTATAGCCTGGTTGTTTAGGCTCAGATGAAAAGCTTTTGATTTTAAATGTAAGTAGACATGAATTAAAACATTTGTTGTGTTCTTGAGATGTTGTTGTTTATCCTATTAAGGTTAGTTGAACGTAGTTTAATGTATCACGTATTGCTGTAAACACAGGCGCCAGCACAATGTCGACTACAAGTTTTCTAAAGCTGCAAATACGGACAACAGACAGTTAAAATGTCATTTTGCCCAGATATGAACTCTGCCATTAAAGACTGAAATGTGGCACACGAGACAACATAAACTACGAAGGCTTAAATTCTATGTAGCGAATTCTATGGTCTGAATTCTTTCACGTATTAAAATAGCAGCTAGCAGCCTTCTCTCCAAAGCGCCATGTCATCGTTATTACCATAGCAACCAGAACGGTTAACATTCAGACCGGTTACTGCAACAAAAAATATAGTGGTACTGTAACTGCAGTTAAAAGACGTTGTACGATCCAATGCGACTGCTATTTAAAGTAAACCAGTGATGATATTCAGAGCCGATCCTCCCCAAATACCCCAGAGTGCAGCCTGGACAATGGTCGTGTTACCCGCCCACCACCAATTCCATTGGTTTTTAACAGCTGCAAATCTTATCTATGTCAGTGGTGTACCCGAGCATGCGCATTCCTTTGTGTACGATTTTGCAATTGATTTGGCCATATAACTGAAATACTACATGCTAACTCTAAAATCATAGATCTGCCTTAATTATTATCTGTTTAGTAACCATGGTAATTTTAGTCAGATGAAGTTATTGTTTACAAATAAACGCTGGATGCACCTCTGGGGTCTTCAGGATGAATAGCGCTTCATTCGTATTTCCTTGAGGACCGGCGGATCAGCACAAAGTTGGGATTTTATACGCAAATGATGATAATTTACTGTATTTTTAGTAATGTACAAACACGAACTTAAGCGGCTGATTTTACGTTTTAAAGCACAACCGCCTACGTTGCCCAGTGCGTCACAAACATGACTTTTTATTAAAGTGCTAATAAAATGTTTTCATGGCAAACTCAGTGTTTCCTTGTTTACATCTTAATAAAATATTTGAGCCTCTATAGCGATTCTCTTACAGTTTTTAAAGGTTTCTATGTTATAGTAGCTTAAGTGTCCACGTGACATCAGATATTAAAAATCCAATTATTTATGTATCCACACCCTCATTGTGTGTGCGTGTTATAATCTAATGAATTTATATTCGGTTAACACTCGATTATTTTAGCCATATAGACTTAGCTGCATAGCTATCGAATATTAAATCACTCGGAGTTGTAAGTCTGTGTAATAGGTAGGCCTATCGTGAGCACTTTTAAGGAGTAAAAGAGACCTTCACTGTGATTAATATTTTATTAAAGACTATAATAACTACTAAAAATCTAAAGTGGGTGTAAAACCTATAGGCCTATAGTTCTATTTTACAGTGATTGCTGGTTCTTTTTAAAGGATTGAACCACAAAACCAGTACCGTATTGTCCCGAATATAAAACGACCCTGATTATAAGACGACCCCCCTTTTTCCAGATGTACCTTTTGGAAAAAGGCTTTTTGAAAACCAAATCTTGTTTTCTTGTTTGTTTGTTTGTTTGTTTTTCTCTTTGTAAAACAAATTTTTTTCTTAAATTATTTTCAAATTGCATATTTTTCCTATTTTAATTTTTGTTTTGAAAGTATGGTAAATACTGGTCAAATGTACCAACAATGACATTGAAAAATATACACTTTTTGATATACCATAAAAATAACAGGTAGCCCATCTGATTTATATAACATTTAGGCTATCCATCTCATAGTAGCCAACCAAAATTTTATTAACAGTAGAAGTGAAATCTTATTGTAGTTTTCAAATCTGGGTACTGTCTTATGTTTTAAAATCACTTACAGAGGAAGTTTGGTCCCATCAGGCTAACATGACAGTCACGACTCGTGCCGCTGTAAGCTTTTCTTTTTGTTTTGTTTTCGCCCGCGATCTTTACAACACACATTATATTACATATTTCATGGCACACTCGTTATATGCGTTTTTGGCGCCACCTGTTGTTGTGGGTGTATTACTGACATGTCAAAGTCTAGACCCCGAATATAAGACGACCGCGTTTTTTCAGATGTATTTCCAAGAAAAAAACATCGTCTTATATTCGGGACAATACGGTAATTTAATTTGTGCATGTAGCCTACATATAAAAGTATAAATAAAAATAGCAGCTGTTTTAGTAAACAAAAACATTTAAAATGCAAAAATATATTGTTTCAGCAAGGTTTTTATTCTCATTATCCACACATAAAACCCCAGTTCATACTGATGGTCAGGGCTATTTGGTATTATTGTCTTATTTGTCACCGCGGTTGTTCTTTAAAATAAAACCAGACTTGTGGGTTTGTCCGATGTCTTACTGAACTACAGTGAATTATCATCATATCCTAAATTTGTGCTTATCCACCGATCCTAATGTAAATAGCTATAAATATATATTATACAAAACAGCTAAATCTCAAACAGTGGATCATTTTTATCAACATATCGCCCAGCTCTAAAACTGCTCAATCTTAAAGCATATGTCTGCTTCGTGTATTTTGAAAAGCGCAATAAAATCGGACTTTTATCGTATAGGACTTTAGGACTCTTGTGCCTGTGTGAACCACGGACCATTAAACAAAAAAACACTCTGGGACGATGGAACCGGAAGTGCTAAAATGCTAACTCGCTTCCGGGTTTTTGCCTACAAAGTGACATCATAGTTCCACCACTCATCGTCCAGGGTGCACTCTGTAAACATTTCAAAATATTGAATGCATTATTGTTATACCAACTTATTTATTTTGTATTTAGGTATTTAAATAATTCAACATTATAAGCTGTTGTCTGGCCTTATTTACTTATTTATTTAAATGACAACTTCCTGCACTTGCTATACTTTATACTTCAGTGCGATAAAGTACTAAATTTGTTATAAAATTTATTTTATAATAAATCAGAACACGTGAAAAAACTAGGCAGTTGAAATGGCAGCTGCAGCCAATGATTGACTCTATACTGCTATCTCCTGGTTATAACTAATTTCATTTTCTTCTTAAAAAGTATTTTTTCGCCGAGACAAGTTTTTGGCACATTTCTTCATCATGAATGAAAAGTGAATCTTTAATAATGTGAATTTTACTGCACAGAGTTTAGAAATAATAAAGGCTTTAAAATTTTACAAGATTTAAAAAATGTGTTCATGGCTATGAAGGTAAGGTATTGATTATCGAGAATACCATTAAGACGTCGTTTAAGAGATTAGCCTAACTGCCTAAACAGTTACAATAGTGTTTATTTGTCAGCATTTAAATGTACAGTTACTGTCTGGGTACTTTCCTGGGATTACAAGACTCTGCATATAAAATGATATGTTCTTTAATAACATGAAACTGTATGTGAATGCCGCTGTCATTATTTACGGTGTTGCAATTATTTTTTTCTCAGATTCTGATAAGAAAGAGGCAGGAGAGGGTTCTGTAAGGCTGCATTTACACTGCAGGTCTTGATGACCAATTCCGATTTTGTGACTATATCCGATTTTTTGGACGACGTGCTTACATTTCTTTTAAAAGTGACCCATATCCGATGTGTGCCTTTTACACTGCACTTGGTGAAACAAGCCAAAAATAGCATATGACATCACAAATCAATTTGAATAGTACATTAAGTTTAATTTATTGACATGTAATTCATATAGAAACGTTTTTTAATGCAATAGTTACATCTATACATCAAAATAATTATATATCCTAGTACAAATTCTTCAGGACAGTGATGTACGCAGCTCAGCTGAAAGCTTGCGAGTGGAATAATACTCAGGTGGTAGATATTAAGCTGTGTTTTTTTAGTAATTAAAACTAAATGCGTTCATCAGTGATTGTATATCAAAGGCAGGGACATGTTTGTGTGCATTTTATTTTGTGGTTTCAATGGAACGAACGGGACTGAAGCGCTCGTCTGAGCACGAGCCGCCGTCACTGACAACAGCACTCGGCGTGATTTCAAAAGCAACACATTTCAGCGTCAGACCGCCTTTTATTTAACACAAACGAACGAAATTAATACTCTGCTACTCAACTAGAGATGTTTCATTTTTTACAGGTTTGTCTGTACCGCGAAATGTTTCAAAAACCTCACTTTTCAATGACGTAGGAGTCGCATTTACAGGGAATATCCGATCTGACCGCTTACACGGCAGGCGCAAGTGCACGTATCCGATTCAAATCTGATTTATTTCCACATATGAATGAGGCCTGAAACCGATCGGAGAATATCGGAATCCATGTGATTTTTTCCTGCTTACACGGTCGTGGGCCATATCCGATCTGTGCCACATGGGAGGAAAAAATCGGAATTGGGTCACTTGAACCATGCAGTGTAAATGCGGCCTTAGAGTCTCTACCTAGACCTATATATAGCACATATAAAATGAGCTTCACCAGGGTAGGGTTGCACCAGCCATTCGTAAGTTCTTACTTAAATTACAATGTTAAGTCCACATTAGAGGCTTAGTAATACGCAGAGGTGGGTAGAGTACCCAAAAACTGTACTCAAGTAAAAGTAAAAGTAAAAGAGTAATTTTTAAAGAAATTCAAACAAACAATGAATACCGTTTTGTGGCTCTTTTTAATGTGTCGTGACAGATCACTGTATTGCCTCAGTTCAAGCGTGTGCACTGTACATCTTTAACGGTGTAATTAGATTACTGTAGTAATTACTTTCTCTAAAAAGTACTGCATTACGTATTACTACCTAATTACTTTTAAAATCCTGTATAAACCTCAAACAGTTAAAGAGTACAAGGATAGACATGAAACTGCTCTGTTAATTCTTTCAGATAAATAATATAACATTGTCAAATTCTTCTTGAACTGAGCAAAGTATAGAAGGGAGAATGGTACATTAAAATATACTTCCTGGACAAAAAAAGGCACCATTTGTATTTAAATAAATATATAGGAATTTAGTATTCGTTATTGCAGTCATTGACATACCCATGTCCAAATTCCAGGATGACAAAGCCAAGATTTATTGGGCTCAAATTGTGAAAGAGTGATTCAGTGAACATGAGGAATCATTTTCACATATGCATTGGTTGCAATAAAATCTTGATCTCAACCCTAATGAAAGGCTTTTTGGATGTGCTGGAGTCGATTTTATTAGAACAAGATCTTGTCCAAAAATCAATGCAACTCTTGATGGAAATAAATGTGAAACAAATGTGATGTTGCATAACGTTGTTGAAACAATTCCAAAACGAATTCACAATGTTCAGATATGAGGATTTATTTATTTTATAAGATTAATATTTGAATTGATGTGTTTCTGATTACTTTCTGCTTTCAGACCTTAAAGAAAAAAATCAATTAGAAGAAATCTGTGAAGAAATCATTGGCATTGAAGGCACAGCTGATGAAGAGCCCAAAGAACAATGTCAGAAACAAAAGCACAAAACGAAAATGCCACACAAAATGAAAATGAAAAGTCTTCTAAAAAATAGAAAGATTTCTAAATCTGAAGCTGCTCTCACCTCCAAAAAACTGTTAGGTAAAATTGCACAATGTGTTGTAAATTTGAATGCTTCTTAATGAAAGAAAAGAAGTTTCTTATCTTCTAATTTCTGATTTATACTTTAGAAGTGGACCTTGACACCATTGAAGGCATAGAAGATTCTCCTCAAGTAGAATGTCAGAGACAAAAAAGAAGACTCAAAATACCAGAAAAAATTAAAACTCTTGACTTCAAGAAATGGCAGAAGAATTCAAAATCCCCTGAAACTCCAAAAGGTATAGTATAGTTAGAAAAAAAAGCACTGTAAACATAATACAAAGAGTAAATATTTTCCAGATATTATTTTAATAATTTGTTTTACCATATGAACAATGACATTATAAATGCAGTTCATACATAGTCTTTATTTCAAACTTGATATTCAAAGTTTACATGAAAATGTACACAGTAATACAAATGTATAATGCATCTGCTATATATATTTTATTATGGGTCTCTCGCAATATGATCACTGTATTAGAGGATCATCGGCATCAAAAGTTAAAACTCCTTAATAATAATGTAATTGTCCTCTCATATAATGCAGTGGAGCTAGATTTCAATGGAAACCTTGAGCAGAACCGTTTGGCTGAAGCACAGCAGCAGCTGGTGGAAGCTGAGGAATCTCTCTTCAGTTCAGAAGAAGTGGCCAGGACAGAAGCTGAGGAAGACAAGGTACATAAAAACTGTGAGATCTTTATTTTTCAACTGAGATTGGCCATCCGTGACTCTTTCAGTGAGGACAACCAGGAGACACTCAAGAGTGCTTTGATTTCAATACTTAAAGAGGAAGCACAGGACAGACGCTGGGCGGAAGTGGCCAAGGATCAGCGACCAATATGGAGGCCCACAAGGTGCAGAAAGATCCATGAAGACTCACTCCAGATTATCGTGAAGCAACGAATGAAGAATGCAGATGAACAGGAGAATAAAGCAGACAACCTGTCTTCCTCCTTGAAGAGAGAGGTGTGCCGAATGGGCATACAAGTGCAGAAAGACCTGCTCAGAGTGGTCCGAAATCTGAGAGAGTGTTACCCACCAGACTTTGACATCTGCAGAACGTATATTCAGCTCTACCATCAAGCCTTTTCCACCAGACTCCAAGAGCTTGCCAGATCCAATATCAGTTTAGAGGAATGCCTCTATATATTGAGTTGGATTGTGGATTACTACCCAAAGTAAGGGCTAGTAAACAACATTCGTCTTTCAAAAGCATGCCGTTTTACATACATTTTCAGTTTTAGAAATGTTAATGTTCTTTAATGTTTTTTCTTAGAGATGTACTGAAGCATAAAGAACTAGAGGAGCACATCAACAGTTCATCACTTGGACCTCTTTTACCTGAAGAAGATCTTAAGAGATTAGAGGATCAGTACTTATCTTACAAAGAGGTGATTCAGAACATGACTGACGTTATAGCATCAGTAGTATGTTGGGATTAAACGAGGCTCCCATCTGCAGAATTTGAATTCGCGCATATCTGGTGTAGATACAGTGTTGTGTTAATTAATGCTCCTCTCGCTCATATCAGTTAATGCTGCATGTTTTAGTTTAGAATTCCTGTTGCTTATTTTCTCTCATCAGAATGAGGTCAGAAAGTGGTTATCCAATGCTTTTGAGAAAGAAGTGAAAAAATGGAGTGATGACATCGAACCAGAGCTGATGGATGGATACTACTTCAGTAACTTTGCTGTAGATGTTTTACCAGTAGGTTATGTTCTCTACTGACTCTCTAACATCATCTTACTTTAATTATACATGTTGGGATCCTTAAACTGAGTCAAAATTTTTATAGCTTGTTGATGGGGCTGTAAAAGATGTCAACACACTTTTGAGCAGTGAACGCAAAGCCTGTAGTCTTCTGAACCAGCTGGACAGCTTTCTTCTGAGGTAGCTAACTAGTCACTATCATTGTCACATTCTCATATAATTATGTAAAATCATAAGATTGACATGCTTTCTCCTTTTTTCAATGGCAGCTTTAAGACAAGTCTGGAGGAATTTGACTGGAAGAACAGAAAAAAACAAGAAAACATTCCTAAAACTCTCAGTGCTAATCTGGTTCATATTTACCAGTTTAGGTAAACAGAGTTTGAATGATTGACTGAGGAATCTGTTTTCTACCTTGTTGCAGCAGTTCTAAGAAGTAGCCTACACATTTTTTAATTGTTTAAATAATGTAATTATTTAAAAATTATTATAAATTATACTAATAATAGTGCGCACTCTCAGAAATAAAGGTACAAAAGCTGTCACTGGGCGGTACCTTTTCAAAAGGTACACTTGTGTACCTATTAGGTTCAAATACGTACAGTTTAAGTACTAATATGTACCTTTAAGGTACCAAAATGGACCCTTTAGGTACAAACATGTAACTTTTGAAAAGGTACCGCCCAGTGACAGCTTTTGTACCTTTATTTCTGAGAGTGTATTATATTGATCATATTTGAATCAAAATCATTCAAATGTAATTTTATGTTATAAAAACTACAGCTCTCTCTTATCTGTTAACATGTTAACAAGTCTACTGCCATTGTTACAATAAAATTGTACCAACCATTCTTTCTCTATAACTTTAGGGATTATGTACAAAATCCAGAACATCCTTTCTCAGAGGACACCAGAACAACTTGCCTGTCCACATTAGCAGATCTCAAAAACATTTGTCATAAATACTTCCTCAGTGGAATTAACAAAGAACTAAAGGTAAAGCACAAAAAATCATGTACAGTTACTATATGTATTTACACTCTTAATAAAGGTGCTTCATGATGCCACGGAAGAACCTTTTTGTCTAAATTGTTCCAAAAAGAACCTTTAACATCTTAAAAACCTTTATGTTTCACAAAAGGTTCTTTGTGGCGAAAGAAGGTTCTTCAGATTATAAAAAGGTAAGAAAGAGATGGTTCTTTAAAGAACCTTTGACTGAATGGTTCTTCTATGGCATCACTGTGAAGAACCTTTTGAAGCACCTTTATTTTTAAGAGTGTACCAAGAGGTACTGCCTCAGATCTCAGATTTTTAGAGGTAGGTTATGGAAAGGGTTAAAGAATGGCTTGGCTTTTAATTTTATTATAGGAATGTTGTTCCAGGGCCAACACAGAAGTCTTCACTTAGATAAATAACATAATTTACTCACATGTTTGCAATGCTTCTTTTAATATTAACTTCTTAAATTAAATCTTACATTTTGGAAATAACCATAATGTTTTTTTACGCAGCCGCTGTACCGTAAACTGTGGACTCAAGTTTGGTTTGCTGGACATTGTGAGGTTGTGGAGGAGCTGGTGAAGGCGCTTGAGAATAACATAAACAATTTAAAAGAGCTAAAGCCTGTCTGCAGAGAGGTCAGAACCAATTTTGCAGTAGATATCGTTTCTGATATCACTGTTGTAACCAGACATATAAACTTACATGGGTTACTAATGTGGCTTTTTTATACAGTTATAGATATATGAAGAGTGTGTATCTGTGTGTTTATAGGAGCTACTGGCTGAGCTGCATGCAGAAGTAATGGCTGAGTATGTGAGGCGAATGATGAAGAGAAAACTGAAACTGAAAGACAAAGAGCAGCAAGAAGCAGCTGCTGAGTTCATCTGCCATGACAGCAATACAATCTGCTCTGTGTTTTCCAAAGTGGTGAGATCCCATCCAGATCCACACATGCATATACACATACATTGATATAGATTTGAGAAATGTAGCATTATATATATTATTCATCAATGGATCTTCTGTAGTGGATGGGTGCCGTCAGAATCCAAACAGCTGATAAAAAAAATCACAGTAATTCATAAGTAATCCACACCGCTCCAGCAGCATCAATTAATGTCTCGTAAAGCAAAAAGCAGCATTTTTGTTATAAACAAATTCATAATTAAGATGTTTTAACTTCAAACTCAAATATGAGTCCTCTATCCATAATATTGCTTTCTCCAGTAAAAAAAGCGGTCTCGTCTGAATCAGGAGAGAAATATGCCCGGATCAAGCACCATTTACGAGTGAAAACAGTCCTAAGCAGTTCTAAAAAAATCTGTCAGAGGACTATGAGAGGATGACAAGGGATCGACTGGAGTAAGTGTTATGATGAATTATGGACTCATATTTTGATCAGAAGCAATTATTTAAAATTAGGCCTACATTGACTGCAGAGGATTCATTGGTGAGAAAATTTTCATTACATTTTCATCTTTGGGTGAACTATTCCCTTGATCATTGTTTTATATATATATATATATATATATATTTCTTTTAACAAAGTTTTAATGTAAATATGTTTATGTTGCATGTGTTTTTATCATAGTTGTTCACATTGGGAAACTTAAAGCAATAATAAAAGCCCCAGAGGCTTAGAATGTTGTAGGGTTAATTAAGAGTTTAAATGGTTTGGAAAATTTTAAACATTTGTGTGTTTGATATGCTGACAGTAACATACTATTTTAAACACAATATAACAAAATATGGCTCTATTCAGTGTATTGTTTACATTGTTCTCTTTGCTTGAAACAGACTAATGAATTGTGGGAAAGCAGATGGAAATTATTATAACCGAGTGCCATTCTCTTCCCTAGGGATCCAGAGAGGAATGGCTCGGTCAAATACTGCCTAAATTATCGGAGATTCTGAGACTACAGGATCCTGGGAGTTTGCAACTTGAGCTAGTTACTCTGGCAAGACACTATCCTGACATTAGGTGAGTCTGTTAGATAGAAGCTGGCAAGATGCAGTTATTTTACCTTAGAGAAAGCAACTATAGTAAGATATCTTATTTTCCTATCTACAGTTTTGCCATTAGCCAAATGAAAGATGAGTTTAGAATTTGATAAATCAGTGTGTGCCTTGTTTCATCAGTGTTCTTTGTTGTCATTCTGCACTAGTGAACAGCATGTTCTTGCTCTCCTAAAACTGAAGACCAACCTTTCAAGCTCAGATGTGTGTAGGATCAAAGGGTGTCTGAGTGAAAACAGAGGCACACTGGACACAGAGTCCCCTACTTCCTTCTTTTCTAAAATAATCGTCAAATGGAAAATCATCTGAATGCCCTGTTACATCTGTAGCTAATGTGAAATAACTGTGAATCACACTGTAATAGATCATCAGTATTGCTATGTAATAACATGTTTATTATTAAGGAAACTCGTGATATTATTCTGTTATAGTTCTCCAAAACTAAGGTCTACTGGACACTTAATCCTCTACTTCACTGTTCTCTAGAAGTACTCGTCGCATGGAAAGTCATCTGAATTCCATTACTATCAATTTGCTAATGTTAAACAACTGTGAAGCATATTACGGTGTTAAAAAAATCAGTATTATCCATCCATTTTCAATATCCTCTGCATGGTCAGGGTTGCAGTCTATTCCAGCCTGGTATAATCAGTATTATTTTACGTAATATTTATTATTACAAAAACTCAGTCATATGATTGTTACAGTTACACTGTTCCACCAAACTTAAGTTCGAGAGCAATGTATTTTGAATTTGAACATTTTTGAATAAAGCGAAACATTACAAGTTTTATTTTAGAGCACTGAATTTGTGTAAAACCAGTTGAGAAAACCTGTTAAATGCCAACAGACTAAATGGTGAAATCAAATGTAAAAAGGTGTATATATATTTGTTCAAATATAAAGTGTTTTAGCTTTATTTGCATGTTCACAGCTCTGAAAATAAAGACTTTTATTTTCAAAAATGATTTAAACATTATAACACACTGATATAATGCACTTAATGTTTTACTTGATGATTGTGCAGCGCGCCTTGCTTCACAATACACAATACAGTACAGTAAATGTCATTTTAAACTAAAGAGAATGAGAGCTGCTCAGAAAATAGCCTTTTTTTAATCTTTGCTGTCAATGTAGGTGTCTTTCATTTACCTGTATTAACTGAATAAAATGTTTACATTTGTCAAAAACAATTAGAAACTGAATTGTATGACTTTAACCAAAACCACAAAACTGGTTAATTTATGCAGTTAAAACTACATTTTAAAAAGAGAAAGGCAAAACATTAAGATCTCATTCAGTTCTCTTAATAAATTATTCTCATCCCGACATTTTGGCTAATGAAAGTTTGCTATTGTGTTTTTCAGTGTTAATGGTAAAATGTTGTTTGCATCAGACTGCAGTATAAACTCAAGTTCCAGTAAAATGTAATGAATCGAGTATAGAGAGATGCAGAGTTTGTTTCTGGTATTTAGTTTAATATAAGATGACTAAGATGATAAAGACCAAATTAAAGTGAAAGTGACATATGATGTCCCATACTTGGAATTTGTGCTCTGCATTTACCCATCCAAGTGCACACACACAGCAGTGAACAGACACCCGGGCAGCAATTTTTGCTGTGGCACCCAGGGAGCAGTTGGGGGATCGGTGCCTTGCTCAAGGGTCTCACCTCATGGTATTGAGGGCAGAAGAGAGCGCTGGTCATTTATTCCCTCCACCTACAATCCCTGCTGGTACCAAGACTCAAACCCATGACCTTTGGGTTACAAGGTCAACTCTCAGGCCACAACTGCCCCTCAATACAGGATTCGAACCTGGAATCCCCAGGTCAAGAACTGACACTCAGACCGGCACAGGTTCTTCCAGAAATTAAGAATACATCTCATTGCTAAAATTTAATGCATTAAGAAAGTGGTATTAATTGGACCAAATTTGGTATACAGATTATTAAAAATATTATGTACAGCAGTGATGTAATTCTAGGAAAAAAATGTGTGGCTCCTAATCGGTGGTCCTATGTCGTACAGTGAGAGAAGTTCAAAGCTCTTGTCACGTCTTGCAACCAAAGATTGATCATGATCATCACACAGTGTGCTGCTACATTTACTGACCAGCCAATAAAAATGGTTCAACTGTAATTTTACAAAGAAAACAATAATAATTTATTCAGTAATTCTTCTTCCCGAGGTACTGTCTTCTGCCTTTTTGGAGAGTACCCCAGAACGTAATCAACGTAATCAGCGTTGTTTACGTTCAGTAGACAGCGTGCACATGCTTAATGTAAACAACACTCATTATGTTGATTATGTTCTGGGGTACTTTCCAAAATGGCGGAAGACGGTAACTCAAGGAGAAGAATTGCTGAATAAATTATGTTATTATTGTTTTCTTTGCTGCACAAAAAGTAAAATTACGGTTGAACCCCTGATGTCACATGGACTATTTTAGCGATGTCCTTGCTACGTTTCTGTGCGTTGATCGTGGTAATATCATTGCTGTCTATGGAGGGTCAGAGATCAGATTTGATGAAAAATATCCTAATTTGTGTTCGGAAGATAAATGAAGGTCTTGCGGGTTTGGAACGACATGAGGGTGAGTAATTAATGACAGAATTTAAATTTTGGGGTGAACTATTCCTTTAAGGTCTGTTTTCAACAAAACAAATGTGCATACGCCACAAATTCAGTTCGATTTCCTTATGCGATTTGTCTGTTCAGACCAATGTATAAAAAAATTATGGGACATATCAGTTTTTTTTTTTTTTTTTTTTTGCATATTTGAAATGTTATTTAAATGTGAGTTGGGCAAACAGTTTTTGAGATTTCAGTATTTTCCCATTTAAGTATACAGGTGCTGGTCATATAATTAGAATATCATCAAAAAGTTGATTTATTTCACGAATTCCATTCAAAAAGTGAAACTTGTATATTATATTCATTCATTACACACAGACTGATATATTTCAAATGTTTATTTCTTTTCATTTTGATGATTATAACTGACAACTAAGGAAAATCCCAAATTCAGTATCTCATAATTATTTCTCACCCTACATCCTAGTACATCCCCACAACTTATTTTTTATTCTATACAATTTATTCTCTTTTTTTTGTGGTTTATTTATATTTATTTATGTGTATTTTATTCACATCTTATTTTTATTATCTGTGTTGTTGTCTCTGTGTACTGAAAGCTTGTGACACTAAAACAAATTCCTTGTATGTGCAAACATGGCAATAAAGCTCTTTCTGATTTATGAGTTATTCCCCCCCCCCCCCCCCCCAGCTTACAGGTGCATCTCAATGAATTAGAATGTCGTGGAAAAGTTCATTTATTTCAGTAATTCAACTCAAATTGTGAAACTCGTGTATTAAATAAATTCAATGCACACAGACTGAAGTAGTTTAAGTCTTTGGTTTTTTTAATTGTGATGATTTTGGCTCACATTTAACAAAAACCCACCAATTAGTCTCAACAAATTAGAATATGGTGACATGCCAATCAGCTAATCAACTCAAAACACCTGCAAAGGTTTCCTAAGCCTTCAAAATGGTCTCTCAGTTTGGTTCGCTAGGCTACACAATCATGGGAAAAACTGCTGATCTGACAGTTGTCCAGAAGACAATCATTGACACCCTTCACAAGGAGGGTAAGCCACAAACATTCATTGCCAAAGAAGCTGACTGTCCACAGAGTGCTGTATCCAAGTATGTTAACAGAAAGTTGAGTGGAAGGAAAAAGTGTGGAAAAAAAAGATGCACAACCAACCGAGAGAACCGCAGACTTATGAGGATTGTCAAGCAAAATTGATTCAAGAATTTGGGTCAACTTCACAGGGAATGGACTGAGGCTGGGGTCAAGGCATCAAGAGCCACCACACACAGACGTGTCAAGGAATTTGGCTACAGTTGTCGTATTCCTCTTGTTAAGCCACTTCTGAACCACAGACAACGTCAGAGGTGTCTTACCTGGGCTTAAATAGATACCCAGTGGTCCAAAGTCCTCTTTTCAGATAAGAGCAAGTTTTGCATTTCAATTGGAAACCAAGGTCCTAGAGTCTGGAGGAAGGGTGGAGAAGCTCATAGCCCAAGTTGCTTGAAGTCCAGTGTTAAGTTTCCACAGTCTGTGATGATTTGGGGTGCAATGTCATCTGCTGGTGTTGGTCCATTGTGTTTTTTGAAATATAAAGTCACTGCACCCGTTTACCAAGAAATTTTGGAGCACTTCATGCTTCCTTCTTCTGACCAGCTTTTTAAAGATGCTGATTTCATTTTCCAGCAGGATTTGGCACCTGCCCACACTGCCAAAAGCACCAAAAGTTGGTTAAATGACCATGGTGTTGGTGTGCTTGACTGGCCAGCAAACTCACCAGACCTGAACCCCATAGAGAATCTATGGGGTATTGTCAAGAGGAAAATGAACAAGAAACAAGAGACCAGAAAATGCAGATGAGCTGAAGGCCACTGTCAAAGAAACCTGGGCTTCCATACCACCTCAGCAGTGCCACAAACTGATCACCTCCATGCCACGCCGAATTGAGGCAGTAATTAAAGCAAAAGGAGCCCCCTACCAAGTATTGAGTACATATACAGTAAATGAACATACTTTCCAGAAGGCCAACAATTCACTAAAAATGTTTTTTTTTTATAGGTCTCATGAAGTATTCTAATTTGTTAAGATAGTGAATTGGTGGGTTTTTGTTAAATGTGAGCCAAAATCATTACAATTAAAAGAAAAATATAATAATAATAATATTATTAAATATAGGCCTAATGCTCACATTTTTCATGCGCTGACTTTATGATTTAAATAAATAAATATTTCCAGCCCATAGACGATAATTATAAATAAGTTTTGATCATTTTAATCGAGGTATATTCTCCGTGATTGCGTGCAACGATTTAATGTCATTATACTGTGAACAAGAACTGGAGGTTAATCACAATAAATATAATGAAAAAACTAAACAAAATAATATTAAAAATGTAATTAAATCAGTCCGAGTATGCCTCTGGCAGTAACTTGAGCTGCGTGCTCGTGCGGACGCCAGTAGCTATAAACCAGGCTTTAACTGTCATGCAGTATAAGCGCACTGCTATTCAGCTTCCACATGCCGCACAAACACTTGAGTGGTCAATATTAAATGTGCACATTTAATATTGACATTATAGCCTACATGTAATATAGAGCGGCCCTCTCATTTTAAGATTTATTGTTTTAAGATATAATTATAGATATATGAAGAGTGTGTATCTCTGTGTTTATAGGAGCTACTGGCTGAGCTGCATGTACAAGTAATGGAGTATTTGAGGTGAATGATGAAGGGAAAACTGAAACTGAAAGACAAAGAGCAGCAAGAAGCAGCTGCTGAGTTCATCTGCCAGCAATAAAATCTGCTCTGTGTTTGCCAAAGTGGCGAGATCACATATAGACCCACAAATGTATGCGCATACTGTGAACAAAACATGCAAAATACTCCACATGCAGATTTTCATTCGCATTTGAATAGAGTACAAATACAAATCATATTTTCTCCCAGCTTTCTTCCTGGAACATTCTGGGAAACCTCAGGAATTTCTGACTCGTATAGTAACACATGGTTGTCATTAGGGCCCAAGCCTAGTAAGGCGCAGGGCCCTCTTGTTTTCCTAAGGATTATTTTATTTATTTATTTATTTATTTTTAACCTTCCGGGGCTTTTTGGGGGCCTTAACATACTCAAAAACACTTGAAAATTTGCACACACGTTGGAATCCGCGGCCATTAGGACGCCGCAGAGGCTGGGACCCGGGCGTGGCACAGGGGCTCTACGGCGCCCCCTCGAACACAGTCTGAAAACTTGATGTGTAGCTCACACATAGTTGCACGTATTCATATGAAACTCGGTACACATATAGATCTCATTGAGCCGAACAATTTTCACCCTCTGTGTCATAGGCTCCGCCCAACAGGAAGTCGGCTATATAGGGCTGTTTGAAAAGCGCATGCTCTGGAATTTGATATACTCCTCTGAGGACTTCCATACGATTGCCACCAAACTCGGTGAACATGATCTCAAGACATTGGGGATGCTAAACTGCGGAGGGATTTTTGATATCTCGAACGGTTTGCCCGTGGCGAGGTGATGAATTATGGCGAAAAATGAGAGACACGAAATGTCTAATAACATCCACATACATTGTCTGATTTTGATCAAACGTCGGGGGTTTGTTCGTTTGCATGATGCCGATCGAATAGATGTGACTATTATGAGTAAAAGTTATAGCGCCACTAACTGGCAGCAGGAAATGTGTCAATTTCAAAATGCTTTGAATTCAGCATCTTATTTTTACCCGATTTGCTTCAAACTTCACCAGAATAATGACAAAACACGGCCGATGTAAAACTGTGAAGGGAATATTGATATCTAAAATATTGTTGCCATGGTAATATGTCAAAGTTGACTATTCTTTTCTGGTGATTTTGAGGCAGATAACATGCTTAGTATTACATGAAACTCAATACACATATCTGTATTAATGATAGTTAGACACCGGAAAAAGCTCATAAATGGGCGTGGAACAGGCACTCTATAGCGCCACCTTTTGTCAAAAGTGGGGGTTTATTTAGTTAGTGTATTTAGTTTTAGCTACAGACACCAAACTCGGTACATAAATTGTTCTTATTAAGCCGGACAACTTTCTAATTTACAGTCATTAGCTACGACCTACAGGAAGTCGGATATTTTTATTTGAATGTTTGTTTTTTGAGAAAACAGGCTGTAAATAAATCCATACTCCTCCAAGCAGAAACAAGTAGTTCACACCAAACTTTGTCAACATGATGCCAATATACTGAAGATTTTAAATTGCGGACGGATTTAGGATATCTCGAACGGTGTGGTAATGGTGATTTATTAAAGTAACAGTAAAAAAAATAGCAGTAATTTTCTTATATCTTTAAAGTGCAGTTTCCAAACACTTCAAAACTTTACATAAATATAACAAATCATTCTGAGGAAACATGCATAGTTTCAAAAATGTATCATGCTCAGGGGCCACAAAACAATTAAAACTATCACTGAAATTGGTTTAAAAGTGAAGAGTGTAATACCAAGGATGAACACCAGATGGAGGCATGACCATATTTTTCATGAGCTGCCTGTCTGTGTATCAGAATGAAAAATAATGTATAGAATCAGCTGAAATATTCTGTACGGTCAGTATTCTTTTATATATATATATATATATATATACACACACACACACACACACACACATAAATATAAATATAAACATAAATATATATATATATATATATATACACATAAATATAAATATATATACATATATTTATATTTATGTGTGTATATGTATATATATATATATATATATATATATATATATATAGTTTCAAAAATGTATCATGCTCAGGGGCCACAAAACAATTAAAACTATAACTGAAATTGGTTTAAAGGTGAAGAGTGTAATACCAAGGATGACCACCAGATGGAGGCATGACCTTATTTTTCATGAGCTGCCTGTCTGTGTATCAGAATGAAAAAGAATGCATAGAATCAGCTGAAATGCTCTGTACTCTCAGTATTATTTACACACACACACACACACACACACATATATATATATATAATTTTTTTTTTTTTTAATAGTTATAGAATATTAAAAGTATTTGTAACAATTTACATTAAGGTCTTTTTGGTTAACATAAGTTATTACATTAATTAACATGAACTAAAAAGGAACAATATCATTTAAAATTATTTATCAATCTTATTTAATGTTTGTTAATACCAAGAGTGTAATACCAAGGATGAGCACCAGATGGAGGCATAGCATTAAATTTCAAGAGCTGACTGTATGTCTATCAGAATGAAAAGTAATGCATAGAATCAGCTGAAATGTTCTGTACTGTCAATATTCTTTTACATATATATATATATATATATATATATATATATATATATATATATATATATATATATATTATAGTGATAGAATATAACAGAATAGAATAGAATATTAAAAGTATCGGTAACAATTTACATTAAGGTCTCTTTGGTTAACATAAGTTATTACATTAATTAACATGAACTAAAAAAACAATATATTTTAAAATAATTTATTAATCTTATTTAATGTTAGTTAATACTGACATTAAAAATATTAATGTTATGTTAATTCACAGAACATAAACTAATGTTAAGATACAACTTTAAATTTTAATAATGTATTAATACATTTTAACTTAACATTAATTAACATTAATAAATATTATATAATTATCATTCATGTTAACTAGTATAGTTCAAGAACATAGTTTTTAATATGAGTTAATGCAAAACTAACAAACTAAGTATGAACAACATGTTTTACTATATTTTTGTGTTAGTAAAAAATTCTTTGTTAGTTCATGTTACAGTAACTGATGTACATTAACAAGCAATTTTAATTAATAATGTAGTAGTCAGTTTTGAAAATATAATTAACCAAGATTCATGAATGCTATAAAATTATTGTTCGTGCTAACTTCATGTTATCTTATATAATGTTAAAAAATAAAAACTTATTTAAAAGTGTTACAAAAGCTTTACATATTGTTCTTTATTTGTGTGTGTGTGTGTGTGTGTGAGAGAGAGAGAGAGAGAGAGAGAGAATAGAGAGAGACTAACATTAATAAAAGCTATATAATTATTGTTCATATTAATTAATATAGTTAATTTTAATAACTGAAACCTTATTGAAAGTGTTACAAAAATTGTATATATTGTTGTGTGTATGTGTCTGTCTCAGTGTCTTGATAGTTTTGATTAACCCTTTCATTGCTGTATCCATCAAAACCAGACTGCCAGAAGGTTACTGTAATGCATGTGCCCGCTGGGCACAGTTTTCCTGATGCCACCGGCGTGGCGGTTGCGCTGACGGCTTGGGCCCGCCATCGCTGCTTGCAGCTATATTTATGTTTTGGAATCTCAGAAACTTCCAGTTTCTATCTTCTACATTTCTGTTCCTCTAAATCGTACTTTTAAAGTATCTAATGTAGAAAAATAAAAAAGAAAGGAATCATGTTTGTGTATGTGTTTAATCACAGTTCCCAAATCTCCCTATTGGTGAATCTGAACCCTGCTTACTTAACAATTAAAGGTTATTTTATACGCTTGTTTTAAGGTTTATTGGTTACAATGGTTTAGATAATCAAAAACATTTGTGTGCTTGACATGCTGCCAATAACATACAGTAGTCTGGAATTATTGTTATAGACACAATATGATATTGAGTCAAAGACTAAATATGGACTTTATCAATGTATTCTTTTTACATTAATGTCTTTATAATATCATAATGAATTGTGGGAATTCAGAACTGCAAATATACAGATTAAACTCTCAAAAGACTAAAAAACTGCACAACTGCACAAGATGCAGTTGTTTGACCCAAGAAGCAGAGACAGGCCACAATCAAAATCACTCTTTGACCTGACTGACTAGAGTGATCATTTTTATCTGAATTATCTCAGTTGTCTTGTTTTCTTTTCCACATAATACTACAAATTATAATGGTAAACAAATACCATTTTAGACATTCCAGTATGGATAGCATTAGCAGTATGAATAATGATTAGAATTTGGTAATACAGTGTATGTGTGTGTGTGTGTGTTTGTCGTTTCATCAATGTTCTTTGTTGTCATTCATCTTTGTTGTCATTCTGCACGGCCTGCTGCTGTCTTAAACCTGAAGACCAACCTTTCAAGTGTGTAGAATCGAAGGGTGTTTGAGTGAAAACAGAGGCACACTGGACACAGAATCTCAGCTCAGGATGGTTCTTTCTCCTTGGAACAAAATGTGATCACTATGGCAACAAATCACATACTTTTATTTTTATTTTATAGGCTGTATTTGATATACTTTAAATAGATTTTATTATACTCAAACTGTAGCATGTAAATGTTAACAGCATTTAACTGTTACTACTTATTTTTTCTAAATATAAGCATTAGTCTTACAATCTTTATTTTATTTTTTATTTTTTTGAAGGATACAATACTTTTATTTAGCAATAAGACATTAAATTAATCAAAAGTGACATTTGCATTCACAATGTTCTATTTCAAATAATTGCTGTTCTTCTTAAAGGGATAGTTCACCCAAAAATGACAATTACCCAATGATTTACTCACCCTCAACCATCCTACACTGTTAAAAAAAAAAAAATGTTGATCAAACTTAAAATTTTAAGGCAACCAGTTTCAGCAGATTTTTGAGTTTTCTCAACTTATTTTTGTAGGAGATTTTTGAGTTCTCTCAACTTTTTGTTGTATAAACTTAAAACAACAAGTTGAGAAAACTTAAAAATCTGCTGATGGTTGCCTTAAAACATTTAAGGTCTCTCAACTTTAGATTTTTTACAGCACTGTAAACAAAAATAAATAAAAGGTTGAGCAAACTTAAAAAGTTTAAGGAAACCAGCTTCAGCAGATTTTTGAGTTTTCTCAACTTGTTTTAAGTTTATACAACAAAAAGTTGAGAAAACTCTATAATTTCCTAAAAAATAAGTTGAGAAAACTCAAAAATCTGGGGTTTTTTTTAAAAAAAGGTTTCTTTTGTTTTTTTTTTGTTTTGTTTTACAGTGTAGGTGTATATGACTTTCTTCTTTTAGACAAATACAATTGGAGATATATTTAAAAATGTCCTGGCTCTTCCAAGCTTTATAATTGCAGTGAATGGGGTTTGAAGATTTTGAAGTCCAATAAAAATGCATAATTCCATGATAAAAAAAAATAAACAATGCTCCACATGGCTCTGGAGGGTTAATATAGGCCTTCTGAAGTGAATCTATGCATTTTGTAAGAAAAATATCCATATTTAAAACTTTATAAAACAGTCTCTATAGAGACGCCCTTTGCCATGTCCATTTCCTATCCCTAAATTTACGTACGACGTAGAGTTACAACTGAGACGTGGAAATGAGGCATATCACAACAATGGAAGTTTGTTGGACACAAGCAAGGACTCAAAATCTGAAATTCTTGAGAAATTAGCAGAAGCAATGTATGCGTTCACCCCATACCCACAGCGTGACGATTTTGACAATGTTGCACAAAGTCTTACTGAGAAGCATCCGTGTCTTAAGGAACCTGGGTCTGAGAAAGGATGGTACTGTTGGAAGTATAGTCTAAAATTCAAAATGGGGAATTACCGCAGCAAGCTCCGGGCCGCAGGATGTGCTGAACTGCAAGTTAATCGTCACTCTGCTTCCTCAGACTTGGGATCTAAACGGAAACTGAAGAAAGCCAAAAAGGCTGAAACCAACTTCCTTCCAGATGTACCACAAGATAAAATTCCAGCGGTGCTTGAGGATGAGAGGAGTCAATGGTTGTGGAAATGAAGAAGAGAAAGGTGGACTGGAATAAAATGCACATGATGATGGCGAGCACATTTTCAGTGCGACGGAAGGAAATTGTTGAAAATGAGCCACTTGTGAAAGAGGTGAAGGCTAAATGGCCAGGATTGTTTTTTGAAAAACAAGTAAGTGACCTATGGGAAGTAAAAGTATTAATTGTGTACAATTCTAAACGTAACACAATGGTCTATGTAATGGGTAATCTAAGTGTGCATGTGTTGATGTTCCTTTATTGTGGATTGAGTTTTCAAATATATACAGTGCTTAACACATTTATTAGACCACCAACCAATCTAAGGTTTGTGCTACAGCTGCCCTAGCCTAACAGTATGTTATGTCAGTGGTTAATGCAGCAGTATGTGTAAGTAGGGGTTTAACGGTTCACAAAATTCACGGTACGATGCGTACATCGGTTTTAAGACACGGTTCGGTTCAATTTTATTACAGTTAGAGGAAAGAAGTGCAAAATATGAAATTGCGTGAGGCTGCTGTTGCAATAGCTATGAATATTGTAAGTTACTTTATCGCTACTTTAGTTCGCTACCCTTTGCAAACTGCTCCTCAGTCTCGACCTTAATATTTGTCTCGCATATCAGCAGTGATGGGAATAACGGCGTTATAAATAAACGGCGTTATTTTTTTCAGTAACGAGTAATCAAACGAATTACTGTTTCCCCGTTACAACGCTGTTACCGTTACTGACAATAAAATGTGGCGTTACTATATTATATTATTAGAATTTATTTTTTCAGTTGGATGCGCGGTGTAGCTGTATTTGACGTACCATAAACTCTCTAGTGTGAAGGCGCACGGCTCGCCGTCGTTTTCTCTCACATACACGTGCAAAGAAAGATACAGAGCAAGAGAGTCTTTCATAACATGCAGAATTGACGCGCTACATGTAAACGATATTCTTTGTTGTATTTTCCTGTCAAAATAATGGAGTTCCTTTGAATTCTTCAGCTTTTAAGAACTGCCGGTTTCTCTGGGAGTGGGCGGAGCTAATGCGCAAACGACCGGCCATCTCATTGGCTGGCGCTCACCTATTATCATAACTGTTTTGATTTCAGCACATCATTTTGAGCGAACGCAGACAACGTGATTAATATTCATGAACCCAGCAGCTCGTTAATCCTTGGTGCGTTTTATATTGATGACAAATATGCATTCATACTTGGTTATTCTAATTACTAAAGTTCTATCATCATATAATATTAAATTATCATAATATTATATTATAATGCTTGACTGACTGATACTGTGTCAGTAGATACATAGTGTAGATTCATGTACAATGTTTTATAATAATAATTTATTCTTTTTAGTGTCCATTTATTATTTCACAATTGGGGGGTTGGGTGTTGTCACCTTTTTCACCCCTGACGAGTTTGCACCCCTGAACAATATAAGTTGGGTAAAAATAAAATAATGCACAATGCTTGAAGTGTTCCCTTAATGATGAGGGAGGGTCTTCAAGTGAGCATATCAGAAAATCCCAGGGGTGGAGCAAACAGTGCGAGACACAGCGCTCAGGAACTGTTCAGAAAAACACAGCGTAATGCAGAATACTATGGTTTTGAGACGCGCTTTTGAGACATGAGGGATTTACAGAAATTGTCATGCCAACTTGCTAGACTGTGCAAAAGATGCAAGACACAAGTGGAACTGTCAAACACGTCGATCTAGCGCATGTTTACATAGAACACTGCTACTTTTCCACTGTTTTTCTGTGTGAACCATTACTTTAGGGTCTTTGCTAAACAAACATGCAGTCCGTCACTTAATATGTCCATGTGGAAACACGGAATTGAAGTATGTTCTGCATGCAACACAAGCTTATAGCTAACTGAGGCCCATTCTGAAACGGTTCGATATGAATGTGTACCGTTAGACCCCTATGTGTAAGCTCTTTAGTCACAGTAGTCTTTCTAAAGCTAAAATACTGCATACATAAAATACTTTGTTTATAAATTTTTTTCACATTTACAAATTAGTCGCTGCCTCCACTTTAAGGGCATTATATTATTGATAGTTATATAAATGCAGTTATTCAATGCCATTGCTATTCATTTATGTAGCACACACCTATTTTGTTAAATTTATGAAATGCAAAAAGTAAATTACATGTCTTTTACAGATTGAAGCAGAGTTCACTCGCCTCACTTCTAAGGACCTCATGAAGTCGTTTCTCTCAGGTTTGGACCAGTATATACCTAGATTCCTTCAGATGTTTAGAGCAAAGTTGAGCAGCATTTCTCAATTGGAAAGTCTTCTCCGCAAGATTGACAGTGATGTGAGTATTTTAGTTTTGTGCTTCAAATTAAAACATGTTTGTTGTTGGGTTTTTTAAGTTTGGATCTGTAGAGTCGCACATCAGCTTGCATTTAACTTTCTCTCCACTGTTCCATTCCCTTTTCTCCCTATCTTCATAAGATCCCAAATGTGTCCAATTATCAGCTTTTAAGGCATTTACTGTGCACAGGCTCCTGCTCTCCTTCTGAATATATATGTACAGATGGAAATGCAGTTTACTTCCAAAGGTCACATTTTTAAAAAATCTGTTCTTTTGTTTTGTGCAATGCTGCAGATTTTTTTTAAACATCAGTGACGTGATGCATCGTAAAAACTATTTTATTTTTATTTTTTTTAAAGTGATTGATTTGAGTTTGCGTATACAGTGGGGGAAATAATTGAACACGTCAACTTTTTTTTTTTTTTTAAATGGTTCCAGTGCAGCAGTTGACATGAAATTGGCAATAACTGAAGAAATCTACACATACAAACAAATCATATTACAGTTCATAAAGTTATGTTTAAAATGAAATGAAATAAAAACTATGTATTTAATTAATCTGTATTGTTAATCCTTTTGATCTTTTATTTAAAAAAATTCACAAAACTCTAACCTTTCATTGAATAATAAGAATTTAAAATGGGGGGAAATATCATTATGAAATAAATGTTTTTCTCTAATACACATTGGCCACAATTAACGGCACCCTTTTATTCAATACTTTTTGAAACCTCCATTTGCCAGTTTAACAGCTGTAAATGTTCTCCTATAATGCCTGATGAGGTTAGAGAACACCTGACGAGAGATCAGAGACCATTCCTTCATCCAGAATCACTCCAGACCCTTTAGATTCCCAGCTCCATGTTGCTGCTGCTTCTCTTCAGTTCACTCATTTTCTACAGGGTTCAGGTCAGAGGACTGGAATGGCCAGCAGAAGCTTGGTTTTGTGTTCAGTGACACATTTTTTGTTGATTTTGAGATTTGTGTTTGGATTATTGTACGGTTGGAAGATCCAAACATGGCCCATTATAAGATTTCTAACAGAGTCGGTCACTTACTGATTTTTTTATCTGTTGGTATTTGATAGAATCAGTGTCTAAACAAGATGTCCAGGACCTCCAGCAGAAATATAGGCCAACAACATCAAAAATACAGCAGTATATTTCATTGTACACATGGGGTACTTTTTATCCCTGTGTTCACCAAACCCATCTTGAGTGTTTGCTGCTAAAAAGCTCATTTTTTAGTTTCATCTGACCATAGAAGCCAGTCCCAGTCGTGTCTGATAACTGAATATGCTGGAGTTTGTTTTTGGATGAGCTAGGAGAATTATTCTTGAAACCCTCCCAAACAACATGTGGTGATGTAGATGCTGTTTGAGAATATTTATTTATTTATTTATTTTAAGGTTTTCTGACTTGAGATATTTTACTCATAAGAATTTCTAGGGGTGACAATTGTGTCCAGTTGGTCACATGACGAGAGTGATGCGAGACACTAGGATCAAAAGGCTCAATTTTTGTTAGTAAGTTTCTTAGCAACAATAAAGACACTCGCTTCTATTAAACTGTGTTTTCATTAAAGATAAATAAAACCTTACTTGCTACAATGCTAATGTCTTGTTCGTTCTGTTAATACATTTTTTTTTTTTATATAATTACTTTGTCATTTTACTATTGCTGATGTTGTGTAAGATTTTTATTTTTATTTTTCATTAAGAGTAATACAGAATCAGCCTTAAGTATTAATTTTGTTCCAAGAATAGGAAAGATCTAATGTTAAAGATCAAAATAAGCGCCGCAGATCTGAGAATGCGAGATTGGTTTGCTGCTGAGGTAAATAGACGCTCTCGATCTTTCTCTGCTGTATCTGTAGAAACGGTCATTAATTCTTGATTTGAGTACAGCACAGACGTTACAGGTAATATGATCAAAACGTTGCCAACAAACGACTTCAATTTGATTCAACTTGTGTTGTTTAATGTTGCTGCTTGTAGGTTTTTCTATGAATTTCAAGGAATATACAAATTAATAAAAATTAGTTTTATTTATTTTTTTGTTACAAAATTTTCATTTAACACCACCAGCCGCTTTTTTAGCTTTTTCATGGGCTACACGCCAGCGGGTGCTGCAGCACCCCTACTTCCCGCGGTAATGGTTATAAAGCAGTTACATTGTCAGCCTTACCCTAAGTCAATCTAATCATTTTTTTCTTTTATTTAAGAATTCCATGTCGATGAAAAGGGCCGTTGTTCTTCAGGGCCTTCCACATTACCTCAGCGAGGATCCGTCAGATTTCTTTAAGTCAGCAGAGGTAGACTTGCATGTTAATATTATACCTTTGCTTAAAATAATGTTCTGTATATGTTTAATCAGGACCCTGTCTGAAATCTATTATAGTTTCATAATCTAATTATGAAATAAATGCCAAAGTTGAATTTTTGCTGTTAATTTCACTGTCATTTAAGTCTTTTGACATGGCCTTGGTCAATATTAAAGATATCAAGGTTATATTTTCATAGAATCTTACATTATGTAGGATGATTTAATGTAAAAAACGGTAAAATACAAACACGACTTAAGCATTTTGCAAGCAGGGTCTCAGAATTAAGATACTTTCACTACATATATTTCTGATAAAAATTGAGTTTTACACTTTCAATAAAATAACTGACATTGAGTAAATATTTTGATAATACACTTGCTGTAGGAAACCGACATTGAAGACCATGTGACTGCAGGAATGGATGTGGGCATTCTCATAATTCCTGATGGAGATGATGCCTTTGACTACTACGTGGTGCTGGAGGAACAGATTGCCCTGAGAGATGCCATAGACCTCCCTCATGCTGTGGCTCTACTAGTCGGGCTGATTTTTGCACTTAATATTGATTATCCCAAAAAACTACGCTACACATTTGAGGTCATTCAAAAGATTTTCATTGACCTTGGAGGTGATCAGTGTTCTGTGAAGGTGCATGGACTGAAAAATAGACTCCTTCGCAAAACTGTGTAGTGTCCTAATTGGTATATGATGTGTGCCTTTTTGTTCATGATTTAGCCTGGTGAATTTCTGGTTGTTTTAAAACAATGAATGTTCAATTCATTTTTTCTTGACGTGGTACTTTATGCAGTGCCAATATATGTAACTCAATATAAAAATATCTTGATTTTTAGACACTTGTTTTCTGTTTATACAGTATTGTTAATGTAGTACATTACTGTATGTTTGTACAGTATTGTTCATGCAGTACATTTCTGTTTTATGCAGTACAGCACTATGCTTTATTCAGTATCGTTCATGCAGAACATTACTCTGTATTTTATGCAGTACATCACTGTATGTTTAAAGTATCAGTTAATGAACTGGTTTTAGTGGAAAAATAAAATCCAGATGATTTGTGCTAAGTTGTCATTTTAAATTTGTTAAACTTATTGTTTATTGCACTTTAGTCTATTCAGCTTTATTCTTAGTTAAGACAACTTCACAATTTAAGTTCACAAAACTTAAATGATGTTTATTGCACTTGTTTTTGTAAGTCCTGTCAACTTTATTCTTAGTTAAGACAACTTCACAATTTAAGTTCACAAAACTTAAATGATGTTTATTGCACTTGTTTTTGTAAGTCCTGTCAACTTTATTCTTAGTTAAGACAACTTCACAATTTAAGTTCACAAAACTTAAATGATGTTTATTGCACTTGTTTTTGTAAGTCCTGTCAACTTTATTGTCAGTTAAGACAACTTCACAATTTAAGTTCACAAAACTTGACTTTTTAAGGCAGCACGAACACTTACTTTTTTAAGTTGAAACAACAACACATTTTTTTACAGTGTAGCTTCCACTAACTGTCATATGTGCGTACACGTGAGAGTGGCATTCCAGCGGGTGATTTAGGTCGTATGCGGATGCGGTGATGAACTTTGAAGTGATGAACGCGGAAGTGCAGTGTACAGAGCAAAACAAAACACTGGTCACAAATTAGAAGTACAAAACCAGGATTTTCAAAGAAAACTGCTGGAAAAGTTTGATATAAGGCAAAAGGAGACTGGTTTTCCTTTGAGGCCAACACAAAACTTGGTTCTCGCGAGACTAGAATATTCTCTCCGGAGATTATGCTACGCCTGTCATCCACTGGAACAGCACTCTCTAATGAACGCACATACGACAGTTAGCAGAAGCTAAAAATGACGGTTTATAAAGTTTTACATATGGATATGAATTTGCTTCAGAAGGTCATTTTTAACCACCGGAGCCATTTGAAGCACTTTTTATGATGGATGGAGGCACTTTTATTGGACATCAAAATCTTAAACCATTCACTGCCATTATAAAGCTTGGAAGAGCCATGACATTTTTAAATATAACTTTGATTGTATTCGTCTGAAAAAAGACAGAATGGCTTAGGGGTGAGTAAATCATAGGGTAATTGTCATTTTTGGGGTGAACTATCCCTTTAACTTGGTATTAATCAAAAATCTGGTTATCTGCAGGCTAAATGCATATACATAATGTACAAATACATAATGGGAAGCTAATGACTCTTTCATTCACATAGCAGGGTGTCAAAATGAGAGCTATTGTATGATAAAAAAAATAAATCTAAATAAGACCTAAACAAAACCTCCTTTCTCTGATATATCAGTCATGTATTATGGCAATACATCATACCTTGGTGGCTGTGCTCAATAAGTTGTGATCTGTAATGAGTCAGTGTTGTCTCATCCTCACTGTCCCCATCAGCCCTTCATTATAGTGTCATCAGCCTTGATGACGTTCTTCCACTCCTGTTGTTCTAAACAACATTGTCTCGCCTGTTTACTGCAACAGAGCCTCCCTCAACACTGACTGTATCAATGAAAGGAATCTTTGTTTAATTATAAAGGGGAAGTGTGAGCGTGGAGTCTGTGCTGTTGACTGGCTTTAGTGCCACCAGTTCATTTTTTGTGGCATTGAGACAGATACAACAATTGACTTTTTGAAATGATAAAATATACAGTACGGTCAAAACTCTGGACACGCATACTCATTACTTACTATTACCACGTATTTTAGAATAATAATGAATTCATTAAAAATGTGAAACAACACAAATGGAAGAATGGGGAATTGCAATGCAATTGCAAATGGGAAATACAGGGATAAAAAAAAAAGCATATATTGTCTATTCTTAAAACTATTTTAAACAATATTATTATTCAATATTATTTTATATTGTACCTTAAACTTATCTTATATTTTATATTTAAAGTGGCTGCCTTCATAGTATTGAAGGATTTCTGATATATGCTGGGCATTTGTTTGCTGCTTTTCCTAGGTCTGATTATAGTTAGGCACAACTTGTATTTGTCTGTATAGCTAATTTAAAAATGTTTGTTTTTAAGATCATGAGAAACTTAAACTTATACACCCAGACTTTTGACTGCAGTGTATTTTGTGCTGTTGCATGACAAGCATTTATATATTTATTTATATTACCGTATATTTATAAATCATGTTAAAACAATGTAAAGCATGGCCAATAATCCAATTTGTATGCTACATGGAAATGCCTGAGGAGAATGAATAAAAATCCTTTCAATTTTTAGTATAGTTAGTGCCTTTTTTCCCTTGACATGGTGCTTCGCTGATCTGCATATAAATGATTTCCTGGAAAGGCTTGTGGAAATACCCAGAACAAAAGAGGAAATTCAGTTTCAGTTTCAATTTCACTTTTTTTTCTTAGTAGCGATGTCAGCTGGATATAAAATAGCCTTCATTCAGAGTGGGCTCTAACCTAATTCTGGTCTTTTGGGGGGTTTCCGTCACAGTGAGGGGGTGTAGTGTTCACTGAGTGTTGTGGCCAGACCATCTCAATTTAGCAGATGTTATACTGCCACCTGCAGTCCATTTGACAAGCTGCTAATTTCCAGGTTAGCATTAACAGTGCTTCCAGCATGATTGTCTTTTGCGTTTTATGGAAATGGCACTGACCATAGTGTGTTTTAGAGAGGAGTCTACATAATTCCCTTACCTGTCTGATAAAAAAAAGAAGCAAACTGGGCATCACTACTTAGGATTTTCTCCATCTTTCCACTTTGTGTTTGCCGTACAGATGTTTACGCGTGTTTTTTGTCTTTGTCAGTCTTTCTGTCTACTGGCTTCTGATCTTTTCTGCTTCTTGGACCGTACAAGTACTGATTCTTTTCTTATTACCAAACTGCACTTCTTCTTTTTCTTGGTTTTTAATGGAGGCTGTCATCCAACATAATGGCTGCATCCGAAAACTTAGGCAGCTGACTTGCTGCCTCGCTGCCTTATGAGGCAATGACTTTGCAGGCAGCGTTTTTGCACGAAGGCACCTCACGAAACTGATTTTGGACAGGCTTCTGAGGCAGCGTAACGGTTTAACGATCTACAACAAAATAGAACGATTTTTGGTGATAACTAAACGAAGATTTAATTACTGTAATACTAATTTCTCGCTAGAAATAACATCAAAAGTGCAAAAAGTTCATCAGAAATATACATTTACACACAAACTAACCACCAAACGCCATCTTTATATTTTAGCTCAGCCGTCACGGAATGGAATGCACAGGATTGTGGGATATCAAAGGCAGCGAAGGATATATCTATGCTGCCTTCAAAAATCGATCAGATGAAGGTATCTCATGAGACAGGAAGTGCAGCTTTCCTGTAGCTCAAATAGTAGAGCATGGCGCTAGCAACGCCAAGATCATGGGTTTGATTCCCAGGGAAAGCAAGAGCTGATAAAATGTAAAAACTGTAACTTGAATGCAATGTAAGTCGCTTTGGATAAAAGCGTCTGCTAAATGCATAAATGTAAATGTAAACCTTTGGATTTGGACGAGCCTTGATGCCTTCCTACCTTGGAATGTGTCCTCCGAAGGCAGCATTTTTCAGTTCATGGGGAATTGTTCACACAATCATGGGGAAGACTGCTGATCTGACAGTTGTCCAGAAGACAATCATTGACACCTTTCACAAGGAGGGTAAGCCACAAACATTCATTGCCAAAGAAGCTGACTGTCCACAGAGTGCTGTATCAAGCATGTTAACAGAAAGTTGAGTGGAAGGAAAAAGTGTGGAAGAAAAAGATGCACAACCAACCGAGAGAACCGCAGCCTTATGAGAATTGTCAAGCAAAATCGATTAAAAAATTTGGGTGAACTTCACAAGGAATGGACTGAGGCTGGGTTCAAGGCATCAAGAGCCACCACACACAGACGTGTCAAGGAATTTGGCTATTGTTGTCGTATTCTTCTTGTTAAGCCACTCCTGAATGCAGATGAGCTGAAGGCCACTGTCAAAGAAACCTGGGCTTCCATACCACCTCAGCAGTGCCACAAACTGATCACCTCCATGCCACGCCGAATTGAGGCAGTAATTAAAGCAAAAGGAGCCCATACCAAGTATTGAGTACATATACAGTAAATGAACATACTTTCCAGAAGGCCAACAATTCACTAAAAATGTTTTGTGAGCCAAATGTGAGGCCAAAATCATCCCAATTAAAAGAACCAAAGACTTAAACTACTTCAATCTGTGTGCATTGAATTTATTTAATACACGAGTTTCATAATTTGAGTTGAATTACTGAAATAAATGAACTTTTCCACGACATTCTAATTTATTGAGATGCACCTGTATGTGCACTAAACGACACTACGCTACTACTAGCATAGCGTACCTAAAAAGTGGCAGCCAATGAGTGTGAGGATTCTCTCAGAAGTTGTGTTAAGTCATGGAGAAATACAAAATTTCTACGCAAATACGAAAACTACTATCAGAATAGTCTTCATCTAATGTGGGTGCATGCCATTAAGTCTTTTTATAAAAATGTTATGTCTTAATGTGTAAGACAAAGCTGCAGTCCATCACTTTTTTTTGGTTAAAAATAACCTGAAATCAATATTTGAGCAAGTACATAACCAGCCAGTGTTCAAAACTATCGTCTTACTTTAGCCCGATTACGATTAGCCTATAATAATGTTTTCTAATTTGAGTAGTACGGGAAGGTTTTCGTGGGAAATTCGAGCATGGCACTGCGTCATTACATCACGTCTGTAAACATAAAGAAGTTGTCCCGGCTAGTAGGCTATCGCATGTGAGGATCCTGCAGGTGGCACATCGTTTAGCCTTTTCTCACAGCAGCTAGAATAATTAAATGTATCATTTTGATGGCGGATTGTGATCCTGAAAGATTATGTGTTTATGAAACATGTGTGAATGAAATTAAATTATATTCCAGTTTTAAATGTGCTTCTGATTACAGATAGCTTTATTACACAAAATTTGTATTTTAAAGACAACCAGTTCGAAGGAAGCATAATTAGCTTTTTGGGTTAAAATAATTTCTTAATATGAAATTCAAATGGTATTACAATTAGAGATTAGACTGTACAGAAATTGAAATCTACATAATAATTCACACTAGCCTACTCATAGTCACGCAATGCTGATGTTGTTAACATTATACAGTGTTTCCCACAGACCTGGACTCTATTTGTGGCGGCATATATGCAAATGAATTCTCTGCCAGCAGGACAGGTTTTCTCAACAAAACCCGCCCAATTGCTACTCGAAACTAACCCAAAACTAGCCCAATTGCTTTTCAGTGGGGATTCCCGGTAAAAATCGCGTTCCGGTGGGGTAAAATACACGTTTTTTGGCGTAGTCCCCCTGATAAAAGTCGCATTCCAGGGGCTAAATATCACGTTACTGGGGTCACTTCAACCCGCGGACATGAAAAACATCCCGCGGAAAAAGCTTTAAAGTAGCCCAATTGACTTGGCAACACTGCAGAAGAGAATGTATGGGAAACACTGTTATATTAATTTGAGATAATAATTTGAGAATGAATTATAACATTAACAATAATAATAATTTGCATGGTTTGATGTGATATGAGCTAACCAATCTTTAGATTAAATCACCATTGGTAGCGCAATGCATTGTAATGCTTTTTTCCTCAGTTGGTCAGAACAAATGTGACAGACTTGTTACTTACTTGTTCAGATGACAATATACGGTGAAAATTCTTATTTGGGTCATATATTCCAAGACGTAGGCTAGAATCTGTGATTGTAAAGTACAGTAAACATCCACACCGGTGCGGTGACTGACTGCCACACATTCACCTCAAAACATTAAATTCATCTGAGCTGAAGCTGTGCCGGAACACAACCCACGCAATAAAAATAATTCCGCTAACAGGTTTTCAAACAGAGATGGCGACAAAGAGGCAAAACTTACCGACTACAGCTTTAAATTAGAAGCAAACTACTGTATGCACCTTTGACCTTGACTATGATGTACACATTATACAGAAAGTATTAATCCCCACTGATTCTATCTCATAAAACAACTTTAAAAGCATGCCTTCTTTCATTTGCCTACTTACATATTATAATGTAACCTTCTGGTGTTTCACAACTAAAAACAACAGCTCAGATTAGTGTCAGAAATGCAGGGAAAAACATACAGCACATCCCAGACACTGCTAATATTAGGCTGACCTACTACACTGAGGAATGAGAAACAAGGGCAATGTGAACAAAACACGGCAAAAAGTGACAACATCACTATTGTCATGCATAAAGCTGGAGTTGCTTTTTAGCAGGAGAGCAACATGAGAACAAAATGCATGCAAATCCCCATTTCAGCAAGCCAGAGATCTGTAATCAGGGGCAACATTCATTTCATCAGCAGGGATAAGCACACAAGGGAAAAACTATGTATAGCAAGAAAATGGTTGTTATTCTGGAACACCTCCACCAGAGCCCTGACTTCAATCCAATTGGGAAATCTGTAATAAGACCTAAAGAATATCCACAGATGTTCTCCACCTGTTTTGGCAGAGATGGATTAAATATTCACTGGAGAATGTGCAAATAAATCATAAACAGAATTGAGTAAAGGAAAAAAAGGTGTCTCTTATTTTCACATTTTAATTTTTAATGCTATTAAAGAAAGAAAAAATCAATGTGGTGAAACATTAATGGTCAAATTTATATGATAAAGCCCATCTGCCTTATGTTTACCATTTAGTTTGTTAAAGCAAAGAAGTTTGTGTATTTTTTAAATATAAATCTTATATATCTTTTTTATATATAACTGACTTTATTTTAACATTAAATATACAGTCACACATATCACACATCCAAATGACTTTCTTCTGTGAAAGACAAAAGAACATATGTGACCCTGGACCACAAAACCAGTCTTAAGTCGCTGGGGTATATTTGTAGCAATAGCCCAAAATACATTGTATGGGTCAAAATTATAATTTTTTCTTTTATGCCAAAAATCATTAGCATGTTAAGTAAAGATCATGTTCCATGAAGATTTTTTGTAAATTTCTTACCGTAAATGTATAAAAACTTCATTTTTGATTAGTAATATGCATTGCTAAGAACTTCACTTAAAGGTGATTTTCTCAATATTTTGATTTTCTTTCACCCTCAGATTCCAGATTTTCAAATAGTCGGTCAAATATTGTCCGATCCTAACAAACCATACATCAATGGAACGCTTATTTATTCAGCTTTCAGATAATGTATAAATCTCAATTTCGAACAATTTACACTTAAGACTGGTTTTGTGGTCCAGGGTCACATATTTGGAAGAATGTTGATAATTAAACAGTTTGTTCTTCCTTTGGACACCTTCTTACGAACACTTGGAAGTCATGGAAGTTAATAGGAACCAAAACGGTTTAGTTTTCAGCATTCTTCAAAATTTCTTATTTTGTCTTCCACACAAGAGAAAAAGTCTTACATGTTTGAACCTTCAACATAAGGGTGAGTAAATGATGACAGGATTTTCATTTTTGGGTGGACTGTCCTATTCCTGTATTTCAAGTTCCAACTAAGGCATGGTGCTAATGCCAATGGTTAAATTGATAGTAAATGCTTGTACTGGTAAGTGTATAAATGTTTATATGTATATGCTGAATAAAAGCATCTATAATGCATAAATTACTGTCATCAAGCGGACCATTCACCTTAATTCACCAAACAGAGGAATCACATTTATGCTTTCACTTCAGAACAAGTGGACTGAGTTGCAATGTTCTCTTAAGCTATATTAGCCTGTTTTGTTGCTGTAAAACACAATATTATAAACCTTTATTTACTTGCTGATGCAATGTTATAGGATATTTTCCTTTGTACAGTAAAGATAAAGGATTTTGTCGCTGTAGCTTACATCAGTAAACCCTCTGAACCCTGAAAATGCCACAGGTAATCCAGTGAACCCGTACTGGCTGTTTGTCCTCTGCATTCCTCTCCACTGGCCTACATCACGATGTGCTCAGCCAGGAATCTTTTGTTCCAGTGGTTTGTAAACACATCCAGAGAATTCACCGTGTGTCATCCACTGTCCCAGGCTATATGTGGAATTTGTGATGCTTCCAAAAGCAGAATATGTAAAAGGAGAGGCAAATTTTAAAAAACAAACATCATAAAGTGGACAATTGTCATAGCATCTGTTTGTTTATATAGCCTAGTTATATCTGTTTCATGCTAAAATTCTGGAAAAAAAAAACAAAAACAAAAATGTGAATAATGGAAATAAATATTATCTGAAATATTTTTTATTAGATAAAAGAAAAGTTGGCAAAAATGGTAAAAAAGATGGCAACATGTTCAAGCCAAAGCACAGTCATTTTACAACCCCTATGTAGAAATATCACATAATTGTGATATCTTGATAAAAGAAAATAAACTAATGACTTCCATTTTTATAAAATTGTGATTTATCCAATATATCAAGACAAATATGATGGGGATATCCCTAACAGGAATGACCCCATATTTGCACCATTATTGCAAAAGAACAAAATAGGCAGTTGACTTATGAAATATCTGTAAAAACAGACTGACATCACATAAAAAAGGAAAGAACTAGGCCTATATTCGCGAAAAAATTTAGGGATTAGTCTGATAGAAGGCACATTTTTTGCTTGGATATTGTCCATCATATTCAACGCTTCCATACACACACTATGTGGAATTTACGTATAAAAATTTATCAAAAGTAATAGGTTATTTACCAGAAAAGGGACCTTTCCCAATCAGCAAGTAAATCCGCGTGTCCAATATGATTGATAGCAAAATTTGACAAATAAAATAGAATCCAGTGAGTCGCAAGCCAATCAAAACATCCGTTTAGGGCATGGGGGCGGGGCTAATTTATAGCCGAGTTAAGATTGGAAGTCACGAGGTCTTATGTGCTCATTGTGGTTTAGCATACGAGCAGAAGCGTGCGAGAGGTGAGTAAAACTTCGCGAAAACATATCGGCCTGTCCATTAGGGAATTCTTCTGGAAAATTAATTATTCTGATTTAACGTAGTCACATTTGATAAATATATTCGCACTCTGGCTTGAGGAGATACTGCGTGTTAGGTTTCTGGTAATGCTGCCATATGTTAGCTGACTAACGTTAGCTCTTAACGTTAATACGTCAGTCGTGTTGGTTCACATCAACAGCATCATTATGTTGCTGTTTGTAAAGTTTTGCTCATGAATCCCGTTTTATTTCAGGTCCCCTGTATTGAGGGCGTCGTGAGTTTTCTCTCCAGGGTTTATCACTCTGCTCCGCAAGGTGTAACCCAGTCAGGCAGGCACCGCCGTGCCGACCCCTAACTAGCTAAACTAAACTAAACCAACTCAAACTAGTAGTTCACCTCTTCTCAGGGCGACCAGCGGTGTGTTTATGTCTTTGTTTTGCGAAAACGGTGAGTACCTGGACGACAGGAGCTACGGATGGGAAAGGTACGTTGATTTCTGATATTTCTAGTGTATTTTTCTCTCTCATGACTGCGCGTGTACTCTCGCGATAGTTGGTTTGTTTAACCAGATCTAGGAGTTCGCATCAATCTCAATGTGTTGCATACTGCACCGAATAAAATGGCGTCCTCCTATGGTGTGACGCACTCTGCAGCATGGGGTTGCTCAACACAGGCCTGTTTGGGGTTACATCCCATCAGCATGCAAGTAAATGCTGCACCAGAATGTCTGGGTCTGACTAACGTTATGACATTGCTTTCTATCCTTAACCGCAATTTATTTCAGTATTGAGTTGTGTGCAAACAGACATGACATGCAGACCCTAATATCACCATGACAGGTGGTCCTAGTAGATAACTAGCCAGGCTTCTAGAGAGTGGGCACACCTCGATTTAGAAGTCTGCTGTAGTTGATACCACAGTGGTAATAATGCTAAACCGATCCTTGTTGTTTTCTGCTCTTAATCCTCATTCTCATGTTCTTTTTGCAGTGCTATAGTGCAGCTGCCGGAACCTGTTTGGGGGGAACTTAGTCAACGAGCTCGAAGCCTGGAGCCTCAGTGGCCGTACCCTTTTCATGTCAGAGACAAAGTACTCTTGCAGTCGTTTATGTCATCCCCTCTTCTTCAAACAGAAGATACTAATAATTGCCAATTCAAGATCTTCTCGTCTTGCTGATAAACCATACGGGAAGCCAAAATGTCCATCAATGTCAATCGCAGCGTGTCAGACCAGTTCTACCGCTATAAAATGCCCCGTCTCATTGCTAAGGTGGGTTTTAAATGTATATGGCGGGGGTTAATGTTCATTTCTTGATGATAAATATTAATATAGATTAAATTATATGTAAATAAATGGTTGATGTTTCTTAATAATGAATACAAATTAATAAGATATACACTCTCCATATTATTATTAAAATGGAGATATATATATATATATTATATAAAAAATAATTTTCCTAATCTTTAATACCTTTGCAAAGGTTATTTTGATGAAATTTGACCATTATCTAACTATATATGTAATAAATACAGATGCAAACTAAACCATGTTTGTTTTTCACAGGTGGAAGGCAAGGGGAATGGAATTAAGACCGTCATAGTCAACATGGTTGATGTTGCCAAGGCTCTGAATAGGCCTCCGACATGTGAGCATTGTTTTAAAAAGTTATCTGACTTTAATTTCCTTAAATATGGACTTTTTTTTTCATTTTAAATTATACTGTAACCTCTGTTTAGATCCCACCAAATTCTTTGGTTGTGAGTTGGGAGCCCAAACCCAGTTTGATTCCAAGAATGACCGCTACATCGTCAATGGATCTCATGAGGCAAACAAACTGCAAGACATGCTTGATGGATTCATTCGCAAGTTTGTGCTGTGTCCTGAGTGTGACAATCCTGAAACTGATTTGGTAAATATTTCCATTTTGCCATATATATATTTAGACCTGCATAGAAGGGTTATGGTTGAAGTGAGACTATTGATGAACAGGTGCATTCTGGTGGCTGTTGAACTGAGTGCCCTTGATGCCCTGTTGAACTGAGTGCCCTTTATGTTTGAATGCGTGTTGCTGAATATGCAGGTCTCTATGGGGTCACGCATGTAGCTTCCATGTGTTAAGATTGTTTTGCAGGTGTACAGAGGAAACTAGCTGCGTCATTAACTGTATACAAGCCACCTTCAGTTTCTCATTGTTACATTCAGTCTCTTGGTTTCAGTTGCCAAAGCCAATGGCAAGGAGCGCTTGCATCATAATGGAATTGTTCACTATTAAAATTAAAGTTCTGTCATTTATTAACTCATTCCAAACCCATAAGACATTCATTCAAAGAGCGCACACTATCTATTATGTGTGTCACGCAGGTATGGTAGAGCGTGGACTTTCATTGGTGGGACAGAAATTTCTCGTTTCATTAATTTCTTGTTTTGTAGATGTTTTTTTTTTTTAGGCATTTAACTTACTTGAACTTGTTTTTTTTAATACTTGAGAGAGATTCTTTTGCGCCTGCTGATTTTCCTCTGCAGTGCAGTACTGATGACTTCCTGAGATTTTTGCATAGTCTCAGCTGGCCTGGTTTCTGTTTCATGCTGCAGTCGGCCTTATATCCTCACTGTAAGGTTATAAATGAGACAAAACACATAGGTCTATAGCTATATACAGGGCAAAGCATATGCTTTTTCATAAAATAATTTCTGCAAGTTTTAAGTACAGGAAGCAATTGTGAGCAATTTACCTTACAGATTTGTAGCTGGATTTGTCGTCGCAGCCTGTTTATCAATATAGTTTAATAAAGTCAAATGTTCTCCTCATTGTAGCACATTAATCCCAAGAAGCAGACCATTGGAAACTCCTGCAAGGCTTGTGGTTACCGAGGCATGTTGGACACCAGACACAAACTCTGCACCTTCATTCTCAAGAATCCACCAGGTAAATACAGATTTAGAGAGACAGTGAATTGATATTTTGAATCCTCAGTGGTAAACGCTTTATTATCTTCGCTTTCATATTGTCCTTTAATGTTCCACAAACCTTTACTCTCAAATAAAACTGAAGGAAGGCCTGGGTATTTGGGTAACCCTAATCTATTTTGGATTTAGTATGTGCTTGTAAGCAGCATGTATCTGCAGTAACGGTAGTCAAAAATTATTCTGATCTTCTGACCTATGCCATGCTGATTTGCTGTTCATGAACTAAACTCTGTTGCCCTTTTGTTAACTTCCTCTCTCCTGTCCTGTTGGTGCAGAGAATGACAGTGGATCTGCGAAAAAAGAAAAGGAAAAAAAGAACCGAAAGAAGGACAAAGAAAATGGCTCAAGTGGTGGAGAGGCTGGAAACCATAATGACATAGATGCCCCTGATGCTGTGGTAAGTGCTGTTTTGAGATCATCTCCTAAAATAAACACTTACCAGCGTAAGAGATGAGAAATACTGGTGTTGAATGTGATCTTATGACAGGATGGGGATGATGATGACGATGAAGACTGGGCTGAGGAGACCACAGAAGAGGCCCAGCGACGCAGGATGGAGGAGATCAGCGAGCACGCCAAGGGTCTCACGCTCACTGATGACTTGGAGAAATCCCTGGAGGAGAGGGTCAACATATTTTACAACTTTGTGAAGGTGTTTGTCTTAAAATTGTACTGAAAATTGCTCTCTCTATATATAGACACTTTCCTCGTTCAGCTCTGTTCTTTGTTTCTGCCCTTCAGGAAAAGAGAGACAGTGGAGCGATTGACTCAGCAGATAAAGAGATCTTGGCTGAGGCTGAAAGGCTTGATGTGAAGGCCATGGGTCCTCTGATCCTGAGCGAGCTGCTCTTTGATGAGAACATCCGTGAACAGATCAAGAAGTACAAGCGTCACTTCCTCAGGGTACGTCCTCATATCTGTTAACATTTTTTAACATATAAAACAGCTTTTTTGATTCCAAGGATCCCAGCTGTTTACAAAAATATGTGAAGTAAAGTTTCAAGGGCTGAATTTTTTTTTTTTTCAGGGTTCCCACTCTTTGACCTATGAGCTCACATGACTTTTTAGCTCTCCCAAAAATGAAAATCTGTTATTAATGACTCGCCCTCATGTCGTTCCAAACCTGTTAGACCTTTGTTTATCTTTGGAACACAAATTAAGATATCTTTGATGAAATCCGAGAGCTTTCTGTCTAACTGAAAGTTAGTAAGGACATCGTTAAAATAGTCCACGTGACATCAGTGCTTCAACTGTGATTGGGAAACCTGCACTACAACAGCAAAGACTTCTCATGCATACGAACCTTATTCCTTTTGTTGCTGCTTTTACAAATAACACTGTCATACTGGCTTATTGCACTATAATAAGTGTAAGAAGTTTACATTTCTGTCCACAGTTCTGCCACAACAATAAGAAAGCTCAGAAATATCTTCTGGGTGGCTTTGAGTGCCTGGTGAAGCTGCATCAGACTCAGCTCTTACCCAGAGTCCCCATTATACTCAAAGACCTGTATGACGCGGATCTGCTGGAGGAAGATGTCATACTCGCATGGGCTGAAAAGGTAACCTGCCAACACACAGCCACTAGACTTGGCCGTCTAGAATCTCAGACGAAATTATGTAGGTCAGAGTTGAACGTGACTCAGATAAAAGTAGTTTAGATGCATGAATCCAATTCTGACCTCTGGCAGCTCTCTGAAATAACATAGATGAAAGGATGATGCGGTCAGTTACCTGTTGCTAGGCAACCCTTGTTATTTTAGCCTGAGTGTCTGAGGTGGTTGTAATATGGTAACGTCTGTGACCTGGATGCTGCTGGAGAGCCCAGGGTCTGATAGCAGCAAGCACACTTGAATAGTCTAGTGTTCTGGAGTTTAAGCCTGTTTGTGATGTTTCTGCTATAGGTGTCTAAGAAGTATGTCTCCAAAGAGTTGGCTAAAGAGATTCATGCCAAGGCAGAGCCTTTTGTTAAATGGCTCAAGGAGGCAGAGGAGGAGAGCGAGGGCAGCGAGGAAGATGGCGACGATGACAATGTTGAGGTAAAAAAAAAGCCACATTACATAACTTTTCATAACCAGGATTTTTAGATTCATAAGATCATAGTTAGTTATTTGATTAACATTGTTAACTCTTATCTCCCTGTTCTCTAGGTGGTGTATTCCTCCTCTGCCCGTGAGTTGAAAATGGAGACCACAAAACCTGAGAAGTCAGACCATGAGGAGGAGGACATTGATATTGATGCCATTTAAAGATGAAACCAAAAAGCTTCAGTTGCCTCTTCACATATTGCTCAGCTTCTTTTTGTCAGACGCATGCCTTTCACCTCCTTTGGCCTTTTCTTCAGCTCTAGGCCTGGGTTAGCGCTCTGCTCAAAGCCTCTTATTTTAGTCTTTTGTCACCAGCTTTATTGATGAATTGTTGCTTTTGTTTGTATGCATGAGTTTCTTAGATTATAGAGCATAAATGCACACGAGTTCCCCTTGTATTTTTGCAACTATTAAAGATTTGCCTGTGAGTTCCACCATGTGTCTGTCTAGTTGGTTTAGACACTTAATTCATATTAAAGGCTGTTCAAAAGTCTGGGGTCAGTACTTCTACAACAGTATTAAGCAGCATAGCTGTTAAGAAATGTTTCTTGAGCACCAAATCAACATATTTGAATGATTTCTGAAGGATCATGTGACATGATGCTGAAAATTCAGCATTGCATCATAGAAATGTTATATTTAAAAAATATTCAAATACAAGTAATTTTAAACAGTATTTTACTATTACTGTTTTTACCATATTTTTAATCAAATAAATGCATACTTTTCAAAAACAGTGCTAAAAAAAATCTTACCGATCCTGAACTTTTCTGAAATGATAGTCACTGTAGGGAAAACAGGTTATGACTACTAATTACACTAGGTAGACATCAAGCACTCAGATGTTTCCAAATCAGGCATTTATTTACCTTTTAATGTAGCACATTTAAAGTATTGTTTTAGTTATGGGACTTTTGACAGATCAAAATCAGATATTAGGCCATAAAATACAAAACATGTAAGACAAATCCAGTAAATCATTTAAATACTTAACAAAAAAATACAACAGCCTTTGCACACATCCATAGAGAAAGTCATAATTTCCTTCTTAATAACAGAAACAATCCTAACATTCTGCAAGCAGCTAACTACTACTACTTCAGCAACATTTATATCAAAGATCATAAATATTATTTTCCATTTAGTCTTTGCACCAGTAGAAGACAGATCACAGTGTTTCGCCCTACACGGGGCTTTTTGTTAAATGCTATTTTCAAAAAGTACAAAATACATTAATGAAGGACTTATACTATTACTACCTTGTCAATCTTTGAGGATTTTGGCCATACACACTTTTTTTTTTAATATAAATTTTGGATGGTATTACATTGTGCAAAATGCAGATAAGGTAAAACACCCCACTAGTCTAATACTTCTCTCTATCCTGATTAGCTTACATTGATCTTAGTGCAACATGGAGGTAGTTTGACAACTACCAGCTTCTTTTCATTAACACTTATTAACATTAATCTGCCAACTTAAACAACTGCATCTAACAAACAAATCTACTATGGGTATGAGAATAACAACAAATTCAAAAAGCGACTGCTACTAACGTCCCTAAAGGTTTTTGTTCAGAATCTTAAATATCCATTACATTCAGTTAAAGGAATATTCTGGGTTCAGTAAAGTTAAACTTAATCAACAGCATCTGTGGCATAGTGTTAATCAACATAAAAAATATTTTGATTGGCTTATTAAAAACAGAAATATGGAGGTTACAATGAGGCACTTACAATTGAAGTAAATGAGGCCAAGCTTACCATTTTATAAATAATGTTAAAATTATTTGAGCTTAAAAGTGGCATTAAAGACATTTATGTTACAAAAGATTTCTATTTCGACTAAATGCTGTTCTTTTGAATTTTCTATCCATCAAATAATCCTGAAAAAAATAGGGCATTTTTTTGAGGGTTTAAAAGCAGAAATGTGAATCTTACCATATTATAAAATCACTTAAAATGCTTTGATTTATTTAGTTTTTTTACTATTACAGTTTGTATATCATTTGGGTGGTAAAGCTGTTTAAATAATTTTTACAGTCTTTTAGGGTTTACAGCATTGCATTATCATGGGAAAAAAATGTAAAATTGTAAATAAATATACACAGAAAAGATTAGAAAGTAATTTTTCACACTAAAATCATGTTTACATTCATACTATTTGCCACTTGTGTCTATACTATTGAAACACTGAGTATTTTAATGTTTATGAATTGGCCCAATTTTCTATTTTAAGTGCCTTACTGTATCCCAGATCTTATTTGATTTGATTTTTATTTTTTTTAAATAAAAGGTGGGACAAGGTAATTAATTTTTGTGATAATTAACATTATGCCACAAATGCTATCAGTTCGAACTTAGAACATTCATTTAATGCAAATTCAAGAGAATAGGGCAAATCTCTTTTATTAAATAAATATCAGATTCAAATTGAAAGGAAAAGCATGGGGATACTAACATTTTTTCTTTTTCAAATACTAGATTTTAGATGACTAGAATAAAGGTATCACTGACAGCTTCACCAGAAGAGGGCACTATTGGCTTAGTCAGCTATGATTTTGATTGCACAACCTTTTTTTCCACTGTAGCATCTTTCCCCATATTGCTTTTGGTATATTTGGCTTTGGCACGTTACCTTGGATATTGATCCCTTTTGAATTCAAACAACCATGCTGGCTGCTTAAAAAGTGTTATCAGAATTATTTTAGAATGAATTGAGATGTGGCACTGAAGAAGTGCTACATGTTTGAGAACCTCAAATGAGCAAAGTGCCGACAAACATTGTGTTTGACCCTACAGCAAGGGCTGTGTTATCTCACTGTTGGACAGATGCAGTGGCAGATGCTGCCGCTGTGTCACCTGTTGCACAAAGATGAAGAGGAACCCAATCACGAGGGCAGCGCCAAGGACGGATCCCACGGCCCACGCGCAGGAAGGCTCTCTGGGCACGGGTGGGACCACTGGCTTTGGGGTTGACGTCTCCACTAAGAGATCCTGCACACTTGACAAAGAGCCATTGTTAGGTAAGGGCTTGAGACCAAGAATGCTGCACATGAGAGGATAGAGATCGACGGAGCGCATGGAAGCCTTGGTGTAGTCGTGGCGGAAAGCGGGTCCACGGGCGACAAACACAGGGTGCATGCTGGGAAGGCTGTTGTTATAACCATGGTTTCCCACTGCAAATCAAGCATGTAATCATTAGATAACTGCAAAGATATTTCTGATACTGATTGGTAAGCACATTAATGACATTAAAGGAATAGTTCGCCCAAAAATGAAAATTTGCTGAAAAATAACTCTGTTTCAGGCCATCCAATGTAGATGAGTTTGTTTCTTCATTGCAACAGATTTGGAGAAATTTAGCATTACAACACTTGCTCACCAATGGATCCTCTGCAGTGAATGGGTGCCATCAGAACAAGAGTCTTAAAAAACATCACACACAACTCCAGCCCATCAATTGTGAAGCAAAAACCTGCATTTTTGTAATAAACAAATCCATCATTGAGCTTTTCACTTCACAAAACATGAACTGACGGACTGGAGTTGTGTTGTGGATTACTTGAGGATTATTGTGATTTTTTTATCAGCTGTTTGGACTCTCATTCTGACGGCACCCATTCACTGCAGAGGATCCATTAGTGAGCAAATGATGTAATGCTAAATTTCTCCAAATCTGTTCTGATAAAGAAATAAATTCTTGGAAATGTTCATTTATGGGTGAACTGTTCCTTTAATAGGTTATCGTACTATGTTCTGCTTAAATTACGTGTAAATATTAATACGCACACATAAAAGATCCATTTCTGTTCTGCATGACCGTCCAACCCTCTTTGACCTCTATGATCAGAGGCATGATCCTGACATTGTGTCTGTAGTGGTATTGATCTGGGATCTCCTCCTTTTTATACACAACCATGTTAGGGTTGGCGTTCTTCAACGAATTGTAGACCTCTTCAAGTTTGCCTGGGTAGAATAACAGAGAATAACACTCAAAAACTATAAAGCACCTGTCATTAAACATATAACATTGATGAGATAACATTTAAATGGCAAAATATGCCTATAGTTTAAGAAACACCCATTTTAAAAGGCATATTTTGTTGTGTTGTATTCTGCGATGATAACAGTAATGTAAATTACTTTCTACAATACAATATCATAGTTTTAATAATTCATATTTTATGATGGATTTTCACACATTTGGAAATTAGTAAAATGATCAAATCTATAACAAAAATAGGCCTTTGAAAAATACCAAAAATATAAGATTAAGGCATGGTAAAACTTTCCAATACAATATTAATTTAGGGGTGGGCGATATACTGGTAGACACGATTATCCGGTAGAGATTTGTCAACCGGTAGATATTTTGGACTATCGTGACATTGCTGTTCTATGTGGTAATGAAAACATATTGTTTGCACACATTTTTAAGCATCGTGGTTTAAAAACAAGTGATTTTAAGCCGTTGAAACGCAGTCAGCAGCAAAACAGAATGCATTTCGCTATATGCGCACACTGTCTGAGAGGCGCGCGCACGTGAAGACGGTGCTCAGAGCGTGAGAGTTTTGAACAGTTATTTTTGCTGCTTCATAGGCTTTGAATGGTTAAATACACACACTTGTATGTGTCAAATGCCTGTCTTTGCAAGTATCCTTGTAGACACAAAAAACATGTATTGGACCTGGGCAGCTCTTAAAGTGACAGCAGTCTAATATTCTTGCTGTCTGTCATTCATGTTAATCAAACAAACAAAAGAGAGAAAATCTTTCACTGCTCCAGACTAAATCACTTTAGTATCTTTAATAAGAAGAAATACATATTTAATTTACACAGTGAATAATATTTGATTACTTTATACAATGTATGTAGCATTTCTTATTTATTTGTTCTGCTGTAGTTTGTTTTGCCACTTTGCTTGTAATTAGCTTCTTATTCTTATTTAATTGCCGATTGTTTACTTGTCTCCAGTGAGCTTGAATTTTTATTAGGCTAGTATTAGTTTTTGTGATATTGACACTGGTGACATGAATAATGAAATTTCTATGGTTTAAAAATTTTGATATCATAATGACCTTATGCAAAAACAACTGAAATACTCTATCCTTACCATGAAATAAAATGACTCATATCGTGGTTTTGGTCATTTCGCCCACCCCATATTAATTTGAACTTTTATTAAACAAAATAAAATAAGGAAGTGGAAGAAACACCTAATTACATGACTAGTGCAATAACAAATGCTTTATATTCATTCTTACCTCCTTTCGGCAGAATGCCAACAACAGGGCTCTTGTCTATCCATGTGTAAAGATCGCGGCTGACGTAGGTGTCCAGCTCAATAATCTTATCATGTGACAACTGTGTCATTCCATGATCACTCGTAACAATGAGATTGACTTTGTCATAAAGGCCAGCAGTTTTGAGCTTTCCCCTGAGGAATCCCAACTTCTCATCGATGTCTGCTATGACTACATCCATTAGTGGGCTCTCCGGCCCCAAGTTATGCCCGCTCTCGTCTGGCTCCTCCCAATACAAGACACCAAAATTGATGGCCTTTGGCCCTGAGAACCAGTCAATGAGTTTCTCGACTCGGGTCTCAAATGGCATCGACGCATTATAAATCAAATAATGTGTTGGATACGTTCCACCAATTGCTACATCTGATCCCGGCCACATGGCAGCTCCACTCTTCCGCCCAGCCTTTTGATTGGTGACCCACAACGGCACGGCCTCCTCCCACCACCATGCATCGTACACTTCAGGTCCCTCCATAGAAAAGGAGCGGTTGTGAATGGGGTCGTACATTTCATTAGCAACAATGCCGTGGGTTTCGGCGTGTAATCCTGTCACTAAGGTGTAGTGGTTAGGGTAGGTCTTGGTGATGTAGGTGCTCTCCACTTGTTCCACCTGCACTCCCTCATCCATCAGGGCACGGAAATTGGGTGTGGGTACTCGATTCACATAGTCCCAGCGGAAGCCATCAAAGGACACCAGTAGCAGCTGGCTTTGCTCGTCCTGCTGTGAGCTCGATGTCTGAAGCAGCACTAATAAGCAACTCAGGAAGCAGCTCTTAATCACTAAGAGGTCTGGCATGATGCAAGATGTTCTGCGAATGGGAGACCTATAAAAAGCTAATTCATTGTAGGCATGAATGAGGAAGGAAAGAAAGTTTTGACTACTGACCACATTTACATGAACATATTTTTGTGATTAATGTCAACAGTGTTGTCACAACTTTATACTGAAATTCCTGTGTACATACAATAAGCAAATAGCAAGATATGCATATTAATTTCTAATTTAAGAAAAACACAATCCCATAAAAGTGTAATCCTGTTACGTAAAGTTTGTAATATGTATGTAAAATCATTCAAAACAAGTTTTTCTTAAACAGCTTAACTTTTCAGAACTGTCTGTATCTACAACCCAAATTCCAGAAATGTTGCAATGTTTTTTAAATTTGAATAAAATGAAAACTAAAAGACTTTTAAATTACATGGGCCAATATTTTATTCACAATAGAACATAGAGAACATAACAAATGTTTAAACTTCAAAATTGTTCACTTTTATCCACTAAATGAGCTCATTTCAAATTTTAACCTGCTACAGGTCTCAAAAAAGTTGGCACAGGGGCAAGAAATTTTGAAAAGATTGAGCTGGGAGAACATCTAGCAACTAATTAAATTAATTGACATCAGGTCTATAACATGATTAGCTATAAAAGGGATGTCTTAGAGAGTCTCTCAGAAGTAAAGATGGGCAGAGGCTCTCCAATCTGTGAAAGAGTGTGTAAAAACTAGTGGTGGGCCGTTATCGGCGTTAACGTGCTGCGTTAACGTGAGACTCTTATCGGGCGATAAAAAAAATATCGCCGTTAATCTATTCTCAAAGTCGGGTTGGGAGCTGGGTCTATACTACGCAAGCTATGATGACTTTCACCTTGATATTTTAGCGCGGATGTATACCTAGCAGAATTGCACTGTAGGGGGCGAGAACGAGTCTTCGAACCTGTGTGTATGCGTGCTAACATGGATGCAGCTATGAAGCCGGGTTTGCTTCAGGAAAATTTATTTTTAAGAAGCTTCCCAATGGAAATCGGCAAGTCATTTCTGTCTCTACGTTACATGGTCGCGCTCTCTGTATCGCGCGCACAGCGGAGTTCCGCCCCGGTGCGCACGCACAACCTGATATTGCCAAGTGCAACGTGTTCCTGGGTCAAAATATTTTGTTGACCCTGGAACAACATTTTAATCCAAAAATATAATTTTAACCATATTCCTACACCTAAACCTAACCTTACCCATGAGTAATCCCTAAAATCTGAGGAACTGATAGATGAATTACACTGATGTACAAGCACCAAACACTGATTATAATCCTAAACTTCACAAAAATTATAAACTGGTTCTTGAAATCTGATTGGTTAATCACAATGTTGTTCCAGGGTCAACAAAGATGTTGACCCAGGAACATGTTGCACTTGGCAATATCAGGTTTGGCGGTGCGCACACACACAAACGTAAGCGCACACACAAGTGAGCACACTCCCACTCCTATTTGTAAATATTAAGCCGCAAAACGTCTATTTAAATATGACTTCTGTGTGTCTCTGTGTTAATGTATGGCGCAGACGCACGGGTTTGTTCACTACTCATACAGAAGCCCGCGTGACGCTTGCGGCGATATTAACGTCTGTCGTCTCACTAAATGAGGACATAAATACATGAACAACATCTCCAGAACTGCTCTGAGAGTCACTTCATGAGCATTCGAGCGTTTCATTTGAGAAAAACTATCCTCACGGCAACCCGTCAAAATAAAAGTTCGGTTTCACTTGAAGACATTGGGCAGAATGTAATAGGCTACTACTAAACTATTAAAACCTTATCTTTAAGGAATAATCATACAATGTCTTCAATGTTATCAATATTAAATTCTTGATGACTGCTAGTTGTTTACTACTAGTAGTGAACTTATTCTGATCTACTTGGCAGAATTCAAATGAGCCATTTTAATCTAGATTAATCTAGATTAATTCCAAGATTACAGTGAGATTAATCTAGATTAAAAAAATTAATCTATGCCCACCACTAGTAAAAACATTGTGGAATACTTTAAAAACAACGTTCCTCAACGTCAAATTGCAAAGACTTTGCAAATCTCATCATCTAACATCATCAATAGTTTCAGAGAAACTGGAGAAATCTCTGTGAGTAAGGGACAAGACCGAAGACCTTTGTTGGATGCCCGTGGTCTTCAGGCCCTCAGACGACACTGCATCACTCATCGGCATGATTCTGTCTTTGACCTTACTAAATGGGCCCAGGAATACTTCCAGAAACCACTGTCAGTAAACATAATCCGCTGTGCCATCTACAGATGCCAACTAAAGCTGCATCATGCAAAAAGGACGCCATATGTGAACATGGTCCAAATGCGCCATCATGTCCTGTGGACCAAGGCTCATTTAAAATGGACTGCTTCAAAGTGGAGAAGTGTTCTATGGTCAGACAAGTCCAAATTTGACAATCTTGTTGGAAATCACGGACACCGTGTCCTCTGGGCTAAAGAGGAGGGAGACCTTCCAGCATGTTATCAGCGTTCAGTTCAAAAGCCTGCATCTCTGATGGTATGGTAAGTGCATACGGTATGGGCAGCTTGCATGTTTTGGAAGGCACTATGAATGCTGGAAGGTATATAAAGGTTTTAGAGCAACATATGCTCCCCTCCAGACAACGTCTATTTAAGGGAAGGCCTTGTGTATTTCAGCAGGACAATGCAAAACCACATACTGCAGCTATTACAACAGCATGGCTTCGTAGTAGAAGAGTCCGGGTGCTGAATTGGCCTGCAGTCCAGATCTTTCACCTATAGAGATCATTTGGAGCATCATTAAATGAAAAATACGTCAAAGACGACCACAAACTCTTCAGCAGCTGGAAACCTATATCAGGCAAGAATGGGACCAAATTCCAACACCAAAACTCCAGAAACTCATAACCTCGATGCCCAGATGTCTTCAAACTGTTTTGAAAAGAAGAGGAGATGCTACACCATGGTAAACATGCCCCCATCCCAACTATTTTGTGACTTGTAGCAGGCATCAAATTTGAAATGAGCTCATTTTGTGCATAAAATTTTAAAATTTCTCAGTTTAAACATTTATTATGTTATCTATGTTCCATTGTGAATAAAATATTGTCTCATGTGATTTGAAAAATAAACAAAAATAAATAAATATTTTAATATAGTATTTTCATTTTATTATTTTTTTATTTTCACTTTATTCTCATTTTATTATAATATAGTTTATTGTAAACCACAGTTAATGATATCAACAGGGGAATGCAGCTCTGCAAAAGATTTTTATGGGAAGAAAAAAAAAATGACACAACAATGACTCACCTCCTTATTAATTAAGAACGAACAACTGATAGGCTAAATTGTCTTTTTTAAAATCCCCTCACTATCTGTCTTGTAAAATGCAGTCGGTCGCGCATAGTTCTGTAATATATGAATGTCACTGCATGTATGTACGGCTATGTACGTCATATTCGGTCATGGCAGTGCAGCCTACTTTCAGCGCGCCTGCTCAGTTAACAGGTGCATTTTTCTTAAACATAACGTAGTAACTAACTGGATACATTTCGGACTATAAACGCTCTAACAGGTTGAAACGGGTGTCAAATGTAGCCTACCAAAATAATTCAAGTGTACAGTGCGTCAGTAAAAATGGAAGATGATGACATCATACACAATGCAGCGCATTTCTGCAACCCATAAAACGGTGCTCGCTTCACCGGTGTCCAGCTTTTTGTATACATCTACCCTGTTGGGTCTAAAGTAATATTCTATAACATTATCCTCAACTAACCAGAGCGCTTCTCCGTTTAACAGCAGCTGGTGTAAGCGAACGGAAAACCATATAGCTCAAGTTAGCGCAGTGCATGATCGATGACAACGCTTTATATCATTGCAATTCATTATGAAAACTTCTCCGATATCAAGCACCTTCACGGTGAAAACGGGTGCATTTGCAATTAAAGGAATCTAACCCGTGTGCATGAAAGTAAACGTACAGCTTACCTCTGTGGACGATATTTGGCTCCGCAAAAAATAAACACAGGGTCGAACACAGGAAGTCCCGCCTACTTCTGTCTCACCAAAAAGAATCTCATTATGAGAAGGAAAAGTCATTGGAAAAAAATCAGTAGCGCTAAACGCTAACAACACTATAAATTTTATTTTTATTGAATAATTTGTCAGTGTGTAATAATATTTGTTAGGGCTACTGAAGTCTAAATGATAGTTGTAAATGTCAATATATCCATCATATAGTAGGCCTACGGTTATTCTAAATAATTACTTTAGCCAGTAGATGTTGATTTTCAGAAGGATCCAGTTTAAAAATACGAAAATTTTCAGGCGTCCCTCACGGTCGCCGCTTAAAATATGCTGTGTTTGTGATTTATATTTATATGATTAAATATTTATGTTCTGTACTTCAATAGTATGTCCGAAAACGATCAAAAACGCAGGAGCAGCCTTAAATTAGCCTCCTCACGCGAACGGTTTCTGTGCGCGAGCGTCTATTTACCGTCAAGTGAAAACAGAAACTCTGGCTAAACTATTTTTTGAACGTTACTGAAACATACTAGCCTTTTAATAACTGCGTACTTCTGTAAAAAGAATATGACTAATGCAAGTTTTATTATCAACATGCTCCACCAGAGGTCACACAAACATAACTTAATAGCTACATGGTCATCTATAGGCAGTTTAAATATTAAACATTCATGCATTTCAGTCTTAAATAATAAGTGTCTGGAAATAGACATAGTATGACAAAATGTGGTCTTACTTTTCCGGTCTTTATGCTTTAAATACACACACTATAACCCGCATTCTCTGAAAGTCTCTGTTAAGTCCTACAAATAAATACTTAGGATTAAATGTATGCAGAATTAGATGTAAGATGGGGCTTTTATAATGTTTGAAGTGATCATTAATATTTCTTATGATATTTTAATATGATGCAAGAGTATAAGAGTTTTAGAGGAGTGTGAGTTGGCTTCTCTCTGTGAGATCCGGGAGATGCTGCTGTACTCGCGGCTTTTGCAGATTCTTTACCGTCTCCACGACAACCACAACCTGACGCAACTTACGCCCCTCCTCCATTCAAGCCTCTCATCTCATTCAAGAAACAAGTGTGGTGGAGTAAGAGCAGTGTTATTGTGCTCTCCTCTAGAGCAGGACGCGAGGAGTACAAGTGCCTGACAAACTACTATGAAGGTAAGAATCATCTTTTCCTTAATACTATCTGCATAAAGAGAGCCTCCAGAGTCTCTAAACCACATACAGGCTAAACTAGATAAAATATTCAAATATTCTTTAAGAGTCACTATTGAGCTGGCTAATAGGCTACTGCCTGTCCCACTGAGTGCAGTAATTTTTTTTTTTTTTTTAATGACTTGAAATGATTTTCTACGCAGGATGTAGGCTATCTGCTTCATGGTGTTTTATTCTAATAGGTTTATTGAGCTGGTGTAGCCTATTTTAAAGTAACAACTTTCATTAAGTATTTTAAAAAGGAAAGTAAACAAATTTCATGTTCATGAATTGTCTAGACATGAGTTATTCAACACACGGACATGTTTTCATTTAGTCTGTATTTACCAGGGATCAGTTAATCATTGCTATGTGACATGTCTAATAAATAAACTATTTGGTAATAATCAAAGTAATGTTGTTACATGTTGTAACAGCTTCAACGGAAAGTTATTAGACATTAAGGCTATATTTATGACCATGATTGTGAAAGTGAGACTCTGGCTAGTTCATTTTCACTCCAGATTGGAGAATCATTTTATGCTGAGAAACCAAGATTTGCACTCCAGATATACGACAGTAAGGTTCACCGCATCTAATTAGACATGGATAAATGCAGTCATGCATAGTGTTCCAAACTGGCCTGAAGAACATTTAATATGTCTGGAAAAAGGAACAATTTCCCCTTGAGATCTGCATTCTAAACATGATACTTTAGAGAGTGTGGAAAGATAGAGCACTCAAAACCAATATTATTCATGAAAAGGGAATAAAAAAGTTTGAAACTTTCCAGGTTATTATATTATAGGTCGCACTTTATTTTACAGTATGTGTCCTTACATATACTTATAGAGTACTTACCTGAGAAAGTATAAGTATAAATAAGGTAACCACATGGGTTAAGGTTATAGGTTTATGGGTAGGTTCAGGGTCAGAACCTAGTTATTAACCAGTTGTTGTAATTACTAACTAAGTAGTATGTACATGCAGAACAGGACTGTAAAATAAAGTGCTAAGTTTTATGAAATCAAGTAAGTGCAAAACCTTCAGATCTTGTTTAGTCTTGATATATTCATGCTACAGGCATTTATATATTACATATACATATTACATATAATATACAGTATTTTCATTCTCTTTGTAGAGTCTCAAGCCTTATTTCACCATGAATTATCATTAGTTTGCCTCATATGTTAAAGTCTTGGTTTGCAGTCAGTAAATGTTTTGAGAAGCACATTTTTTCAGACTAAAGTGCGAGTGGTCTTGGATGAATGGATCCCCATGTGAGTTGAGTCACGTTAGTGCTGCCACACACGGTGCAGGAGGTGGAGCAAAGCGCTAAATGAGCCGAGACTTCAGGAGTGTGATTAGTCCCGCAGCCGTGTGGAGGTTAATGTGAGGCCAATTAACAACCAGCACACTCCTCTTATGGGAAGAATGCATTCCTAGAGCAGCTGCAATGATGAAAGATGTCAAGGCAATGCGCCAAACTCTATATCACAAGTACATTGGACAGACAGCTTTGCGGGAAAGCATTAAAAATGTGGGTGGTCCTGAGACTAATTAGATTATAAGCACAATGCTGATGCATTGCTGTGTAACAGAACTTCATGTGATTGTGTTCTCAGCAGTAGTTTTGCTTGTCTGTATTAGAGTAATGAGAGGCTGTAATTGAGCAGCATTATGTTCTTTGGTGATTGTCACAGGTCTGGCTGCTCTAGTGAGGAGTGACATTTAGTTCTTTAGAGCAGACAGTCTTCAGTGCTGCTGACTCATTGGCTGGGCTTAGTTGCTATGGCAACCGCCAGCTTTCTAAGATCCACAGTGAGATATGAGGCATGGATGGAAAGCGTCCATGTGATCAGTAAACTTCCCATTTTAACCATGATTTACTTCAGAGGAATAGCTTCTGGTTTTACAAATGAAAATCAAATAATCTATCAAATACATAATTTCTCTTTCTTCTTACTTTTATATACGTTCACTTACACTAAAATAATGTAGTCATTGTATAGTTTATTAATTGGCATCTACACTGAAAAAAAAAAAAAAATAGTGTAGAAACAATATTTCACTCAGAAATTGCTAGTAAATTTCACAAACAATTACAAAGAAACAGCAAGTAACATACTGTATCAAGCATGGCATTTTGAAAAAAGCATTTTCACTCCAATAATCTTTTATTTACAACTTTGAAAAAATAATTTTGTATTTAATTTTATTTAAATCATCATATATTCAAAATATATTATTTTAATCAGTGTAAATATGTTAATTGTGAAAACAATTAAACTGAATCACTTAAAAAGTACGAGCAATTCGTTTATTTAGGTAAAATGTTTGATTAAACAGTTAAAATAATAATTATAAATAGTTATTATTAAAAATAATAAATACATTTTATTTTTACATTTATTCATATTAATAAATAACTAATAAAAAATAAATAGATTAGATTATAAATATATAAACTTGGTTATTATGTATCTTTTACATAGTTTATTGGTACTATGACATACATTCTTACTGGTTTCATTTATGTGACTGACAAATATGCATCACATTAAGTGTACTTGTTTATGTTAAAACTGGCACCTTGAAATATATGGAAGTTTTATATGCTATTAAAATACATAAATATTTAATATTAGGCCTAAACTTTTAAATGATGAAAAGGTAACTACGTTCGTTTCAATTGAAGGAAAGGACCAGGAAGCAAGATGTGTTAGGACTGCTACGCTACGGGGACGATACTGCTGGAAAAATGGAAGCTCAATATCTGCATTGTTGATTTATTTTATAGCCCCACAGACATACCATCCTGGTTACTGCAAGCAAATCCAAAGGTCTACTGTATGTTTATTGATCCAACAAGGCAATGAGATCATCTGACCACATAAATTGATTTTCACTGTTTATTTTTGGTGACTCTAACCACTTCCTCAAAAGGCCATGGATGCCAGCTCAATACCTCAGATTAATATAGAGGACTGTGATGGCCTTGAGGCTGCCCCAGATGATCATTTGAGAAACCTGAAAGCACTGACTGAGAAGCTCAGGCTTGAGACCAGAAGGCCGTCTTATCTTGAGTGGAAGGAACGAGTGGAAGCTCAAAGCTCCAAAGGCTTAGCCGTGTCAGAGGACTCATCAGAGCTGGAGAAAGGTGCTGGACTGAAGCCTGACGTCACACCTCAGAATTCCCAAGAGACTGCAGGAAATGCCCTGATTTCTAGAAGCCTTGGAGGATTTGATAATATTGACGAAGCTCTGGTTTGGCTTAGAAAAGAACTGGTAAGTCAAAACATGTCAAAATCTTCATTTATTGACTGAAGGTTGAATTCCTGAATAATGCATGCCAGCATCTCTTAAAATATCAGAAAACTTGACCTTTTATGACAAGATTACTTCGGTTTAAGGTAAAATGTCATGTGGTGCAACTCCCAAAAAAGGTATAATTAATATCATATAAAAATATAATTAATAATTTATGATATTTGTATAAATAAAAATTATACCTTAATATAGATTTTAAAATGTTTTGAATTTTTTTCAATAATGATTATGGACACTCACTCATTGAAGGTGTATGGAAAATACATGTTTTTTTTTTCTTGAAAAGTTTTTAACACAATTCGTTTAAAAATGGATTTTTAAAGCATTTTCAATGAAATTGTCTTCACCATAGACACTCATATTTGTCATTATCATGTTCTCAATAATTTGATTTTTCAAAATGATTGCTGCTATTTTGCAATCATCTTTCTGTAAGGGAAGAAAACGAACAGCAGCCCCATTAGTTAGCTAATTTGAATGAAACAATGGAGTGAATGCACAAGCCTCCATTACTATATCACTGCGTGAGAGATTGCAATTCATGTTAAAGTGAGTGGAAAAGATGGTGAGTAGATAAGCATGAGAGGTGATCGCTTTCTGTTCCTGTAATCACTTCTCTTCCACTCAGCCATGTGGTTCAAGGCAAGCTTTTATGCACAGGCCATTACAACCAAGGCATACAATGAGGCTCCTTTAGCCACATCAGAAGCCTTTCTTCCACCGCCTTTGCCCTGTGTGTGTCCATAAACATTTACACAGAGAAAATTGGACACAATAACAAAAAAAACAGGGCAAGTTGCAGTACAAAGGGAATTCTGAAGATCCATATCACCTTCCCTAATTTTGAGCCCTTTGTTATGTGAAACTGACAAAAGTGTGTTTGCTAACAAAGATGGATCTACATGCCCATGATTGTTTAAATGGTTAGTAGCAATTATTTAGCTGTAGCTTCACGCCAGGCATTTTGCCATGAGCCTGAAAGGTAGAGGGACTTATACTTATACTTTTCCAAGTTTTGGGTCCGTAAGATTTCTATTTATTCAACAGGAATGCATTAAATTGATCAAACGTGACAATAAAGATTTATAATGTTACAAAAGATTTATATTAATACATCACAGTTTCCACAAAAATATTAAGCAGCACAACTGTTTTTAGCATTGATAATAATAACAAATGTTTTATGAGCATTAAATCAGCAAATTAGAATGATTTCTGAAGGATCATGATGGAGTAATGATGGTCATCATGGTGTAGAAACAATTTTACTCAGAAATTGCTAGTAATTTTTACAGTCAATTACAAAGAAATGGCAGGTAACATTGAATTAAAATGTTAAATTATGAGGCTGAATAGCTAAAATGGTGTTTTATTGTAAAAAGTACTCAAATGTTCTCAAAACTTTGAAAAATATTACAGTAGTTTAAAAATGCATTTTAAATTCAAATACTAGGAGACATGAGGAGAATTTCATTTTAAAATGACACCAGATCAATTTAGCTTTTTTCTATAGTTTTGTCTCAAACTTTTAAAGGGAGTATTTCTCTGCAGGAAAGTGTACCTTCATGGCCAGTTGAGAACCCTGAATCTAAACATCTAATCTGTGTAAAATAAGTAAATATTGTCTCATTATGTCTAAGTAAATGCTTCATAATTTTCACTAGGAAATTTAAGGAGGCACAAAGTGATATAATTAAGCCTTAAAGGGATAGTTCACCCAAAAATTCTGTCATTTATTACTCACCCTTATGTCGTTTCAAACCCGTAAGACCTTCGTTCATCTTCGGAACACAAATTAAGATATTTTTGATGAAATCCGCAAGCTTTCTTACCCTGCATATACAGTGTGAACGCACGTTGAAGACTGAGACGGAAGAGAAGAATTGTTGAATAAAGTTTTTTTTTTTTTTTTTTGTGCACAAAAAGAATTCTCGTAGCTTCATAAAGATGTCATGGACTATTTTAACGATGTCCTTACTACCTTTCTGGGCCTTGGGTCAGAAAGCTTTATCAGATTTCATCAGAAATATCTTCATTTGTGTTACAGGTTTGAAACAACATGAGCGTGAGTAATTAATGACAGAATTTCCATTTTTGGGTGAACCAACCCTTTATTGAGTTTCTCCTACTTGTTATTCTTTCATAGATGGAGATGCGCATCCAGGACCAGCAGTTGGCCCGCCAACTTATGCGACTACGCGGTGACATCAACAAACTCAAAGTGGAGCAGACGTGTCATCTGCATCGCCGGATGCTCAACGACGCCACCTTTGGCCTGGAGGAGCGTGACGAGCTGTCGGATCTTTTGTGTGATGGACCCGTCACTCCAGGGTTTGGACTCTCTTCACCACTGCGCCTCATTGGTGTCACCAAGATGAACATCAACTCCAGACGCTTTTCCCTTTGCTAGCCATTTAACGCATGACCCAACTGCAAAAGAAAGGCTTAGCCGAATTAGTGACTCAAAAAGTGAATGATCCTGAAGTGAATGATCTTAGACAACTGTTTTGGAACCCAAGAGAACTGTTGTCACAGAACATCCTGTGCCTCTTGCTCTATGTTCTTGTGCCAGTCAAACCTTTTCAGTTAATCAAATGAACAATAGACAATGTCTGATCCACTAGCCATGGCTCTATGCCTTAGATACAGTCCTTGTTGTGGTCATGAGATATCAAATGATGTTGCTTACCACACACATGCTCTGTTTCAAAACCTTGTACACTATCAAATGCGTAAAGACTGTTCCAAAATAGGCATCTTAATTATAGTGCCTCCAAGACACCTTGCCAAATTCTAAGGCGGCATTCATGGTGAAAGCAATCCCATAATGCATTGCGTTATAAGCTCTGTGAACATTGCAGACAAGGCATTAGAAATGTTGATTATTAATAAAGGTACATATCATTTAATATTGAAAAGTATTGATGAATGTAATTTAAATTGATTATTTTATAATAATTTTGTGTTCTGTGTATTTTTTTTAATGCTTATCAGTGCTTTAGCTTAGCAACATGTTAATGCCAACAGTACACAGCCATTTTTTCAGCTGCCTTCATCCCAGAATTTTTTTTTTTCCCATTCATTTTTCCCCTATGGATTTTAAAACGTTTTCATTAAAGAGTTATAAGCCATAAACCAAACCAACCTGCTATGAAATGAATCACAATATGATGAAGCAAAAACATTTCTGAAAATCAAACAAAAAGACAAAGGTTCAAGACTGTGTACTTATTGACTTTATTAAGGAAAATAATTACAATCCCATGAATCATTGTGGTTGTGATTGAGATCATTTTCACCAGGAATTCTACCTCTAAACATGATTTTTTTTTTAAAAACTGAGTAATGCAGGCTGATGGTTTCAACAAAAGCATGTACCATCGATTAACAACCTTGAAGCTCACAGAAGGCTTTTCTTTAATGGTTTATAAGTTATTGTAAAAAATCAGTTCCCCAACAGAGAAAATGATTGGTATTTCACTTCCTGAACCAGAATGTTGCACTCTGTTGAAATAAAATGAATCAAATCTCCCAAGAGTAATGCGAATTGTGTGCCACACAGACTTGCTACCTATGTAGAGCGCTCCAAATCAGTCTCTTATGAAGTTCATGATTATGATTATGTAGGCCGTAGTGAAGCAGCTCACCAGGTTTTGGAACAGAGCCACGGCCTTAATTCAGTTTTGCTTATGTATGGCACAAAATGTCTCAAGTAGTTATACATGAGTCTGCATGTTTGAACTTTTCTACACACATTTGTATTTTATATGGAAGAATATCTTATAAACATAACTCGGTTGTGGTTAGATACATTAAAAAATATTACGCTTGGCATGTACAGTAAAGATGGCATTTGCTATGTACAGTACAATAACATCCCAGTCTACAGAACATCTGTGGAAACATGCTTACAGAAATCTCTGATAATTCATCCATATAATCCTGCAATAAATGTTTTTCAGTACATTGTTGATGAGTTAGTATGTTACTATGAAACGAAGCAAGAAGGCTCATCATTTTACTGCTTTGTGTACATTGAGCTGATGCCGATCTCTATGTAGCCAATTACTCTTAAGTGGTTCCATTTTGCCCAATTTGGGAGGAACGTCTCAGCAGATCTCCATCATTCAAATGACGTTTTCGTAAACAAAAACTCCAACATATGTGCAAAGGCTACGATAATAAGTGCCATTACCACACTCAATTACCTTATTTGTGGATGTTTAGGCACTTCCTGTTTGTTTGAACACTGGAGTATTTCGGTTCACTTGGTTTTCTTGTTGATCTTAAACATTTGCAGTGCTTTTTTAATGAGTGTGAATATTGTGCTGGATAACTCAGTCAGAACAATAGGCCTACCTCAGAGAAAATGTCTTGGCTTTCTTATTCACATTTCTTCAAAAGATGGAGTGAAACCAGCTCTGAACAAAAGCTGAAAGGGTGTGTTTCAAAGTCCTTTTTCAGGAAGGTAGTGTTTCACATCCCTTCACAATGACTGGCTTTTGTGTACAGCCAAACTATCCTTGATCAATGATAAACTCCCAAAGCATTCTGGGACTTGACATATTGTCTCACAATTAGCAGTTTTAATACTTTTTTATAGCAATCCGGTCCTCGAATTTGATTGGTTGACCAGCTGATAGCGTGGAGACTTTTCACTGTTTTGTATTGGAACTACTCTCATTGATATTGTGTCTAAAATTAAAGTTACTCAATATTAACTTCTTGTTTATTAAACTTAAAAACGCAGTATCACAAAGTCGTGTTGTTGGCACACATATCTACTTGTGCGATATTGCTTTATCAAATGATATTTTTCTTACAAAACTGAATCTTTTGTGTAAAGCCATCGAGTGCAACAATCTCGCTCCGGAAGTAAAAATCCCATTCATTTTCTCCATGTACTCTCAGAAAAATCTCTCAGATACAAAACTGTCACTGGAGCCGTACCCTTTCAAAAATACCAATATGTACTTTTGAAGTACTTGTATGTACTAATATGCAACATTTAGAATGTGTAAGTACAAAAATGTACCTTTTAGCTTTTGTACCTTACCACCCCAGTGACAGCTTTGTACCTTTTTCTAAAAGTGTAGGGGAATTGATTTTGAATTATAGCATATAAGGTTTAGTTCACCCAAAAATGAAAATTCTGTCATTAATTACTCACCCTCATGTCGTTCCAAACCCATAAGACCTTCGTTCATCTTCAGAACACAAATTAAGATATTTTTGATGAAATCCAAGCGCTTTCTGCCCTTCCATAGACAGCAATGTAATTGAAATGTTCCCAGACCCAGAAATCTAGTAAAAACATTGTTAAAATAGTCCATGTGACATCAGTGGTTCAACCGTAATTTTGCAAAGCTATGAGAATAATTTTTGTGTGCAAAGAAAACCAAAATAACGAATTTATTCAACAATTCTTCTTTTCCGCGTCACCGTCCTCTGCCATTATCGAAAGTACCACGACGCATGTGCTGAGCCTTGTTTACGAGCAGAAGAATGCATACGCATGCATCGTGGTAATCTTGATAATGGTGGAGGATGTTATGTAGCAGTTTTTTGAGACCTTTTGTGAGCCACAAGGTTGTTAATCAATGGCATACGCTTTTGTTGAAGCCATCAGTCCACATTATTGCAATTTATGTTTTAAACATTTGTGTTCAACAGCAAAATTCCTGATTAAAAACTACATTACCCATGAATCTGCAGAGAAATCTCCACCAGTCAGTTGTTCCAAATGAACTCTTTACCATTCACCAACTCTCATGAAGAACCCCAGACAGCAACAAGTGTGGTTTTCACACGGGCCAGATGTGGGCCGAATCTGGGCCAACACTATGTTGCTGTCTGGGACTGCAAATGATGTAATAGAATCAGTGTCCCTACTCAAATATTTGAATGTAGGCTATGTTATGCATATTTTGATGTACTATCACAAGATATACTATACTCATTATTCATTAGTTTAATATCTCTCTGTTTTTAATTTAATTATGTATTTCACAGTGCTTTGTGGAATTGTAGTTCTTTCACTCATTACAGTACACAGTCTTGAACCTTTGTGCTTTGTCAGATTTCCAAATACTCTTTAAAGTTGTGATTCACCTGGTTGACTTGGTTAACGACTTTTAACTTTTTAACAAATACTTTTTTTTTTTTTTTAAATCCCTATGGGAAAAATTAATTGGACAAACACTTCCGGAACCAATGGTGTTGATAAAGTGGGTGGGCACCAATGCACTCTTTACTGCCTTTATAAACCATCAAGACACCTGTTTTTTTTAGAGCTATTGTCTGCCACCATACCCCAGTCAACTTTAGCTCTAATGAGAGACCGGGTCTCTCTGTATCATTGTCTCCAGTGCAGCTGTCTTGTCAAATGACATCTAACATGACATAAGCTCCCAGCTCCTTGTTAGCTCAGGATCAGGGTACTGACCTTTGACACCCTTTGTGTGTCCCTAAAGCAGCTCAGTTTGTCAGGACGTGCTTCTTGGCTCCAGTGAGGAATGAGGGTTTTACACATGCATGCACCCTGGAATGTGCTGTGTGAGCGAAGTTATGCGCTATGTTCGTCTTCAAGAGGCGTATTATTAATGAACAACTTAATGTCTTCTGCTTGAATAAACTTTTGGCACTGTCGTTTTATATGTACGGGTGCCAAAGCTTGTTCTAGAGCCATGTGATAATGCCTGTCGGTGTCTTTGAGGACTCTAGCTCCTGCTTTGATGGCAAGGACTCTCCCGATCAAAAGAATTAAAAGGGCAGATTTATAGCACAAGTTTATCTTATCCAAAATTAACCCTCTAGGTAACCTCAAAAAGAAGTCAGTCCAGGTCAAAGGCCTCTTTTTTCAGAGGTAACATCCGCTAATGAGAGAGAGGGAGTGTACTGTTGCACTGTGGGATACATTTAATCCTACTTATCGTTGCGTGATAGCTACATGCTTGGATAAATTGAGCGAGCTTATGCCTATGTTAGGGTTTCTTCTTAATGGCCTATTTTTGTCAAGGTTTTTATTAGTCATTAGTTGTGAGTGTAGGTCTTTTAATCAAGTGTGAGAAATTTGGAGCATAGTTACAGCAATTCCCAGTTGTGCAAATGGAAAATAAATAAATGTACTTTATATATTTTTAATAAATAATACATATGTATAGACCTTTAGCACCAGCACACACATACACTACTGTTTGGGGTCGGCAAGTCTCTTAACAAGATACAGTTAAAAACAGTAATATTGTGAAATATTATTACAATATTATAAATAATAATAATACAATATAATAAAATATCACACTTTTTATTTTAATACTAATTTTAAAATGTCATTTATTCTTGTGATGCAAAGCTGAATTTTCAGCATCGTTACTCCAGTCTTGAGTGTCACATGATCTTTCAGAAATCATATGCTGATTTGTTAAAAAAAGAAACTTTTTACTTATATATCTACCTGCCTATCTACAAATGATTAATTTAGGCTAATGATGGCCAACTGCCCCCTGCTGGCAACAATGCTATATTGCCACCACAGTTCAAAAAAGTTTCTTTAGTGGAAATTATTTCCTACTCCATATTAAACATCAAGGAGGGAAAAAAACGGAGGAAAAAGTACTTTTTAAGTGAGATTGCCACATCATATATAGTTAGGACAAAGGGGTAAAAAAGTGTACATGGTGTGTTTTGTTTTACAGCCTCTAAGGATGTTTTCCTTTAAAACCTGAATTCGTTATCCCAGTATTATTTAACACTTTATAACTAAATTAGAATCAATTACATCTATACCAGTTCATGGAGCTGTTCTGGAGCAACGCTTCATAATGCAGGTTTAAAATGAGTGAAACCTCCTTTCAGAACAAAAAACCAGGGTTAAACAGTATTAAAAGAAGGCTAACTAAACAAAAGAAGTCCTACAAAGACCATAAAATGTGATGCAAAGCAAGTCAATTCTTGTGAAATAAGCCCTCCTGTGGCTCAAATGATACAAAAAGCAATGAATGAGGATGCAAGTGTTGCACTTTTTAATAAACTCATACTTCAGTCACGTTCTGTACAGATTACAGAATATTACTTGCATCCATGTTGGATGATACAATCAGTGATTCTGCAAGGCACAATGTTAGATAACTGAAAACTCCGGGACATGAGTGTAATGCAGTGTATGAATATTGCATTCTCAATCAGCCAGAAAACTGACTTTGTCTAATATCCAACTTTTCCAGGTTTTCAGTCAAAACCAAAAATATATAGTGCTACATTTCCTACCTGAAGAAACCCACATGATAATAACTGGGTAATTATAATCAATCCTGGCTGAAACAAATGTAAAAGAAGTGAAAAATATATGTTACAGGAAAAACAAGTGTAACAAGAACAATGACCAGTTAATATAAGGGTGTAAAAAGGGTCAAGTTTTGATTAGCACTTCAGTGCAGGAGGAAATATACTGCACCTCACTTCCATCAGGTTACAAAACACATAAGGCAATGCAGATCACACTTTAGGAAGGCCACTAGGCAATGCTCCAAACTGCACCTTCACACTGATCAGAAGTCGCATTACTATTAAATGAGATTGTGACATCTATGGAAGCTTAATTCTGCGACAGATTTAAAAAAAAAAAAGTTACCTTCAAATGATCATTTCAAAAACTTTTCTCGCAACTGAACATTCTAAACTCACAATAGTCAGAATTGCAAGATGTAAACCGTGAGATATAAATGTGTGATATTGAGAAAAAGGCAGTAGCGTAGCGCAAATCCGCGGGGCCCCCCACAAACCGTAAGTCGGAGGCCCCCCTCCCGGGGTGGGGGTGGGGGAGGGGTAGCGTCACAATATTGGAAATATTTCTGTTTTAAACTGTGAAGGTGCAAACTTTGTGCAAGGCTTATGCCGGTGAACGCCTTTCACCATGAAAGTTAAAGTGACGACGCACGCATTAACGCGGCATATTCTCAAAGATGACGAGAGACGAATCTCCTACTTAATACGTGGTATATAACGGTTTTAATTTATTTTCTTAATGTTTCTCTTGTGGCCCGAACATAGTGAAAACAATGAGAAGAAACGTATTTCGTGTTGAACAGATTGTTTTTGAAAGTCGGTGCTTAAAATAAAGCCGCTCTTGTGTTTCATTGATGACTGAAGTGCTAATTTTATTTAGGCTATAGGCCTATAATTCATTGTAGGCTATAGGCTAATAGACCCGTTTTAAAAGACATTTTTAAAACATTTTCAATGAGGAGCAGCCTACTTCGCATGCACGTCAGTTATGCGGTGATGCGCTATGAAATTATTGCGGAGCAAATTAATTGTAATATTAATTTTATAATAAAAGTAGCTTAATAATAATAGCCAGAATTTAACATTAATTGGAAATGCCAAATACTCTTAATAATAACAATATGTAATGATTTTGACAATATCTCTGTCTATCGTCGATACATGATAATCGTCTTTCAACGCCCTGCGTGCCCGTCCGATACGCCACTGGAAAAAAGACAGAACTGTGAGATAAAGTGTCAATTACCTTTATTTTTTATTTTTATAAATTAAAAAAAAAGATAATTGCGACTTTTTATCTCATAATTCTGACTTTCTCTCAATGGAGATGTATAAACTTCCAATTAAATTTTCATTTAACTCTGACCTTTTCAAATTTTGAGATTTTATCTAAAATTCTGACCTCTCACACAGTTCTCAAATCTTAATTTGAAGATATAAACTCAACTGCAACTTGCAATTCTAAAACAAAAAGTCTGAATTGCGAGACAAACACAACTGAGAGAATTTAAAAAACGTAAGATTTTTTTCTGCTCTTACAATTGAGTTCAACAAAAGTTATGAAGCAATTGAAGTTAACATCTCAGTTGAATTCTTTCTAAGATTTGACTTTCTATCTCGCAATTCTTCAATTTTGTCAGAACTGTGAAGAAAAAGTCAGAATTGTAAAATAAAAGGTAGCAAATACCTTTTTATTCTGTGGTGGAAATAAGCTTTCATACAGATCAGTGTGAAAGAGCAACATCTACCAGCAACAAGGTTTCTCATTAGTGGTAGCAGATACTGCCAATAAACATCCCAGAAGAACACAACTGCTGTCCACAGCAATACATGATCCTTCTATTACAAGTCTTGAAAATCACAATTATCAAATCTAAAAAAATCCGTTTGTGTTAATATGGCACAACATATAAAAATAAGGATGATGGCCAGGAAGTGGTATCCATACATTATCCGAACTCCAGCATTGTCAGATTTGATGGACAGCAATATGGGCCGATGGCCCATGTGATTATCTCAAGTGGTGATTGGCAAGTCACTGACCCAGTGTGTGACATCAAGACGACACGCCGTCCTGGTCCATACTGCTTCCTAACGCTTCAATGTCATTGCTTATGTCTGAAATCATCCGGTCCCATTCGTCTCCCTCAGAGTTGGCCGTTCCTTCATCTGATCCGCCCGCAGCACCGTTTCCATTAGTGGTGGAGTCTGACGCAGAGCTTGTCGTGCGTTTGTAACGTCCAAAGCTGTCCGTTATGATGCCGCGGCCATCCTTCACGCCGATGGTTTCCAAAAAGTTCTCAAAGTGCTGGCTGTCCTTCTCAGGAATGAAAGGCCGCAGTCCTGGAGTGGAGAAAGCGGAACTGAATTCAGTAAATGAAGAAATTCTCCAACACAGGTCGATAAGAACAATTTGTGACACAAATTTCAGCACAAATCATTTGAACCTGTCAAAATGTCTCACACATTTAACAAAGAGGCTGTTATTGAAGGATGGAGTTAGCAGCAACAAAACTGGACATGGCAGCAAACTCTCAAACTGCTGGTAGTTACTCATCTACCACGTAAATTAAACATTCACATATCACAAGTCTTAAAGATACAGTAGCAAAAATCTGTACATTTAATTCTACGTGTCAGTGAGACAGTGGAAAATCAGTTCAGTTACAATTTATATTATTTATTTTTAAAGAAATATTTATTTAAAACATTCTACTAAGTGGACTCCAGAGAAAAAAAATGAAATGATGAATAATGTATATGGAATGACTTAATTTAAAATAACAAAAAGCTAAATCAGTAAAATAAGTTTATTTTCAGTTATTTTAATTTGAGTAATTTTGTTATGTTTGTTGTTATTTTTAATTAGTTTTTGTTTTTTGATATTTAGTTTAAATTTTTTTTTCTTCCCCCATTTAGTATTTGTTTTATTTCAATTAATGAAAGCAATTCATAGTTTTAGTTAACAATAACAACTCTGCATACATTAATGTTAAAGATTTGTGTATAAAGTCAGTGAGCAATGAGTAGTCTATAGAAAACAGCTATGTTTAAAACAAATTTAACACCTTAACATGTAACTAACCCAGGAGGAGGAACTTCCTGCTGTCTCCGTAAAGCTGACGCAGGTTGATGCAGAACTCATGGATGGAGGCTCCGTTTCTGTACTCACGTAACAGTGTGGCAAACTGCTGTATCTCCTGAGATGACAGCTTTGTCCTCAACTATTGCAGAGGATGACAGGAAAACAGAAATGCATGATGGGATCATTTATTATGCAAAAACTAATTACAGACTCTAATAACAGATCTTCAAATGTTTTTTTTTATACACTGCACTCTACACTCAAACACTCACTGTGGTCATGTAGTCTTGTAGCAGTTCAGCAGCTGTTGTGCTTAGTTCACTCTCACTGGTTGTTATGGTTTGTGGTGAGGCTGGGGTGGAGGAGGGGGAGGGGCTAGAGGAGTGTCCCGCCTCTAGAGAACTTTGGAAAGTACTGAGATTGGACAAAGACACAATGATTGCTCAATTCAAGAGATAAAATGGCACATTACTGCAGAGGACAGTTGAAACGATACTCACAATGTGCTCGCCTCTGCCTCAAACACTTCTTTGGCATCTTTGCTCGAGGAGTCCTCTTTTATTGGAAAAATAAGGAAAGTATTTAGAAATGTTTCATTTTGCTACAAGGTCAGTGTGATATGAACAGACTAAGCGTCAGGAAACATAAATACGGTTCCAATAAACCACCCCAGATGAAAAAGTGATGTGAAACTGACTGTGGTCTGTGGTTTTGGGCAAGCACAAATTTACTGGGAAATCCCAAAATTATGAAGTTGTTGCCTACTCACCGCTGCAGATCGAGAGATGCCTGATGGGGGTTGTGGCTCCATCAAAGATGGCCCTGTCCAGGAAGTCAATGGTGGACTCTGTGTAGACGATCTGGAAGACTTGACTGAGTAGAAGACAGAGCTCCTCTGCCGCAGCCTACAAATCCAGAGCTCACGATAATCAAACCAGTGCTGCTTTTATTAAAGCTGCAGTCTGTAACTTTTGGCGCTCTAGCGGTCTGGTTAATAAACAGAACTGAGTGCGTGTTGCGGAAGAACATTGTAGCCGGAGCTACTTCTCTCCGTTTATGTCTATGACGAATCACGCAGGTACTGGGCTACTCCGCAGCGGTACCTACCCGAACCAGTCTAAATAGTCCGAATATAAACACTTATTATAGCCTAGGTGTACCGTTGTGATTCAGGAAAAGCTAAAAACACGGTTTGGAAAATGGATTGTACTCGCTTATTATATAAATTTTGAATACAAAAAAAGTTACGGACCACAGCTTTAACATCAAAAGTAACAGTACACTGCACAAAAGCAGTAGTTTTTGCAATAAATGACTTACACAAAAACTTAATTCTGTATGGTTTGTCAAGACAAAAAAAATGCAGAATATGCCACTTTATTTGAACACACAAAATATGGTCCTTTTAGATGACCAAAGCCAACCTTGTTGTCGACGGCCAGCACAAGCAGGCAGCAGACCTCCACAAGCACAGCTCCACTCTCCGAAAGAGAGCTCAGAGTGGGAGATTTTGACATCTCTGTACTATGACATGGAGAACTACCAGGCTCCTGAGCTGCAAACGCAAATCACACCCCATGGTAAGAAAACCCAAAATTATTTTCACACATTATCCTATAAAAAATGTCCATTACTGTTTCTGTTTCGCTTTTTGTGTAATGCTCATTCACATTACTGCGTACCTGTTTTTAGCACCACAAGGTGGAGTGAGTCGTCTCTGATGTAGGACACAGCTGCGATGTCATGAATGGGTACGCGGAGAATGATGTCTTCTCCGTCGCGCCACACGAGCTTCACATTGTATGCTGACAAACTGACAACAGCATCCTGCTCTGATGTCAGCTGCCCTGCCAACTGATGAGACTTCTGCAAAACACATTAGAGAAGCAATGTGGGAAGTTATCTTCATATTGCAAAATAAGGCAATGCCATTGACTGTTACTCTTACCCTGGCATTGTCAATAAGCTGCAGAACTTCTGTGCGGCTGGAGGGATTCAGATATCCAGGAACTGAGGTCAGCTGTCCCAGATACTACAATAGTAATAATAACAATAATAATTTAGAGCCTTTCTAGAAAACACTATCACTTTACAGAGCACAATAAACAGGAAATTCATGAAAAACAATTATTTATATAAAAAAAAAGGCAAAAAATAAAATAAAATAGAGATACAGGGATAAACCAAGAGACTGCACTTCATAGTTCTTTTCTTTTATTTATTTTTTGTCCAGAATCTAGGAGCAGGAGTGTTAACCTGCCACCCACGGAATTCCCTAACTAGCTAGCTAGGAAATTAAGAGAGGGAAGGGAGAAATCACAGCAGTTGATATAAATGTTGGTATCATCAGCATAACAGTGGAAACCATGGTGCCTCATTATCTGTTGAAATAGGGGCACAAACCACAAATAGAAGCGGACCAAGTATCGAACCCTGGGGGATGCCATAGGTTGATTAGGTAAAGGTTTTGTAAAAATGACTTGCTGCAAGATGAGATCCTGTGAAGAGCTTGTGGCAAACACTGTCAAATGCAGACCTTGAATCCAAAAGAAGAATATTACGGTAACTGAGGGTTGAGTCTTTTACACTCTCTCAAGTTTAATTGGACACACTGCCTTTGATGGCAACAGCAAAAGATCTGGGAAGGGTTTTCTCCCCGATAAAACAATAAACACCTATTCAGTTTCATATGCTAATTATGCATGACCATTTGGTTAGCATTTATTTGCATTTCCTATGTTTTAGTTTTCCTAGTCTGCATTCCAACCAGTACAGTTGGTTCTTTCTACCTTTGCTAATAGCTTTTTTCCCCCCAAACAAAATGGTAAAATGAGCACATAATACAATAGCACAAATTTGAAGGCGAGAAATACCTTAACTTCCTTCTCAATGTAGTCATTGAGCAGAATGTCTGGGTCGATACGGTGGTCCGGGAGAGAGAGGGAGAAGGTGTGGAGGGCCCTGCGCTCAGTGGACTTCTCCAGAGCCTTCTTATCTCTCCCCTTCTCTCCTTTCAGAAACACCCGCTTGAACGGAGACACAATACCTGGCTGAAGAAAGAAAGAGAGAAAGAGGAAATCACATCACAACCAGAGGAAGTCAAAAAAACAAGAGCTTTTTTCAGCATGACCATAATTTTATGAGTTTGGTCAGTGGCTAACTGCGGCAAAATGATTTTTGCTCATGTCTTGCTGATACACTTCACACCGACGACATCTTTGCATTCTGTGTTCTGGACTGATGGAGCAACCGTTACTACAACAATCCCAAGCCTGTAAATACATCAGCCTCCATGAACGTGCAGGTTATTCTGAATCAAGTTTAGCAATATGCAGTTTCTTTTAAAACATTCAACATAGGCTAAATCAGCAAAACAGATGCTTTAACACGCTGTCCTTACCCTTCAAATGTACTACTGGCTTAAAACAACAACACAATCAACTAGTCTCAGTACTACATTGACTTAAGGGCTTTTATGAAACCCTATACCTTTGCGAAGCATAATGAAATCGACATTCATGGAAAAAGGCTGCTACTTACTCTGTGGTAAACCTAACCACTAATGTCAGCTTGCTATCCAAAAGAAAAGTCTCTAAGCTTTTGGAAGTAGTCAAGGCTGAAACCTGGAGGCGGACTGAATGTTTAGGCAACCACGTTGTATTTCAAAGTCTGTGGATTTGTAATGGTGAACAGCATACTAAAATTATATTTAAGAAAAGCAGCAAGAGTTCTGTGAGCCCTACCTCTGTCTCCATGATCAGTTACTTTGACAGCACAATGGAAACTTGTGGCGCACGACAGCTGTACTATGCAACAAGCCGACTACTGTTGCACGCTGCTCTCAAAACAGGTTGCATGTGGCTTGTGACAAATGAGGGCTAACTCCCTCAAAGCAGCAAGAGAAACCACACCCCACGACACACGCGTCCTCACACACAAACACTCATGTTCTGCCTTAAGCTATAGTTCATGCAATCAGGAAGAACAGAAACCACCATTTCCTGTGATGAAACACCCAAACAAAGTGAAAAAAGGTTATAGAAGCAGCTGTCCTTCTATAATATGATCTCCAATTATGCCATTCTGTTTAAATAACTGCTTTGAGGAAACAGGACTTCGGGTGCATCACACTAGTAGGTGCAACATACTGGGCTATGTAGGAAGTAATTAATAAAGAGGAACTACCAAAAATAATTATACCATTTTAGAGTACAACACCACAAACAGTCTAGAAGTCTATTCCAGTTAAGCAGTTGAAGATCAGCCCAATCCCTCATTATAATGAATTTAGTACACAACTATATGGCTCTTGATAATAAATATAATTTAACAATATTAATACATTAACATTGCACTATAAGCATTTTATTATAGGCCTGGCTTAAAATGCAAATTTTACACAATATTTAACAGAGGACCCCTGCTCCATTGTATATCCACCAAGGAGTCTTTGTCCTCAACAAGGTGGAGGAGCCCTGATATTCAAAGTATTCAAAAACATCCCATGGAGCCTAGTATAGCAAAGCTAATTCATAACATTAGATGTTATCATGTGTGAGCAACGAATCTATGATATATTCTGTCTAAGACAAGCCTAATTCTTTCACATACTAAATTATTGAACAGTCAAGAAAGGAGACACTAAAGGAACATCAACATTTCATGAGTCTGCGTCCTTCTGAAATTTCAGAAAACAAGGTGTACAGGTGATCCTCGCCTGGATTTAACAGACATACCCTTCAAAGGTTACCAGTAAGATTTTTAAAAAGAAATTATTACTTTTATTCAGCAAGGACACATTAAATTGATCAAAGGTGACAGTAAAGGCATTTGAGTCATGGCATATCAAATCAACTAAATTTCGGAAACTTTTTTCTGAAGAAAGATAAACATGTACAGTGATGAAAGCCAAATTATTAAATGTTGACAATATATATTTACTGAGTAATCCACTATTTTGTAGAGGAGGTTTTTCACCTGAGATTATAATGAATTTACAATGACTTTAGAAAAATGGCAGCTGCATCATTATGTTATTTTTACACAGGGATTGGCTGGTTTATTAGTAAAATCTGTTGACTTTATCTTTGTTGCATTATGTGGCAATGGTGATCATTGGTAAAAGGCATTTTTCAAGATTTTTCTCCAAAGTTCACATGCCTGTAACTCAAGAAGTATTAAAGATATTTTAATGACCTTTTACATATTGAGTCTTAAAAAACATTGCTTTTGGCATCTTCATTTTTAAGGCCCTATATCTTTCAGTGCCAGAGATACTGTAATTTCAATATGGCTCCAGAAATAAATTCTTAAATTGTACACATTTTTAGTGGTCAAAAACTGTTCCAAGAAACTATTAAAATACTATAAAAAATTTACTGTTTTACTATATTTTTTGAGCACAAGAGACTTTTTTCAAAGCCATTTAAAAAAAATCTCACCAACACCAAACTTTTGAATGGTAGATTATATAAAAATATTTTATTGCTTTAAGTCTATTTATTTCAGATTTTACAAAAGCTGCTGTTTACATTACCAAGCAACATAAATATTCTTAATATAAAACAAAATTTCACAATGATTTTGACAGTAAATAACTCAATGCCTCCACCCTGTGGCCACTTGGGGAAACTGATTCTCTCTGCTAAATCAGACAACCAAAACATTCATTAACACATTAATAAGGACTGAAAACCCAACCTTTGAGAGATTACACAACATCCTACAAGTCTATGATAACTGATTTGCTTTGACTGAGGAAAAGAAAGCATCCGTCACACAGTGGTGATTAAGACGCAGACACAGGTGGCGTCACTTCCTGTCTGAATCTTTGGAGAACCCAACCCTGCATTCTCCCCTGTGTATGAGGAGGAAAGTCTGAGCTCGGCATGGAAACACCTCCCCTACAAAAACACTGATCTGATAGGAAACATCACATCATAAGAACCCTGTCTGTGATCCTGCCATTCCTCACATCAGATAATGCAGTTCCTGCAGGCCTATTGACTTCCTCATCGAACAGATGAGTTATTCTCTACATCGACTCAATACAGGGACAGACAGGAGGCTTTTAAGGTCTAAGAATTTTATTTTAACAATTAGGCTAATGCCCAAAAATGTGTAAACTGTACTCACAAAATCACAAACACAGATTTGTAGAGCCATTCCCACAATTTAGAAATCTCTGCTAAGACAGTAGCTAAAATGTAGATGTTATCATCATTAATAATAATTTAAATTTTTATATTTACATTATATTTTAAATATATTCAAACAAATTTAGTTTAAAAAAAATTATAAACAAAGTTTATCTTGTTAATATTATATATAATATTTATAATATATAAAATATTCTATACATGCATACACACATACATATAGCAAATGTTAGTAAACGTATCTGGAAAGTTTTTAAGAAAAGCCAGGATGTATTTTTCATTCTAATTTTAGGTTCACAACTTCGAACTTAAAATGTATTAAGAGCTAATGCTATATGGCAGTTTTGGCTCTTTTTTTTGTTTGTTTATTTATGTGATATATCATATTTTTATATTTACTACAATGTAAAATTCCAATATTTTAGGATTATATCTATTAAGAAAATCAGTGTAGACATTTCTTAATTGGAGGACCATGCTGCGATACTATGGATGCGGTTTATGAATCTTTGAGTAGCTACTGATTGTATAGATCAGTACAAAAAACTATAAACAGACAGCACAGATTTGAAAATGCAGGTCCAGATTGATTGTATCTCAAATATTTTTCTACGTGACCATAGGGGGGCTCTGTAAATCTCTGACCGAAGTATGAGTGAGATACTAAATGGCACAAAGTAACTCAGAGGAAAATGACAAGAGACAGATATGCAACAATCACAGTAAAGTCACATGCTGAGATTCTCAGGTTATTTCGGGTGATGCGTCTCAGTAAAGCGACTAACATAAATAATAACCAGCAAGTCCCCTAACGTTACTAATCCAGTCAAGTAACGGCAAAACGCATAGAGACTCCTCTAAATATCACTAGTGACAAGAATAAAATGTGGGCGTTTTTATGAGGCTGAAGAGAGATAATACAGCTGTTTATCTGTGGTTAGGCCAACACTTTTCAGCTACTAACCGGTTTGTGGCTCATGCGCGTTAACTCTTATAATATTACAGTGTTGACTTACCTTTTTGACTTTCTTTACGTCATCCTCCATCTCTATGTACAAAAGCTCTTCATTTTAATTGTATTAGATGCAGTGATGTCCACGGGTCCAGTGCCATCTGCCTCATACACGTCCACGGAGGCGCTTTACCGAGCTAAACTAAACTAAACACCGATCCAAATCACGTGTTCGTGGATCGGAAATAAACGACTAACCTTCTTAATCGTGCTAAAAATAGGGATTTATCCAGAAGGGGACAGAGACCGATAAAATGTCATAAAATAAAACAAAAACAGCAACAAACTTTTCAATCCTGCCGCCATTTTGGGCGTAGGACGTCTACCCACAGTGCTTTGCGAGACAAACAGAAAACCTCATAAGCGCATATTAAACTACAAGTTAAATGGTCTTATTCATAAACCCTGAAAATGAAAGATTTAGGTCAGTTTAGTATGTTTTAGATTGTGCGTTTTTACTCAAACGATAGTAAGTAATTGTAATAAGTTCTAGTCATTGTGAAGCAGAATTCACCAAGCGTTGGATTGTACAGTGGCTCTTTAAAGAGGGGACTGGGGCCCACTAGGGGGCCTCAGCAAACTTCTTAAAAGGCTACAAGACGACTTAAATAACATAATTACAACAATTTACCTTAATTAAAATGCCATAAACGTCGTTTTGAACATATAATGTGACATAGCCTACTTCTAATTTGAATCTGTTCCCTCAACAACATTTGTCTTAATTTATGGATTTACTTAGTTATTTTAGACTATTGATACTTCATCTGTTGTAACCACCACCAAAGTAACATAGTTATTATTGTTAATCAGATCCCCCCCCCAGTCCTGAATGTGGTTACATGCTTGGATATATATGAATAAGTTATGAATTCTGAATACATTAGAGTGTTTCATAACTTTCTTCACGGTAATTCGATTGAAGCAATTTGATGATAAAAATGAATTATAATAATGTAATATCTTTATTAAACAACAATTTGTTACTCTGGGAAATCTATCTCTATCATATCAGTATACATTCACATACACATCGGAACATATACATTAGTATATAACCACTTTGATCTGTCATTGGGCAAATTCTGCATAAACATAAAGCATACAGTTTTGTATATATGTACTCACTTTCAAATACTATACTTATTTTTCCAGTCTTCAGTGATGAACAGTCTCATATATAGATCTACAGTAAGGCTCAACATATTCTTTTTTTGTCAATATGATATTCCCTTTTTCACCTAAAAACCAAAGTTTACAAAATCAACCGTAGCACCATATGTTGTCAGTATTAGTATATTTTTTCCCAAAAATAAGGTCTAATGCATTACTAGACATCGGTTTTGTTCTCAAATAATGGCAATCAAACAAAACAATTTACTTTCATTTGTATTTGACAACATCAAATAAATCTTTTTTTTTTCTCAACATAAGTAATAAGTACAGTCAGTTATGAAAAAAGAAATGTTACAGATAGTAGCAAATAATTTGCTTAACTTTGTGCCTTCTTTCTTTAACACCCCATGTGAGAAATACAATGACGATCTAACACAATCTGTTTTACAGGTAATTTACCCGTGTCCAACAGCATGGATAACAACTCTAAAATCAGCAGCAATTCATCTGACAACCATAATCATTAATAAGATCATTTTCCAACAAAATATACAGCCAGATCTACAATAACAGAAGAAATACACATAAGTTTAGGACATAGAGATGACAGGAATATACAACACAGCAATCACCTTCTATTATGTTTAGCGATCCCTTTTTTACCAGTAGTACTTTTAGGCCTGTATAGATGAATGTCAAAATGATGCATTTTCATATTTTTTTTCTCTTACGAGAAATCCTAGTGCAGATTCTAAACACCTAAACATATTTTTTAAAAACAAATATACATAAAAATAAACAGAAATTCGGGGAAGAAGTAAAAAATAAACATTTTTGCTGCACCAATGCTTCTTTGTACAGCTTGAAACATAATAAATGGCACCATATTTCAAAGAGAGATGTTTGGCTGTAAACTGTGTTGAGGTGCTTGTTCTTCCAGAGAGGAAAGTGTCCGTGAGCTTAAAGAGGCAGGTCTATCAGACGGTGGCCTTGCTTAGTGAGCCACAACAGGGATCCTGCGGTCCACATTCGTGGTAGCACCTTTAGAATATGTTGATAAGCACCAGGTCAAGAAACAAAAATGCACCGTTTTGTGGTTGTTTCGTCATCAGGACTTTTGGCTCTATATCAGTTGCGGAACCACTGTACAGAACTGGATTTGATGAGCGTGTAGAGAACCCTGGAGCGATGGGTGGGACGTTGCATTGAAGAAAACATGCACGTGTGTTGGAGGGGTCACCATAGGATGCATTTTGCGGGCATGCTAAGAATCCAAAGGATGTAGAAGCAGTCTGAAGATGGTTCAGCACTAGAGGCCTTTAAAAATGTGTCCAATGCCATCTCAGGTTTAAGTTAAAATATTCGACCCAGTGAGCACCATATTTACGTACCCCACTTCTTCTATTCTTATTGGTCTACACACATTTTTTCTTTTTTTTCTTCTTTTTTTTTTTTGCAGGCATAAATCCATTTGGCTAGACATTTTTGTTCACAAGACATACGACAGAGAGAAAAGATTAACTTGTTGGCACTACAGCTCATTCATTTTGCAAGACAGAGGAAGGCATAGACAGAAGTACATTAACAATCATTAAATAAATTGCTAACTTCATCATAACTGTCATTTAGTACCCAAACAAACCAAATCTCATTCCTTTTTCACATCCGGACATAAACAAAACCCTCGAGAATAGTCGAATGGAACCGGTCTGTGTATTTCATTTTCAGGAAAAGTGTGGAACCCAACATTCAAGTAGATGTTAAGTATTGCCTTTAAGTTGTAATAAGCAGATCATTTCGTTTTGCAAAGATTTACCCGGAGAGCACTTCCTGTGTGGGTATGGGACAAAATTGACTGGCTTGTTACAGTACTGAGCGAAATATGAATGGAGATAGAGACACTGGCATTGTTGTTTGCTGCACTGGCTGCCATGGCTACACAGAAGCACCCAAAAAGACAAGGCACCACAAAGAATCAGATATTAGAGACTGGTCCCACTTACCCATCCCACCCTCCAAGTCTACAAATGGCGGCATGACTTTAATATCAACTAATCTGATGTGTAACTTGTTTGACTAGTAAGGCAGTAATCTAAAACGAACCAATTCGGAATTATATGCATGCTGTACAGGGTTGGATTTGTTGCAAATCCCGCCCTATATCTGATCAAACGTGGCGATGTTGGTCACTACACATGCTAGTGGAATAATAGAAGAAAATATCACAGTGTAGTTGAAAATATCCCCTGGACTGTCTTACCTCAAGTGCGTTAGCAGTTACCGATTCTGTAATTGGACTACGAACGTATCATGGGATGCCAGGCAGCCGAGTCACGCAACCATAAGAACGAGTAGTCGTTGTACACGTCATAGCGTAACAGGGTTGGTGATATCCCAGCAAACAACAGTGCATCAATGTGCCAAGCACCTACAGAAGTGGAATATCGGTGACTTTTTAGGCACTGGAAGGGAACAGGGAACAGGGAACAGGAAACGGAACTGTTTCGTTTTGTAGCTTAAACTGAAAACCTGATATTGCAAGGGTTACGGAATATTGACGTTTTGTAATAAGAATTGCATGAAATTGCCTGCCCGTCCCCCGTTCCCTTTGGCCAGGTTATAAATCCAAGTTGTTATCTTGAAACATAGTCTTTGCATCCGAATATCCCAGATAACACTCGCATGAGAGGGGTGGAGGGGTCAGAGCAGCAACCAAGGATGGAGCTGAAGAGGTAAGACCTACAAACCAAAGTCACAAGCATACACACACATGAATACACACATTCACTGATATATATTGTCTATCCTCATGTTCTTTTCCATCCCTGGCAAATAAAACCCTCCACCTTGTCGACTACAACCGATCTGAAGTCTGCTTGGAAAATTTCAGCAGGCACAAATGGGGTTTGTAGCAGCCCATGCGGTGAAACTTGGCATCCCATGTTAATGTCTGCATTTATCTCGTCTGGATGCTAAACAAAGCATCAGAACAACAAAAATTACCTCAGCCCTCACAGAGCAATTCATTCATTCTCAATTGAATTGATGAAATCAGGGGAAAATTACCTCAGGATTGGAGGTAAACAAGTGGCTTTTTGTAGAGGCAACCCTCAGGTTTGTTTTAAGTGCACCATATATAGGATACTGAAAAAAAAACAAACATAAAATGGGACGTTTAATTCAATTATTTTGCACATTAGAAACCCTCATTCGTTGGTTGGCACCTGGCAACCCAATCAATCCTCAATATGTGCAACCTTGGCATGCATTCGATGGTGGTGTATAAACTTAGCTAATTTCAGGCAAAAGCAACACCTTTTTCTCCAATCATTTCAAAGTACATTTTCAAAAAAATATTGCACAATTCAAATAAAGAACCTTTTTCTTTTATCAAAAATGAGTATAGTACATTTTGAATGCGAATGGTATACCATTTACATGTGTAAATGTGTCAAGGTTCTTCACCTTTTGAGAAACCATTAGCCTTTTTCTGAAGAAAAGGTTTAAGTGGACAGAAAAATGCAATTTTTTACAGGGAATGATGGAGGAGTACTAAAGGTTAGAGTTGGGCACCATACACTGCAAATATTTATTTTCATCATTATACTGTAAAAATGGTAACAAGCAATAGTTACATTAAAGATCAGTTTTCTAACCCATGATTTAACCCTCAGAAATAACTTTGATGTAACCTATTTCATTAAGGTTTGTTTAGACATATTAATATTTTTTCCTTGAATAAAACCAATTAATTTACATGTTAAATCACATAAAGCACATTTTGTAAATTATATGACAAAATATGTTTAACAGAGTATTATTATTTAATTTGTGTGTGTGTGTGTGTGTGTGTGTGTGTGCGTGTGTGTGTGTTTATGGAAGGACCTATTTAAGGAAATATGTCCTATTTATTCTTTCTAGCTTTCATCAGTTGCACTCACATATAATATAAATGGGTTAAAAAATATATCAGTGGACCATATTAAAAAATAATAATAATCATATGCACTACCGTTTAAAAGTTTTGGGTATATTTTAGACGTTATTACTCTAGTTTTCAATGTCAAATGATCCTTCAGAAATCATTCTAATATGATGACTTTGGTGCTCAAGAAACATTTCTTATTATTAATATGGAAAGCATTCATGCTGCTTAATATTTTTGTGGAAACCGTGGTACATTTTTTAAAGATTCTTTGATGAATAAAATGTTCAAAGAACAGCATTTATTTGAAAAAGAAAAGTAATTACATTATTATTTAAACAGAATAGAAAAGTTGTACTGTTTACTGTCACTTTTGATCAATTTAATGCATCCTTTTTGCTTACTAAGCCCAAACGTTTGAACGGTAGTGCATATAAGAAAATATGTCCCATTTATTTCGACATAGCAGTCATAAAGTGCACTCTCACATACTATAGATGGGTTAAAAAAATTGTGGGCCATATGTAAAAAATTCAAATATTCAACTCAGATTACAGAGCTGAATATATCACATCACTAGTGAGATTCAGTAGGAAAAGACATGTTAAGATAAATATTAAGGCCCTTGATGATCAAAACAGTGGTGGCAGTGTAATATGGTAGGCCGTCACCAAAATTTAACACCAATTTCTACATGACATCATTGCATTTTATTTGTAAAATGATTGTACCTTTTTGGTGCACTTTCCCAACAATTTCAAGCCTCTTCCCCCTTTATCAAAGGAGAAAAGGAGTGGGACATCGTGTGCTTTTTTTGACAATCAAATGTGCTTTTTAGTGTCTAGCTAATATTGACTCATTTGCCATTTTTAAGATCAGTTGTCACCACAACTGTCTGGGAAAAACGTAGGCACAAAATGGTAAAAGCGAAATTAGAATGAGGATGCTAAAGACTATGTTCCTCCATCATTCCCATCGTGCACATGTCAGAGGCGACAGGGCCACAAACACCATCAAACATACACATTAGCCGAACATTCACACCATAGTAACCCAATCTAGGGAATGTTGTATTTCGGACTTTTTGTTCTCCAACTCTACACTGTTAGTCAAAATATATTTTGAATATTCTCTGTTTAGACTCTTTTAGATGCACTCTTATAGCTTGAGAGCACAACTAAATAAAAACTCTGAAGAAAAAGCACCAAGGGAAGTGGAGAACCAGAGAGGGCATGAGAGTAGAGAAAGAGCGGCATCGCGCACCTTCACAGGGAGGACTCGTACTGGAGCAGCTCGTAGAGGAGGGGTCCATCCCTGTACCTGATGCCCACTGCATTGGGGCTGATGTACTGGAGGATGTTTATGGTCCGCCGCAAACGTCGGTCAACAAAGTGAGCATCCCAGGCGGGGTAGCGCTTCCTGGGCATATCGATCTTGATGAGGGGCCCCTCGGGGGGGATGGGCCGACCCGCCGCATCAGTGGGTTCTGTGGATCTCACCTGGAACACTGGCAGACAAGTGTCTGTGGCGGCCTCCTCCGGCTCGCTGTAGTCCCCTGAAGCCATCCCCCTAGTCGGGGTGGCTTGGGAGCCCCGAGGTCCCGGAGTGGGAGCCATGGGCTCAGCCTCGGGTGGTAAGGGGAGGCCCCAGAGCAGCTCAGCACAGCAGGAACTGGCTAGCACCCTCAGCCGGGGCCCCATGGGATGCAGGACCCCGTAGTAGAGGACCATGCAGGCCACTCCGGAGGCAAAGCACAGGAAGACGCCGCAGAGGGCGGATGCAGCGTAGGAGTCGGTAGTGACCGGGTCTCTGTAGGTGTACCACAGAGCAGTAAGGATGGTATTTTCCACCAGCACCAGCGAATAATAAACCACCATGCGGAATCGGGTCCTTCCCTCCTTGACGTTAAACCAGCAGAAGACGTAGACCACGCCTACCACCATGTTGAATAGCACCTCCTCCCACTTGGACATACAGAAGTCGGTGCCTCCGTGGATTACCCAGAAGGCCATGGCACACCAGTGCAGCACCACAAAAATGCCAAAGTAGATGTGGAAAACCGAGGCAAAGAGGGCGAAAGATAGCGCCCGAGAAGAAATGGTGAAGAAACGCCACAGAAGATGCACCAATGCTCCCCGATAGCTCATGCTCTTTTGGTCGTCACGGGAATCGCGAAGAAGCTTGTGGTACGAGGCCAGAACCCAGGAAAGAGAGAGGAGAGACGTGATTGCCGACACACCTGGACAACAGAGAGACATACAATTATACTTATTCAATTTGCAAAGTGTCGTTGCTTGTTTATAGTTGGAATTAATATGAATATTTAAAAAATAATAATAATAATTGTAATTGTAATGTGAGTAAATCATAGGGTAATTTTAATTTGTGGGTGAACTATCCCTTTAAGATAGTATCAGTATCAGGACCACAATGAACACATTAAAGCGTGTTTCAAATTCCAGGTTCTAATCTGTCTGTTATTCTAACACACTGCAATCTTTGGAAATTTTCAGTGTGTCAAAAAAGAACAAAATCACAATGCATTATGTACTGTGATGAATAACATAAACTGTCTGTATCCAGTAATGCTCATGAAAAGCACGCTAACACATACAAACAGCATCAATCATTGTCTTATCATTTCTACAACACCTGCCTACCATTTGTTGGAGACATTTTCCAAAACACACCTTTTTCTTGTTCTATATATCTTTTTTCAAAGACATTTACCATTCATCCTGCTGAGCTCAGACTTCATGTTCATAAAGGCGACTGAACTGCTGGCAGTGCTGTCACCTCAAACGTAAGAAATGGTCTTACGGCTCAGATTATCTGCTGCACATCAGAAAAAACATGCTCCCCACAAACACAGCTGATCATTCAAAAGGTTTCAGCCAGGGAGGGCCTTATTCTTAGATTTATCCACAAGTCAGCCTTTTTTCCAGATGCACAGTATAGATTTGCCATGATGTGTCCAGTTTTCTGAAAGATTAAGATGGTTGTTGGACGTGTTGATAAAAACACAAAGCTGTGAGATCCAGTTGGGCATATACTGTTGTCACTTGAAAAGCTAACCTAACTGCAAATTTTGGCCATGCATCATGTTGTTACAGAGCCTTGAGTTGCACTCATAAAAAATTAAAGGTACATTTCCAGTAGCATTTATAATCAGGAAATGTTGCTAGAGCATGCAATGCATGTGACAAATCACCAACAGTCAATTTGAAACAACTCTCACTACTGAAATTATTAACCTATAATTGCATTATGCTACACCACAATCACAAAATATGAAATCATGAGTAAATATATCTTCTGAAAGGTATAAATTGTGTCACATTCTTCTTGCAAAGGTTTCAGAGTTATCCCAGTGAAATTTACACACCCAAAAACATTCATCATTGACACACATAAGCAGTACTGTTCGAAATGTCAGTGGTCTCAGTACAGAGCCTAGAGGCACTCCTTACACTGCAGCGTTTCTGCCCGGTTCTTCTGGATCATGATGCAGAGCTGGAGAACCAGCTGTGGAGCGCTTTCCAGAAATGTCTCCAATAGACGGAGCATGTTGACATCGGCATACTCGTACATCATGGCCCAGTAGAAGCGTCGCTGGTTCTCCTTTTGTCTGCGGCTCTGGATTCCAAGATACATTGTTCTGATGTACCTGCAGAGATGCAGATGCAGAAGAGAAGGAAAGGAGATATAGTATAAAGCTGGAATATACAGAGAAGGAATTACACAGATTACATTTCAGATATAGAAAATGACAGTAAACAAAAAAGGGAAACAGAGAAACAGAAAACAAGGGGAGGGATCAGTTAACCAGATTGATATCACATATCCATTATGGATATACATTCTCTGTGAGATTATGACCTTGTGGGATATTTGTTTTCTTCAAACCAGTGTTGTGTTGGGGAGGAACTAAAAGTAGCAATGCTGCTACTTTAAAATTTTTTAAAAGTGTGACAGCAGCTCAGCTCTTTTCCTAGTAGTGTAGCTTTTTTTGTAACAATCTACCATACTAATGGTGTAGTGTGAAAATGCACCTTGTTGTTTTTGTCACACTTTTGCACACAGTTTTGTGACTGAGATAGCTAAGGCAAACTACAACTACTTTCAAACACAATCTGACACACTCTGCTAGAATGTCTCGCTCTTTTTTCTATAACTTCACTTGTCTGTGTTTGTGCCAGACCAGAGTATGTGTATTATCGGTGGGCATTTTTCAATGATTCATTCTACAGGTTACATCATTACTAGTAGGTGGCAACAAGTGCTTGTCATTATTAGTGAGTCATTTGAATTATTAACTCAATTGATTCACTCAGCAACACTGATTTTTAAAAAACTAAACTGCAACTGTAACTGAATTATTCGTCATCTGTATCATTCACTTCACCGATTCATTCAACAACACTGATTCATTGAGAAACAAAACAAAAGAAGGTTCTTAAAAAAGCTGAAAAATGCCACCTCTGCAGGCAGCATACAGAGGTAGGAAGGCAACAAGGCACATCTGAATCCAATGATCATCTCACATCCTTTCTACTAAGATTTTCTATTCCATTCCATGAGCGAAAAAAAGTTAAATGCATTGTAAAAGTGTGGTTGGTGGTCAGTTTGTGTGTAAATGTATGTTTTTGGCCAACTTTTTCCTTTTTCGTAATTTAAGGGAGAAATTAGTATTGTAGTGATTACATATACACTTATTCACATTTATTACCAAAGCTCTCTCTATTTTGTTGTAGATCATTAAACCGTTATGCTCAGAAGTCTGTCTGAAATCAGTCATGCACAAATGTTGCCAGCAAAGTCATTGCCTGCCTAACAAACTTTACTACGGTAAACTACGCTGTCATTTCAGCCTTTTGTCAGCTTATTGAATTAAGTTACCGAATTAAAATGATTTTTAACGAGCAACGCTTATCTTATATTAACATTAGGTTAACTAATGTGAAATTTTGTTCAGGTGTTAGTAGTTAATGTTGGCCAGTAGCCTGAGAAAATGAAATCCTGTGTTAGCTAAGTTAAACAATTGTTATGGCTAGCAGCCTTTTCTAGTTTTAGAATTAGTTTGTTATATGTTTTTAATGGAATTTAGATTTACTGCATTTTTTTGTGTTTTAAAGGCAACTGCAATGAAGCATCAAGAAAGACACGAGCAGGCCAGCCACCCTGAGACTGATAATTTATGGTAAGAGAACAACTATAGTTTTGAGAGGTTTGCCAGTAAGTGTTGCCAGTAAGTTACTGTAAAAACCCTTTGAAATGTCTAACAGTGTAGGGCAGTAACTGGCGGCGGTACTGGCGGACAATAACTACACTGTAAAAAAAAAAAAAAAGTTTGACCAGCTTCAGCAGATTTTTGAGTTCTCAACTTATTTTTCTGGGAGATTCTCAATTTTTTGTTGTATAAACTTAAAACGACAAGTTGAGAAAACTCAAAAATCTGCTGAAGCTGGTTGCCTTAAAATTTTAAGTTGGCTCAACTTTTTTTTTTTTTTTAACAGTGTAAGTACATTTACTTGAGTATTGTACTTAAGTACACTTTTTGAGTATCTGTACTTTACTTGAGTATTATTTTTCTGGAAACTTAAGACTTTAACTTCACTACATTTGAAAGACAAATATTGTACTTTTCACTCCACTACATTTTTATCAAGGTCCTTGAAGTAGAAAGTTGTTACTATGTAGCAGCTTTGAAAGTCAGTGGGTGATTTTTTTAGATTTTTTTCTTTTTTTTTGGACAGTTTATCAATAATCACTCTTGCAGGGCTACATAAAGTGATCTCCCAGCATTTCTTTGAACACTGACCAGTTGCAAATGTGATTTTTATTTAATTCAATAATAAGAAGTTAATATTTTGGTATATATTAGACACAATATTGTATGATTTTGCTAAATTGTGTACGTGAAAATATTACTTATAAAGCCACAGAAGAACTGTTGTGTGTCTCTTAATAAAACACAATAGGTGTTGGACTTGAAGCAGCACTGCACAGACCATTCTGTGTGTGACATCAGAGTACCGTGAGAGCGATTAGACAGCATTTTTTTTCAATTTTTGTTTTGATGTCACATAAGTCTTGCTGTTTTGCTTTTTTGTTAAAGCAGTGTTGCTGTTGTAAAGTTATACAGCTACAGTTGTGTTGCTGGGTTTTAAAGCAGGTTTGATTTTTTTTTCTTTTCTTCCTCATCACTCTGTATTTACAGCAATTTCACTGTCCACTCTGTTCAAATGTGGATGAATGGCTACACATAGATGTGTGCACACACTGTCAGAGCTGTGTGAGACTATACCACTACACCATCCTGCTTTTGTGGGGGTGGGTAGGGGTGCTAAATAATTTTTTTGTTTTGTTTTGTTTTTTCCCCATAGGTTTTTTAACATTCTAAAAGCTCTTTATTCCAAAGATACTACAAGCTAGTCAGTGTATTGCTTCAGAGGTATTGCAAGTATTACGTACAACAATAATAAAACAAAGCAAGTACTTAAAAGCAAGTACTTCTGTACTTTTACTTAAGTAAATATCTGTCTTTACAACTTTTACTTGTAATGGAGTAATATTTGACCAGCATCTGTACTTTCACTCAAGTAATGGAGTTGTGTACTTTGTCCGCCTCTGGCAATGAGGTAACAAGTCAGCTGCCTAAGCTTTCAGGCACAGTCACTGTCTTTGTTAGTGAGTCATTTGAATCAGTCACTCGACTGATTCATTTAACACTGCTTCATTCCGGAACAGAATACCACTTCTGTGTGTTGCTCAGAGACATGACAGTTGATTCTGCTGTGACAAAAAAAATAAAAATAATTTGAGATAAATATTCTTTTCGCTCCAAACATCCAACATTAAATAACATATTCATTAGGATTTATTCTATGTGGTTTTGTTGTGCAATAAGTAGTGTGTGATAACTGGAAGTGGATGGTTATTCCAGCAAACATACAGACTGCTAATCTTGCCCTATCTCTTCTCATCCTGTGTTAAAGACACCACTATATACCATTGGGGACAGTGGCCGACGGGCGCCTGTCTAGGCAGGGATGGAGACAGGGCGCGACTGTCAGGGATTGATTATCTGTGATCTTGAGCTTGGATGATGCTCAACACCATGGAGTCACACTATATTTGTTGGAAGGCATACATTTCTCTCTCATTTCCTACCTAAAGCTCAATTATGATGCTTTCATGAGAGAAGCTGAGAGAGAACTTAGGAGCTGAGAGGAGAAAATTACATTCTGCCATAATAACAGGACTGAGACTTTGAGGCCAACAGGAAGTAAATGGGACTCATAGGCCCAGTATCTGAGAAAATGAAACTGCCTCCTAAAAAAAAAAAGTGTACTGATATGACTACACCACTAGAGGGTTCACTTTACTGTTATGTAAAATAGGCTGTAAAACACAATATATAAAATCCGCAGACATTCAGTTACTTAAAGGTGCTTAAAGCTATTTTTCCCAATACACATAAAATGTCCCTACTACCTGACAGATATCATTAAATAGCTGTTTTGAGAAAGCATACCTGTCTCTGTGATAGTCTACAGATACCAAATAAATACATAAATACATGCTATATATTTGTATATTTAGGCCTAGGTAATTATTCAGATTAATGTAAAATAATAATGCCATACTATTGTTTGTTGATCTGATTATAGTAGTTTTATCCTTGTTTTTAAATTATATATGTATATATTTTGTATTCTAAAAAACAACTAGGCCTAGCAACTTTGTGAGATACAAAGTAAATTGTGAGATACAAAGTCAAAGTTACAAAGTAAAGCTGCAATTGAGATATATAAAACTGCAGTTATAAGAAATAACACACTTATGTCAATTAATAACTAATTCATAACTATTTTACATTATGGCAATTTGGTGGCGACTTGTTATGAATTAATACAATATCATTTGTGTGTAATATGATCTGCTTTCACCCCCGTTTCGATTTATGGGTGGCCTTTCATGCATTTTCTCCAAAAAAACAAACAAACAAAAAAAACCCCATATTCGAACAAATTCATAAAAAATTATGATAAATATAGTTACACTTCCCCATAAGATTAAGTTGGAAATAAAGCTGCATTTACGAGAAGTAAATTCAAAATTGTAAAAAAATAAAAAATAAAAAAATAAATAAAGTTAAAATTGTGAGATGTAGCAATTTAAAAAAAATAAAGCCAACCTTTATATTTTTTCATTCTGAGGTTGTAACGGCTTCTTTACAAAATACATCATCTAATCAAACTTGTTTGAAAATATTATAAGCATTTAGGAATCAATCATGGGTCCAAATAATATTTTTATATTTTTGTGCACTTCAAATCTTTGTTACACAGAAAGCAGTGTAATACACAGTAGTGAAAGGAAATACACACATTTATGCACAAACTTCAAAGTTAGTCACAGATGCCGTCCCACCTCCTTGGCTCCAGTCCATAACAATGTTGACGAGCATAATCTCCTGCCATCTCAGCTCTATGTTTCTTTCATGTCTGCTTTTGCCATTCTGTTCACCCAATATGTTCTTCATGGTTTACTCATCCACACCGTCTGTAAGTGCACCCCGTCTCCCTCCTCTCCACCTCGCTTTGGACCTGTGAAAGCTGCGTACATTACACTGAAATTTACAAAATCTCATTTTTACTGTTTCAGGTATGGATTTTGAATGTACAAACTCAGCAGCAGGTCCTATATCAGCATGAAAGGGGCAGCTGCTGCTTGAAGTTGCTGTGACTTCACTTCTCTAGCTGCCATAACTGTGAAATCTGCTTGGAGCTACTTATACACAGAGTTTTCTCACTCCCTCTGTTTACACACCAACTGCTGAACATTGCTACATCTGCTCTCACGTTTAATGTACACATTAAGTACAGTTCATGGCTACACACACAATAGTTTCACAGATGCTGTCTGCTCCTGAAAACCTAAATTGGTGTGAAACTCATTTTCATGTTCACCCCCTTAAAAAAGTACTGTAGTTACACCATAACAAGTGATGGTTTCAGGAATTTCATATATAGAAAGTAAACATGAACTAGCAACAACAGCTTTTTAGCCAATAGCTAGTGAGCAATATTAACTAGCCTGAATATCTATTTGACTATTGGTGAACATTATAAACTAGCTACAATAACCGGCTCATCCCTTACAAAAATTAACCACGGTTTTACTACAAATAAAACCAAAAAACCATAGTTACAAGTTAAACCGTGGTAACCACAAATTAACCATGGTTTTGCTACACTAACCATGGTATTTGTAGTAAAACTATGGTTATACAGATGGTAATTAATATGCCAAAAAATTATGGTTACTTCACTTTTACTACAATAAAACCATGGCTAATTTTTGTAAGGGATGGTAAACATTAGGAACTTATAGCTATCTGGCTAAACATTATAAACTAGCCTTAGCTGTTGGGCTATTGGTGAGCATTGTAAACTAGCCACAATAGCTATTTAGCTAATGGTAAACATTACGTAGTAGCCCAAGTAGCTATTAGTTCATTTTCTTTTTTACTTTTTTTTATTTTCAAATTCATTTTTGGTGACATGTTCTTAAAGTTATATTGTATACATCTAATCAAAAATGAAATTATTCTGAAGAAAAACAGGAATACATATTGAGAAACTAAAAATAACAATTTAGATTTTTTTTTTGTTGTTGTTGAGTTTAACGTCCTGTTGAGACTGTCCATAATTTTTTCTCTAATGGCCTAATTGTCTTATGAGGACTGTATACTGTAACTATTGTTTCTTGCACATTTGCAGGTTCTTCAGAAAATGACAGCTTGTCTCAATGACTCTTGGGAATCACGTGCTTTTTTGAAGCAAGCGTGCCTTTAGAATCGTTCACCGGAATGTGTTTTGAATGGAGCATAATCTCTCTCTGCTGCTCGCTGCTCTCATGAAGCTAATTACAACTATAATCATCTTTGCATTCGTTGCAAAGCTTAATGGCTTCAACAGGAGCCAGTAATTATGTAAAAGTAGGAGTAGCGTTTGGTGGCAAACATCACTAACAACAGCAACAAAAAGACATTCTTGTGCACACCGGCAAAGCACATTATGTTTCTTTGTGAAAGTTAATTCTTCAAAACAGCCTGTGCTGCAACACATCTCAGCACAAACTGTTACAGAAACAAGTTTATTCTCTCTGTTTTATTTAACATTATCTGAGGGTTTTATGCCTCTAAATCCCCTCAAGCTATGTCCACACAGTCAGTGTTTGTATAACAAACGGACATTATGTTGAAACTGAAGACCCATGTACAGTGTTATTGAGAATGTGAAAGTAGTAAACAAAAACCATAAAAAAGCAGAACTCGACTAGATAGATGAGGCTTGACCAAGGACTCTAAACATAAATGTAAAAGACTCCCAAAACTCAGTCAGCAAAGAACAAAATGTACACTTGATAAACAAAGGCCATGTGAGGGCGGTCACCGTGATTTTGTTGATCCTGGATCAACATTACTGTCCAAAAGTATAGACTTAACCCAATCCCTACCCATAATTTATTCCCAAAATCAGTGGGAAATGATAGTTGATTAACAAGGGCGTAGAAGCACCTAACCCTGATTGTAAGCCTTAAACAGATATTTCCTGAAAAGTTATCCCTCAATTCTGATTGGTTAACTGTAATGTTGCATCCTCATTGATCCAGGAACATATTGCACATTTTTGAACGTGTGAAATCACGTTCGCCATATAAATATACTGTAGGGGTATAAGATAAGGCGACTAAATGAACAGCAGCAAATGACTAAAGAAGAATAACCAATGACTACTACTGACCAACAACAACCAATTACTAAACAAGAATATCCAACAACAATCCATAAATAAAAAAAGAATGACTGATAACAACAACCAGTGAGTAAACAATAACAAAACAAAATTCTATAATTAAACAAGACTGACTGACAATAACCAATGACTTTATAAGACTAAAAACAATAATCTGTGATTAAACAAGGATGACCAACAACAACCAATAAGTAAAAAAGACGAACCAAAAATGACTAATGACTACACAAGACTGACCTATGATTACACAAGACTAACCAATATCAATTCATTACTGAAAAAGGCTGACCAACAACCACCAATGAGTAAACAAGACTAACCAACAAAAAATCTATGATTAAACAAGACTGATCAACAACAACCAATGAGTAAACAAGACTAGGCATTGACCAATGACTACACAGGACCAATCAACGACTAAACAAGACTAATCAACAATGTCCAATGAAGACTTGTCAACAACATTCAGTGACTAAACAAGACTAACCAACAATATCTAATGACTAAACATCCAAAACCTAAACAAAACTGACAAAGAGCAGACAGTTATGGGTGTCTAAAGATGAGCATTCAATAAAAACAGGATCTTACAAAACACAGTAAAACAGCAAAATAATCAAATAAAATAAGTACATAACTTAATGTTCAGAAATGAATCTTAAATTCTTGCAAAATGATCTACAGATAAAGGTTGTTTACACATGAGAGAGATTGCTTGCAGTTCATGTGTGAAAGGCTGTCAATTTATTGAAAAGAGCTTCACTCTGCTGTCATTGTATGTCTGAATGCATCATGCACAGAGCCCATTTACCACTTCACTGCATGAATCAGATTTCTGGGGACAAGTGGCAAAACTGCACATGCATCTGCAAAATGCAAAGTGAACAGGACGTTTCACCAGAGTTTCACCTGTCACAATGCCAACAGGATGAATGGTGTAACTTTCCGAGATTTTCCTCAACAAGGAGAGGATCTCAAACCGTGCAGCTAGTGTTTCAGCTCCATTTCACCGCTCAATCATTCAGTCAGCTGACTGAAGGTGACGCAAAATGTTCCAGGGAAGGAGCCTGTCCGCAGGAAAGAAAAATCACAGTGGAGATCTCAATTGTTTCCACACTTATTAGATAACATCTTGAGCAAATGGAGACTTTTCTCCTGATTCTTAGATCTACTGATAAAAAGACTTCTCATGTGTCCCCTTTAGAAACCATAATATATGACATAAAGGAGTGTAAATAAAAGTAACACTTTACAATAAGGTTACATTTGTTAACATTAGTTAACATTGTCAATAGCAAACAATAATAAAAAAAATGTGTAAAGCATTTATTAATCTTAGTGTTAAATTTAACATTTACTAATATATTAAAATCAAAAGTTTAATATTATTTAATCGATCTGAGCTAACACGAACTAAAAATAAACAGCTGTATTTTTATTAACTAACATTAACAAAGATTAATATAATGTAACGTATTGCTCATTCTTAGTTAATGTTAGTTAATGCAACAAAGAGTAAAGTGTTACACCATTTATCATAAATCTTGGGCAGTCCTTAGAAGGTTTTTTTTATGTTGGTTTTGTGTGTGTGAGTGCGCATGTGTGTTTGTATTAGGGAAAATTTAGAGAGCATTTAAATTAAAATTTAATGTTAATATATAACATTTTCCTCCAAAAAAAAATTTCACAAAAATCCACAAGAAATCGACAACAGTCCACCAATTAATGTTATGTAAATATGAGTCTATCCATAATATTGCTTTCTCCAGTGAAAATTTTGTCTCGTCTGAATCAGGAGAGAAATATGCACAGGTCAAGCACCATTTACAAGCGAAAACAGTCCAAAACAGTTCTGAACAAAAATGTTGGTGGATTTTGATGTGAAAGGACAACATGGGATGAACAGGACATTAATTGATGGACTGGAGTCATGTGGATTACTTGTGGATTATTGTGATTTTTTATCAGCTGTAATCAGCTGTCATTCTGACGGCACCCATTCACTGCAGAGGATCCACTGGTGAGTGAGTGATGTAATACTAAACTGATCCGAATCTGTTCCGATGAAGAAATACATTTTCTACATCTTGGATGGCCTGAGGTTTCATTTTGGGTGATTTATTCCTTTAAATTAACACAAAAAAGCAGTGTCACATCATTGACACACAAAAGCTTGCAATCACGTCAGATTTCAATAAAAACACAAAATAAAGAGAAATGTCTAATGACAAAATTGACACACAACAGAAACTTAACTCCATTAAGCCTCCTAAGCTTATAAAAGAGCAACCTCTGAGCAATAAAACGTCCCTCTGGGGGGTGAAAAAATGTGAGATGGTGTGTCAAAGCTGGGAAGGTCAACGATTTTCCATCAGAGGCTTGTCTGATTCAGGTGGGGCTCAAAGCATTTGCCCTTAACATACATAATTTATCTTGCATTATTGTATGATATGTAGCCCACTCATGTAAGACAGGGCTGCTCTTCTCATGCCTGAACACAGCTTGAGCGATACCAGCAGAACCCAGGAATGAGAGCAAATGTTGACTGTTTCAGCCAGTATGTGCATAAGATCCATTATTCAGACCTATGACTTCTGATCTTTGACAGGTGTTGGTTGCTCCAACCAGGGCAGGAGAAGAGAGTGAGAGGAGGAGGAGGAGAGAGAAAAGGCAAGTGAAGGGGCAGGGTGAGAAGAGACGTGAATTGGGTGAGGGGAGGGAGGCTATGGATCAATAGCTCAAGCTTTTCAAGAGCTGCATCATAACCAGAGCTAACATCTGGCATTCACTGACATTTTCTGTTAGCCTGGTAAATGTCAGGGGTGCTAACAAACAAACCCACCAGTATGCTCCTTGCCCCCCACATTCACATGCCCCTCAAATGTTGCAGCAGTGTGAACCCATGAAAACCCACTTGTGTGCTGTTGGCCTGCTCTCTGTATCCTGATTCCTGACTTGAATGGGAGGAGCAAATGAAGAGTTCAGTTCACTGGCAGCCATGTAAGCATCCTTCCCTGCAATTTAGCGCATCTATTGACAGCATGAGAATTTTGGGGCTTTTAGTTCATGTGTGTTAGCTTTGAGCTCATTTAAATGCTAATATTTTGCAACGCAGAAGTAAGCTATTTTCTTTGAATGTGCAAGAACTTCCAATTCATTAGCCACTGTAGATAAATAACTACAGTATAAGAATAACAAAGTGCAGTAAATACAATCCACTGTGTTTATGATTATGATAATGAATTAAAATAATATGATAACAAGTAACAGTTTGTGATATCAAGCAGCATAACACTGTTTTTGTACATCTAAACTATCTGACACTGTAAGCCTCACACATTCAAGTTACAAATAGCAGCACCCATTCAATTAAAAAATGTGGATGTGAAGTTCAGAGATAACACAAAATTAAAACTGCACAATTTTTTTAAGGATATAAATAAACAAAATTGTATTACTGAGTGAGTACCAACAGTCTTATGACAAGTCATACCTCTTTAAAGTTTTGGTGAATTTTAGCAAATAATTAATTTTGACACTGAGTGAATTCTCAAATTTGACGAATTTACCTTTTAGCAAATACACACATGTAAAGTTGCTGTATGTAATAATAGCTGCGTTTCCTTTACCCTTCAAATTGCGCGAATTGAAAATTAGCCCAATGGAAACGCATAAATTTCGCAAAAACTCCCATATAATCACAAAAATGTTTTTACGCTCAAATGAGGTGGTTTTTCAGGCAATTCAAAAAAATTATATTTAGCAAATTTCCAAGGAGACAGTTTTTTTTGTATTTACATGTCACCTGGCAGACAAAACGCCCACTGGAGCTTATCACGACCACTCTAGTCAATGCAATGCTTGTGTTCATACCAGCTGCGCTGCAACATGTAGTTCAGTGGCAGCAACATATTTCAGAAGCGTCCCAGAAGATGTTCTCCACACTGCTTCGCTAAAGATACATGCCTTTGTATCCTTCAGTTAAAAATAATGGCTAGTGCGGTGGCTGTGATATACATAAACCTATCAATATCCACTACCATGACTTATCGTAGAAGGAAAAAAATACATTTTAGACGCATAACATTGGTTAATAGAAACGCTGTCATTTTGCAATAGTTTTTAGTGACAAGTTTTGCGCAAATCCACAATGGACATGTAGCAGTTAGTGGTCGAAATGGATACTGCAGTCCAAATTCAAAATATTGTTTCTCCTGCCTCCTCCTCAGATTCAACACTCACATGCATTCTCAGATTGAGGACACACAACAGGAACGAGCGCAAGTGATAATGGAAGGCAATGAGTCTTATACTGTAATTTGATTTATCCATGTTTTAATATGCCTCTGGTCATTGAACTTTTTAAATGGATGCCGAAGCTCTTTAGGTCAGGTAGAATCAGTGATCTCTGACCCAGTTCACTTGCCCGCTTCCATGGCTGAAGTATGCTGTCTTTTCCACCAACTGGCAACCAGGGGTGTTGAATATTATTGGGTAAATTGACAGTGGGCGGAATCACACAGGCCAAAAAAAACAGACATTCTGACACGGAACGCACATTTTTGAATGACTGTAGCATTGTTTTTCAGAGAAACAAATAGGGGAACTTGCATGTTTCCTAAATATCTACAAATATATTATAGTATTTTAATGCTTTAGTAGTACAGTCAAAAAATTACATACAGCACCTTTAAAAAGTAAAATCCTTCTCTTCTGGGGGAATGAACCAAATATTTATATCTCTTAATATTTATAATTATATTAAAATGCTCTCTGGAATGAGAATATCCCCTCATTCAAATATCATCTACTTTTGACTAGCAATAGCAAGTAGAACATTATTATTCACAACTGTGATGTGAACAAAATGTTTTTTTTTTTTTTTTTTAAAAGGGCCCTTTGATATGTCCCACCCAAACTTTCTGTTTCTATAAGAATTACTTAAACTCAGGAAAGAAAGTTGCACTCATCAAGTGGTATATTTGAGCACCTAACCTTAACTTTCACTCACACAGAAAACCTCATTCGATTACAGTCTTTTCCTCACGATTTCCATAATCTCAGCATGTGCTACACTTGAAGACCCTCACGTTGAGATATTTTAGATCTTTTGTCTGACACCTGGCTCCCCTTGAATTATCAGGCCTGAGATCATTGCGTTCGCTCATGCCTCGTTAGCTAGCCTGCACTTGGCCTGATCCGTTCCAGGTCACGTCCAAGTGCTCTGCGGGTCTGCCCATCTGCACCACAGATACAGACCATTTCCTGATGCGCACGCGCCAGGGCTAACGACTCAACTAACGTTCAATGGGGCATGTGGTGCATCAGGTCACACTTAATTAACTAGTGCTTGAAGAACATACATTGTTTTAATAGAAAGAAAACGTTTTCAAGAGATGCTGGGTTGTTCCCACCAAGCAATTTTGATGAGCTACCCTTCAGCTAAACTGTCTATACTCTACCCATCTAGTTCAAATGTCCCAGTTTGATGTGCAGAGACAACTACACTTAGTCTACTAACAATATCCAAAAGTGGACATACTTCTTTTCTTTTTTTTTTTGCCATGAACATTTCCACCAGTGTTATTTCCACCACCACATTCCAAATGCTCTGTTTATACACCCAGAAATATATTTATTTCTGTCATGACGACTCTCGGAGGGATTGGCATGGTAATGTACATGACAATGTTAATGTATTTGGTCTTGGTGAAATAGATCTGCTAAGCTGCTGCTGCTGCTGCTGTGGCAGAGAAAGTACAGAGACTTGCTACTGCCAATGCATCCATAACATGCTGCTGTGAGCATGTAAGAAATACTGCTGCTGCAAATATAACATGAAATAACCCCCATATAGCATACATGAATCACCTCATAGCAGATCTATACAGGTGGAGCTGGGGAAGGTGGAGGGTTTCTGAAGCATACTGCAAACTGCTACAGTAAGTGCTAGTCATATATTTGAATGTTGAGCAGCGAGCTCATTGGCTACCGATATAGGAGAGAACCAATCAGCTGTGCCATGTGATAATGATGTCATTAGATCAGAGTTAGACCTATCGGAGTTTCATCTAGAGTTCCATGCCAGAACTCTGTGTGTGAACATTATACACACACTCTATAATTTGACAAATTACAGCTTAGCTGGAAATGATGCACAATAAGATATTCTGATATTCAGATATGAAAAAAAGTTATATTTATTTCTTTGATATTTACGTAAGTGATATTCATGTTGATTTCTCTAATATTTAAGTGTTATTTACATTGATTTTTATCACACATGTCTGAGTCTGGGGCAAGAGTATAAAACTATTAAATCTATATAAAAATCTATATATAAAAGGCATAGGAAAAAGCTTCCCACACATAACCATATTTTAATGTGTCCATATAACAAAAAGAAAAGAAGTTTCAATAGTTTCAATAAAAATTCATCTCTAGAACAGTAGTGCTTAACCAAACGTCTAGGAGGAAGTCTTAAAATTAATTATTAACATAACTCATCCTAATAAAAATGCTTAAAAACACTAAAATAAATATGTACAACATTAAACTGACATCATATCTTTAGTTTATTTTTATTACACCATAAGCTGAAGTACTTAGATTGATAGGAGGGCCTTCGATTATTGTCTTGGGGTCAAAAAGACTAAAAACCACTGGCCTAAAATAATAAAACAAATACAAGTACCTAAAAATTTTACAATAGTAGCAAATATTTAATTGTAGTAGTTTTACCAGTGACCAATTTTTAGAGGGCTCTTAATAAAAGCATAAAATAGGCTTACATTTTCACTTTCACGTCACAAAACACTCACTAAAGGTATTATAGGCCTCTTGGAAATGACACATTTCATGCCTTTTATGTATTAACAAAAGCACTGTCGGCACTTTTGAATATTACTGTATGCTAAAATGGCCTCCGTGTTGGGTGTTTTGCATATTTTTGAAGTACATACAGCTAATTGGTTAGAGAGGTGTGTGTGGGCTGTGTGTGTCTGTGTGTGTGTGACAGGACACCGATGAGTCACTAAATGAGTCATTGAGCTGAGGTGAGTGGGACACTTTCTTCAGGTCCTCCACACCACCTGCTGAACGCTCCTCCAGTTTCCCAGCATCCCTTTCTTTCCTTTACTATCTGTTCCCTATTGATTTATGATTCCATTTTCCTTCTATTCCTGGTTCTAATCATTATTTACCACTCTCCGTCGGCTCTTTCCCTCTCCCTCTCTCCAGATTATTTGTCTCTGCTGAGGTTCTCTTTGATTATGCGCAGCGTCTCTGTCCCTGTGCATTTCAGGTATTTATAGCCACAGTACTATTCACTGTGAGGGAGAAACACACAAATGGCTGCAAATTAAATTTGAGCTTTTATGAAAGTGTGACAGGGCCAGATTTAGAGCCGACCGGTCGTCTCTAGAGAAAGCCAGAAAGTGCCTCCCATTACATCACTATGATGGCAACAGTGAGGGCGTAAATGCTTCACAGTGCAGAAAGCTTTCCATGTATCAGAGCAGTACAAGTCTTTTATGATGGACGATACAATGAATCACAAACCCCGAGAAGGCCTTAAATTGTTAGTACTTACAGATATGTTTACAGCATTACACAATCAAATATACACATGATTATAAAGTATGCGTCTGGACCAAGAGTAAAGCCTTTATGACGGACAGCCACACTTAATCACTGCTAGTATACTAAATAGAGTGTTGTGTTGACTGCACACGGTGAACTAATGTAACAAAGTGCTAAATCTGATGCTAAGCAAAGCTAAAAAGGCTTAAAACAGAATTAGCCTGAGAGCAAAAATTGATAGAGATCATTAAAAAAAAAAAAACAATGTGCAAGTGTACGTGTGCCTAAGACCCAAGAAACAACCAAACAAGACATGGAGAGAGAAGTTAGCTTAGCATGTTGGATCTGTCCCGATAATGTAACAACACTAATATAAAACTCCCCACACTAATATAATCCCAACACTAATATAAAAAGAAGGGTGCTTAACTGTACTGAATGTGCGCTTGTAGTATATTTTAAAGTATATTTTCAAAAAGCTGTACTTGCAGATAACAATGTTAAATGAAATACAAGTTCACTTAAGTGTACTTAAAGGTCCCATGGCATGAAAATGTCACTTTATGAGGTTTTTTAACATTAATATGAGTTCCCCTAGCCTGCCTATGGTCCCCCAGTGGCTAGAAATAGCGATAGGTGTAAACCGAGCCCTGGGTATCTTGCTTCACCTTTGAGAAAATGAAATCTCAGATGCCCAATCTGGAATCTTCCCTTTATGTCGTCATACGGGGAAAGGTTACCTCCCTTTTCTCTGCTTTGCCCTCCCATGAGAAGATGAGCTACTACCGTGCGAGGCGAGCGCAATATTTTTTTTTCGAGAGAGAGACATCATGGCTTGCAAACGAGCGAAGCATGACAGTTGCTCAGTGTTTGGATGTACAAATGAACACCCAAGTATGTGTACAGTGTTTCCCACAGACTTGGATTCTATTTGTGGCGGCTTATATGCAAATTCATTCTCTGCCAGCAGGAGGTGCTTTTAGAGCGCGGAGATAGCGGTTTCCGCGGTAACGCTGTACACAAAGCAGAGCTCCACTCACAAATGCTGCTTTATCAGACATTGCATGCAAAATGAAATGAAAATGACATCCCAAATGTTCTGAAAACAGTTGGTTTCCTTCAGAAATACAGTGATATAAAAACACCCGCACTGTGTTTCGATTTTGAAAAGCTGGTTAAGGCCACACCCCCACCCTCCACCTTGCCCCGCCTCTCTCCTCCTCATTAGCATTTAAAGCTACAGACACAGAATGGCACGTCCTAAGGAAAGCTCATTGTGGGACTGGCTCGTAGTGGCTGAAATTCTGCACTAAGGCTGAATTTCAGGAAAGAGACTTCAGATACAGTACTAGGGACCACTTAGGCCTATATAAAAGCATCCAAAAAGCAGCATGTCATGGGACCTTTAAAATTACATCATCAAACCTGTATGAGTTTGTTATTACATTTTAATGATTAAGAAGAATATTTTAAATCATTGTTTTAATTTTTTGTTGTAAAAAATAAGTGTAATAAAAAATAAGTGTACTTTAAAGTACACTTATTTTGTGTTTTGTGTATGGTGTATGTGTTGACTAACATACTAAAGCACATGCAATGTACAGGAATATAATTTTATCTGTAGTGTGTTTGTCACGGGTGTGTGGTTGTAGTAAAATTATAAATGAAAGACAGGAGAACGAAACAGCATCAACTCACTTTTCCCATTTAATAACTTAAGATCGGACAAACTCCAGGGGAAAACTGAGGACTTATAAATGCAAGGGAACAAAAGAGCAAACAACATAATACAAATCAGGTGGGGACAATGAAAGATAATTAACTAACGAGAAACGGAACTAAACCAAATAAGGAAAAACCGGAACTCAGACGGCTTGACTCGTGACAGTGTTATTCAAAGTTACATTTAAAGTTATTATATTTTAACTTGATCATTAAAAATGTGTAATTACAAGCATCAAGGATCTAGTCATAAAAGTGTCCTCATAAAAGCTTCACATGATTTTGCTGAATTTTACTGAATGCTACTTACTTCATCTCAGTAAACCCCTTTTATTGGATATATTCGCTCATGGAAGAAGTTATCATGGCAGACAAAAGTAGACTTGAAAAACTAGTAACTGAAAATGTAACTGAAAACATTTACATGATGCTGCATCCATGCCACTAGCTGTCAGTATCAGTCCAAAATGACTGCAATATCTGACAGTTCCGAGGGTTCAAGATTTGTCTGGTTAACACCAAGCGTGCCGCAAGTGTCCTGAAAGTGAAGCCAAAGCGTCTCGATCGCCCCCAGCTGGCTGGCTGCAGTATAGGTCATAAACCCCGCCCTCTCCATGTAATCTAATGGGACGCGAGACAAACTAAATAATCAAATTACACTTCTAATAATTTTTTCCCCAACATGGTTTCCGACATTTGAGGTAGTTCTTATCATGCTGATTTATGTTCAAGTATTTTTCTAATAAGTTTGAGTTTAGTTAGTTATTTGATGCTATAAAAACGGGGTGTGGTGTCGTGATTGTGAGCTTGCGATTGGGTCTGCGGGAGTCTATGGTTAACACTGTCTGTTAGCCCCTGCTGGTAGATGCTGTAACTACACCATTACTCGGCATTAAGCATGTTTCTCCATTCACAGACATTAAAGGGGTCATGACATGAGAAACCAAATGTACCTTGATACTGTTTCCTATACAATGATGTTAGCCAATCATAACAGTAGCTGGTTACTGAGAAGCCTTAAAGGACATGGCCCTTAAAACAGGTTGTTTTAGAGAGAGCTTCAGAATGAGGGTTGAAAATAATTATTTTTCCACATTTTTTTGTGTGTGCAAAAAAACTTTATTAACATTATAAGTAAACCTCAAGTAACATATTAAAATAATTTAAAAAAATCCATTTGTCATGACCCCTTTAAAAAATGTGTTCTGTATTATAGCCAGTCACCGCAACATAAACAAAAAATGGCCAATTGCACCTTTAACAGTCAAAAAGACATGCACAACTACACTACATCATATAATTTAGATATTTATATATATACTAATATTTCAGGTCAGTAAGATTTTTTTGTTTTTGAAAGAAGTCTTGTACGCTCACCAATGCTCCATTTAGTTGATCAAAAAAACTGTAAAATAGAATTATTGTGAAATATTATTACAATTTCAAATAACTGTTTTGTCTTTTACTATATTTTGAAATGCAATTAATTCCTGTGGTGGAGTATAGCTGAATTTTCAGCATCATTACTCCAGTCTTCAGTGTCACATGACTGTTCAGAAATCATTCTAATATGATGATTTGGCAGTCAATGCTAATCATTTAGCACTCAATTAAAACTTAAGTATCATTCATGAATAGAAATTACCTTTAGAGAGAGCAAAAAAAAAAAGAGCATTCGTCCATTTGTTTTAGTTTGTATATGTGCGTGTATGTCTCCCACTGCCTCACGGCTCATAGTCAATGAGTCCCTCACGCTCTGATTCTCTTCACGGTCTTTTGTCACTATTAGCAACCGCCGCTCATATGACAGCTAGAGTCTGAATCATATGAGTTCATGTTGAGGAGAGGGAGAGAAAAAAAAAAAAGAGGATGTGGTCAATGCAAAAAGAGCTTCGAACCTCAGTCTGTAAAAACGAGAGGCTGATGAAATAATCATCTTCTGTCTGTGTTAAAAACAGTCAGTTTGTCAGATTTACCTACAGTGTCTGGGAGTCTGATGAAATCTGAAGCGGGCGGAAGTCAATGAGTGTGTTTACATGTACAACAAAATGTTAATATCAGCTAATTATGCGAAAAATATACACAAAAATCATTTAGTTTTAAAATGTGTGGAAGCCCATGTGCAGCTACATCTCACAATTGCAACTATTTATCAAAATTGTGGGTTAATATCTCACAATATGTGCGATAACATCACACAATGTACCTGTGGCAACCATTATTACTCTTGATGCAAAAAATGGCATATTTATTAAAATATTTTTTAAATATACACAATAACATTCAACGGTTTCGGTAGGAGTCGGTAAGATGATTCAGTGTTGTTGAAATAAGACTCTTACGTTCACCAAGACTGCAATTATTTGTTCAAAAATACCGTAAAATGAGCAATATTGAGAAATATTATTACAATTTAAAATAAATGTTTTCTATTGTATTATGTTTTAAAATGTAATTTATTCTTGTGATGCAATGCTGAATTTTCAGCAGCCGTCACATGGTCCTTCAGAAATCATTCTAATCTAATATGCTGATTTGCAGCTCAAAAAACATTTCTTATTATTATCAGTGCTGAAAAAAGTTGTGCTGCTTAATATGTTTGTGAAACATTTTTCAGCATTCTTTGATGTATAGAAAGGTCAAAAATGTCCTGTAACATAAATGTCTTCACTGTCACTTTAAAAAACATTATTGCTTCATAGCTGAATCAAAGTATTAATTTCTTTAAAAAAAAAAAAAAAAACAGTGTATTTTATCTATGTGTATTTTGTGTAAATGTGCATTTTTTTAAAATTCGCTTCTCAAGTAAATATATCTGTCTACTTATTTGTTTTGATATTTTTACTGTAAAAAGACAAATGAGAAAATAATGGTAGTGTAAACCAACAAGCAGAATCAAGCATAGATGTGAATGAACACAAAGAAGATCCTTCCAGCAATGAGATCTGATTCCCTCCAAAAGATGAGTTCTGACAGTATGAGAGCACAATGTTTTAGATCATTTGATTATATTCCAGAAAGATAACGTGCAAGTTAACGTTCACTGCATGCAGCAGCAAAACCCAAACGTTTATCCACAGCTGCTGTTTGACACATCTCATACCTGTTGTCCTTGTACACTATGCCACTGTGTCCCACTTCCACAGCTGAAATCCTCGGTTACAAAAGTGCCTTACATACAAGTCCATCATCTCGGTCAGAGAGCATTTCTTGTTTCTGCCCTGGGGACCCAGAGAGTAGCTAATTGTGTAGAAAGTGTGGCCTTTTGAGTCAGCGCACCAGCCAATCAGAGGCCACGGTGACTTTGCCTGGGATGTTCTGATTCTTCACTCAGATATAAATGTATATTCGTGCCCACAGCGATGCATCTCCATCGCTGCGAAAAAGCAATAACTGTGAGCTAATCAAAGCGGTTTTAGTTCATTTTTGTTGGCTGGCTTATTGGATGATCATTATGTAAGCAGTAAATTATTTCATGCTGAGACTTTCATCGATTTCATCTCCGATGCTTTCCATGGAGTTTCATAACTAAACAAACATCCGGCTTGTGCAAATACAACGAAAACAAATGCCTGAGTTTCAAAGAGACCCGAGTCCAAAGAGAATGCAGGAGTTGAGTGATGTAATGACAGCCAAGTGTCCTTTGATTCCAAACAAAGAGAATATGGACAATTTTTGGCAGTATGGAAGAGAGCAGGATTTTCTCTGCCGCGTTTGGAGCTTTGAGAACTCCCATCAACTAGACATGGTCGCAGACTAAGCCAGGATTAAAAGAAAGCGCTTGACCTACTTGCTTTTCAGGAGAATGCTGTGGCTGCCTGTCTTTCCCTTTCAGTCATTGAAAAGCACGTTGTGCAGATTTATCCTATTTGAGACTGTAATTACGGCAGGTGGCTTACAGTTTCAGAGAACCATCGCAACAGCATGGCAATTGAAATCAATTATCAATACTATCTCCCGGAGGTCTTAGATTTCTGCCTGCTACTTTGCAGTCAGTGGCAGCACACACTAGCTGAGCATGCTAACTTACACGCATTTGCTAGTGTCTGCATTTATAAGCAGGCAATTTGTCATTCTAAACAGTATGGTTTCAGTGTGTTGCTTTGCACAAAGGCTGAGCAAAAAAAGTCTCAAAAAAGACATTTTTCCCTCACAGAATCGCTGACTTGGGAGCAGTGCTGAAGATTGTACTCAGCAGTGAGGATGCTGAAATTTGCCTATTCCTTGACCAGAGCTTTGAGAATCATGTGTTTGTGAAAAGAACACTGAACAAGGTGTTTCCTAAATAAATATATATAGTTGTGGTTATAAGTTTTCATAGACTTTGCAGAATCTACAAAAAGTTAGTAGAAAAAAAGAGGGATCATAAAAATTGCATGTTGTTTTTTTATTTATTACTGCCCTGAGTAAGCTATTTCACACAACAGACGTTTATATGTAGTCCACAAGACAAAATAATAAAAATGACAGGTGCAAAACAATGAAAAGTCAAAAATGTCAGGGTGATAGAACCGTCCTGATATTATAATGAAGAAAAAAGCTTTATTAAAAGAATTCAATTCTTGGAAAGTTTAAGATAAATGAAAGAGATTATTTACTTTATTAATATTGCATTATTAACTAAAACATTTTAACAAAACTGACTGGTTAATATTTGAAAAACGTTTGTCTGCCAAAACAAGTCATGTGATGCAATTAATCAGTAGAACCCCCAGTAGAAATGATATCATAGAGAGGGCCCCTGCAGACCTGCAGATGAAATTATTGATGCCTTATTGAAATGGTAAGAAACTTGTTTTTGTCATGTTGTTTCAAACCTGTATGACTTTCTTCTATGGAACACAATGTTGGAAACTAAACAGTTCTGTCTCCTGTTGAGCTCCATTGTATGGACAAAAAAAACATTGTTTGGATTCAAAAGGAATCAAAACTCTATTCTTCAAAATAACTTTTTTTTTTGTTAAACAGAAGAAAGAAACTCATACAGGTTTGGAACAACATGAGGGTGAGTGAGTAAATGATGACAGAATGTTAATTTTTGGGTGAACTATCGCTTTAAGAAATTACCACTTCCGTCGTTAGCTCTTTCGGCATCCCTCCACCTCCCCATCTCCTCCTTTATGCATATTTATTTAATTTATCCTTCTGTCTATAGGGGGGTTATCAGAGCTCGAGTAGAATAGTCTCTGAGCATTCCATTGCGGACATCAAGCCAAATCTGTTTACCACTAATGCAAAGATTATATGGGCACATGAACTCATGAATTTGTAATATGTAATCATATTAATTTTGTATTAAATAATCTCTGAATTTCACGAAATGTGTTTTTCTTTATATATATATATATATATATATATATATATATATATAATAAAATTATGTGCTCCAGGGATGGAACAATTAATAAAAATAAATTTAATTCAAAACAATTTATTATAAAGTCCTGGTAATTTCTATAGTGAAGTAAGTCTCCTAAAAAAAGATTTATTCTATCTAAAAGAGAAGGCTGATCCAGACCGGGCTAAAACGCCTCATTCAAACACGCCCCTACATGTCTACGTCACAATGTGGAAATATTTTCGTAATGCCACCCAAATGTTCACGCAAAGAAAGAAGGCGTGGTTTCAGTAACTGCAGTAATGTTGACGCAGCCATGTCAGGGAGACGCTGTGTGTTTCTGTGCGAAAGCAAAAGCACTTTATTTGGCCTTCCGAAAGTAGATGCAGTTAGAAATCATTGGTTAAGATTTGTTTACAACAGAACAGCACAACCCAAATTTTCGAATTTGTGCAACGCATTTTATGGACAACCGTTTCGTGAACCTAGGAGAGTACAAGGCTGGCTGTGCACAAAGGCTATTTAAAACAATCTGGCTCTTCTGAATCAGTGACTGTAAGTATGTTTTTTTTATTAGTTTAAGTGTTTGCTATTGAATGTTCAAATAGAGTTTTGCGCAGAGTAGAGTAACATGTTGTGTGAGTGTGTGTAAGAGAGAGAAAAGGGGAACAGGGTCACATCACAGTGGAGTGTAAAGCCCGTCAGCAATCAAAGCTCGTCAGCTGTCTAAACCACGGCTTGTGTACTGCAAATATATACAAGCATCATCACTGTGTCTGTCACACGACTCTGTTCCCCTTTCGGGCTTGAACTGATGGTAAAACTAAGGACATTATTAACTGTCTTTATATTTACTTTGAAAGCTGAAGCTCGTGATTATGGTAAGGGGCGTTGCATTTCCGACACGCACTTGTGGTGTTCGGCCAATCATAATGCACTGGGTCAGCTGGCCAATCAGAGTAGACTGTGCTTGTCGGAAGGAGGGGCTTTGCAGAAAACGACACGTTTGAGAGAAACGGGGCATGGAGGAAATACAATAATGTACAGTATTTGAAAAATAATGTGTTTTTTGAACATTAAAGCATGTCAACATTCTGTTACACCAAATACACAAAATAATGATCTTTAAAATAGCATCATATGACCCAAATAAACAAAAGGCCCTAATAATGTATTGTAAAAGTCATAGAATCTCAATGTCCAGTAAAGGAAATAGAAAAAGGTGATATGGGCAATACAGAAATAACTTGTGATAAAGGCAATGTGAGAAACAAGGATGATATGTGCCAAGATCAGGATAAAGAAGAAAAGGAAGACTAAAGAGAGCGATGGGAAGAAAGAGACCCATGAGGTAAACTAATCACCAAATATGCAATGCAATTTTCTGGCTCTGTGCCTCCATCCTCTCCGTCTCCAGGGCTCCTTTACTATTCTGCTCACACACACGGTCTCATGCCCACTCCATCTATCAGACTATACCATTTCACAAGCACCCCCTCCCCTAGACAAACCCTACCGGACACATCCACTCTGCCTTCCCACATAGGGGAGTTTGGGAGTGGAAAAATGGGAGAGGTAAATCAGAAGGGGAACAGGATGCTGGGAGGAACGCGGGGAGATTGGTGCACTCTGGGGTAATTGTAGACTGTATTTAAGCAGCAAAAAAGCCATTGTGCAAAAGAATGGCAGCTGCTTTGCTCTAAGCAGGTCTCTTAGGAGGGAGCGCATAAAGAGTGTTTGATAGTGCATCTGTAACATTTGAGGGCACGTTGATCGTGTTCCCCTCTCCCTCGACACCTCACAGCTTAGCGCTGCCTTTATGATGATGATAGATGATTGCGTCAAGAACATCTACACGGTGCTTTCATGCAAACGTTCAAAGGTTTATTCTGTCAAAAACACACAAATCAGGATGGAAATGCCTCGTGTCCCATTTCCGACATGCTTAGCTGGGAGATAATAAGGGGAACAAACGTGCAGTTTTGAATTGCTTCCCATGGGGAGTAAGCCTGGGAAAGCATGAATCAGTTATGCCTCTCGAAAATATTGCGCATAAATGAAGACGCTGCAGTTCTTCATGTGGATGTTTGATTTCTTATGCCTTTGAGAGGGGTTTCCCGCCATCGCCGTGTCTCAAATCATCCATCACAATACACCTTCCTGGCCCTGTTGTTGGGCCTGGGGCAGATGCTCTAACTTTGCTGGACTTGTACTGTCACACCGTGAGCTCAGAGGTGGCTGAGGAGAGGCACGACGACCGCAGGGCGTCTCCTGACAGCGTATGTGCTATGAGTCAGTCTGACCATGACGACAGACGGTGACAGACAAGTCATCAGCTTGCAGTGCTGCTGGATACTGGGACCTTGTGTCACGCCATTTTCAGAGGTTGCTTCACAATTTATATATCAAAGACTAGGATCCCAGATCATGTAGTATTTTGAAAAGAGTGTGTGAAAATAAGAGAGCCCTAAACCCAAGAAATACCTTTTTGTACTTTGGGTTCCACCATCTTGAAGTCAATGGGTTTTATGGTCAAGTGCCTTAAATAAAGTCTGTAACACAAGCTCAAGATGTTTTCATGTTTAATTATATGATATGAAATACATTAGTAATACCCCACTTGTAATTTTCTTTTTTTTAGCTTTTGCATATCTTGAAAAAGGCGGTTGCTAAAAAGTGGCTAAATGGGACTATAGAGGTTGTCAGTAACATCAAACCTCATCACACCAAACAGGAAAACTCATCTACTCACTAGTTCGCTTTTTACAGCCTGAGTGTGTTTATCATTACGCTCTTACAAACTATTCTGTAGATTTTAAATAAAGAGCCAAACTTAAGCTTAGAGTCGCATTAAAATTATAAATGGCCAAGGTGATGTTAATTTCTGAGTTGGCCTACAAAAATCATCCCTGTAGCACTCCATATTGGTATAAATGTGTGTTTGTGCTAACAAGTTTTCAAAATGGTAAAAGGTAATGTTAACGGTGAAAGCCACCTGTATTGTGCTTACGTTTGCATTTACATGTAAGGGTTAACGTCTAGCTAAAATCATTATCTAGCTAAACTCATGAAGTTTTACATAACTGAACATTTTACAGTGGGCGGGGCAACCTAGTGTTTTAAGCCATTTGGAGCAATTTGCAATGTTGTATCCCGTGGTTCACTAATATTCTGACAATATCTCACTGCTAATGTGACACATTCACACAAACAAGCGCTCTGACTCTCTCTCTCACACACACACACACACCTCTGAATGACTGAGATTCAAGGACTGTGGAGTTTTCATTTCATTCACAAAAAGATCCTTCAGTGTTCAACACTCATACAGACAGAGATACTTATAATAGATATTTATAGACGCTCACAGAGACAGAGATGGATACCTGCAGAAATAGACATGAACACCATGGATTCCCTTTTACTCTACATCTATGAGCACTAGCAGGATCCTTTGTTGTTCTTAGGACTTATTTTTGCATGGTTCCTTGCACAATATATGTTAAGACCTCAAGAGACTTTTACCGTAGTGCATGTTTTGTAAACTAACCCATTTTGGCATTTGCATCACATAACCAGATCCATATCTATGGCTTTTCTGACAAGGTAAACTTGCTCAGAAGCTCACCCGGTACAGCACTGCACTTGCGATGTGGAGTGATCATGTATGAGTCCTGTGAAACACATGTAACGAAAGAAGAGCTCAAAGACTTGTAGAAGCCAGCTAAAATGGCATGGTTGCTTTAGCAAATATGTTTTTATCTCATGTTTGCCAACTATCATTAGGTTAGTGCAAGTGATACATTATTTTAAAATGTGACAGATCATTAACCTGTTGGCACCACTCACTGGACATTTAGTTTCCCAACTGTATTTTTCCAATGAGTCCAACAAGTCTGGGTTGTTTAAAACCTTTGTTTTAGTGAATGGATGATTGATAAGGGAGTAGGCAGTCCTTTGTCATGGTTGTTGATGCATGAGGATGAATTAGAGACTATAAATGTGGTGTTATCATTGTTTTCAACTACCTAAAATGTTGTTTGAATGATCAGATCACAAAACTATTTGGATCCCTTTTACTCCTGAAGGTCTGTTTAGCGCTGACCACTTGTAATTGCATCACCCCAAAAAAAAGATATTTCATCACCCATAAGACAATACCAGTGCAATTTTCTTTCCTGTGGTGAATTTTTCCCTACTGAAACAGAATGTTCCTTTATCACATTCATGAACATGGGGCGAATTCCAAACGGCTTTTTTGGCTCTGCCCTTCGAAGGAAGTAGGGCATAGGGATGCTCACTTCCTTTGGAATTCGCCCATGATTTGTTATCCACTAGCTGCTAGTCAGTAGTGCAGGTACTGGTAATTAGTGTAGTGCAGGATAAGCCATTAATAATGTTGGTCTGTAAATTTTTGAACATTTTAAATTAGTATGTTGGTAAATATAGTTAGCTACATTAGCACACAGACCAGCTTAAAGCTAAAACACTTGAAAGGCATAAAAATTGATTTAACAGGGTATTGTGTAAAAAAAAAGCCTAGAGTTACAAAGATAAAGCAAGTGAGACAGGTAGAAAGGAACAAATAATGAGAGAGAGGAAAAAGACATAGAATAAGAAGAAATAGGGGTTATAGGCTGAAGGGCTATAGTGACTAGAAAACACAGTTTAATGAACATCAATACAGATAGGAGGAAAGAGAGAAACAGAAAATGAAGTAAAGAGAGAAGGAGGAAAAGGTCAAGTAAACAGCGGTGACAAAGCCTTCTGGATCATCAATCACCCACGTCCAATTCCGTTAGTCAACCACGTTCTGTTCCAGCATAAAAGAAGCGAGCGTGCGCCAAACATGCTCCCTGTCAAAACATTATGATTCCACTCACACAGACTGGCCATCTTAGTGTTCGCTGTGTGAGTCACGCAGACAGATGTATTATATCAGCAACACTTACTAATACTGGAACACAGACGTTACGGGTCAGGTGTTCATACAAAGATACGCAGAGGATTTTCGTATGCTCCCCGGGGAAAGGATCCCAGCGGCAGCAGGAAAAGGTCTTTAACAGGCCATCACATCGTATATATACTGCAGGTAGTAGGCCACCTCCCACTATTTTGAGGTGGATTACATTATAATTTCCTGCTGGCTTGTCCACCTACATGGTGGCCTATGATTGACAGTGAGTCACATCGGCAGCTTTGCGTCGGTGTGTGCGTGTGCCTATCCGAACGTGCATTGACAGCCAATTTCACCTCACTACACAAACAAATACATATCTGTCTGGGTCTGTTTAACACAGTTTGTCTGTTTACCAGCCTGGTATTTATGCCATTGTTTGTCTGGCTTGGAAACAAGTTGGGTCATGCTGGGGTCAGACCGACTCAAGTGGGTGGCTATTAAAATATATATATATATATATATATATTGGCACATGTTCCATGCTAAAAACACATTATTGATTTCTTGCCTTCTGTTACGCAATGCACAATAAGCCCACATTGCACACATGGCAGCGAAACAGCAGTGTAGCAGGTTCCCTTTGTGCTTTGACACTAACAGCATTTCTGCTGCGTAACGGCTGTGGCAATTATAGAAAATTTTTTTTTTGAGGTTAACACATTGTGTATTTCTTTTAATCATAGCCATAAATTATGAAAGTGATGACTGGGAGACTGTGACTGTGAATTATTGCAAACTTTGCTCATTATAAAATCTAATTTACATAAGGTGAATCACATTTACATTAAAATAGTAATAAATCCACAAGCAAACCCAAATTGTAGCTTTGAACTTAAAATAGAAACAGTTATATTTACTGACTGTATATAAATAGAAGTAGTAATAAATACACCAAAATCTGTTGCTTTTGCATGTAGTGTACAAACAAGGCTAATTTATGGAGAAAATTAATTTTAAGTCATTTTGAAAGAAGTTGCTGCATTGTTACTGAAAGGATTAAGGCAACAGCAAAAAGAAATCCACTTTTCCAAAATTAAAAGTAATTCTCCTTTCTGGCTCCAAATAAAATATGCCTATATGTCTTTTGTGTGTATTTTATTCATTATTGCAGATGTTTTAAAAATAGTGTTAGCTCTTGCAGTCTCTTGGCAATAATTTTTGGTTCTTTCACATCTGCATTCATTTTCTGTGACTTGTTCTTTAAAAAGCAACATGATTAAAAGATAATATCTAATTAAATATGCTCCCTGTTTATGAGGAATTTTCCAACCACTGGATAATCTCTAGCTTAAAGTGCCACCTTCATGATTTTTGCAGCCCTATAAACAGGACATGTGATGTATTCTTATGTTCAAAAACAGCTGGACAGAGTCCAACAGAAGTAGACTGACTCACCAGTATTAAACTTGGAACGCAGTATTCATAAAAACACAGTGCTCATGGCGTGAGACACTGAAAAACATTAGACTAAAAAAAAGGCCATGCATGTGAATGGCCTCTCAGTCAACCTCAAACATAATTAATGGATGTATATACTGTATGCTGTAGGCAAGTGATACACTTATTTTCAATGAAATGGAAATAAAACAAAGCAACTTTTTGTCTATTAAATGCTTTACTGATCTGCTGGAATAATGGAACATTTTTATCTTCGTGTGAGGTCATCTCTCAGCAAATATTCCTGTGTGAGGTTAATTTAAATAATTAACTGAAATATCACAATTAGTTTGATCACAATCTTCAATCGATTGACAGACCTAATTTTTTTTTTTTTTTTAAAGAGACAACAGTGAAGTGGAGAAGAAAATGGAGGTAGGGATGAACAAAGAGAGAAACTAGGGCAGATATGTGTGGGAAAGAACATTATTAACTAAAACCTCAAATGTCAATCAAATCAGGCGTCTATGCAGGAGAACTGCCCCTCATACACACACAGTGTGCCTGGATTGATCAGAAAATACAATTATCCACGTTTTTTAAAAATTAAATCCGGATGTGTTATCACTCCAGAGACACTGAGTGAGTCACAGCCTTGACTGGGAGGTTTTCCTCACTTTCCTCAAATAAAGAGATCCTCGATGGAAACGTTAGACTGCTATCGTTCCTAACTTGCTTCAAGCACTGCACATTCCGGCAAACAGGCGAGTCCCTGAAGCATTCTACTTCAGAAAAAAAATAAAAACGTCAGAGTGACACATTGAGAACAAATTGAAGAAGACAAGTCCTGGAAAACCAGCGCCTCAGCTTTGAGCAGGAAAAAGTCGCTGACGCCAACAGTGGGCAGAAAATACAGTCCACGTACTCCTCCTCCACACAGGCTTAAACACTCATCTCTGACAATCACCCTCAAACACTTTCTGAGGGGTATCTCTGCTGCACACCTGGAGCAGGGGAGAGGGGGGGAAACTCAGAGCTCCAGAGCATGCAGTGCATGTGAGAAACAGAAAATGAATTTATTTCCTTGATCAAAGTTTTGATGTCACCTCCACCGCGGGCAGCTGGCGGGGTGATGGATACATTGTGGGTGGGTGAATGACACAAAGAACACAGAACGTGGATGGAAGCAGATGCTTGAATGCACAGTACAGAACAGCTGCTTTAAAAAGTCTGCTAATTGTAAATGATCAAAAACATGGTCTATTTGTAAACAGATTATAGCTGCTTTCATTTCACTGTTTAAAACATAGAAGGACATAGTAAGTCACGATCACAAACCATGAAATCCTGAAAAATGTGTAAGAATACAGATATTAAGTGGGGTTTGAGAACAAACTTAAAAACTGAGAATCAAAATCTAATTCAAATGCTGCCAGTAGAAAGAACATTTTTGGATTAAAAAAGGGAAAAAATCTATTTCAAGGTTTTATAATAATAATATTTTTTATAATTTCAAGTAACTATTCTACATATTTTCAGGAGTGTAATATTAGAGTATACAAAGCATGCATCATCGTTTTCAAATACCTCTCAGTCCACACTATAATGTTAAAATGGCATTTTCAAATGTATCCATTTGGGAGAGAATCTTAAAAAATCTGTTTTTACAGGACAAAAATAGTGTCTCAGTGTCAACAGAAGGCCAAAACACAGAAAAAAAGATTCAAATGTAATCAGATTAAAGGGATAGTTCACCCAAAAATGAAAATTTTGTCATTTATTACTCACCATCATGTCGTTCCAAACCCATAAGACCTTTGTTCATCTTTGGAATACAAATTAAGATATTTTTGATGAAATCGTTCAAGGCCCAAAAAAGTAGTAAGGACATCATTAAAATAGTCCATGTGACATCAGTGGCTCAACCTTAATTTCAAGAAGCTACAAGAATACTTTTTGTATGCAAAGAAGACAAAAATAATGGCTTTATTCAACAATTTCAGTGTTCTGAAGATGAAAGGTCTTGCCAGTTTGCAGGTTTGGAATGACAGGAGGATGAGTAATTAATAACAGAATTTCATCACAAAACATCCATGAAGCATGCACAGTCAATACGTCATCAGCAAACAGTGTCTAAAGGCCTGTTATGTTGTGCAGTGACCCTCTGTGTAAACTGAAGCCCTCTATCTCCACCAGTCTAAAATTCACAAACCATTCAAGAAATAGAAAAAAACAAAAGGAGAGAGAGAGATCCTCATCACAGATGCTTGCATAAACTGACAATGCTCAGTGTTACATTGTTAGCTGTCAAGCAGATGGACACAAGCATCCTTGCTCAAGTAGTAAGTACAGAAGCATGGCTAGATTAGAAAAGGGAACAGAATGATATCGGATGCATATTCATGCTGAGATTTGCTGAAGATTACATTTAAAGAAATAGTTCACCCAAAAATGAATCAGACCTCAGGCCATCCAAGATGTAGATGAGTTTGTTTCTTCATTAGCACAGATTTGGAGAAATTTAGCATTACGTCACTTACTCAACAATGGATCCTCTGTAGTGAATGGGTGCCATCATAAAAACAGCTGATAAAAACATCACAAGTAATCCACACAACTAAAGTACATCAGTTAATGTCTTGTGAAGCGAAAGCTGTGTGTTTGTAAGAAAAAGATCCATCATTAAGATATTTTCAAATTCGAACCCGAGTCAGTATTATTGCTTTCTTCAGTGAAAAAAAGTTGTCTGGTCTGAATCAGGAGAGCAATATGAACAGATCAAGCACCGTTTACAAACGTAAATGGTTTTAAACAAATATGTTGGTGGATTTTGATGTGAGAGGACAACAGGGGGTCATTAGAAGAAGTGTTATTATGGATTATGGACTGGTATTTTGGTCAGAAGAGACAGTTTAAAGTTAAAACGCCTTAATGATGGATTTGTTTCTTAAAAACACATGCAGCTTTTCTCTTCACATTGATGTTAATTCATGGACTGGATGGATCATGTGGAGTCATGTGGATTACTTGTGGATCATTGTGATGTTTTTGAATTGAACTAAGAAAATTGTTAAAAACATGTTATGAATGCGACACAACAGTTTTGACGGACGACCAGTTTGTTTTGGCAGATGCCGTGCTGATTTCATTCAGCTTTACCACAGATTCACCATGTTATACTGTACATCCTGATGTTGCTTTGTAATCCACTGTAGTGAGTAGCTTTTGAACAAACATTTGATGACAGAGGAACAGTGGAGAGAGCATCCAACAAAAGATGAATAAGAGAGTAAAATAAACAGTTTCTTCATTTTCTCTTTGTTGCTTGTGCATGTTTATGCCTTGATTCAGTTTACTGTAACTCAGTTTAATTTTGTATTGCCCTCAATTTAATTCAGTTCCATTACAACTCCCTGTTTCTCTCCTCTCCCCATTTTTTCTCTCCCTCTACTTCTCAATCTCGCTGAATGTCTCCATTAGAGTGCAGAGTGTGATGTTTTCAGAGATATAGCAGCTCCCCACACAGCCTGGGGCCATACAAACAGCCTGCCACAGCCTCACAGGGGCCTCGTGTCAAAGTATAGTAACCGTGATGAGCACAGTTCCAGAGTATTCCCAGTGGGAGATGGTGATTTCATGCCTTTTCTCTCTCTCTTCTCAGTGCAGAGGTGGAGCACGTACAGTACACACCTCATGCCCATTCTGACTGAGGGGGCATGCGTCTCCTGAGAGTTTAATTAAATTACATATCACAACTATTTGAGGTTAAAAAAGGCTTTATAAAGTATGGTAGAATCCATCCATTTACATGTCTGAATTTGATCTGTCCAATCAGGTCCAACCTTTATGTGAATATTTGTACTGTGTGTGTAAGTGTCTGATAGGTAATATGTTACTATTAAGGGCACCTATTATGCTCCTTTTTACAGGATCCCTTTTTCAAGGGACCACAAGTAATTGGACAGCTCACTCAAGAGCTGTTTCATGGACAGGCGTGGGCTATTCTTTCATTATTTCTACATCAATTAAGCAGGTAAAAGGTCTGGAGTTGATTCTAAGTGTGCCATTTGCATTTGGAAGCTGTTGCTGTGAACCCACATCATGCAGTCAAAGGTGCTCTCCATGCAAGTGAAACAGACAATTGTTAGGCTTCAAAAACAAAACAAATCTATCAGAGAGATAGCAGGAACATTAGGAGTGGCCAAATCAACAGTTTGGTACATTCTGAGAAAAAAAAAAGAATGAGCTCAGCAACATAAAAAGGCATGGACGTCCATGGAGGACAACAGTGGTGGATGATCGGGGAATCCTCTCTATGGTAAAGAAAAACCCTTTCACAACATCCAGCCAAGAGAAGAGCACTCTCCAGGAGATTGGCCTGTCACTGTCAAAGTCTACAATCAAGAGAAGATTTCACGAGAGCAAATACAGAGGATTCACCACAAGGTGCAAACAAGGCCAGATTAGACTTTGCCGAAAAACACCTAAAAAAGCCAGACCACTTCTGGAAAAGCATTCTTTGGATGGCTGAAATTAAGATCAACCTGTACCAGAATGACGGTAAGAAAAAAGTATGGAGAAGGCTTGGAACAGCTAATGATCCAAAGCACACAACATCATCTGTGAAACACAGTGGAGCAGTGTGATCGCATGAGCATGCATGGCTCCCATGTTTATTGATGACATGACAGAAGACAGAAGCAGCCGGATGAATTCTGAAGTGTATAGGGATATACTGTCTGCCCAGATTCAGCCAAATGCCAGTAGCCCCTCACTGCAGAACAGAGATCCAGGGGGCGGGGTTGGATCCACATCTAGGGGGTGTAGATGGGTAGGGAGTTGGATCTAGATCCAAACACGTCCCCTGGATCTAGTGTTCTGCAGTGAGGACCATCTCCCAAATGCAGCAAAGTTGATTGGAGAGCGCTTCATGGTACAAATGGACGATGACCCAAAACATACAGCAAAAGCAACCCAGGAGTTTTTGAAGGTAAAAAAATGGAATATTCTGCAATGGCCAAGTCAATCTCCTGATCTCAACCTGATTGAGCATGCATTTCACTCGCTGAAGATAAAACTAAAGGCAGAAGGACCCATGAGTGATGGTGATGTCCATGAGTTCCAGACTTAAGGCTGTCATTGCCTTCAAAGGATTCTAAACAAAATATTAAAAATTAACATTTTATTTATGATTATATTTATTAGCCCAATTACATTTGAGCCCCTGAAAATGGGGGGGACTGTGTATAAACATGGTTGTAATTCCTAAGCATTTTATGTTATATTTTTATTCAACTCCTTGAATTAAAGCTTAAAGTCTGCACTTAAATTTCATATTGATTGTTTTATTTTTAATCCTGTTCTGGTGGCATACAGAGCCACAATTATGAAAATTGTGTCAGTGTCCAAATATATATGGACCCGACTGTATATTATAATATCCATATAGTATTAGATCTGTGTGTTAAGTGACAGTATCGTAATATACAGTACCTATACTGCTGACCCAAACAATACAATAAAAACAGAAAATCACTCAATGCTCTTGAATGAATCATTTCTGTAGCTCTAACAAGAAGACATTTACTGCTTGAATGCTGCTTTTAAATGCTCTAGCGTGGAGATAGACATGGTGGATTGTGTGCGGCTTACTCAGGGTAGGGTCTCGGCATATACGGCAGTGTCCGTCAACAGTTGTGGGTGGGGCCGATTATGACACTGCTTATGATTTATGGGGATTAAAAAGCAGGAATTTGTGGATTTTTATCATTATAGGGTGGTTGTGTACACACACTGTCAACACACAATTATGTTCAAACAACATGTAAAAGTGAATTTTGCATAATAGGTGCTCTTTAAGACTAAAACCATGAAACAAACATTTCTCATTTTCATTAGTTTACTAATGAATTAAACATAAACCAAAGAAACTAAAGTTAATAAATAAAAAATAATCAAACTATATAGACATTTAATATACAGTATCTCACAAAAGTGAGTACACACCTCACATTTCAGCAACAATTTTAGTATATCTTCTCAAGGGACAATACTACACAAATGAAACTTGGATATATTTTAGAGTAGTCAATGTGCAGCTTGTATAGAAGTACAAATTTACTGTCCTCTAAATATAACTCAACATATAGCCATTATTGTCCAAATAACTGGCAACAAAAATGAGTACACCCTAAGTGAACATGTCAAAACTGTGTCCAAAGTGTCAATATTTTGTAGGGGCACCACTGTTATCTAGCACTGCCTTAATCCTCCTGGGCTTGGATTTCACCAGAGCTGCACAGGTTGTTGCTGGCATCCTCTTCCACTCCTCCATACGGAGCTGCTGGATGACACATGGTGCTTCTCCACCTTCAGCTTGAGGAATGCCCCACAGGTGTTCAATAGGGTTCAGGTCTGGAGACATACTTGGCCACTCCATCACCTTCAGCTTCATCAGCAAGGCAGATATCATCTATATATAGATATGTGTGCAGTGTGTTTGGGGTCGTTATTATGTTGTAAAACTGCTGTTCGGCCCAGTTTCTGAAGGGAGGGCATCAACTTCTGCTTCAGTATGTCACAGTACATGTTGGAATCCATGTTTCCCTCGATGAACCGCAGCTCCCCAGTACCAGCAGCACTCATGCAGCCCCAGACCATGATGCTACCACCACCATGCTTGACTGTAGGCAAGACACAATTTTCTTGGGACTCCTCACCAGGGCGTCACCACACATGCTGGACAGCATCTGAGCCAAACAAGTTTACCTTAGACTCATCAGACCACAGGACATGGTTCCAGTAATTTATGCTCTTGGACAGGTTGTCTTCAGCAAACTGTTTGCAGGCTTTTTTGTGAGCTAGCTTCAGAAGAGGCTTCCTTTTGGGACGACGGCCATGCAAACCGACTTGTTGCAGTGTGCGGCGTATGGTCTGAGCACTGACAAGCTTACCTTCCACTTCTGCAACCTCTAAAACAATGCTGGCAGCACTCATGCGTGCTGTTTTTTGAAGCCAGCTTCTGCACCTGACGCACAGCACAAGGACTCAACTTCTTTGATTGACCCTTGCGAGGCCTGTTCCGAGTGAAACCAGTCTCATACCTCTGTATGCCACTGGCCACTGTACTGTAACTCAGTTTTAGGTTGTTACAGATCTTCTTATAGCCTCGGCCATCTTTGTGGAGAGCAACAATTCTAATTCTCAAATCCTCAGAGTTCCGTGCCATGAGGTGCCATGTTGAACATTCAGTGGTCAGTATGAGAGAATTGTACTCAAAGTACCAAATTTGTCAAACAGACAAAAACATGAACATGATGAATAGGACATGTGGCTTTGCATGGTTAAACGACGTATAGCTGTTATCACTTAGGGTGTACTCGCTTTTGTTGCCAGCTTTTTTGACAATAATGGTTGTATGTTGAGTTATTTTCAGAGGACAGTAAATCTTTACTGCTATACAAGTTGCACATTGACTACTCTAAAATATATCCAAGTTTAATTTCTATAGAACTATCCCTTGAAAAGATATATTAAAATGATTGCCGAAATGTGAGGGGTGTACTCACTTTTGTGAGATACTGTATATAAAATTAGTGCTGTCAAATGATTAATCGCGATTAATCGCATCCAAAATAAAAGTTTTGTTTACATAATATATGAGTGAGTACTGTGCATATATGTATATTCATATAATTCATATTATTTATAAATGAATTTAATATATAAACATAACATTTTTCTTAAATATATACATGCATTTATATAATAAATATACACAGTACACACGTATATTCTGTAAAAACTTATTTTGAATGAGATTAATCGCGATATATATATATATATATATATATATATATATATATATATATATATATATATATATATATATATATATTGTGCAAGTTCTCCCACTTAAAAAGATGAGAGAGGCCTGTCATTTTCATCATAGGTATACCTGAACTATGAGAGACAAAATGAGAAAAAAAAATCCAGAAAATCACATTGTAGGATTTTTAAAGAATTAATTGGTAAATTCCTCGGTAAAATAAGTATTTGGTCACCTACAAACAAGCAAGATTTCTGGCTCTCACAGACCTGTAACTTCCTCTTTAAGAGGCTCCTCTGTCCTCCACTCGTTACCTGTATTAATGGCATCTGTTTGAACTTTTTATCAGTATAAAAGACACCTGTCCACAACCTCAAACAGTCCAACTCCAAACTCCACCATGGCCAAGACCAAGGAGCTGTCAAAGGACACCAGAAACAAAATTGTAGACCTGCACCAGGCTGGGAAGACTGAATCTGCAATAGGTAAGCAGCTTGGTGTGAAGAAATCAACTGTGGGAGCAATTATTAGAAAATGGAAGACATACAAGACCACTGATAATCTCCCTCGATCTGGGGCTCCACGCAAGATCTCACCCCGTGGGGTCAAATTGATCACAAGAACAGTGAGCGAAAATCCCAGAAACACACGGGGGACCTAGTGAATGACCTGCAGAGAGCTGGGACCAAAGTAACAAAGGCCTCAAATCCTGCAGTGCCAGACGTGCCCCCTGCTTAAACCAGTACTTGTCCGGGCCCATCTGAAGTTTGCTAGAGAGCATTTGGATGATCCAGAAGAGGATTGGGAGAATGTCATATGGTCAGATGAAACCAAAATAGAACTTTTTGGTAAAAACTCAACTTGTCGTGTTTGGAGGAGAAAGAATGCTGAGTTGCATCCAAAGAACACCATACCTACTGTGAAGCATGGGGGTGGAAACATCATGCTTTGGGGCTGTTTTTCTGCAAAGGGACCAGGACGACTGATCCGTGTAAACGAAAGAATGAATGGGGCCATGTATCGTGAGATTTTGAGTGAAAACCTCCTTCCATCAGCAAGGGCATTGAAGATGAAACGTGGCTGGGTCTTTCAGCATGACAATGATCCCAAACACACTGCCCGGCAACGAAGGAGTGGCTTCGTGAAGCATTTCAAGGTCCTGGAGTGGCCTAGCCAGTCTCCAGATCTCAACCCCATCGGAAATCTTTGGAGTCCGTGTTGCCCAGCGACAGCCCCAAAACATTACTGCTCTAGAGGAGATCTGCATGGAGGAATGGGCCAAAATACCAGCAACAGTGTGTGAAAACCTTGTGAAGACTTACAGAAAATGTTTGACCTCTGTCATTGCCAACAAAGGGTATATAACAAAGTATTGAGATGAAATTTTGTTATTGACCAATATTATATATATATATATATATATATATATATATATATATACACATACATACACATACACACTAGTCAACATTTGAAGTGGACAAAACCTTTCATCAAAGTTGTCCTAAAACCTAAATCCAAAATGTGTTCTTGTCTTAGGACAACTTTGATTAACTTTTTTGATCCACTTCAAATGTTGACTACTGTATATATATATATATATACATATATAAACTGGTGCATGATGCCTCTGGTATAACATGTGTGTGCACAATGATGTCCTACCTGTCAAGGAGGAAAACATCATGTTAGCTATACATATAAAGGTTATATGGATGCGAATGCACCTGTAAAAGCAGCACTGTGAATTGGAACAGCAGTTTTTACTGATCTTGTGGGAATTTAAATTCTCAACTAGGACGAGGTGCCCCACTGTCAACCCAACTGCACCATCTGTCCAATATGTATTGCAAACATTCAACAGCCCATAAACTCAGCCTCAAATTTTTTCCCCAAAGGATCCAGCTTTCCCAAAGGAGGCTTCTCATCAGTCTATTCATAGTGTAGGATTAACAGACTGTGTCCTCCTCTGTCGGGAGACGCACAGCCAGCTCTGGGTGCCTCACTGTCTCTGATGCCGTGATTGGCACCTCGATGTGAGTCACGTTGAGCAGAGGCCTGCGTTAGTGATGAGGGGAATCCCTAACACAGCTTTCCTTACATGGGGCAGTACAGACAGGTCAGTCTTCTTGGATTGGAATCTCATTTTCATGCTGTTTCTTCAGCCAAAGATGTTGCATTTGTGTGCAATTACAGGATTCCCAAATGATATGTCAGGAGACCTCCCAGATGTTCTTCTACCATAACTGTCATTTACGGTGGGGACTTCGTCACAGTTGATTTTGTCCCCATCGTTTTATGAAATAGCATGCAGCAAGGGAATAGTCTAGTACTGTGTATCTCCATCTGCACTTTTAGTTAATTAAAATAAAAGTTATGAATTAGGCTAGAGCCAGAAGCTGGATCCCTTTTGTACTTGAATTGAAAATCGAATTGAATTGAAAATTGAAAATGTCAACATTGGACGCACAGCTATTATATAGTATGTCTCTCATGATGCCACAGAAGAACCTTTTTTTTCTAAATGGTTCCATAAAGAACCTTCAACATCTGAAGAATCTTTCTGTTTCACAAAAGGTTCTTTGTGGCAAAAGAAGGTTCTTCAGATTAGAAAAGGGTAAGAAAGAGATGGTTCTTTAAAGAACCTTTGACTGAATGGTTCTTTGTGGAACCAAAATCTATAGCATCTTTTATTTTAAAGCTGAGGACAATTGAGGGACTCATGCATAACTATTACAAAAGGTGAAAACATGTACTGAAGCTCAAGAAGGTCACACAAAGCATTAAGAGACGGGGCGTGTAAACTTTTTAAATTGGATGATCAGGGTAAATTGTACTTATTTTGTCTCTGGGAAACATAAGTATTTATGTAGCTTCTGAAGTCCAGTACTAAATGAAAAAAATATGATCATTAAACAAAATGAGAATAGTTTACACAATAATCATCCTGTTCAAAAGTTTACACCCCCCAGCTCTTAATGCATTGTGTGGCCTTCTTGAGCATCAGTAAATGTTTTCACCTTTTGTAATAGTTTTGTATGAGTCCCTCAGTTGTCCTCAGTGTGAAAATATGGATCTCAAAATCATACAGTCACTTTTGGAAAGGGTTCAAATAGGGATGGGTCTCGTTTACATTTTATCGATACTGATACCGATACCGATACTGCTTATCGATACTGGTACTTATCAATACTGTTATCGATACTATTTGGTGCAAAAAGATATTATATGAAAGTTATTTTAATACTGCTGAATTTTAGCAACTGTATTAAAGTTCTTCAGTCGGCAGTGAGTTATTTTTCTCTTTGTGTTTTATTTTATTAACATTAAATGAATAGTTCAGCCAAAAATGAAAATTGTGTCATCATTTACTTACTCTCAAGTTGTTTTAAACCTGAATGCATTTCTTTCTTCCGTTGAATGACTTCCATATTTTTTTTTTCCTACTATCAAAGTCAGTGAGGACCAGCAACTGTTTGGTTACCCTCATTCTTCAAAATATCTTCTTTGTGTTCAGCACAAGAAAGAAATTAATACAGGTTTGGTACAACATGACAGTGAGTAAATAATGACATTATTTTAATTTTTGGGTGAACTATCCCTTTAATGACAATCGGCAGCATGTTCAGTACTGTCCCTATAAGAGCTGCGCGCATCCGTTTCAAACGTTTCTAGTGCCCCCCTGTCAACAAGCTTGACCCCCCCTTTGGCCCCCCTAAATTTGGAATCATATCACACGGAACAATTTTGGGTGAAATGTGCAGTTTGTCCTGTAAACTATATAAAACGAAAAACAGCCGTTCAAATCTGCGTTCGCTGGCTGGCACAGGACCAGAGACACACACGTTTTTAAAGCACTGCGCATTATAACCAATCACATACGATTCTGTTGAGCTTATGAATGCAAGGACCAATCAGAAGCGTTCAGATGAGTCATCGCCAAAGCGCCGCTATTTCGACTGAATTCTCTCCTCAGAAACAACAAAGTGAAGATGTACGAATGTAAGTAAGATATTAATTTCACAGTGTAAACAGCTTTAGAGATTATTATGGGAGTTTTTGAGAGTGCTTGAACTCGCTGGTCTGAAGTGAAAATGTTCTTTGATAATGTAAACATTCTTTGCTCTTTTTGTACAATGAAAGTGTTATGGGCTAATTAGTAACTTACAATGTTTTTATTAAATCAACATAAAATACAAAGTCAGTCGTATTATATGTTTATGGTATGACACTCATTTTATGGTATGACATCTGGTACTTAAGTAAAAAGACGGATTTTTATGCAAAGTTAATATTACACTATTAGGCTAATTTGCCTATCGCCCATTATAGATCAGCTAACATAATCTATAAAGGTGCAAAATGCATTTACTTACACATATTTGAGAATCGAGATATTTCATGATATATTTTGGGAATATTTCGAATAAAATAATAATAATACATAAGCCTATATCAGTTATACAGTAGTATTGTGGCTGCTGTGTGTCATATGACAAACATGAGAGTCCCCCCCCATTCACTCGTGTCCCCTCAAAAATTATGCCCCTGACATATAAAATTATTTGTCAAATAAATGAAACATGAAATATTAATTTTAATTGAAATTGTTATAGATTACTTCTAGAGATTGCAATGATACATGACATGGTGAAAAATGACTGAATGAATAATACTTAAAGTAGGTTAGGATGAATTCTAAAATTCTTCTCCCTAAAAGCACAAGTGGCCCCTGTCTGGCCCCCCCAGTTACTGTGGTCTAGAACCGCCCCTGGGTTGAGGTAGATGTTGTTTTGTTAGTAAATGTTTCATTATATTACTAGTGTTGCCTCCTTTGTTCACTATTACACTACTGCATATATTGCATCTGACAATGGTGTCGCTTAGTTTTGTAACGTGAGCCCACACTTTCAAACGTTTCACTCTTGCCGCAAACACACACCGCGCATGCGCACGGATATCACTCGCACGCGCATGGATATCACTCGCACGTCGAGCAAACATCACAAAACGCCACATCATTCAGTGAAGGAAAATGACAAGCAGCAGCTTCTAATTCGTCATTAACATTTGTCACGGTGCACACAGCAGGGAGGAACGAGGAGACGAGGATAACTCAAAATACAGTCTTTAATAAATCCAAACAAGGCAGGGCAAGACAAGGCAAGGTTGAGACAGACAGGAACAATAGGGAATAACGAGTAGACCAGACCAAAACTAACTAAACAGGCAGGAACTTACTGATAATGACACACACCTGAACAGAATAACAGACAATCACAATAAACAAGGACAGGAAGCAAACCAAATAAGGAAACAAGAGGCAGGAACACATGACACACACGACAGAGTCCTGACAACATTGAAGTATACGAAGATAAAACAACCCAAGTATCGATAACCGTATCGTTTGTCCTGAAGCTTATCGGTAGTTCGGTATTGACCGAATTATGTATCGGTCCCAAAAAAATACCGGTTCTCGGTACCCATCCCTAGGTTCAAATATGCAGAAAATGCTGAAAAGAAATCAAAGAATGTGCAGGAGCTGAACTGCTCATGACCAACAAGGGACTCGTGAACAACTATTACAAAATATAAAAACAGTCGTGGATCATCCAGGAAATGGCACATAGAATTAAGATTCAAGGGTATGTAAACTTTTTAATGGGGTCATATTTATAAATTCGGTCATTGTTTTGTCTTGTGGAGTATATGTTAACATCTGTAATGTGAAATAATTTATTCAGGACAGTACTACATAAAAAAATAACATGCAATTTTCATGATGCCTCTTATTTTGTTTCAATTATTGACATTTTGCAATTCTACAAGGGGTATGTAAACTAATGAGCATAACTGTATATTACACACATATATATATATATATATATATATATATATAAAAACACTGATAATATGCTGAATCATTTTTTTTTTATCAAATATGTTTTATTTTTATTTTAGAATTATATTTTACTGCTAAATAAATCACAGTAGAACCTGAATAATAATATATAATTTTGGTAAAAACAGTTTATATTTAAAAAAAAACAAGCACAATTGTGTTTGTTACACAACACTTTTCAGTTAAATTACATTTTAAGAGATATATATATATATATATATATATATATATATATATATATATATAATTAAATATTATATTGTAACATTTAAATATATATATATATATATATATATATATATATATATATATATATATATATATATATATATATTTAAATGTTACAATATAATATTTAATTATATATATATATATATATATATTTATTTATGTTTTTTTTTTTTTATTTCATGCTTTTAATGAGGCTTTTTAAGATATCAGGGTCCTGACATTTTTGACCCCAAAATATATCAAAATTATTTTTATTTCAAACATTTAAAACCTACTCATTATAGTACTTTTTAATAATAACTTTTTCATTTTTAATTCACTGACCCAATTATCAAATTAAATTACCTGCGTGCTAAAATTGGTCAACACGAAGTAATGAAAAACATTACTAGCAATGAGAAAACTCAGCTGTCTGTTGCTGGATATCTCTTTCTCTCTGTTCGTTGCTCTTGTTTCTGCTGTGCTGCTATGCTGTACTGCTGTGTCTCAGTGGAGCTGAGCGAGAGTGACCTCGCAATCGACTGCTAATACAACTGTCATCGCCTCACAGCACCCGCTAGAAACAAGCACAGGGAGGGGGAGAGTGAAGGCAGTAAGGAATAAAACACGGGATGAGAGTTTGTAGGTGTAAGCGTCTGCATGCTCGTTTGACAGAAAAGCAAAAAAGGAGAAAGAAAGAGGAGGTGGAGGAAGTGGAGGAGGTGTCATAGCAGCAAGTATTAAGGTTAAATAAATAGTCTCCTGACGGTAATCTTCACACTCATGGGCGATTTTCATTTGGTATTGTGTGAGAAGTGGAGTATAACTGAGATTTTATGAAGATAATTATATAAAGTTAACCCAAAAATAATAATTATGTTATCATTTACTCACTCAAATGCCTTCTGAAACCTGTACAGTGTTACTTTAGTATTATTAAAGTTTCATTTTCATTTTTAAGTTTTGAGCTTTTTCATCTTTATTAGTGTTTATTTTAAAATGATTTCTATTTAGCTTCAATTTATTTTTATTTCACATTTAATTAAACTTTTCTAATTTTCTTTTTCTTTTTATCTTTTATTTCAGCTTTAAATTAATGAATTGATTTTAGAAGTTTTAGTTTTAATTAACAATAACAACACTGAACCTGTATAATTTTCTTTCATCACTGGAACAAAAAGAAAATATTTAAAGCTGCATGTAAATAGTGTCAATAAAATGTCAATAAAATGAATAACTCCTTAATTTTTAAGTCCGTTTCCCCTACAAATACATCATAAGGCTTCATGAGACTAAGAATATGCTTTTATTTGATTGATTGATTTATTTGTCCATTTTTGAAGCTTGACAGCCACACCCATTTTCATTTTAAAGAAAAAAATAAGCTCAGACATTCTGCTAAACGTCTCCACAGAAGAAAAAGGTCATACAACATTGATTGAGTAAATGATGGCAGACCAGTCATTTTTTGGGTGAACTATCCTTATAAAGTATTACTATTCATATAAGGATTTGGCATGGAATGAAACCGTGACACATTGGTGCGTGAGGACTTCCTCTGACAGCCTTGGCTGCTGAATCATGTTAGCATCTGGGAATACATTCAACAACAAAAAAGTCTCCCCCCCCCACGCATGCACAGAGTGGAAGAAAAACAGAGCTCAAAGGAGATGCACTAGGAAAAAAATCCAGTGATCCAGTGAGATATGAGCAAGAAAAGAAAGCGAGGAAGTGGACGCTTCTGGCGTGAGTTAATACACATGAGTGGAGAGCAGTGAGTATGGTTGTAGGGCATTGCATTTAAGCACTATCAGCTTGAATGGTCACTGCAATGCTCTCCATTAAAACTAGGTCAGTTTTAGCAGGGGGGCATTGCTTCTTAGGGGAACTGTCCAGATTTAATGCGCCATCAAAAAAGGGTTAGTCCATCCCATTGCAGGGGGAAGGAGAGCGTTTCAAACACAAGTCTCTTGATTCAGTAGCTATCAGTGAGATGAGGCCACTCAGAAGTCAAAGCTTGCAATGTAACGGAACGAGAGATCTTTTTTTTTCCATATAGTGGTGTACAGATTATCAGATTAACAGATTATCAAAAAATAAAAATGTAGGGTGGGACTAAGTTCTGTCCATCAGTTGTTGAAGTTGTTGATACATGATACATTCACTGGAAGATGGCATCTTTTTTGCATTCCACTCATAATGTTAGTCAAGTATTTTTAACAGTGTCTTCCTGTGGAAACTGTTTAAGTCACAGTCACAGTAGACTTTGAGTAAGTGAAATAGACACTGCAGTGGCATAATATGACGTCACACTCTGCAGCGTCTTTTTTAGAAACATAGCCTAATTCATCATATAATATATCCAAAATGTAAAATTATGCAACCTACTCCAGATTTAAAGTCTGTGTTCTTTTAAATTTAGCTAAGACGTCATGATGTAACGCTTTTCAACAATATTGTTTTCACATGATACAAATTCAAAATGAACTTGAACTTGAACACAGCAAAGTTCACATGAGCTTGGGTTTCCAGTCTCCCGCATTCGAATACGCATGAATGTAAGTACTCAGGAAAACAATAAAAAAATAGAATAACAATTACAGTATATTGCTGTCAATTAAAATTTTTTGTTTAACAAAACGTACATAGCGAGAAAGTAAATACAGTGATCACTATTGTCTGTGCATTATCGGTAGTGACTGCAAGATACTTTGTTATGCCGATAGGTGGTGACAAGTAATTGAGTTATTGAATTGTTCACTTAATCAATTTGTTTAAAACAATGACTCATTTAGGAATGAAACACCACTACTGCAATGATTACTTCTTCTGAGGCTTCCTCAAAAAAAGACCATCAGTATTGATCTTACTGAGTTACTCAATATTAACTGCTTATTGTTTGAACTTTTAAATAATCTTTTAAATAATAATATTTTTTACTAATCACCTGCTGATTAGTAGCATTTTTGCTCATGTGGTATTGCTTAAAGCTGCAGTCCGTAACTTTTTTTGGTTAAAAAATATCCAAAATCAATATTTGAGTAAGTACATAACCAGCCAGTGTTCAAAACTATCGCCTTACTTTAGCCCGATTCACAACGGTTATAATAATGTTTTCTAATTTGAATAGTACGGGAAGGTTTTTGCGGGAAATTCGAGCATGACACTGCGTCATTACGTCACATCTGTAAACAAAGTAGTTGTCCCGGCTAGTAGGCTATCGCATGTGAGGATCCTGCAGGTGGCGAATGTTAACCAGAAAAATTCAATATGGCAAGTCATGCCGAAAAGGTAGCCGACCCCTGCCCTACTATATACAGTGAAAAACTGTACTGGACATTACATGTAATTTTTACATTTTTGGAAGTGGAAAAAGAACATATAATTTACCCTGAAATTGTAATTGAAATTTAGAGCAAATTGACATTCCTAGAATTCTCTGCATTACATTTCAAATTTGATGTTTTTTTGTTGAAATAACTTTCTTCTTATTTTTTCTTATCAGTTGTGTACATTAGGGTTGCATATTACATCTAATGTTGTTAAATTAATGTTTATTGGATTATTGCAGTTTTGTGTGTGTTACCATGATGGTGTTCAGTGTTTGTGTGAACAACACTGTGCACCTTCTATGTATGTTAATATTTAAAAGCTGCTTGTGCTTTGGTTTGTCATGTGACTTTCTCATCACCACCTGCTTTTGCAGCCTGTTCTGTTGAGTAACTATTGAGCCAACTGTAAAGTTTGGTGGAGGAAGGATAATGGTATGGGTCTGTTTTTATGTCATTACTGTAATAAACACTCATTCTACAGTGATTTGATAAACATAAAGCACATCAGCATGTGGATTCTGAAGGAGATTTGTTTTTGCATGATACATGCATCCACAACCAGTCCATATCCACACATCCCTGAGGTCAAAGGTGACTGATCTGGATCAAGACATCTCCACACTCTACAGCAGGTATCAAGCTCAGACGTCAAACTGTTACAAATCCTGCAATAACACAACAGCAATACAGTTGCTCGTTTTATCCTGACCGCCTACAGCAAACTCCTTATCATCTGAATTATAATCAGAGATTCTTTCTTCCTGGCTGTATAAATAGCACACTTTCATCATGGCTAAATAAATCAGCACTTAACACTACATCAAGTGCATTTTACAGTCACTCGTCTCAGTCAGGTAACAAAGAGAGTGAGGTCTTTCTTTGTTTTTTTTGCATAATGAAGAAATACCAGCAGTCATAGATGTGATTCTCTGAATAACAGGATTGCCATGAAAATATTTAATATTTTTTCCTTTCTGATTTAATGTCAGATGCTTGTAGAACATGTAAAACTGCTCACTCTCAGCCGCCTATATACGATTTACTACTCTGTTGTAAGCCGCTCACAGTTCAATCTTGCTTTGCATGTTCTAATTTTAACAATCTCATAGCGAATGAGCAGATTCATGTTTATAAGCTGAGGATAGAGATGGAGAACTGTGAGGACCGTCCTAAACTGTCCTCTGTCCCACTGACTCTTATAAGCATAGTACAAATAGTTATGTAAATGGATAAAAGCTGTGTTGAAGAAACAGAATTTCTGATGATCTTTTTGCTATTGGAACCTCAAGGTTTTATTTCTGGATCGTGGATTCCCAAAAATGTGGTACAGTGAACAAAACTGTGTCTACATACCTGTACATGTACGCCTGTGAGTGTGTGTGTGTGGGTCAGTGTGATGGCTAATGGTTAATGGCTGACTGGTGGGCGCACAAGCTGATGGTTGTCTCTCTCTCTTTCTCACGCCTCAGGGGACTCATCTGTCTGTCATCACATACACATTGAGTGATAAGATAAGAGATAGATGCTACCACTGACTGCCAGTTACAAAGAGAAAATCAACAACATTTAAGCCTTTCAGTAACAAGCTATTTGAAAGAAAGTTCATTTATATAAAACATTATATATTAAAAAAAATATATATATATATATATATATATATATTAATATTTTAAAATAGTTTTTTAAAGAAGTGTTTGCTCTCTTGTGCCCACCAAGTCTGCATTTATTTGATCAAAATTACAGCCAAAACAGTGATATTAAGCAATAATTGTCAGACTTGTGTTTGTCTTGTGTTTTGTTCCCCATGCCTCTATTCGGTCCTTTCGGTCTTCGTTATTAGTCCATTAGTCTCTGTCTGTGTTTAATTACTCCTCACCTGTTTCAGTTCTTCCTCGTTTGATTTCCTAGTGTTCTTAAGCCCTGTGTTTCCCTGTCTCCCAGGTCCAGTATTGTTCGTCTTACCCCCGTGCTCCATTTTTCCTGGTGAAAACTTAATTAAAAGGAATATTGATTGTTCTCCTCGTCTCCTGCGTTCTCCTTGCGCAACATGACAGAATACCGGACCCAAACTGAAAGTGAGCGGCACCTTTTTCCCCCGTTTTTTAGTTTTGTTTTTGCAAAATCTTTTTGTTTTCCTGTTTTCTCCCGTGGCGTGGAAACCGGCGCACGTTTCGCTGCCCTAGCTCGTCAAGATCTCCCTTTCTTCGAGTACGCTGGGGAATTCTGCGGGCTCGCCACGGCGACAGTGTGGGATAACGCCACTCTAAATTCTCTGTTCTGGCTCAGGGCCAACTACCATCGCCCTCTCCTCGAAAGCACGGCTCCAGCCGTAGAGGCCAGGGCCGGGGTTGGGGCTGTGGCCTCTGAGGCGGTCCCGCACAGCCCTCCCGAGTCTCCTTCGTCTCCGCTGGTCCTGTCCAGCCTTCCCGAGTCTCCAGACCCGCCATAGCCTCCGGAGTCTCCAGACTGGAGTTTTCTTTGGTTTTCTTTTTTTAAATACATTTTAAAATTTAATTTGTTCTTGTGATTCAAAGCTTAATTTTTGCAGCATCACTCCAGTCTTCAGTGTCACATAATCCTTAAAAAATATATTTTTATGGCAACTGATACATATTTTCCAGGATTATTTGATGAATAGAAAGTTCAAAAGAGCAGCACTCATTTACTTATAATATATAATCTTATAATATATAATAAAATAATCTCTCTCTCTCATATATATATATATATATATAATTCATTGATCTTGCATTGATTTAAAATACAGTATATTATTTTATTTTAAAAAAGAAGTTTAAACAGCAATTTTTGTTTTCAAAAAGTCATACAAATTTCAGTTGATATGCGAGTAACAAGATGAAGAACAGAATTTTAACTTTCAAGCACATGATCTGTGAAGAGTCTAAAAATTAATTATCAAAAGTCAAGCTAAAATTTTATCTTGATATGTGAAAATTTAGCTCATGTACTTCAAGAGCTCTTTACCAACTCAAATTGACGATACAATACATACAGAGGCCACGATAGGAAATGGGACTGCACTAAATTTCACCTCAGTAGAATTTAGTATAACAGCTGTTTATTAAACACTGCATACAATAGCGAAGTTGACATCTGCACTATACTACAGTATAACAACATATATAATGTCATAGGTTTCATGTTAACATTCAGCACTCCCATGGTACAATATTCTGATTGATCTTGTTATTAAGCCCATAAATAATAATGTACTTGTTCTAATACATTTATATTGTAATGTACTCATTCTAATATAAATAAAATCATATTAACATTGCTGGTAGGTTATCATTGCAACGCACTCTCTAGTTTAAAATATTAATCTAACTAATGTGCTGTCTTCACTGTAGCTCACACGCACACATTCAGACTGTCACACAGATTGCACTGCGCACACACAGACGTTCAGCAACAGAAACTTCCCAGCGCTGCCCGCAATTTTATCAATAAAATAGCTTCACCGCTGAAGAGCTACATTATCTTTATCAGCAAGGAGTTGGTAACATCACTGTTTTGAAGCTATTCAAGTTAATAGAGAAACAGCAAAAACGTAGGTAATTCATACATACACATACATCTCTCTCTTACTTTCTCGATTCTTCTCAGGCCCATAAATGAACACATACTTGAAGAATTACACTTTTCTGAAAATAGAATAACGAAGTGGATATCGCTAAACTTTAAGCTTACCAGTGTTTTCAGAAAGCCAGCACTTTTATCCTCTGTGAGAGAGAACAGCCAACCCGATCTCACGGCAATTCGTACATATTTTACAAGGTGGCTAATTCGTACGAATTTGAGAGAACGCATACACATTGTTGCCAAGTGCAGATATTTCCGTATTGCTCAAGTGTGAAGCTCCGATTTGGGGATTACGGGGGTCAGGCAACCCCGTTTATGCTCTTCTGCGAGTCAGATTAAACCTTGTAGCCTATATTAAACTCTATTCATTAATTTTAGAAACCTTGTGCTTTTCTACTCTGTTTAAACACCGTTCTTGTATTTAAATTAAGCACAGTCCACTATGTGCACATGCTACGGAATCTAGTAGCGCAAAGTTGTATAGGACGATACATCGAGCACAGCCCTATACAAACTAAACACAAGAAGACAGAAAGCACTGGTTAATAAACATGAGGAGCAGTATACATTTAAAAACACACACACAAATAAATACTCCATTCTTCATACTGTAGGTCATAATCATAATCGTAAACCCAGCTGGTGTGATCAAACACATTCAGATTATTCATAGCGCTCTGTGGTCCAATCTGTAAACACACTCACAAATTAGTCATTACAATTTACTGCCAAGATGACAGAAACACACATAAATTACCCAGTATGGTCTTCACACCAACACACTAACAAGCAAAAACACTCACCAATTAGTCATAACATTACATTGTGCATTTGGCTTTTGTCAACTGGACTGATTCCAGCATGACTGCATCATGTCAGTCTCTCCACCCCAATGTCCTTAACACACAAGCTGTGACAATTTATCACACTCACTTACCTATATTAAACACATACGCATGCAAACTCCACAGCAGATCTCTATGATACGATCATATACTGGCGAGCCTGTGTTTATGTGTGTAAATGAATTCATGGAGTGTGGCTGGTCTTTGAGGAGGCCCAGACTCTCACTGAGAGCGTTCTACAATGCTTGCAAGGTCGCTGTGAATAACAGCCGAGTAGTGTTTACTGTAAGCACATCTAAGGACATGTCAGCAGTGTAACGCATTGATTAGCCCACTCGCTGCTGGGTCTTCAGTACTCGCTAAACTGTAAGGCTGTTTACTCGTACAAAGCTCTTGAGGAGGTAGTTGAACAATAAAGTGGCATCTTAAGAGGTTCTTAAAAAGACTAGGCACCTCTTTTTACTACCCAACACTAGAAACCAGGTTATTTGTATCTCTTTGAGTGTTTGTGGGTCAATGACAGAATGCTTGTCCATGATAAAGAAGAGGAAAAAACACTTTGAAATCCAGTTTAATTCAAGTATTAGGAATCTACTCTTTGGATTTGTGTTGTTTTCATATGGTTTAAAAAAAAACCATATGAAAAAGTATTTTCAAAAATAGTTATAATTTTTACTAACAAAGTAGTAAATATAAAATTGCATAAAAAGAAAGCAAAAAGCACTCTTAAGTTCAACAAATTGCATTTAATATAAATTTATAATACAACCCAAATTCCAGAAATGTTGGGATGTTTTTTAAATTTGAATAAAATGAAAACTAAAGACTTTCAAATCACACGAGCCAATATTTTATTCACAAAAGAACACAGAGAACATAACAAATGTTTAAACAATTATACTATTATACAATTTTATGCACAAAATGATCTAATTTCAAATTTGATGCCTGCTACAGGTTTCAAAATAGTTGGAACGGGGCATGTTTACCATGGTGTAGCATCTCCTCTTCTTTTCAAAACAGTTTGAAGACATCTGGGCATCGAGGTTATGAGTTTCTGGAGTTTTGGTGTTGGAATTTGGTCCTATTCTTGCCTGATATAGGTTTCCAGCTGCTGAAGAGTTTGTGGTCGTCTTTGACGTATTTTTCATTTAATGATGCACCAAATGATCTCTATAGGTGAAAGATCTGGACTGCAGGCAGGTCAATTCAGCACCCGGACTCTTCTACTACGAAGCCATGCTGTTGTAATAGCTGCAGTATGTGGTTTTGCATTGTCCTACTAAAATACACAAGGCCTTCCCTGAAATAGACGTTGTCTGGAGGGGAGCATATGTTGCTCTAAAACCTTTATATACCTTCCAGCATTCATAGTGCCTTCCAAAACATGCAAGCTGCCCATACCGTATGCACTTATGCACCCCCATACAATCAAAGATTTTAAACTGAACGCTGATAATACGCTGGAAGGTCTCCCTCCTCTTTAGCCCAGAGGACACGACGTTTGTGATTTCCAACAAGAATGTCACATTTGGACTCGTCTGACCATAGAATACTTTTCCACTTTGAAGCAGTCCATTTTAAATGAGCCTTAGACCACATGACATGACGGCGCATTTGGACCATGTTCACATATGGCTTCCTTTTTGCATGATGCAGCTTTAGTTGGCATCTGTAGATGGCACGGCGGATTATGTTTACTGACAGTGGTTTCTGGAAGTATTCCTGGGCCCATTTAGTAAGGTCAAAGACAGAATCATGCCGATGAGTGATGCAGTGTCGTCTGAGGGCCCAAAGACCACGGGCATCCAACAAAGGTCTTCGGCCTTGTCCCTTATGCACAGAGATTTCTCCAGTTTCTCTGAAACTATTGATGATGTTAGATGATGAGATTTGCAAAGTCTTTGCAATTTGACGTTGAGGAACGTTGTTTTTAAAGTATTCCACAATGTTTTTACACACTCTTTCACAGATTGGAGAACCTCTGTCCATCTTTACTTCTGAGAGACTCTGCCTCTCTAAGACATCACTTTTATAGCTAATCATGTTACAAACCTGACTTAATTAGTTGCTAGATGTTCTCCCAGCTGAATCTTTTCAAAAATTCTTGCTTTTTCAGCCCTTTGTTGCCCCTGTGCCAACTTTTTTGAGACCTGTAGCAGGCATCAAATTTGAAATGAGCTCATTTAGTGGATAAAAGTGTAAAATTTCTCCGTTTAAATCCCTGCAGAGTTTAGCTCCTGGTTTAAACATTTGTTATGTTCTCTATGTTCTATTGTGAATAAAATATTGGCTCATGTGATTTGAAAATCTTTTAGTTTTCATTTTATTCAAATTTAAAAAACGTCCCAACATTTCTGGAATTCGGGTTGTACCATATATTATAAATAAAAATAATAACCTAATAATAAATTATAATACCTTTTTATATTGTGAATAACATTCAGTTAAGTGTCCAAATATGTTACATTTAGTTTGCACTCAAGTATATTCTTGTATGTGTAGTATTTCCATAATATGTCCTCTTTATATATGCTAAAATGTATGTCTGTTTCATTAGGGACCACATGACTTTTCAGTAATTAATTTATTTTAATTAGGAGTTTATGGACCTTAAAAAGTATTCAAATGAATTTTAATTCAGAAAATAAAACCTTGCTCATTATAGAAGAGGTGTATTCAAGTCAGACTATCCATGGATTGCATTTTAAATGTATTTTTTTAATTCATTTAAAAAGCAGACACAAAAATTAGTGTCATGTCTTTGACCCTTGTGTTTTAATGAATAGCTTTCTCTTCAGTGAAACTAGTCATTTACTGCGTAATATTTCCTCAAGCCACAAGTTGTCAGCGAACTTTAAACCCAATTTAAACTGCCATTCCAAGCACTCAGTCTCAAACAAACACTATGTAACACTCTCAAACATCCACTATATATAGTAGCTGACTATATATCCTACCTGAGCCCCTGTGAGAGGTGTGACACTGAGAGGGCAAACAGGAGAGAATGGGGACGGTGAGTGTCCTAGAGGTGATGGAGTATGGAGGGAGGGCTGCTCTAAACGTCACACATAGGGGGGGAAAGTCTCCAATAATGGGAAGGCCGACAGATGCTCCAGTTTCCTTGACAGAAATGGAGGTCAAGTGGAGATTTATGTAAAAGGGAAAACAGGCAGCAAGGGAGAGAAAAGGAAAGTGCATATTATGACTTTAACTAGTGGATAGGGAGGACAGAGCAGCAAAGCAATGATTTTACACAGACAGCACCATAAAGAAATGAGACGGAGGAATGGCCTTAAAACAGAAGGGAAGTATTGGATTACAGTATTTCCCAGGCGTTTTTGTAAAACTCAAGTAGATCGTCAGCAACACCAAACCAGAAATATGTTATTATTTATCTCACATGCTCAAAATCATTCTGCATTTATTTTATTAATTTAATCTATCATTAAAGACTACAAACATGCTGCAAAATCAAAAAAAAAAAATTATATATATATATATATATATATATATATACACACACACTACTGTTTCAAAGTTAGGGGTCAGTAAGATTTTTGTATGTTTTTAAAATAAGTCTCTAATGCTCACCAAGGCTGCATTTATTTGATAAAAAAAAAAAAAAATGCAGTAATACTGTGAAATATTTTAACATTTTAAAGACCTCTTTATATTTTAATATATTTTCAAATGTAATTTATTCCTGTGATAGCAAAGCTGAATTTTCAGCATCATTACTCCAGTCTTCAGTGTCACAAATCATTCTAGTATGCTGATTTGCCGCTTAGGAAACATTTCTCATTATTATCAGCGTTGAAAACAGTTGTGCTTTTATGGACATTGTGATATAGTTATTTCAATAACCTTCAAAAAAAACAAAAAACAAAAAAAAAAAAAAAAACAGTAATTTTTAATTTTACAAACAGTAGTGATACATGGCATCATGCTGGGAGTAAGAATTCTGAGCTGTACTCGTTTTCACAAAGTTGCCCTAACTAAACAGCAACTTTTATGCCAAGAGCTAATCAAAGCACACAACCAGTGCCCTAGGCTGCTTAATTGACCATTATTTCCCATTCATCTCTCAAACACTTGCACTGACTGACTCTCAAGTCAAGACGATTGGGAAAGGCTCGAGGTCTTGGCAGTGGAGCTGCCGCATCAGACTATTTACCGAAGCCAACAAAGACATCATCGGGCTCTCGTGCCAAGCATGAATAAATAAACATCCAATTGAGAAATGGCTCATGCACTTTCTTAAAATGCACACTTTCTAAAGTCTTTGGCAAAAGGATCTATCCAGCAGTCAGGAGCTGCTGCAAAGACAGATTTGCGTAATTCCACTATAGATTTTTTGTTTTTATGTAGAAAGTTGTTTGCTAATGTTTGGTGTGACTTCCAGTTTGAGAGGTGAAGTCAGGGTGGCCTGACGTTTCTGGGAAAGCAATAAGAACTGGCGGATGCAATAATATGAGCCATTAAAATAAGAAAATGCACACATGTACAATAGTAGTTCAATGTATGTCGAAGTATAAATCTAATTACGAGTACCTTATTCACAGTCGTGAAATGCGCCAAAAGAGACTTCTTTGATGTTAACTTCTAACCCTTTTCCACCAGCACTTTAAAGCTAGGCTGCTCTTTTTTTTTTTTAAGATGATACACCGCTGAGCATTCTACCTCAAAACTGCCTTTCCATTATGTTTTGGTTTTGCATTCATTGCACAATGAAGCAGTAGGCCTAACTGTTTTGTGTTAGTGCTCGAGTCACATCTTTAAAGAGCCAAAAGATATTTTAGAAGCCAAAATACATTAAAAGCCTTTCATCCAGGTAGCTATAGCTAAACATTGCCTTTTACACTTTTGCTGTAGGCCTATACAAATATTTGTACTGAATTTAATGAAGATCTTAATTCCTGATATTTGAATTGGTGTGTAATAGCTTTCATACTACATGCTTTGACCTATGATAAACCAAAAATTACACGTTAATCGCAATGAACGATGTCTTGGTACCGTTAACACTCAAAAAAAAAAAAAAAAAATTTTTTTTAACTTTATGAATCTGACACTTGCTCCTGTGGCATTATGGGATAGTTCAGGGTCCACCGGTTGCACACTTCACAATCTTCGCAAAGTCAGTCACTCAGGAATCTGTTTGCCTTAATATTCTAATATTCTGAATATTCTAAATGGACGCGTGAGAAGAAAAGCTTTTAACTAGTATCTGGTTGCATAGCAACGGCAGAAAATCAGAGTCAGAATTCTACAGGGTCAGTTCTAGACCTTCGTAGCCTACTGTGTAATATAATAAATATTACAATATATATCAACTATAAATCCACTTAAAATCTTACAGTCGATGCAGAGTATTATTTAACTTATCGTAATGCAAATGAGCGTATCATTTGGCTTTTAAGAAAGACTTAACTACATTTATCTTGGAAAATACATCCAGACGGTCGTATCGTGACTATATGAAAGATAAGAAGGAATTTATTTTGTACACACAAGTAAAAGAGAGAGAGGGAGCGCGCTCGCGTGAGATGCTGTAGCACCTTTAAAGCGATGACATCATGACAACTGTGAGCCACTGATGACAGAGAGCCTCGTCTTTAAGCAATAATCACATCGTGTAACGAGGAGAAAACACGAAAACAAGCAGACATGAATAATAAATGGCATCGAAATCAAGCTAAATCGTCCGGCTAAACTGAACGCCTCCACACAAACGTGAATGCGGCCACTGCGTCTGTCTGCTGCAGAAGAAAAAAAACTGTCGCATCATTTCTAGTGGATCAGACATTAAGTAGGCTACTATATGTCACGGACGATAGATATTCCCCGCACGCGCCAGAACTATTCCTCACTTGAGAGAGCACACACTGTACTGACTGGCGTTAAAACGCACTGCACCCATGATGATAAAGAGCGAAGGATCAAAGAACGCAAATTGTGTCGATGATATCGAGCGTAGGAAGGAGGGACGCACGGGGAGCCCGAGAAACCCGATGCCTGTCTCGCCAGCGGTCTCAGAGAGTTGAGCAAAATGAATCCTCAGATGCACTGTGAGACTCACCTCAGTAACGCACTGCACTTTCAGCGCACACTATGTTCATTGAGAGACACGCGCAAGCTTAGAGCGAGACTCGCATCCGCTCTGCTCTAGTCTGGTCTGCACGGGTTACAAAGGGTGACGGGCTACGGGACGCTTACCTCCACACTTGCCCCATCTGCAGGATGTGTATGAGCGTCTGCCAGACCCACACGGACACGCGACAGCATCTGGCCCCGCCGCGCACCCCTGGGCCCCGGCTGCTGCTGAGACCCTCCACGGAGCCCAAGCCGCCCCCCGTGTAATCCTGCACGAACCACCTGAAGCTCAGGATCTGGACCAGCACCGACGGCACCAGCACAAAGAACAGTGTGAGTCCGAACCAGAGGTAGTCCTGCTTGACGTAGTAGTCGAGCGCGAGCCACAAGTCGGTGCCCACGTCCCAGAAGAAGACGAGGAGCGCGAGGACGATCCACAGGCAGTCCAACCACAGGCGCTCCTCGCGAGGTGGCCGCCTGACGTCTCTCCCCTTGCCCAGGAGGTAATGCAGACAGGCGCTCCGGCAGCCCCAGTAGCACGACGAGGTGTTGCAGCAGTGGCAGATGTGGAAGGAGCTGCCCTGCCCCGGGTCGCCCTCGCAGCTCCCCACCGTCTCGTCCAGATTGTGCAGCTGGGCGAAACCGGTGACGACCCCCCGACCGTCGGATTTCGCTGCCATCTTGCTCTCCGAAGCGCACACCTCCGGTTTCCGAGGCTCGTGACGTCACTTCCCCGACACCTGTTTCTCCAGAGTACCCCTAATGAGGTAGCCATGGAGTTGTGGGGTGACGGTGACGCCAGAGAGGCAGAACATCCTCCTGCGGCGCTCCGGACGGAGAAGTCAGTGCTGATCTAGTCCTCGAGCCGGCACGGGTCAGAGACGAACTCCTGGAAGCCGGTTCTTGTCACCTGCGCATTGTGTTTGAGAGCGAGCGCGGGACTGCTCCCTGAGACACCCGCCGCCGCCGACTGGATGTCTCGACTGAAGAGAGACGCGGATCCGTACTCATCTAGGATGCCACCTAGTGCTCGGTTCGCACCTCGGGACCGCCGAGTGATGTAATGCTGTAGTGAGCAAGCCGCTCGCGCTCTTAACCCTTTCGGACATCAGAAGAGATGCTGCTCACGTGGAAATTTGCTGGTGGTACAACACTTTCTCGTACATTGCCTACACACGCAGGATGCCATTTACGTTCTCCTCCTCTCCACTGTGTCATCAGCATGACATCAAGATGACTATTAGAATGCATTAAACACATTTAAATGAGATTTCAAAAAGATCCACTCACGAAATGAGAGAGCAAAGAGATGGAAGCGTCAAGAGCGACGTGTTTGCGGTCAGGTGCGCATCTGTGCTGTCCTGTTTGTGACAAACAACTCTCTTCTGTGAAAACTAGAAAAGCTCAGTACATTTTTAAACTTAACAGCCTCTCCCTGGATGGAAGTAGCAATAAAGGTAGAGTACATCCGTAAAATGAGGCGCGGAAAATATTGTTGTGACAAGAAAACTGTCCTTATGGGAACGCGCGTGTGCTGTCCATGAAGCGCGCAGCCAGGAACTATTTGTACCCAGCTGACTCTACCTTATTCCTTTGTAAGTGTGTTGTGAAGGGATTGATTGATTGATTGATTGATTGATTTGTCGTTCTGTTGTATTATTCAGCTGTTTAAAATACTTGAATCTATCTTGGCATTCAGCATTCAAATATTTCTGATTAATGACACATTCATTTTTTCATGTTCGGTCTCTGAAATTTACTAAATATTATTTTTAAATTTTTATGTTAAAATAAAATCGATTTTGCACCTGCTGAGAACATTTCAGTGTTTTCAATTATTTAAATAATTTAATTTAAATTAGGTCAAATCTGCTATTTAAAAAAAAGGCTACAATGGTTTGCTAGTTTAAGCCGATCTTAAGCTGGTCCCCAAAACCTCTCCACACTACAGACCAGCTTACAGACCAGCCTGACCACATTTTAAGACCAGCAAACCAGTTTAAGCTAGTTTAAGATGTTTTTTATTTATTTTTTCAGCAGGAATTTTATTTTATTTTTTCCCCCCAAGAATTTCATTCTTTACAATAAATTCTCTTTCAATGGCAATTTTTTATTTATTTATTTTTTTTGCTGTGCATTTTTTCTGTGCTCCCTACTGGCTCAAACTGTGTTCCCCAACAGCCCACATCCACATGGGATATTAGACTCCGAAATTCAGCCTTTATTCTTTGAAAACCCATGGCATCAGCATCCAATCTGCACTCTGATCTATTTCTCAGTGCCTTGACTCAGGTTTCCTCCAGGTATCAATCAAACTAAAAAAAAAAAAGCAATAGAGAAAGAAAACATTGATCCTTGCCAAAAGCATTTCTGTTATCCTAAGAAAAAACTTACCACCTAGCACTTGAGCTCTGATTACAAAACAAAGTGTGCTTTGTCTGCCAGCAAAGCAGTGCACAATGCAGTACTGGCGTCCAATGCCACCTCTATAGGACTCTGTCTCACCCTCCCACAAGCCATTGTAAATCCTCAACACCTGTGGAAGTGCCAGGGAAGCATTACCAAGATTAAGACAGTGCCACTGTTACATTAATAAGATGATCTCACACTACAGTCCCACTGGTTGCCAATAGGCTTAGATCGTAACATAAGGCACATACATTACAATAATCATCATTTTTATTACAGCAGTCCTTGTTAATTAATGAAAAGATGAGAGAATGACATTTCTCTGCCAACCCTTCCCATTTGGTTTCAATTGCAACGGTCATTTGATGTGAATTACATGAAAGTAAGATGTTCAGAGAATGTATGCACTGGTGCCTCATCTGGCATTCATAAATGGTTCCCGTACCTAAGGAAATGTTTGGAAATCATTCATAAATGCAGTGACTTTGAATTTGCACAGTGCTGCAGGTCTGGTATGAAGTTCTTCAAATTAACACACACTGTCAGAGTCTCTTCTGGGGTTCAGAGCCGAGGCAACTTCACAGAAATGTTTGATGAGCAGCATAAGCTGGAATAACTAGCTCTTCTCAGCTAATAGTGTAAAAAAAAAAAAAAAACTACTATCAAAGTGGCCTAAAGCAAAGAGAAGCAGTCTGCGATTCAGTGTTGTGCGTGTGTAATTGGTGTCAGGCACAATGATAACAAACAGACAATTATGCCAATGCCATATGAAAAACAACAGGCCTTCACAGATCATTTTAAAACCTTTGTACATCCATGTTAAGGATTGATATTCTATGCTTGCAATTCAGTATAGTAATATTGGAACCAAGATATCACAGAAAGAAAAACATCCCATATCATCAGGATTATGAGAGGCTTTTCAAATAAAATGCCATTTTATTTTATTTCACGTTTCAATTCTAATTTTCTGAATTTGTATTGACCCTCAGGCCATCCTACACTCTAAAAAAAGATGGTTCTTCAAAGGTTCTTCACATGTACAGTTCTATTTAGAACCATAGCATCCTGAAGAACCCTTTTAATGCTGAAATGGTTCTTTGTGTAAGAGTTTAGGGTTCTTTATTCCCACCTTTTTCTGATTTTCTGATTTTCTGGAGCTCAGTGATCCAATTACAGACTGTCAACACACTCTCAATTCATTCTTAAATTTAAATACTTTAAAATTGTGTCTGGTTTTCAAACAAACATGTTCTTTTCTCTTATTTTGATCACATGTAAGTGTGAGCAGCTCTGTTAAGCTGAGGATACTCCTCTTCTCCATTAAGTAAAAGACATTGAATTTATAATACATATTGTTAGATTTTTTAAAATGATTATTTATTACTAACTGAGGCACTCTAAAAAAGTTTGCTTATTACTGATTTTCTGGAGTTCAGCTAACTACACAGACTGTCAGCACACTCAGAACAGGTAAATTATTTCTTTCTTAAAATGTCTATAATTTTTTAAACTTTCAAATTGTAGCTGGTTCATGTCTTTTTCTCTTTTCAGTTCAAGAGAACATGTAACTGTGACCAGATCTGTTCAGTTAAGGACACTTCTCTCCTCTTCACCACTAAGCAAGTAAAAAAAAATACTGAATTTATGCTCCTTTTTTGTTTTTACAAAAACAAATGGAAGGATATGCATTGCAATTGTAAACTCAATTGTGTATTTCAGATGCATCACATCCTACAACCTCATAATCTGCAGAGAGAAACTGGCACTCAGTCACACCAAAATACACATAATGATGGATTTGCAGGCAGCATAGAGGATTATTAAAATACAGTATTTCACTGGAACTTGGTCTTCATTTCACCATTTTGTTTTACTTCTTGAAGTATTTATTTATGTTCAATGTCAATTGTCATTTATTAATGTATTCTGCTAATAACTGTTGTTATAGAATGCTGTCATTTTTGCTACCAATTCACATGGCCAGTAAAAAAGAAAAGTACCTAAATGACACATGTTGTTGTTTTTATGTAAAACCCTAATAGACACTACAAGATATTATTATACCAGGCAGATAGAGGGATTAAAAAAACAATATTAATCAATAATATATACAAATAATATTAATAATAATATAAATATATTAATACTAATTAAAATACTGTTGTTAAAAAGGTTATTAAGGTCCTATATAGCATTTTCAAAGCATGGTTCTTTATGGAACCCTATAAAAAGGGTTCTATTTAGCACTAAAAAGGGTTCTGCTATTGTTACAAGCCAAAGAACCCTTTTCTGGTATTAGAACCATTTTTCTTAAAAGTGTAGATGTAGATGAGTTTGTTCTTTCAAAGTGAAAGTGATCTGTGGCCAAGTATGGTGTCCCATACTCAGAATTTGTGCTCTGCATTTAACCCATCCAAGTACACACACACACACACACACACACACACACTTCAGGTTACAAGTCCGACTCTCTATCCATTAAGCCACGACTGCCCCACGACTGCCAAAGGAACAGATTTGGAGAAATTTAGAATTACATCACTTGCTCACCAATGAATGAGACAAGATGACTTTTTTCCACTGGAGACAGCAATATTATGGATAGAGGACTTGTATTTTATCTGAAAGCAACGGTGTTAATATGCCTTTATGATGAATTGCTTTCTTACAGTGTTTCACTTCAGAAGACATTAACTGACGGACTGGACTAGAGTGGTGTGGATTACTTGTGGATTATGTGTTTTTATCAGCTGTTTGGACTGTCATTCTGACGGCACCCATTCACTGCAGATGATCCATGGGTGAGTGATGTAATGCTAAATTTCTCCAGATCTGTTCTGATGAAGAAACAAACTCATCTACATCTTGGATAGCCTGAGGGACCATACAAATTCAGCACATTTTCATTTTGGGGTGATATATTACTTTAAGTCCTTTGTCATCTTAATTGGTGTCACACTGTGATATTAACAAACAGATAGTTCATATGCCAAATCATATGCCATATGACAAAAGCAGATCTTCACAGATATTTTTAAAACCAATGCTCTACCATGTAGTTATGTTGAGGACTGATATGCAATAACATGAGATAAAAATGTATGCTTATGAGTGCCTGGCTTCATACACGCCGCTCAAGTTACATATGCAAAAATATCAGCTCTCAGTCAGGGGAGTGTGTTTTTTCCCACAAACGGCATACATTTTTAATGAGAGCAAATGGAGCCGCATATTTTTTGGGGGAGTGTGGGGTTCATGGCACACATGTAACTCAAGCTAAATAATGCAGTGACTGTAATCGCTCACGGCGCTCAAGAGACGCCAGACACTTATCTTCCTCCTCAACAGGAGGCCATTCTGCTCCCAGCAGGATTCTGCTAAGATTACAGCAGGAGCCGTGTTGTGAATTCATACAGGTGTACACATATGTGCGTGCACGCACACACACACACTTCACTGAAAAATGATCTTTATATAAGTCAACACTAAATACTGCATTCTATATCAGATATATAAATTAAAGACTGCAAAAATCTTTCACATACAATTTAATCTTTGCATTATTTTCACCATGCAGTCCTTCTTTTTCCTCTGGTAAATATGCATAATTACATGCAAGTAACCTGAAGCCAAATCCTAATCCTAACCCTAACTGTATAGTAAGTACATGTAGTTAATTTATATTACTCAGTACTTAAATGTATAATTACACTGTAAAGGACACCTTAAAATAAAGTGTAACCTATATTTTATATTAGCCTAATTACATACAGTAAATAATAATTAATTACCCTAATCTTATATAACACTATATATAATATCTTATAATATCATATCATAATATAAGGTTCTAGAAATGTTATAATGCAGTACAATAATGGAACCAAAATTATCACAGAAATAAAAAAAATATAAATAGGATCATGAGAAAAAAATAAAAAAATAATTAATTATTTTATTTATTTATTTCCCCATAAAACTATTGTGACATAATAGTACAGCTTGAAAACATTAAGCCACATTTTTTATTTTATTTTATTTTAGACTTTACTGCATTAGATCATTTCAGAATGCAAGACTCAGATCCGTTAAATTGCTTTGCCATGAAATTAATGATTTTTTAAAATTTTTATACTAATTGCCAAAAATTGTCATGTCAGCAGTGTTCTTAAGTCAGGTTTAATGGATAACATTAAGAATGAAGCGTTGTCTATTCCCTGGAATACGTTCCAGAACTGTTTGTTCAGTTCCACAAGTGCACAGTCCACAGTTCAACTAGTGAAAATAAACAGTCCTGATTGTGTAAATTACATACATTTTTCCTTATCAAGCATTTTAAATTTAGTTTATTTACCAAATATTCCACAGATGCAAATCATACCATTGGTCTAACAAGCTAAAAATGTGCCAAGTAAAAATTATTTTAGATTTATGTTTTTTTTTCAGTTACGAAACTAATATATTTGCAAGCAAAAAATAATATTATGAGTTCCATTCAATCCAGTAAATCCATTTTTGACACTACATGACATTACAAACATGTTCTACATCTCTTGTGTATAACATTGTTTATCTTTTTGTGTTGTATTTGGTGTTGTTAACCCCTCAATCCTACTTCCACAGCAATGGCAAGTTGGTTTATGGTTAGTTTATGTTTGTCTAGTTGGCCAATATAGCCATGCTGTTCCTCACGAAAGTTTTATGATCATATACTTTATAAACCTGTAGAGAACACTAAATTATGTTTATGTAATTATATCATATTTGGTAACACTTTATTTTAAGGTGTCCTTTACACATGTTACTATTATAATAACAATAAAATATGCAGAAGTACATACAAGTAACCTGAAGCCAAGTCCTAATCCTAACCGTAACCGTATAGTAAGTACATGTAGTTAATTTATATTACTCAGTCCTTAAATGTATAATTACACTGTAAAGGACACCTTAAAATAAAGTGTAACCTATATTTTATATTAGCCTACTTACATACAGTAAATAATAATTAATTACCCTAATTACTAAATAATATTCCTTTTTTTTTTGAGAAGAGGATGAGTGAGAATATTCAATACTCTCCTTTAACGTCCTGAGGACTCCTCACTCTCCCAAACCAGCAGGTGGCGATATTGATTCAAATTAGCTTGCGGTCGGTTATCAAATCCAACAAAGGAGTGGAAACTGGGAAGTGGAGGTGTCAGGTGAGAGAAATGCTGTTGTTACCGCTGTCATCTCCTCTAAGTACATGTTTAAAATACATATTTTGTTCTTGACAAGTAACATCGCACCTGCGCTTATTTGTCGAGTGCATTTGATTAGTTTTAATCCGAGCGTCTTCATGTTGAAGCGACACAAAGCTCCAAATCCCGTTTGTTGTCATATTTCAGTCTGATGACACAGCGAGCCGAGAGAAATTGGACAAATACCTTGAATATACTTGAATAACTGGTTGTAAATACACGTGTCTGGTTTAGTTATGCTCCTTCGAGCAAAATAGACGAATGTGGTATTTTTTTAGGGCTGTCTGTCTCATTGCTTGCGTTTTGTTTTGCGAGCTGCACCAGACGAGAAATCCACCTTTGCAACATACTAATAATAACAAACCTCTTATTTACAGTGTATCACCATTGCTTTTATTATTATCATACTATTATATAGGTTTAGTTGTCAGGTGAATGCAAATAACAGAATAATAAGAAACCTAATATGAGACTAAGACGTAGTTTGCATTACAGTATTTCCTCTCCCGTTGACTCTCGCAGGTTTCTTGTACCTCTCAAAACATCATGGAGTTTGCTGAGCTGATCAAAACCCCTCGTGTGGATGGAGTGGTCCTCCACCGACCCTTCATGCCCACTGTGGAGGGAACTCTGTGTCTGACAGGACATCACCTCATCTTGTCTTCTCGCCAGGACAACACTGAAGAGCTCTGGCTGCTTCATGCTAACATTGACTCTATTGAGAAAAGGTAACGTTACTGCTGATATACAGAGAGAAGTTTAAGACACCTAGTAAAAAATGCCATGTAATTTTTAAATACCATTTTTGTAATTTTCACAACTGTTCATGAGTTTGGGGTCAGTAAAATAAAAATATATTTGACCACAAAAGGGTAATTTTTTTGAAATTGAGATTTATACATCATCTGAAAGCTGAATAAATAAGTTTTCTATAGATGTATGGTTTGTTAGGATCGGACAATATTTGTCAAATCAAAATATTGAGAAAACCGCCTTTATAGTTGTCCAAATGAAGTCATTAGCAATGCATATTACTAATCAAAAATGAAGTTTTTATATATTTACGGTAAGAAATTTACAAAATATCTTCATGGAACATGATCTTTACTTAATATCCTGATGATTTTTTGTCATAAAAGAAAAATTGATCATTTTGACCAGTACAATGTGTTGTTGGCTATTGCTACAAATATCCCTGTGCAGGGTCACATATGTGAACCTAGACCACAAAACCAGTCTTAAGTCGCTGGGGTATATTTGTAGCAGTAGCCAAAAATACATTGTTTGGGTCAAAATTATCGATTTTTCTTTTATGCCAAAAATCATTAGGATATTAAGTAAAGATCACGTTCCATGAGAATATTTTGTAAATTTCTTACCGTAAATATATCATTTTTGATTAGTAATATGCATTGCTAAGAATTTAATTTAGACAACTTTAAAGGCGATTTTCTCAATATTTAGATTTTTTTTGCACCCTCAGATTACGGATTTTCATATAGTTGTATCTCAGCCAAATATTATCCGATCCTAACAAACCATACATCAATGGAAAGCTTATTTATCCAGCTTTCAGATGATGCATAAATCACAATTTTGAAAAATTGACACTTAAGACTGGTTTTGTGGTCCAGGGTCACATATATATATATATATATTTTTATTAATCAAGGATGCATGTAATTGATCAAACGTGACAGTAAAGACATTTATAATGTTACAAAAGACATGATTCAAATAAGTTATGTTTTTGAACTTTATATTCATCAAAGAATCCTGAAAAAAGTATCACTGATTTCACAAAAAAATTAAGCAGCACAACTGTTTTCAATACTGATAATAATAAGAATCCTCATATTACAATGATTTCTGAGGAATCATGTAACACTCAAGAAAATTCAGCGTTGACATCACAGTAATAAATTACATTTTAAAACTGTATAGAAAACAGTTATTTTAAAAATGTAATACTATTTCACAATATTAGTAGTTTTACTACATTTTTGATCAAATAAATGCAGCCTTGGTGAGCATGAGAGACTTCTATCAAAAACATCTTATTGACCTAATGTGCACAGGTTTATCGGATCGCTGGGAACTATTATTGTAAAGTGTAAGGACCTGCGGGTGATTCAGCTGGACATACCTGGCATGGAGGAGTGTCTTAATATTGCCAACTCAATTGAAGTAAAACTGCATTAATACTCACTCTCATAAAGCACAATAATAATGAAATAATAACCCTAATTTCTACTGATCAGTTTTTTGTTGTTAGTATTCAGGTTCTGATTGTTCATTTCTCAGGCTCTCTCCACGCTGGACTCTGTGTCCCTGATGTATCCGTTCTTCTACCGTCCTTTGTTTGAGGTCATTGAGGATGGATGGCAGTTGTTCGTACCAGAGGAGGCTTTCAAAGATCTGGAGTCTATGGTATTGTTTTATCCCTGGAAGCCTTGACACTGAGGTCATCAGAAAAAGTTGTAATAGTTTCTCAGTGTATCATTGCTCATTTTTTCAGATGATTCTCTGTGGGAAGCCAAAGAGCACATATTTGTGACTGCGTGTTCTGATATCCAGTTTAATACAAATACAGTTAATATTTCATACACTACTGTTCAGAAGTTTGGGGTCAGTAAGGTTTTAAAATGTTATTTATACTCACCAAAGCTGTGTTTATTTGATTAAAATACAATTAACAATTTCAAACAATGTAATTACAATTTAAAACAACTGTTGTCTGTTATTATTTATTTTAAAATGTCATTATCATTAAAATGTCAGCATCATTATTCCAGTCTTCAGTGTCACGTGATCTTTCAGAAATCATTCTAATATGCTGATTTGGGGCTCAAGGAGCATTTATTATTATTATCAATGTTGAAAACAGTTGTGCTATACTAATATAATAGTAATATTTAGTGCTCTAAACAGCATTTATTTAATTATTATTTATCTTTACTGTCACGTTTGATCAATTTAATGCATCCTTGCTAAATAAAATTATTAATTTCTTTAAAAAATTACTGACCCCAACTTTTGAGTGGTAGTGTACAGCATATCAATTTATTTTAAACCTCTTTTGGTTTAGACTTACATTGAAGCAGAAACATTTTTGCTTGTGATTTTTGTTTTTGTCATTTAAAAATAAAGTGTCTAATTAAATAAAGATGACACTGAGTTCTGTTATCCTCTGTCAGACAGATGAATGGAGACTGAGTGAGGTAAATAAAGACTTCAGCGTGTGCCCCTCGTACCCATCCCTACTGACTGTGCCCAAAGACATTGATGATGAAAGTCTCTGCAAAGCTGCATCCTTCCGCCACGGAGGCCGTTTCCCTGTGCTCAGTTACTACCACAAGAAAAACGGCATGGTTAGAAGAAGTGCACTTTGGAAATTTTGTTTCCAAATGTTGACCTGTTTAATACAGACTCTGATCACACTGTCCACAGGTGATGATGCGAGCAGCACAGCCACTAACAGGAACCAATGGACGCCGCTGCAAAGAGGATGAGAAACTGATCAATGCCACGCTTTGTGCGGGGAAGCGAGGTTACATCATCGACACGCGGACTATAGCTGTGGCGCAGCAGGCTAAAGCTCGCGGAGGAGGATTTGAACAGGAAGCCAACTACCCTCAGTGGAGGAGGATCCATAAAGCCATTGAGAGGTGTGTATCCAATTATTCTCTCACAGCCAGACTAAGTGCATAAGTAGAGATGGATAATATTAATATTCTGACTGATAATCATTTTCATGTTATGGCCAGACATAACAATAAATAAAAATTAAAAAAACAGACAAAGTAATATTAAATTCTATAAGTAAACATAAAAATAAAAACTAAAATCAGCCGTATTAAATTTAGACAGCACAACATTGTAACGCTGCACTTATTTGATTAAAGGTCCCATGGCATGAAAATGTCACTTTATGAGGTTTTTTAACATTAATATGAGTTCCCCTAGCCTGCCTATGGTCCCCCAGTGGCTAGAAATAGCGATAGGTGTAAACCGAGCCCTGGGTATCTTGCTTCGCCTTTGAGAAAATGAAAGCTCAGATGCCCAATCTGGAATCTTCCCTTTATGTCGTCATACGGGGAAAGGTTACCTCCCTTTCTCTGCTTTGCCCGCCCATGAGAAAATGAGCTACTACCGTGCGAGGCGAGCGCAATATTTTTTTTTTCCTCGAGAGAGACATCATGGCTTGCAAACGAGCGAAGCATGACAGTTGCTCAGTGTTTGGATGTACAAATGAACACAAAGTATTTTTTTAGTTCCTTCATCCGAACCTATGGCTAGCATTAGCTACATGATAATAACTGTAACAGCATACATAAACAAACCAACTAAAGTACCGTATCCAGACACAATATTTTAAACTAACCATTCGGAGACGTCCTGCTGTAGCCGCTGAGTTGCAGCTTCTTGATCCGGTGCTTCTCCATCCGGATCAGATTCTGGGTCAAACTGAAATGCTTGAACGACTGTGTGTCTACGAGCCATTGCAATACATCCACTGTCAACATTAGCGCATGGTAGCGCAAGCTGGTTAAGGCCACACACCCACCCTCCACTTTGCCCCGCCTCTCTCGTCCTTAAAGCTACAGACACAGAAATGGCACGTCCTAAGGAAGGTTTTCTATTTAAATGTATATTTTAACATGTAATTTATTCCTGTGATATAATTTAGTTTTAACTTTTTTGCATCGGAATGTAGAGAACATAAGTGAATTTGATTTAAAAATTTTATTATTTTATTTTATTAAAAGTTTTGTTATGAATGACCACCTGTCTGACCTGTAAACCGACCAACCACAGTTTTTGTTTTGTTTTTACATGCTATATAGAGCCAGGCTTGATACACAATAAAAAACTTAATTGTGACGCAGCAGTTTCTATGAATAGTTGTACAGAAATCAGTGGAAGAATATCAAAAACTGCAAAAATTGGTTCAATACATACTATACATACATACATACGTAATGCCTCCAACAAGAATGCTGGGTATAGTTAAAAATTTTAATTTTCCTTTTTTTTTTTTTTTTTTTAAATGTAAAATTTAAATTGACACTTTTTTATTTTAAATTTAGTTTTTTCAGTTGGCATGAAACAAATTCAATATTTCATTTTTACAACTATTTTGTTAATGCATATTATAAATCTTATTGTGAATAATTCATACATGTATGTGTTTAATTAAAAAATATTTATTTATTTATTTAGACCTTGTATTGTTCAATCAAAACCATAACTTCCCTCTGGCATTGGCAAATCCAATGAGTATTTCATAAGTGCACAGCTTGGTTTACAGGCAAACTGATAAAGTTGCTTAAGTCAGTGAATCAAAACACATTCTTTTCAATTTTGCGATCAACATACATCAGGCGGTCAGTGAATCGACTGTGAGCGATTTGTGCCATCTGAGACTGAGGCTAGTACTCGCTGTAATTTTATTAGGCGGCTTAAACTCGTTCAAGCCTGGAAAACATGTCAATTGCAGCTAAAATGCTCATTTGGAGCTGAAGCATACCATATGCAAGCAAACAAACACAGCTGCATAAATGAGTCCTGTAACTGAGACTATAATCTGACAGCTGTTCTCCCACAGGTCTAATGTTCTGCAGGAGAGTCTGATAAAGCTGGTGGAGGCGTGCAACGATCAGTCGCACAGCATGGACCGCTGGCTTAGTAAACTTGAAGCGTCCAACTGGCAGAGTAATGTTAAGGAAATCCTCACAACGGCCTGCCTGGCTGCACAGTGCATTGACAGGTACATCTATTGATATGTCTATCTGTTCCTGTCCTACACACAGAGCCATTACACTGCAGACAGATCTGTGCATGCCATATTGTGCAGCTGTGTTAATTACTGTTTTAGCTCTATTCTAAGTTAATTACAAAAGCTGCTGTCGCCCTGTTTCTTGCCACATTTGTTGCAAAGCTTGTTGTGGTGATAATTAGTGCTGTTGTCGTGCTGTAATCATCATTATGTTCATACCACACTGGTACTGATGCTTTAAAAGCTGCTTTTGGCATGCAGTTCATTAGCACTAGCAAGTTTGTAGCACTATGTGTGTGCTAAATAATCTCAAACTGAGTGCAGTTTCAAACTTGGAGGGGCCACTTTAATTTGTGTTGTGTTCTAGGGAAGGGGCGTCAGTGCTGGTTCATGGTACAGAGGGCACTGATTCAACACTGCAGGTCACGTCTCTCGCCCAGATCATCCTCGATCCGGCATGCAGAACCATCCGTGGCTTTGAGGCGCTGATTGAGCGAGAGTGGTTACAGGTGAGAAACCTTGACTCGGATGTGTCTGATTTCTGCTTCCTGTCCCATTGTCAAAATCATTCTGTTACTCTCACTAGAAATTCTCTGAATGTACTGTAAAAAGTTGGCTGCTCACTATATTTGCATACCGGAAATATTATCATAGGGCGTCAAGAGAAGAACAAAAGTGTAATTGTATAAAGACAAAGTATTTTAAAAGTACAAAATATTCTACTTGAGTTAAATGTAATTTTTGTTGTTAGATGTAAAAACATTTTATTTTATTAATTTATTTATGTACTTTAGTGTGCAGAAGTTTGGGTTAATTTAGCAAGGATGCATTTAATTCATCAAAAGTGACAGTAAAGACATTTATAATGTTACAAAAGTTTTCTATTTCAAACAAATGCTGTTCTTTTGAGCTTTCTATTTGTCAGATATTCCTAAAAAAAAAATGTTTCCACAAAAAATATTAAGCAGCACACACATTTCCAACATTGATAAAAATAAAAAATGTTTCTGGAGTACCAAATGAGCATATTAGAAGGATTTCTGAAGAATAATGTGACACTGAGGAGTTGTAGATGCATTAAATTAGAAAATTATTTTACAGTGTAATAATATTACTGATTTTACTGTATTTCCTATCAAATAAATGTAGCACTGTGGTGAGCATAGGACACTTCAGAAACATTAAAAATATCTTTTGAACAGTAAAACTTCGGAGTAGTGTTGTATGGTCAGTACTTTTCTTTTTATTATATTTGTTTTATGTCTGAATGCCGTTATGTATCTACTTAACATATCAATATATATAATGTCGTATATAACGACATATTGTTGATAAATACTACTACATAGTCGTAATGACTATTAAATGTGTCACAAGTAATGTGTAGAAAATCAAGACCCTTGCCAGTGTCCCAATTTGATAATACACTGATTAACAACATTGGAAACTAGGAAGTGGAATGAGACACAGCCTTGGTTTTAAAATGATGTTTCTCTGTGAAGTCTGGGATAAGCTATGATCCTGTAACCTTTACCTCCAGGCCGGTCACCCGTTCCAGCAGCGCTGTGCACAGTCTGCATACTCAAACGGGAAGCCCCGGAGTGAAGCGCCCGTGTTCCTGCTCTTCCTGGACTGTGTGTGGCAGATCCTGCGGCAGTTCCCTTGCTCCTTCCAGTTCAATGAGAACTTCCTGATCATGCTCTTCGAGCACACCTATGCCTCACAGTTTGGCACTTTCCTTGGAAACTGCGTGGCCGAGAGGTTAGTGTTCTCCTTCATCACATTCCTGTCATGACGTCCATTCACAGATTCTCACATGATCTCTCATTTCCTGTATTACATTGCATACAACCATGTCAGATAAATCTCTAAGTTGCCAACACTGTCTGTGTGACAGTTACGTCACCAAAGGTGGGTTTGAAAGAAAACCGCAAGAGAATTTGGATTGGGCCATAGTTTACACTTGTACATAAACACATGGCATGTTGTAATTAAATCCATATGGAAAGATATGTTCAGGAGAAAAAGGTGACGACCCTTTCCGTCAACAACACTCCTGCATCAGTAAAGGTCAACTTGTAGTTTTCCGTGACCCTTTTTTGTTTGTTTCATATTCTGAACAGGATGTTTTGGTAAATGTCTTGTGAAATGAGTTTCCACTTGTTGCTTAAATGTGTATCACATTTCAAAATGTCCAGTTTTGGTACAGTCATTTACCGACAAAGAATGGTGTGTAGTTTGTGACGTCATAAATCTGATCTTTAGACCCAAGAGGAGAGGTTTCATTCTGGTTTAACATTTTAACATGTTTTCTTTAAATGAACTCAAAAAAATGAAGGTTCCTTATGAGCATCGATGTTTCCATGAAGAAACTTTAACATCTATAGAAACTTTCCCTTGTATAAAAGGTGGTTTATAGCAGAAAAAGATTCTTAAAATTGTTCTTCACTAAGAAAAAAAAAAGTTATTTTAAGAACTGTTCACTGAAAGGTTCTTTAGGGAACGTAAAATGGTTCTTCTGCAAAACCTCTTTGCAACCTTTATATTAAAGAGTGTAGTTTGTAACTCAGAAGAATTGTAAGATTAGAATATTTATGAATGTTAGTGTTCAGCTTGAAGTGTAGAATTGTTGCTTATTGTAACATAATGGATGGCAACGGCTGGATGTGTCTTGCTCTTCATAACATAAACTTTACTGTGAAGTTTAGGTGTAAATGTAAACTCTGTACTTTCTGTGTAATGTTTCAGGGTGAAGCTGCAGCTGTCTCAGAAAACTGTTTCTTTGTGGTCCTGGGTGAACAGACCTCAGGAGCTGGAGCGATTTCTCAACCCACTGTATGAGCCCAATAACCTGGTCATCTGGCCGTCTGTGGCTCCTCAGAGCCTGCTTCTGTGGGAGGGTGAGCACCATCAAATCTCCCACATTCCTCTCATTTTTTGATCTCTTCCAGCACCTGCTGTGCATGTGACATCATCATGAAAATGATATTGAAAAGCATGTTTACGCAGTTAAACTATAGGGGGCAGTCATGTGTTGTTTGGTGCTTTAACTTTATCTTTGCAGTGAACCTTCGTATGCGTGAGATGCTTAAAGAACGTGTGGACTGTAAGATCAGTATGTGTTTTGAAATGAATGGTATGTCACCATTCTTCCATGACATACTATAGATGCACCTATAGATACTGTATCTTGTGTATTAGTCACGTACTTCAACGTCATGTTTAACAAACTCTGGGACAGATTTCCATCTGAATAATTATAATTCTCCTGGTGTAACGAAAATGAAAGGCTTCTGGACCATTTTTAAAAATAATTGAATTTATATTAAAATCTAAAATGATAGTTATTATTAATTACATAAAAGTAGTATTTTAATGTTAGAATACAATATTATTTAAATTAATTATGTAACGCTTCTAGTCCGCTGCAAAGTTATTGTAGTTTGTATATATGACAGAGATTGTGGTTTTCTGGACACAGATTAGACGAAGATGAAATGGGCTAAATTTAAAAAAATAAAGTTAATATTACTCTAAATATAATAATCCATTTAGCTCTGTTGAATTTTTAATCAAGAAAACTCAGCTTCCTTGTCATGTTTAAGATATTATTAATCATTAAAGAAGCACCTCTGAGACTCGTTTGTTTTAAACCTTTCACCAGATACAGATTAACGTCACATGGAATTCACAAGTGTGACAATGATTTAACCCTGATGACCTCTGTGCCATTCATTTTTTTTTTAGTCCTCATCTCTGGAGCCTGTCATGCCTCTATTTTAGAGGTGCAGTGAAAGAGACTCTTTCAGGAAAGGCAGCCAAGCAGACACGGAGTTTAATGCCATGGGAGTTCACTTTCAGTCACATGAGCAGTTCTCAAACAACTCACAGATATGTTTAGACCTTTCACATACACTACCAGTCAAACGTGTGAATATTAGTGTACTCGCCAAAAGAGCTACACTGAACGGTCTTATATTATAGATATAAGCCTTTGCCTAGATTACAGTTCATTAACCTATTTTTTTTTTTTTTAAATCCCATGTTTGTTGGGTATTTTTAGCTGCTTTTTCTTCACTATCTGGTCCAACCCATTAAAGATTAATGCAATAATAATAATAATTGCAATTAGAAATAATCAAAATTTCATTTCACTATAGAATAATTTATAATTTAAAGAGTTTAATTATAAGGATTTAATTAGTAAATCATGTTTCAGTATTTCACAGTTAAGTAACCAGAGGGGACAGGACCCCCCCTATCTGAGGCTTGTCCCCCCTAAAAATATCATTACAAGCGACTCTGTGTATTGAAAATAATATAATGGACATATACTTAAAATAATTGTGTGATTAGTAAAACAAAATAAACGAGAAAAAAAAACGTTTTAAGTTCAGAAATGTTTTGATTCCCCCCTCCCTTGCCTCACAGTGGTTTGGTCCACTGCCTGCTTTCCTTCTTTACTGATACACACACATGAGTCCGGTGAGAGAGAGCAAGTTATTTATGTGTAAGTAGGCTGTCAAGGCTATTTTATTCTCTTTAAACATCGGGTGAAATGGTTCTTTCTCTTTAATACAGATGATGCTGGATCATTAATAAATTAGTCATGACAAAAAAATTATGATATCCGATGTTTTTTCTATGAGCAATTATAAGGTTAACAAGCTTAATACCGTACACTACAACTACCCACTACAACTAACATGGCAATAAGCCTGTGTGTGAACTGATATTAGGCTAATATTGTAGTCCTATGTGTTGGGTTTCGTTCAATATGATGTTAAGTGGCAGATCAGTGGGTTTAATGCAGTTGAATTAATGCGAAAGAGACGTAACGTTACTAGGTTTCAGACGAAACCTAAAATACTATAGATGACGCAAAATAATAATTATAATATGACCGCATGGTGAACCGAACTCATATTTAAACATGGTCCATGCTGTGTACGCATATCTATCCTTACAAGTACAATTTTGGCTGTATTATTTGAGTCCCCTTCAAAAATTGCTCTTGAGAAAGCAAAGGCAGTCTGCATGCCGGTATGAATGGAAGTAACACATGCTGCTAGTATGTTTGTGTGAATGAATGAAAGTAACCAGGTGGTTTGAATGAAACTATTTGAGTTTTCAATTTGTGGGTTATATATGAATGCATCCTTTCTTCAATTTGCACTTTCTTCCAAGTCGCTTTTGTACAGAGCCATATGTGAAAGAACTGAGTCCAGTTTATTTTTGGCAAGCAGATGTATTGCTAATACAGTACTGGTTGGCTATATTAACATGGTATCTCAGGTTGTCCAAGATGTAGGAGTTTTTTTTTTCTTTATCGGAACAGATTTGCAGAAATTTCGCATTACATTACTTGCTCTGCAGTGAATGGGTGCCGTCAGAATAAGAGTCCAAACAGCTGATAAAAACATCACAATAATCCACAAGTAATCCTCACAACTCTAGTCCATCAATTAATGATTTATGACATGAAAAGCTGGGCATTTGTAAACTTTAAACCATCACTCATGGCTAAAATATGAGTCTGTAACTCATAATAGCGCTTCCTCCAGTGAAAAAGTCCTTCCCCTGTTGTCCTCTCACATTAAATTTCACCAACATATTTGTTTAGAGCTATTTTGGACTTTTTCCACTTGAAAATGATCTGTGCATATTTCTCTCCTGATTCAGAAGAGACAAACCTTTCACTGGAAACAGCATTATTATTATAGGAAAAAAAGGATTTGTTTCTTACAAACATGCAGCTTTTCACTTTACAAGATATAAATTAATGGAATGGAGTCATGTGGATTACTTATGGATTATTGTGATGTTTTTTTAACTCCCATTCTGACGGCACCCATTCACTGCAGAGGATCCACTGGTGAGCAAGTGATGCAATGCAATAAATAAATTTCAATGCAATGCAGTGTTGCAGTTCTGTTCTGATGAAGAAACAAACACATCTACATCTTTGATGGCCTGGGGGTGAGTAAATTTTCATTTTTGGGTGAACTATTCCTTTAAGTGTCAAGGTCTTTTGAGAAATAGCTAATCAAATGTTAATTTCACAGTTGGATGAGTATTGACCAGTGCGCTCTGCTAACACCATTACAAAATGTCAGCTTAAGAAACATGGTATTGGTGTTTGTGGGTATATTTAAGCTTTCCTTATGTATAACCTTAAGGTACAGCAGGGCGATCAATGTGGAAATCTCACAACTCCTTTTTTTTTTTTTTTGTGTGTGTATCCCAGAAAAGATCATTTATCAGCAACACAGAATGATATCATCACATATCGCATATCTACCTTGTTCTTTTCTCTGTAGGGGTATTCCTTCGCTGGAATCGCTCCACAAAGTGTTTGGACGAGGCCCATCAGGAGATGGTCCATATTATAGAGTACAACAAGGAGCTGCAGAACAAAGTGAACAGCCTGCGCAGACAGCTGGCCCAGCTCGAGACGGAGGACAGCCCACTGCAGACACCGTAGGACATCAGCAGAATGATATCCTTCTGATTTGCCATCTCTGTCTTACTGAAATAAGCCTCACGCACATATATCTACACTCCTCTGATCGTACTCTTTCTTTCTGACTCCATTGGTCTCTAATGGATCCTACTCTCTGGCCACTAGATCTGCTACTCTATTAATATATCATTGTGGTTTTCTTCCTTAAACACTATGCCTCACTTGTCCTTATTATGACGTGGTTCATGTAAAACATTTTAAACTGATTAGCAGGTTATGATTAGAAGGTCATTTCATTAGAGATTGTACATTGGTGCTTTGGTTTACATGTTCTCAAAGAAAAGGGACTGCTGATGTGCCATTTTTTATTTTTATTTTAAGTCGTGTGCCATGAAGTGCAATAGAAAATACAATTCTAAAATAAAAGGGAAAATATTGGACTGACTATTAGATGCTGGAAATATCATTTGAATCTAACACAGCTGGTTTACATAGTCTTATGTGTTCCCTAACTCCTTCCAAAGAGACACTGACCACATGATTAAAGAGATAGTTCACCCAAAAATGCTGTCCAAGATGTAGATGAATTTGTTGCTTCATCAGAACAGATTTGCAAAAATTTAACATTACAATACTTGCTCACCAATACATCCAATGCAGTGAATGGGTGCCATCAGAATGAGAGTCCAAACAGCCGATAAAAACATCACACTTTTTTTTTTTTTAATCAGCTTTTTGAACTCTCATTCTCACTGCACCCATTCACTGCAGAAGATGTATTGGTGAGCAAGTTTTGCAAGTGTGAAGGAACAAACTCGTCTATGTTTTGAATGGTCTGAGAGTGAGTACATTTTCAGCAGATTTGCATTTTTGGTGAACTGTTGCCAAGATATTGCCAAAAGTGGCACTTTTTGCTTTACAAATGTAAGATCGTTTGTGCACGGGTAATATTCATATTTGTATAAAGATGTTTAGTATATAGTTTAAAAATCCAGATTTCTGTTAGCGACATAGAGAATAATGTGTCATAAATTTCCACCCACAACCCTTAAAATGATTTGTTGCAGATTTTTTTTACATTTTTTTTAATGAATATCTTTTAGGACACACACAGCAGTTGTTTAGGCCCACTGGGATTATTACAGTTTCTGTTCTGCACAAAAGCATTTCATTCCCTACAGTTCTGCACGAGTGACATGAGCATGATCTGTGGACAGAAGGTGTTTGCTGCAAAATCTCATGCAAATCATTTCACACATCATTTATGCAAATAAATCAAGATATATTTGCTCAATGTGCCGTTACATGTTTTTTTTTGGTCCATTTGTTTAATAAATATCTGAATATTTAAATCTATTGTGCAGTGACTGCTGTAGCCTATATATGTAATTTTAATATTCCACTGGGTTCTTGCCATCAAATAGACTCTGCTGCATTTATGAATGTGTTTTAATTTAAGGTAGATTTTGATACTGGGGATAGATAGATAGATAGATAGACAGTCAGTCAGTTGTTGTTGTTTTTTTATGCACAATATTTTTTTATTTCATTCAGGCACTTCAGTAGCATCAACTGACAAACATTATTAAGATTCACTGTAAAATTGTCTGTACAGTGTCATGCCTTGCTTTACAAAATATTGATCAAATGTATAACTGAAGTATGTTATGTTCTGTGGGCATTAAATTTGTTTAATGCACATCTGTGTGTATTTGATTTTTTTCATATTTAAATTGACCACCTGTAAGTATCTCAGTTCCAAGGCAATAAATGGTAATAAAATATGAATTACCGGTAGTCAATTTGACTCATCTTATCAGCGCATCACAATAATGACCGATATTACCATTGAGAAAAAGGAAACAATGTAAACTTCAAACTGAATATACAGTATAGCTCATGTAAAATATACAATGTCATTTATCTTTATAATATATATTAAGGATTGTCAGAATAATTGTTTTTTTAAAAACCTATTGCTAAACTGTCAAATAATTAGTTAACAGCAACACTGTTTCATATTGTACAAGCTTACGCTGCAAATACAACCACTGGCTGTGTAAAGCACCATATCTCTCGTCGCATAAACATATGGTTGCTTTCCTCGCCCATTATCAGGAACTTGCAGTGTTTCCTGGTGGATGGGCCTGATACAGCCACACGTATACAGTACACTGCATATGTGCTCTCAAGTTTCAAATGCACCCTATGGACCTCTTGTGCTGTGCAGATACTGATTTCTTTGCTATGTCTGGAAATAATATGTGTGCTGACACGCTCTGTATTCTGCTTTTAATCATGGACAGTGTCTAATAGACACAAAAACAACACTTGTTAGGCTCACAGAGACGGTAGCAGACCTGAAGTAACCTCCGGGCAAACACTTCACCCAAACCCTAAAAGTGTGTCACTTTGAGTTACTCATTCACTATTTTGTTATGTCAGAGATTTGTCCTTCCTCTGTGACCTGCACACATCAGGTATCCGTCCTATTGATCTATTAGATTGAAAAGCCTCATAAACACACATGGAGTGTTGGGACTGAGGTTTTGAGAGATTTTCAGGGTAAAGATCAATTGAGTTGAGAGGATATTGAAGCATCACAGGAAGGCTTAAGCATATTGATGGTGTGTGGCTGGCAAACCAGAACCTGTAATAGCTCTGACTTGCCATCCATGCATTGGCAGAAAATAGCAGAGACAATAAAAAAAAAGGCTGCTGGAAAGTTAATGTTCCTCTGTTGATTTTGTTTCAAGCTATCAATCAGACTTGGTTTTTTTTAAGATGCAAAACATGCTTCTTAGGGTGTTGTTCACAGACTAAAATAATTGATAATGTTTAATAATGTTTTTTATTTAATTGTTTTTATTCTCAGGATTTTTTATTTGCTGGAATGCTTCTAAATCAGGGCTCAACAATTTTGAGAAATATTCAGGCAAGTTTTGTTGTCACTACATATCACGCTAGGTGATCATGTATATTTAGCAGACGCTTTTATCCAAAGCGATTTACAAATGATGACAATAGGAGCAATCAAAACCAACAAAAGAGCAATAATATGCAAGTGCTATCTCGGTTAGCCTAACACAGTATAGCAAAGTTTATATATACAGTATCTCACAGAAGTGAGTACACCCCTCACATTTTTGTAAATATTTTATTATATCTTTTCATGTGACAACACTTAAGAAATGACACTTTGCTACAATGTAAAGTAGTGAGTGTACAGCTTGTATAACAGTATAAATTTGCTGTCCCCTCAAAATAACTCAACACACAGCCATTAATGTCTAAAACGCTGGCCACAAAAGTGAGTACACACCTAAGTGAAAATGTCCAAATTGGGCCCAATTAGCCATTTTCTCTCCCCGGTGTCATGTGACTCGTTAGTGTTACAAGGTCTCAGGTGTGAATGGGGAACAGGTGTGTTAAATTTGGTGTTATCGCTCTGACTCTCTCATACTGGTCACTGGAAGTTCAACATGGCACCTCATGGCAAAGAACTCTCTGAGGATCTGAGAAAAAGAATTGTTGCTCTACATCAGGCATCCTCAAATCTGGCCCACTCCTGCAGAGTTTAGCTCTAACCCTAATCAAACACACCTGAACATGCTAATCAGAGTCTTCAAGATCATTAGAAAATCACAGGTAGGTGAGTTTGATAAGGGTTGGAGTTAAACTCTGCAGCAGATTGGCCCTCCAGGGAAAGATTTGAGGAACCCTGCTCTACATAAAGATGGCGTAGGCTATAAGAAGATTGGCAAGACCCTGAAACTGAGCTGCACCACGGTGGCCAAGACCATACAGCGGTTTAACATGACAGGTTCCACTCAGAACAGGCCTCACCATGGTCGACCAAAGAAGTTGAGTGCACGTGCTCAGCGTCATATCCAGAGGTTGTGTTTGGGAAATAGACATATGAGTGCTGCAGAGGTTGAAGGGGTGGGGGGTCGGCCTGTCAGTGCTCAGACCATACGCCGCACACTGCATCAAATTGGTCTGCATGGCTGTCGTCCCGGAAGGAAGCCTCTTCTAAAGATGATGCACAAGAAAGCCCGCAAACAGTTTGCTGAAGACAAGCAGACTAAGGACATGAATTATTGGAACCATGTCCTGTGGTCTGATGATACCAAGATAAACTTATTTGGTTCAGATGGTGTCAAGCATGTGTGGCGGCAACCGTGAGGAGTACAAAGACAAGCGTGGCTTGCCTACAGTCAAGTATGGTGGTGGGAGTGTCATGGTCTGGGGCTGCATGAGTGCTGCCTGCACTGGGGAGCTACAGTTCATTGAGGGAACCATGAATGCCAACATGTACTGTGACATACTGAAGCAGAGCATGATCCCCTCCCTTCGGAGACTGGGCCACAACATGATAATGAACCCAAACACACCTCCAAGACGACCACTGCCTTGCTAAAGAAGCTAGAGAAGGCTAGTGTTAGAGGCCTTTTTTTAAGAAAACAAGCAGTTCGAAAATGAATAGAGAGTGTAAGTGTTACAGGGTCAAGCCAACAAATAAAACAGAATTAGAATAGAGAGTGCTAGAGTTAGAGGGTCAGATGAAGATGGAAGAGATTTTGTTTTTAGTTGTTTCTTAAAGATGTATATGTGCTTTTAAACCAATATAAAATATGAAAAATATTTTTAACATTATCAAGAAATAAAAAAAAATAATAGAAATGAACACATTGAAATAATATATACAGACAAAAATAAATGTAAGAAAAAATAATAATAATTGCAATAAGTTGTTATAGAAATAAGTAGTCAATGCATGATGTGTCCATGAACCTTGTTCCCCATCAAAATGAAGATTTTAGGTTAAATTGTAAATAATATAAGGGAAACTGTACACCACTGGTCTCAATTTCCTAGGGTTTCACCATTTTAACATTTTAATCACATTTTTGCCTTCACTAGTTAATTTTCAGAAACATTTACCTTTTAGAGTTTTTTTCTCAATTAATATGGCTACATGAATGAAAAAAAAAAAGAGAAATATATATATATATATATATATATACATGAGCTACTACTACTACTACTACTAAGTAGTATTAGTAGCAGTATTCTTAATGATAATTATAATTCTACAAGCAATTCAGTGCTGTTTAAAATAGGTTAAATAGGATTTGTATGTTTAAAAATAAATTTGGTGCTAAATTTAGGGGGGCGAAGAGCACATTTTCCTCATTAGATAATTTATCTTTTTTTTTTTTTTTTTTTGTAGGTTTGGTATTTTATAGAAACAAGACATATTCTCTCAAACTCTTTACTATGAGCTTTCTGTCTCTCACCTTCAACCCCAAACGTCCCGTTGACTGCATTCGTTGTGAGAGGGGGGTTGAACATGTGCAAAGCTGAAAAGACCCCTCAGTCGTCATGTTTCAGTTCTACAGACGTCAGGAAGGCGTGGCCAGGGCCTCACCTCCAGCGCTGGCCAATCAGAGCGCAGCCGGCTTCTCTTGAAAGCCTCTTGGGCTGCGGATATAAAACCTCCGCGGCGGGCTGATGCAATACTGGAAGATACTGAATGAAGCATCAGTGACGGAAAACCAGATTAAGAAAGCTGCTCACGTCGCCCAGAAAAACACGTTTTCTGCCTAATCTCTGAATCTTATTCTAGTTAATAGGTGAGTGAATTCATTTACTGAAATCGATCGCATTTTGCTTTTAAAATTGATTACAATTAGAACCTTATCTGAACGCTGGCTTCCCATGGCCTTGACTGGAAAGATAAAAATGCATAATAGTTTATTTTTCACTTTCACAACCTTATCGCATTTTACTTCTCAATCCAATTACTTTGTCCTAAACATTCCGTTAGATGTATATGTGATTTTAGGCCTATAATGAAGCTCAAGACGTGGTTCTCTTATATACCTCTTCCTCATTTTCTCACTTTCCTGAAAACACAAGACTTCCCTTTAGTGTTTCATAAAATACGGTAGTTCGTGTTAAACAAAGTGTCAAAATCCTGATAATGTGAGCGTTATTTTAAGGCGTTAGTTCTTAGGGTGTAGTCGTCGCGAGCACGTTTGCTCACGTTCTTCTAGAGCCGCTAATGTTAGTCTGCTAGCAGAAGTTTTGCACATCGCTTCAGTCGTACCACTAGTTTTAATCCTGGGTTAGACAACTTTTCATTTTAAAACGCGGTTATCACTTCTTTTGAATGGCTTGTATAACTACTTGGCCGAAATTGCTGTGCTAAAGGTGCGAGAATGTTACAGCGAGTTGTTTAGCAACAGACAACCAATCATGAGCTCCCTCGGTGCTTATCTCATTAAATATTCATGAGCTTTAACACGATGTCTACAAGCATGTAGTAAACGGATAAAAATGTAGACGAGAGTCCGTAGAAAGGTTAACTGGGTTATAAAGAGACCATATTGTATTTGCCTTATGTTATGTGAATATTTCAAGAGACCAGAGCGGGTCTACGTGGCCACTTTTAAAACGGGCCATGTGGCGTATTACCCAACAAGTTAGAAGGTTAATACGGGGTTTTACAAATATGCAGTGTGATATCTCGAAACACGTCTACCAAAAATGATTTACTAATCCGGTATAACGTATGAACCGTGTGAACGTGGAACAAGACAACCCAGCATTGCGTCCCAGGCTTTGCACTGCAAAAAAAGCCTTTGAAAACTAGTCTAAGCTGATCTAGATTCCCAGAAGTCTGACTGACCTTTCCGTTCGAGATCAAACCGGATTGGATTGTGTGTTAGGGTATTGTGAAGCAAAAAAAAAACGGTGGACACGAACAGAACAGTCCGCACAGACTTGGCACAATGAAGCCTTTGGAGGTCGGTTTGAAGGATGTGTTCGGCATCTTGCCACGGTGCTCGCGTGCTGATTGGTTGCCGACGAAGGCAGGGCAGTATAAATACGCTCACATTACATTCTTCGTTCCTTTCGTGCCTTTACATTTGCAAGGTAAGAAAGTTCGGCGACGACAACCTGGAAATTGACACTTTTTTTCGGTTAACTGTACGAATTTAACAGAAGGATGAACTTTGAGGCGCCTTACATCAGGTTTAGTTCATTACAGATTGTTTGCCTGTCAGTGTAATTTACTGCACTGAGCTTCATGTGACTTCGTTTGAAATAGCACTGATGTAAGAAGCATGTGTTCGATGTTTTATGACTCGAAATGTTAATCCAAAAACAGCACAAGTTTTTTATATTTAGAAGTCCAGCATCTTCCAGACTGTATGACTTGCTTCTGAGGAACGAGAAATGTTTGGCAGAATTACAAACAGAATGCTATTTAACCTTACCTTTCACTTTCAATGTATAGAAAAAAAAATCTATGCAGTGGTAGCGAATTGTGACTGAGGCTGTCATTATGCCTTACATTTCTCTTGTTCCACTGAAGAAAGAAAGTCATACAGGTTTGGAAGGACATAATGGTGAGTATATGTCAGTGCACGTTTTAAGTGAACCACTCTTTTAATTGTAGGATCTGATAATTTGTGATACCTCAACTCCTCTTGTTTTTGCAGGTAACTGAATATGCCAGTCGTCAGAGTCCTTAGTAAGGTGGCAAAGCAGGCCCTGCTGGCCCCTGCATGTGGATGCCAGCCTCTGACGGTGGCGATACGCAACATCAGCTTCTCTCCGCGTCAGGTCACCTCTGGATCTGATGCCAGCTTTCATTCTGTGTCCTTTTCTGAAACCGACCACCCCAAAGTTCTCATCACAGGTATGGAAAACGTTAGGTTCTTGGTACTTTGGAGTTGGGACTTCTGTAATTTGTCACGTTGATCACAATGCTTTTAGCACATTTTTAAGAAGGGTGGATCCTGACTCCCCTACTATGTTTTTTGCATGATATTTGATCTACTTTTTCTCTCTCTGTCAGGTGGCCTCGGGCAACTAGGGGTTGGGCTTGCTAAACTGTTAAGGTATGCATATTATAGTGCATATATAAATGCGTTCAGTTTCTGCATAGTAGATGCATTTACAAATGTAATGTTTTACATAAAAATGCATATTACATAATAAAGTTATACCTCCTGTCTCATAGGAAGCGATTTGGAAAAAACAATGTGATCCTCTCAGATATCAGGAAACCACCAAGCAATGTCTTTCACAGTGGTATGTCTTCTGTTAATCTCAAACGAATTCTTACTATAATTGCATGAGAGAAATAATTGGGGTTGTGGCACTCTATTAATGAATCTGTTGTATTATAATTATATATCCATTTATACCAGATGTAGTTTGGAGAGTCATTTGTTAGAGTTAATTTACAATTGTTTAGGTGAGTAAAGAAGTGCTATTTATGTTTATAATAGTTGCTAATAACCTGTTTTGTAAAATTTCTTATAACTAGCTTGGATAATTGATTTAACATTTGTTTGCATGTCTAAAACAGGTGAACGTGTACAATCCTAGCATTTATTTAAATGGCTTAATTTTAAAAGATAAAGGATTTTTATCTTCATTTCAACGTTTTTAATATTTTAACACAAGTTCTGACATGTTTATTACATTTTTTCACACAGGCCCCTTTATCTACTCTGACATTCTGGACTACAAGAACTTGCGAGAGATTGTAGTAAATAACAGAATCACCTGGTTAGTGCATTACAGTGCTCTTCTAAGTGCTGTTGGGGAAGCTAATGTGCCACTGGCACGAGCAGTCAACATCACAGGTAAGACTTTAGAAAATTTTAATGAAATGCATTGCATTTAGATAGTACATTTTTATACTTATAATAATCTGCTTCTGTGTTTGTTTGTTTTCAAATAAATTACATGGATGTTTTACAAGGAAAAATGTGTAGTATTTCTATCAAATATCAAATAGAAAAAGATTGTATGTAGTGTTTACTGTAATGTTGTAAAACATTTATTTGTCTAGATCTTTCCATAAAAATAGCCTGATATGGCACTAAATATAAATTAATAAATTCATTCTAAATCTTTTTTTTGTTTGTTTTTTTTTTCTGTAGGACTACACAACATCCTGGACATTGCAGCAGAACACGGGCTTCGGCTTTTTGTGCCCAGTACAATTGGTGCCTTCGGACCAACTTCACCTCGAAACCCCACTCCTGACCTTTGTGTGCAGAGACCACGCACTATATATGGTGTCTCTAAAGTCCACGCAGAGCTCATGGGGGAGGTAAGACACCAGTTACCCTTATTTTATTAAATATGAAGTATTTCACCTATTGTCTGTGTCATATGGAATATTAATATTAATTTACCCATGATCCTCTTCTGCAGTACTACCACCACCGATATGGCCTTGACTTCCGCTGTCTGCGATACCCTGGCATCATCTCTGCAGACTCGCAGCCTGGCGGTGGCACGACAGGTATACGGTGCACTCTGCTCCATCTGTGTTTTTTGGCACATGACCTTGCTCACGTACGTAAGTGAGGTTATGCAACTGGCACTTGCTCAGAAATGGGGTGTTGTTCACTTTGAGTATTTTTAGATAAACTGATAGCCCAAACCAATGCCGACCAGCCATATGAACCACACCTCCAGCTGCCAGAAGTCACATGTAAAAACCTGTTGCATGTGGTAGAGGAGACTGCTGACCAAAAAAACAGCAATGACTCATGGAAGTCTGTCTTTATTGGCTTATCCAGACTACGCCGTGCAGATTTTCCACGACGCCATCAAGACCGGCAAGTTTGAGTGCAACTTAAAACCAGACACAAGGCTGCCTATGATGTACATTGATGACTGTTTGCGGGCCACGTTGGAGGTGATGGAGGCGCCGGCGGAATCACTCAGTATGCGCACCTACAACATCAATGCCATGAGCTTCACTCCAGAGGAACTTGCAAACGAGGTCCAAAAACAGCTGCCTGATCTTCAGGTCACATATGAGATTGACTCTGTACGACAGGCTATAGGTATGATCCAAAATATCTTCACTTTCCTCAATTTTGGTACAAATAAATGGTGTAAATGGTGCAAAAATGCTTATTTTTTTCATCCATATAGCTGACAGTTGGCCCATGAACTTTGATGACAGCAATGCACGCAATGACTGGGGCTGGAAGCACGACTATGATCTGCCAGAGTTGGTCCAGACGATGCTCAACTTCATCGGCTCAGACTCCCGCATTGCCCAGGCCAACTGAGTCTGCTCATGAACACTAAAAATTTGTACATTTCATGAAGATTTATGGTGATGCAGAAGAGAGTCCATGGTCTGTAAATAGTCATATTCCTTTTCTCTTTTGTGTCATCTGTATATTCCTTTTGACTAGCAAATGCTATATGTATAATTGCAAATTATACAAAGAGGTCAGGTCTCTCTTTCAAGTCAGAGTTGCACAGAGTTTGAAAGCTAAATGAAAGGAATGGGTTTAAACCTGACGTGATCCTCTTGTGCTTCGCATTTAGTGAAAAGGATCATAATGTCTCCAGGAAATATAAACCAAACAAACATGAAAGTCCAAAAATGAACATGGCAGATCCTAAAATGCAGCTTCCCAAATTATACTATCCTTCTGGGTTTTTTTATTGCTTTTTGTTTTTATTTAAGATAAATAATTTTACTGTACCTTTGCAGAAGAACATAATACATGAGGAAAAGACTGATGGGCGAATTTAGACTTATAGGAATGAAAGCTAGGAATTGTTACAGCAGCTTCAATCCATTCTAAAATAAACAGACAAAGATTCTGGTTTAAACAGGGTGGGACTCGGATGTAGGTCCTCAGGGAGAGTGAGGGTCGTCATGATGAATGACGTTATCACATCCCTTTTGGTTGCTTTTCCTCTCTTGTGCACTATCTATTTATTCAGACTGCTCACAAATGAAATGCAAGATTTGGTCTTGCTTCACAAGTTTGCTGTATACTTTAACAAGGTCACTTTTTTAAATGCAATTTCTGTCATATATTGCATTTGCCCATAAACATTTTCCCACTGGGAATATATTATCCGTTATGAAGGGGAGAGTGGGAAACAAATTTAAATTATTTTTAGTTAAGCTTTGCTTCCACATCTTTTGTTCTTTGATCACACAACTTGTATCAATAAAGTTTTTTTTTTTTTTTTTTTATCTTTAACATTTTGCATTGTCTTTCATTTGAAATATAATTAATTAGTTATTTGAGTGCAATAGACTGAGACTTAAAAAATACCTTAACATTTGTAAGTGAAGTAGGATGGAGTTGTCATAGTATTTTTCTGGTGTTTATCTGCACTTGTTAAATATTACCCACTTGACTACAGTACCACCAGTCATTAAAACTTTTATTCATAACTTTTGTGGGAAATATGATCATCGTTTTGATGGCAGTCTCTCTCGCGGCCATAATGACTGTACAAAAAAACTGCATTAATGCACGTTCATACTGCACCGTCTTGTCACTTTTGATCAAGGCGATTAGTGCATAATGCATTGATTTAAGACTATAATCCCCCTAAGTTATGGGAGAAACAATTCTGAGTCGTTTTCCTTATCCGCAGCAATGCCTTGGCATGTTTTTATTGGAGTCGTGCCACATAAACATTTCAGTGGCATTCGACCAAGTTTCCCTTTTATTTAGATTACAAATGTACACTTTGAAAGCAGGTTATATAACACCTGTTTATACAGTATATCCAGTAACAAAAGATTTGTAATTTTTTCATAAAGTAGGGCAATAATATGGGTGGCAGTTATCTGATAAATTGGTTATGTAAGTACTTGGCAAACACAGACTAACTAGGTTGTTACGCCACAAGATACACTTACCAGGATTCCTTGAATAATTAGATGTGCCTTTTTAAAGTTTTGTGATCATTGTCCTAAGATTATTTGGAGTTTTCTTTTTGTCTCTAGCTTGAACACTGTAAAAACTGAAAAAAGAGATTACAAAGTGTGGGTTTTGTGGCGAGGTTCTTGGCAAAGGAACCTTTTCGCCACCTGTAATATGAGTCAGACGAGTTTCAGTTGAGAACAGTTTTATCTGTCAGCAGTTCTTTCAAATGAAATTGGACCCAGGTAAAGTATGATTATGTGATCTGTGAACACAAATAGCATTGTACACCTGCACTGTTGCTCAATGTGAGCGATGGTGTGACGTAAAGTAGTTTAGTGTATGACACAAAAATGTCCCTGGACAGGTTTACAGTTGATGAAGTGATACATTTTCTAAAAAAAGAAAAAAAAAAATCACGTAGCCTAATAAAAGTATTTAAATGCATTAATTTAAGTGGTTGCAACATGTTTATTTTCCTTCTTCTGTCTATGTTATACTAGTCATGAAGCTTGTTTAATAACGCTGTTGCAAAATCACTGTTGTTTGTATTTCCATCGTTTCATAACGCTCCATCATTTCATAACGTGTTTGTAGAATGTAGAGACTGTCGCACATCACATTGTCTGGAATCCTCACTGGTATGAGGCATGCATTTAAACAAACATTGACCTCTTCTTGACCACCAAAGACTACACCAAACTGTGAAGAAATGCAACGCCCATCTATGGAAGTATGCATAATAGTCTATGCAGTTGTTAAGACTAGACTTAACATTAGATTGACATTAATAACTGATAAAGTTACTGTTGAGGTGTTGCCTTATAGTAAGATAATCTGAATAAAATAAAATCTATTTATTATTATTATTATTAAATAATTAAAAGTAAAATAACAAATATGACCATTTGAGTGGTTTTTACAGCAACACACACACATACAGGTGCATCTCAAAAAAATTTGAATATCGTGAAAAAGTTCCTTTTTTTGGTAACTTATTTCAAAAAGTGAAATTTCCATGTATTCTAGATTCATTACATATAAAGTAAAACATTTCAAAAGTTTTTTGTTTTAATTCTGATTAGAGCTTACAGTTCATGAAAGTAAAAAATCCAGCATCTCAAAATATGAGAATATTTCCTAAGATCAATCAAAAAAAGGATTTGCAAAGCAGAAAGTTCAAGTTCTTTAAAGTATGTTCATTTATGCACTCAATACTTGGTCGGGGCTCCTTTAGCACAAAAACTCCAGCATCGGTGAGGTGTGGCATGGAAGCGATCAGCCTTTGGCACTTCTGAGGAACAATTGAGCCTTCAGCTCGTCTGTATTATTGGATCGACTGTTTATCATGCTGGAAGAGGAAATCAGCATCTCCATAAAGCTTGTCAGCAGATGGAAGCATAAAGTGCTCCAAAATCTCCTGGTAGATGGCTGCATTCACTTTGGACTTGATAAAACACAGTGGACCAACACCAGTAGACATCACAGCACCCAAAGCATCACTGACTCTGGAAACTTCACACTGGACTTCAAGCAGATTGGATAATGTGCCTCTCCAGTCTTCTTCCAGACTCCAGACCTTGATTTCCAAATGAAATGCAAAATTTGCGAGTACTTTGGACCACTGAGCAACAGTCCAGTTCTTTTTCTCCTTAGCCCCGGTAAGATGCTTCTGATGTTGTTTCTGTTTCAGAAGTGGCTTGGTAGCCCTTTTTCTGAAGACGTCTGAGCGTGGTGACTCTTGATGCACTGACTCCACCTTCAGTCCACTCCTTGTGAAGCCCTCCCAAGTGTTTGAATAGGCTTTGCTTGACAGTATTCTCAAGCTTGCGGTCATCCCTGTTGCTTGTGCACCTTTTATACCCAATTTCTTCCTTCCAATCAACTTTGCATTTAATATGCTTTGATACAGCACTCTGTGAAGTCAAGTCAAGTCACCTTTATTTATATAGCGCTTTTAACAATACAGATTGTGTCAAAGCACTTAACAGTATCAAATTGGAGGATAGAGTGTCAGTAATGTATAATGATAAGATTAAACACTCAATTTTCAGTTAAAGGCATTTCATTATTGAATTCAGAGATGTTATTGTCTAGCTCAGTTTAGTTTAAATAGTATCTGTGCAATCAAATCAACGATAATCGCTAGAAATTAAGTGTCCCCAACTGAGCAAGCCAGAGGCAACAGCGGCAAGGAACCAAAACTCCCTCTGTGACAGAATGGAGAAAAAACCTTGGGAGAAACCAGGCTCAGTCGGGGGGCCAGTTCTCCTCTGACCAGACGAAACCCGCAGTTCAATTCCAACCGCAGCCATGTCAGATTGTGTAAAGGGCTTATCTGATTCCCGTGGTCTTGTCCCGATGGAGCATTTTAATTTATAATTTAATGTATTTGTTATATTTGTGTTTTATTCATTATTTGAAGTTTTTCATTTATATGATTTATTCATTTGCTATAATTGTAATGTATAGTTTAATGCATTTATTGTTTCTCAGTCTATTTTTATAATATATATTTGTTTGTTTGTTATAATTTAAATTTATGTCTCTGGGGCTCATCTAGGTGTCCCGGCCTCCGCCGACGATCAGGGCTGTAGACATCATCTCTTGGTGCTGATCCACCATCTGATCGGATACGGACTGCGAAACAGAATAAGAAAGGAAAAGACAAATATTAGCGTAGAGGCCATTCTTCTTATGATGTAACGAGTACATTGTGTGTTATGGGGAGTGTTCCCGGTTCCGGTTGATCTAATTAATGCAGCCTAACAATCCTTTAACGGATTTGAATAATAGAAGCTATTGGAAACTTTTTCCTCGTTGAAGCAGAGACCAGGAGACGTTGGGATATCTTTCATAAAGAAGTTACTCTTTATTGAGAACTCACTGTGCGTCGCTGCAGTCATCCAAGTCTAACTAAAGCAGTGATACAATGTAGTTTATACACATTTAGGGGGCAGTGCTTAGGAATGGAAACAAAGCACCTGGGTGACGACCTTAAACAAAGCATGCAAATTAAGTATTCAGGTATAGCAACCTGCCCCATTTAACCACTCCTAATCCAATCAGCCTAACTGCCCAAAGATTGGGGCAGGCGCACCAAGAGCCATTACAAACAAAAGGTGAGAGTCTCCATCATCTGGCTCATTTGACTTACAATAAGAGAACAGGAACCTCTTGCTACAAACTTTGTATATCAGAATCGTTCATCTGATGTCATCATCTTCACCATAAATGCTAAATACAATGTATATAACTTCTTCAGTTTATATACTGTTACATTGTCTTTAATCTGGATTTAAACTGACAGAGTGTGTCTGCCTCCCGAACAATGTTAGGTAGATTGTTCCAGAGTTTGGGTGCTAAATAGAAAAAAGATCTGCCGCCTGCAGTCGATTTTGATATTCTATGTATTATCAAACAGCCAGAGTTTTGAGAACGCAGCAGACGTGGAGGACTATAATGTGATAAGAGCTCGCTCAAGTACTGAGGTGCTAAGCCATTCAGGGCTTTATAAGTAATTAACAAGATTTTAAAATCTATCCGATGTTTGATAGGGAGCCAATGCAGTGTTGACAGAACCAGGCTACTATGGTCATACTTCCTGGTTCTAGTAAGGACTCTAGCTGCTGAATTTTGGACCAACTGTAGTTTGTTTATCAAGCGTGCAGAACAACCCTAGGTTCCTGACTGATGAAGAAGAATTGACAGAGCAGCCGTCAAGTGTTAGATAGTGTTCTAGGTTATTACATATGGGGTTTTTAGGTCCGATAATTAACACCTCTGTTTTTTTCAGAATTTAGCAGTAAGAAATTACTCGTCATCCAGTTTTTTATATCGACTATGCATTCCGTTAGTTTCTCAATTTGGTGTGTTTCACCGGGCCGCGAAGAAATATAGAGCTGAGTATCATCAGCATAACAGTGAAAGCTAACACCATGTCTCCTGATAATATCTCCCAAGGGTAACATGTAAAGCGTGAAAAGTAACGGCCCTAGTACTGAGCCTTGAGGTACTCCATACTGCACTTGTGATCGATATGACCTCTTCATTCACTGCTACGAACTGATGGCGGTCAGATAAGTACGATTTGAACCATGCTAAGGCACTTCCACTAATGCCAACAAAGTTTTCTAGTCTATTCAACAGCCACCCCTTTCAGTATTGACCTTCTGTCACTCACCCTCTTTGTGGAGGGTGTCATTGATTGTCTTCTGGACCATTGCCAAGTCAGCAGTCTTCCCCATTATTGTGGTTTCAAAGAACAAGATATACCCGGAATTTATACTGTAGGGATGGTCATTTAATGAAACTCAAATTTAAATATTCTAATATTTTGAGATACTGGATTTTTTACTTTAATGAGCTGTAAGCTCTAATCATCAAAATTAAAAATAAAAACTTTTGAAATGTTTTACTTTACATGTAATTAAACTAGATTATATGAAAGTTTCACTTTTTGAAATAAGTTACAGAAAAAGGAACTTTTTCACAACATTCTATTTTTTTTAGATGCTGTATATCATCCTGTATATCAGAATATAGATGCTAGAAGATTTAACAGGGTTTCAAAAAGTTTGACCTTTTTTCTTCAATAAATTTTCTTCATTTCTTACAATAACCTACAACAAGGTTTAATGGCTAAGACTGACTAATTTGTGTTAAAAGCTTACAAAGTTGTGTTAAATTGTGTGCAATTACATATACATATGTTTTTTTTTTTTTCAAGTAATACAGAGAAATATGGCCAATTATGTGGGATAAAACAAGTAATTAGCTCTTAAAAACCTGAAAACAATTTGTTGGGATTGGTTTGTACTGTAAAAACTTCCAACTTCCCAACATCTGCCCCTCGCACAATCTATATAAATGTTATGCAAACATTACATAACACATTTGCATGCCCACTCATATGACAGCATAACCCCCTCCCACTTGTTCTTCTCAGGTGATACTCTTGTCCCAATCCACGAGACCCCTGTTGAGTTTCCCAGAACTGAGCAATGAAGTTCAAATGGAGTGCTTTCTTTCTTCTGTACTTCCTGTTAATGTGTGTCACGTTGTATAAGCCTTCATTGCGTGAACACACCTCTCCACCAATACCAGAAGCAGGAGTGTGTCAACATGCTGTGTGAATATTGAATATCAGAGCTGGCAGTCTGTCTGTCTGAGTGAAGGTCGGTATATAAACAAACAAGCCCGGTCAGTTCCTTGAAGAGGGAAGTGCCAAAAAATGCTGTGTTGCAGCTGTCTCATGGTTGCCTGTTGCTATGAAAACATAGCAATCATCATCAACAACCATATAGGGACTTACATACTGCTATGGTCTTTTTGAATGAAAAACACAAATACATGAATACAAATAAAGATATTTACATTTATGGTTCCATGGAGAACCTCTAATATCCATGGAACCTTTCTATTGCACAAAAGGTCCTTTATAGTGGAAAAAGGTTCTTAATATTATTCAAATTTTCTTCACACTTAGAAAGTGGTTCTCTGTTCACTAGAACTGATCACTGAAAACTAAACTTTTAACTAAACTAAACTAAAATAAAGGGGCTATAGTTTAGGAACAAATATTGGTATATATTTTCAGTAGATTAAAGAAAAATATTTCACATAAAAATAAATTAAATGTTTTTTTTAAATATACGTATTTTCCTTTCTTTTTAAACTTACTATACAATTTAGGTACAAATTTTAAAAAGTGAAATGAGTTTATTGATTATTTTATCAAACATTTTTGCTAAAAAAAAAAAACATTTAGACATTTGATGTGTTTAAAATAAGCTACTTTTCATGACAGGTATGTATAATATTTTATTTAACATATCTAATACACTGCAAAAGTTGTAAAAAAGATTATTGGAGTTTTTATTTATTTTATTTTTTACAGGAAAATACTATTTCTGTCTTTCTACTTCAAATTTTGTGAACTGTAAAATTTACTAGCAGAGTTGTTAATAGACAGTTGTTTTTTCATGTTCTGTGTAGATGTCACAGAAAAACAAACAAAGAAAGTCTCTAATGCTTTTTTAAAAAGTCATGGGACACCAAAGTGTACTGTATTAAGTGCCTCTGGTATTATCAGATAAATACCATCAAACCATAAAAATGGTTAAAATATACATACTCCATATACTCCAGCACATCCCTTTCTTGCCAAAAGAGTGATTACTAATGGCAATTAAATCTGTGACATTTTCACCTCGTACAGTAGGATCAATGACCAGTGAGATGGGAATTCAATAAGACATCAGCAGCATTACTCACTCAGACTCTTCTTATTTCACTGTGTATCACCACAGACAGCAGATGAACTCTTCAACCTTGAGCTAAAGATCAGCCTTCACCTCCGTAATGACATGCTTCCCATTGCAGAGAAATTATGTGTTATGTCCAAGTTGGGATCATAAAATTGCAGTCTTGTGAGAATGGATTTCTAAATTCACATGTGAAGAGTTTTGGCAGGATATGATAGATTTCCTTGCTAAATCCAACTATATTTCAGTCTGTCGATAAAAATGAAAATTTTCCATTTAATTCAAAATATTTGTCTGGATAACCGGTAGCAATAACTCTGATAGCAACTTTGAAATAAATCATCCATAGTTTATTTATTCAGCTCATTGTCAGAAATGAAGCCCAGGGTCTGCAGTCATTCTTGTGTAAGTTGGCACTATTATTTTATTATTTTCAACCCCAGACCTTTTCCTCACACCTCACTGTATTCACAGTAAAAGGATTCTCAGGTAATTATTGTAGTTAGTTTGTTTCTAAAACTTAAATACACCCAATAATTAGAGGACAAGAAATTTGGAAGTAATTATAGTCTCATAATGATATTTATAGCTGATTATATTTTTTTCTCTGCAATTTAGACTAATGTATTAAAAATACAGCTGTGCAAAACACAAATAATTGGAGTCTTGCCTATGAAACAGCATTTTGACTGTATGATTTTCATGCAACAAAAAGAAAAGTGTGAAGATATGATCACAATAATACACATAAGAGTGAACTGAATATAATGTTTTCAGATACTTAACTGCTTGTTATTTACAGTTAAATTAAATTGTATTATCATTTATATCAAATGCAATTATTTGAACTTAAAGAGTTCTTTTTTGACACACTTGGTTAGGACACAAGTACCTTTAAGTATGTTTATATATATATATATAATTTCATAATTACTTCCACTGAAATTAAAGTGCTCAATGTAGTGACAAGCATTTATGGTAAACAAAAATATAATTATGTAAATTTGGAAGAATTTATTACATTTTATCAAACAGTATGTGAATTTTACATGCATTGAAATGACACACCAAACTTAAAATTAATCAAATGTTTTACATGCTTTAGTATGTCAGACACATCAAAATAGTATCTTTAAAGCACAGCAAAAGATCATTATAAGTTATAACATAATGATTTAAAGTGTAATTTAAGAACATATTAACACTTTAACACAAAATAAGTAATTTTGAAGAATGTGGTCCCCACTGACTTCCACAGTATTTTTCCTCATACTATGGAAGTCAATGGCTACGGTCAACTGTTTGGTCACCAACGGTCTTTAAAATATCTTCTTTTGTGTTCAACAGAACTCATACAGGATTGGGTGAGTAAATTATGACAGAATTTTCATTTTTGGGTGAACTGTTAAAAGTGTAGGCTACTCTAGGCCTTAGGCGGCCTTTTATTTCTTGGTCTTTCATTAATCTGCAGTTTTATTTTTCATAGGGGTATCATGGCTAACATTGCACACAAATCTGATTCGGTTTTCAAATCTGATCTTTGAGACTGACTGTCCACAGTAATTTAGTAAGTGATGAAATCTGATCCATTTGTTCAGAGTGTCCTCGATATTTGGGTTGCTGTGGTAATCGCTTCAGCGTCAGCAAAATGCTAAGAGACCTGAGAGAGTAACAGTCAGCGTGGAAGTGCTCAGTAAAAACACTTTCCACATGATTCAGAATAAACTCATTTTATTTGGAAACTGTATATAACCACATTAACACAGGGCAGGTATGGGGAGTTTAATTTAGGTATTTGCTTAATCTTAATCATTGTTATTAATGTCATTTTAATTACTTTAAAAATTATATGCCAATTAAGCAAGGCCTTACAAAATTAGGATATGCCATGAAAACCAGTTTGTTTAAAACTTGATAGCCACTACTGTTATAATTAAATTAAGTTACATTAAATAAATAAAAACAAATCTCTAAAAGCTAAAATGAGATCCTTAAGCGGCCAATAATTAGTTATTTAATTAAATTACACATAATTCTAAATAGTCAGTTCACCTTTATTTATATAGCGCTTTTAACAATACAGATTGTGTCAAAGCACTTAACAGTATCAAATTGGAGGATAGAGTGTCAGTAATGTATAATGATAAGATTAAACACTCAATTTTTTGAGATAGTTAATAAATAGTTAACCCACTTACGCCATCTACTGTTACAAAATATAGACTACTAGTGCATATATAGGTTATTTGATGGCGTAAATAATGTAAATTCGTGCTTGATATAGTTTGTTGTGGGTTTTAAATGATAGCATATTATATAATAATACTGTAAAGTTTTAGACGACCGACATGAATACGTTAATTTATACAATACATTTATTTTAATCAGGCACAAATCGGACAACCTGCCTGTTCCTCCATGTGTTCAAGGACCCCTCAAGATGTCCATGCTTGCCGAACGTGAGTTTACAATTTGAAATGTTTTATTTTAGGCTAGTTTTATAAGTTTTAAAACGATTTTTGTAAGATTTTATTATGAATGTATGTTTTATTTGGTTGAATATGGTATATTAAAGTCATTGTTGCGTTCCTTCACGTTGTTTAGCATGTTTGCTAGCAGGCTAGCCGTCGTGGCTCTTTAATATGAGGGCGAATCATACGAGTTGTCAAATACATAAATTCTGATTTATACTGTATCTCATAGACGCACAACTTTTGTGATAATGTTTTCTGATACAAAAGTAACATGAAAGTGGATGTTTTGTTAATGCAATGGTTTAATATTGAGAGTTTGTAACATAACGTTACATGTTGTTTTGATATTTCATAAGCTCGTCGTAAGCAGAAGTGGTCTGTGGACCCTAGAAACAGCGCATGGAGCAACGATGAGTCCAAAATTGGACAGAAAATGCTGGAACGCATGGGCTGGTCCAAAGGAAAGGTAACATTATAACAACAAAATACGTGAAATATACATTTTAGCATAAAAAACATCTCTATTTAAGGTGTTCGAATTCAGGGGAGAATTTTGGTCCATTTGACAGCTGCCACGTCAACTACGTTGATCACGTGCATGGGTTGTTGTGATTTTAAAATCGGATTTTAAAATATGATTTTAACATTCTTGAGCACCAATATTTTAAATTCTGCCCTTTTAAGTATGTCGACAACGTAACGTTACATAACTGGCTGGCATAGATGAGGATTTGTTTAAATTGCATAGTATTTGTGATAATCTTCTTGAAAGTACCAAACGAATGAATGGATGAATAAATACAATAAGAACTTTTTATTGTTTATTGAGAACTGAAATATTTTAATATGTATTATATATATATATATATATATATATATTCTCTTTGTTAAAACATGTATACAGATTTATTTAACTGGAAAAGTTATGGTTCTTATTGTATTATTATATTCATGTGTTTTTCCTGGTTTGTTTGTGTGGCAGGGTCTTGGCAAGAGTGAACAGGGGTCTACAGAACACATCAAGGTTAAAGTCAAGAACAACAGCCTGGGTCTGGGCACTACAGGAAACAACGAGGTGAGGAACCGTTCCTGTTTTCTTGACTTTGTTCTTTGTTCTGTTTTCTGCTGTTGTTCTTGATGGTGTTTTTTGTGTTATTAGGATAACTGGATTACCCACCAGGATGATTTTAATCAGCTCCTTGCTGAGCTTAACAGCTGCCATGGACAGAACAACACTGACAGTAAGCTGAATTTTAAATATGAAGTGCAAAGCACCACCAAAAAAAAGGGGGTCAATTTGATTACAAGTGAGAACAGCCCCATTGAACCTTGGGATGTTTAATATGGCAGCTTTGAAACTTTCTATCAGCTTTCTATCTAGTGTTCACTAGGTGGTGCTGTTGTGATGTTAAAATGACATGAAACATGTGCTGTGGTCATTGTCATGTTGAGAGAAATCTGGTTTTCATTTCTCTTATGCTTTAGGTGTGTGTAGCCTTATTTTTTTGTGGTTATATTTTGTATTTATTTTAATTTCTTCTGTTTTTGTATACTTTCAGACCCCACACAGGAACAGGGTTTTAGTTTGGAGGAGAAGTCAAAGACATCCAAGAAAAGGGTCCATTACATGAAATTCACTAAGGGTGAGTCATTCAATGTCACAACATCTTGCAAATTAATTATTATACTGCATGACTTTATTTTGAGAGAACTTTGCTGTAAAACAGTGGTTCTCTTTTTGACTCCAAGGCACCTCATTGTCCACAACAATATTTATACAACAGGCCCCATGACTTTTCAAGGTTTTTTTTTTTTTTATCTCACAATTTGTAACTGATAATACTTTTAAATTTAGACTTCCTGATATATTTAGGATTTTCACGGCAATGGGAATTCGGTTTTTTCAAAGAAATAAAAAAAATGGTTTTCAGTGGGTGAAAAGTTAAAGTATCTTGAATTTTAGTTGTTTTGTCTTATTTTAATGCTTGATTTGTCATCTTGAGGCACCTTGGAAGTTTGCTAAGGCTCACTAGTGGGCTCCGGCTCTCTGGTTGAGAACGACTGCTGTGAAGTTAATAGTTTTCTCCATACAAGTTTATTGAAAAATGTATATTAATTATTTTATTTGATCAGTTAATAATTATTTGTGCGCCTATATTCTGCGATTGACCTTTTCACAAAGAAATCACTTGAGTTGCTCTCTGTATAGTCAGATTTGTCTATTTCAGTCTGGTGGTAAAGGGTTGTTTCTTTTCTTTTTAAATAACCTACATGACGTGTTAATTTGAAAAACATTCATGAAGCCAAGCCAGTTTTTTTTTTGTATTATTTTTCAATTTCCTTTATAAATTTAGCCCCCCCCCCCATCCATCACTTCCTGTGTTCAGTAGCTGAACTTTGTATGCTTTGGCTTATGTAGTAAAAACTCACGGGTCACCGCTGCAGTAGATCAGCATGATCAAATTGTGCAGTCAGCTTAACCAGAAGGCCGTGCCGCCCCTAGTACAGAACATCACTTCATGAAGCTCCAAGTTTTCTGACTATGATGTTAACCTGAGTTTGATCTGGTAGGTGAACGATCTCCCTGCATGTTTTGTCACGTACTGTTGACCTCTGCAGAGAGGCTCACATCCTTCCCAGCATGGAAAGCACGGCGGCCTGATGTTTGTTGGTGGTCTTTATGAGTGAGAAATTTATTTGCCCTCGGGTTTTACATTCTTGATGCTTTGACATTTTTAAGGGTGGTATTTTTAGACATTGTCTCATTTTCCATGATGGATGTTTATAGAAAATGTCAGGAATGTTGGGGAAAAAATCGTGATCTCTTATCACCTGAGAGGACACCGTAGCATACTGCTCCTAAGCTTGACTTCCTGTATCCTGTGAGGAGCACGGGCCAGGGCGCTTGCTTCTCAAAATGGCCTCAATCAGCACCTGATGAGTCCCACAGATAACACAGCATCTAAAACAATGTTAATGTTGTTGTTGTCGTTGTCTCTGTGTTTTTATAGCCTTTGTTTAAATATAAGAAGGAAGACCTTACTCTCAGTGGATGTGTCTCATGTCTCAGGAGACAGACTAGATCGCTCGCACACAACCTCATCACGACCCCCTGTGGTAATTGGGCCACCTCATGTCCATGACCTCAGCTCAACTCTGATTGGTTATGGCTGCCCTTTGCCTCCATAAGTCACATATTGTGACTTCCTGGGGTGAAAAAGCATCACTCAAGCTCATTAGTAAAAGTTTTTTTTTCCTACTCTTGTTATAATTGACATCACATTCTAAAACCTTAACCATTTAGAGGTTAACAGTAAAAGGTATTCATATTTTTTGCTATGCGATTCCACTGAAATCCTCTTTGATTATGGTTTATGACAAATAAATTCTTGGAAATAGAATGTGTTCTCGTAATTTGATCTATAAAAGTCTGTTCAAGGTTTATGTTGCTGAAAGTGGAGCTAAGAGATCTTTGAAAATGTGACACTGGTTGTTACGACTGCTAACGGATTAGTAGTGTGTTGTCATGGCAGTTGGCTCGTTGTGTCATAGCGTCGGGGTTCCGCCCATCTCCCCTGTGGAGGCTTTGTTGATTGGATCACCTTTTTCTGATATTGGTTGCTCTGTAAACCATAGAAGGCCTCACCCTTTGTACGTTTCCTGAGACCGCCTCACAAAAGCCGTTTCCAGGTTAAGGCCTTTAATTGATTTAACAGATAAACTAGTTATATCTAATGCTTAAAAGCGTACTACGCATTTTAAAGTAAATGTGAAATGTAAATACTTGGGTTAGTATGGAGACCATTAAACTGTCTTGTATACCAGTGTACAATCATCATAAAGTGTTTAAATGTTTGAATTATGTTTTAAAAACTAAATTATGACTATACACACTACTGTTTAAAGATTCGGGGCTCAGTACTTATGTGATTTTAAAAAGAAGCCTCTTATGCTTACCGAGGCTGCATTTATTAGTGCAAAATACAGTAAAAACCAATAATACTTTCAAATATAATGTAAAACATAATTTATTTTTGAGTGTAATTTATCCCTGTGATTAAAAAGCTGAGTTTTCAACAGTCTTTACAGATTTCCGTGTCACGTGAGCATTCAGAAATCATTTTAATATGGTGTTTTGGTGCTTAAGACGCATTTCTTCTTAATTTTTATTATTCTAATTATTAATGTTGTAAATAGTTGTGCTGCTTAATGTTTTTGTAGATTAACATTAATTTTTGTTTAACGCATTTTTTTTAGGATGCTTTAATTAATTGAAAGTTGAAAAGAACAACATTTATTTTTGTAATATTTATGCATTTTGTCACTTTTGAACATATTAATGCATCCTTGCTAAATAGTTTTTTTTTTTTTTTTAAATAAAAAAATACCGTCCCCACATTTTTGAATCGTATTTGTAAGAATATCTTTTCTGAACAAAAAACAGTAATTAAAATTCTAATTTTACTGTCTTTTTCATATCATTACATTATATTTATATAAATAATGTAAATTATATAAAATTTGTATTATATTAACATTATTTGTTATATTAAAATGACATATTCCCTTTATCTAAGCAACGGGCTGTTGTTTTGTGGAAAATTTTAAATAAGTATTGTTTTTGTTTTCTGTTTTTATACACCAAACAATTTCCATATTTTTATTTCATAATTTAGATGATTTTTATCCTAAAAACAGCAATAAAGTGAGTAGTTGTGGCAATTTTGGACTATTAACCACCCTAAATGTAGGGTATAGAGGCCTCTTGGTGTTGAATATCATCTTGTTGCTTATCTTTTGTCAGTAAAATCAAGTGGAAGGTATAAAGATGGTGCAACTTCATATATTTCTCTCAATCTTATTAAAATGTTTTGGACTGGAGGTAGCCGCGAGGTTGCTTGTTTCAAAGATTGATGGCTTTCAGAACGGGAGAAAGGCACCAGCGTCTCCAGCGCCCATCTCAGACATGAGCAGTGTAAACCAGTAACCCAGATTTAATTGGCTGCCCATTTATCAACTGATCCTGTATTTCTTGATGCGAGTTGAACTCCAAGCACTTCATCATATGAGTGGCTGAGTGGGTCAAGCTTTTACACAGATGAACGGAACAATTTTGGACCCCCTTCATTAATTATTGACTTGATTTCTTTTCAGAAACAAACAAGTGCTAATAATATTTTCATCGTTACTATTTCCTGCTCAGCCAGTTATTACGTCCCCTGATCTTTTTTTGTCATCTTCACTTGTTCCAGAAAATCCTTTTTCCTTGTTCATTTAATTGCAACTGAACAGCTTAGAACTTATCCAGGTGTCTTGTGAGGCAGTCAATTAGTATTTCGCTTGTCAGATTAGCAAGTCGATCCGAAAAAGCCTCTGTGATTGCTAATCTGGTTTGGCCAGAGTTCTGTCACATTTGTTGCCATCTCAACGGTGACCTTGCTTCCAGCAGGATTTCATAACCTTGTGTGCACCAGTAGACTATACTACCACTCATCTGTGCTTTTCAGACACTTTAAAGAGTTGTTTGTGGTGAAATATAATGACATTTAAATGGACTAGGATTAGTACTGTTGAGCTCCAAAATGATAAAAAAATAAAAGAAAAGAAAATGTCTGATTCCCAATGATTTTTTTTAAAGAATCGGTTGTTTAGTTCACGAAACTGACCTGACTGATTATGAATTGGACCGATCTAGTTCTTGCAGTAAATACTTACTGATTGAGTGACTCTTCATGAATCAGACTCATCCAGTTCTTGAGTTCAACAAAATGATTCTGTGATTCAACAGCAATCAGACTGATCTAGTTCTTGAGTTCACCTCACTGATTCAATGATTCAGTCACAGTGATTAATAGCTTACTAGATCGAAAGACTTTCAGTGACTTAAAGAAGTCATGACATGGATTTAAAAAAAAATTATTTTAATGTTCTTTGAGTTTAACTTATAATTTTAATAAAGTTTTTTTGCACATAAAACAAATATGTAGAAAAATATGTTCTCACTCTGTCCCTCTCTCTAAAATGACCTGTTTTAAGGGGAAGGTCCTTTAAGGCTTGCCAGTAATCGGCCACCGTTATGATTGGCTAACATCATTGCATAAGAAACAATATCAATGCCCCCTCGCTATTGCATGTGAGTGTTTTGACATGATCAGAAATAAAATGGTCATTTCCAGACAAAGCATTGTTAAATCATTTACTAACGGTTTGTGATGCAGCTGCAGTCAGATCATAGTTTACAATATTACATACATTTGAACTTGTTTAACAAGCATTTTAGAAATAAAAAAGGCATATAGAAGTAGCATTTTAATTTAAGTGTATTCAACCGTTCTCGCTTTTTACCGAAATCGTGCCAGTGTGTCGCCGAAATCTGAGCCGGTGAAGTGCTGCTGTTCACCGGGGGAACTGCGAACTTTAGACCGCGGCCTCACGTTTCACTCGTAGCTGAGAGATGAATGGCGTGTACAGTACTGAAATTAGAGAACATGTTTTAACATCAAATTAAATTACACTCAGTATTATACGAATAAAATCCATTTATGTTATGCAAGGCAAAGGCATTTCCAGCGCAAAACGACCGCAGCTGACTGACATCTCGTCCTTGCGTTGCGCTGCATTGAGTGAAATAATATAATTTACACCATATGAAAGACTTTATAAATAAAATGTATACAAACCTTTATTTCCCCGAAAGAGTGCACCAAATCGAACGCGGCGCTGAGAACCGCTCTCTCTCGTGGACTTAAAAAGCCCGTGCTCAGCAGCTGCGTTGTTGAGAAGCTTCACTGGAGACAAGCTCAACCCAGCGGTTAGGTAGAAAAAAATAACCCAGCGTTAAAATAACCCAATAAAATGACCCAACAAGCTGAACCCAGCATTTGGGTTAAAAAAATCAAATCAAATAACCCAGCATTTTTAGAGTGAATTTGCTTTTGATGTGACACTCGCATTCAGCGTGATCAAGCTGTTCGACTACTCGACGATGTCTTGCTCTAGAGCAGGGCTCCTCAAATCTGGACCTCAAGATCCACTTTCCTGCAGAGTTTAGCTGTAACCCTAATCAAACACACCTGAACATGCTAATCAATGTCTTCAGGATCATCAGAAAATCACAGACAGGCGAGTTTGATCAGGGTTGGAGCTAAACTCTGCAGTGGATTGGACCTCCAGGGTAAGATTTGAGGAACCCTGCTCTAGAGGCAGTGTTTATGCAAAAGTTTGTGCATGGTGACGCCTCAGATCCAAAACAAGACATTATTGAAGCTTGATTAAATAAATGCTTTGTTTATAATGAGGACTTTTAAAGCTATGAAACTTGCAGGGTGTTTTAATGGTACAAAGACCTCTTATATGCCAAAGATCAAGACAAATTTGATTTCCCATGTGATTTTAAAATTTCAGTGTGATTTTGCACAAAGCTGTCATTTGACTTTTGAATGTCTAGAATATAGAACACTTGAGTGCTATGGACAGGTTTTCATGATGGTACTTTTGCACTTTTTTAAGCTTTTAACCCCTTTTAACCTAATAAGTTATATGGAAAAAGCAAATGCGATAAGTATATGACTCAAAATGTTCAATTTTAGTTGCGTTAATCCTCTGAAGATTTCCAGTGGCATTTGAAGTTACACCCAAATCTAACCCTTTGTTAGTTGATAGATCTCTTTTACAAAAGTAAAAAGGTCATTTTTGGGCTCCACTTGTTGTCCACTGTGATCAGTGGAAAGCTTGTTCGGCCTGGCCTTTTGTTTAGGCTGCTTACAGGATACCTTGGTTACTTGAAGGCAAGGTCTCCCCTTTGAAAGCCATGCTGAAAAAGACCCTAGAGCAATAAATAAGCGAGTGTTATCAGGAGCTGCTTGGAGGAAGAGGATGCAGCTGTACGAACAGGACTCTCGGCTGAGACGGGCGCCCAGGCACTCCTGGAGCCTTTGAGCTGCTGGAAAACGGGAGGTGTGAGGTGGGGCCGCCCCTGCACGTTTGTTTTTCCTCAGCCGTTTCATCCCCTGCGACCATGCAACGTGCCCTCTTTTACCTCTAAACCTTTCCTCTCGGCAGGAGTTCAAAACTGTCCAGTGACCCTTATCCATTTAAATCAATAGTTTACACAGTTGAACGCCACTAGAAAAATATCCATTTGTCAACAGGTTGCGCCCGGAAACGTTTCCTTTTCATCTCTCCAGACGTTTGTGAAATGCATAATAAACACAGTTCTCTTTTTAAATCGAAAAGGAACTGTCAGTAATGTCTTTTAAATATGTATTTGGTAGCACACGTTAGGTTGACGGGTTTGGCAGAAGCATCTGCAGGTTGAATAGAACCCTGTTGCACTCATATTGAAGCAGAACTCAAAATGTTTACACAAATGTCCTATTGTGTGGAATAATGTCAAAGATCTATAAAAAGTCTCCTTGTTTTTAACCTTTTCTCACAGGAAAGGACCTGTCCAGTCGCAGCGAAACAGACCTAGCTTGTATTTTTGGGAAGCGATCGAAACGAGAGAAAAGAGACCAAGATGAGGTAAGCGGTGTACGTTGACAACACATCTATTTCTTATTTTTTTCAAAATTTGCTACAAAAATATTTCAGGTTCAAGATAATGTAATAATGTTGATTACCCAAAAATTTCCGTTTGCCCCCTCCTTTTTTTGTTTATCTAGGTTAAGATGCGGTCACATTTAAGGTCGTTGGGAATTTTTGTATGCATTTTTTTTTTTTTTTCTTTTTGTATTCGTCATCCTTTCCTATCAAAATGCTTGCTAAGGATGCGAAATCGCTGAAAATCGAACCTGGTCCAAAAAATTTTATGATAGACGAAAGTTTCAGAGGCAGTGTGTAATCGTGATTGACACAACGTGAGGTCGTATTTATTTTTTACCGTGCGAGAATTTCGGACTCGGTGTGCAAAGACCTTTAACTGTTGTTTTTGTGGGCAAAATTCAGCAATTTTAATAGGAATCCACACAGTCCACTGAATTTTATTCATGAAGGTGAAATATTTCCCCTTGCAGATTTCACAATTTTCACTGATTTTCCACGTTAACCAACCTTGTTAAACCTTCTTAGTTTGAAAGCGACTTCTGTGTGATCTCTTGCCAAAATTTTGAAAACTATGGACGAGTTACTATAACATAACCAAGACACAAATGCTGTTTAAAGGGTTAGTTCACCCAAAAATGAATATTCTGTCATTAATTACTCACCCTCATGTCGTTCCAAACCTGTAAGACTTTTGTTCATCTTCTGAACACAAATTAAGATATTTTTGATGAAATCTGATAGCTTTCTGACCCTGCATAGACACTGAAATGTTTTATGAATGAAGATCCTATGGCTTTGGAACAACATGAGAGTGAGTAATTAATGACTGAATTTTCATTTTTGGGTGAACTAAGTAACCCTTGAACCCTTATGTTACTTTAAGAACCGAAATGAGCCTCTCCTCAATGTTGAGCTGACATTTGAAGTGCTACATAAATCATGAGCATAATATTGAGATGTAGCAAAGCTATTGCAGCAGATTGCATGTCACCTTATGGTCCAGCCTACCTGTAAGCACCGCTGACCTCTGCTTTCACGTGACCCGCTCGCAGCGAGTTTCAGGCTGATAATGAGCCGTGTCATGGCGTGCAGTCTGACTCCACACACGAGTCACTGTAGGCAGAGATCCTGCTTAAATCCCCTTAACGGATTTGCACCCCCTCTCTCCTCTTTCACCCCTAGTCCTGTCAGCCACCTCTGTGGTCATATCAGGTAGTGTATTTCTGATGATGTGCTAGTGGGCACGATCAAACCGCATTTCCCCATCATCTCCCAGTTACAGGAGGCTGTGATAGAAGTAAAAAACAGAATTACTGATGATCCCTTCAAACCCTGGAAACTTGGTTTGGAGAAGTTGGTTTGAAGGGATTATTTAGTGGGGTTTTTGGCTTACACGGCTAGTTTGGATTCAGTTTGATGCCAGCCCATGTTGCGTCTGTATTTCCTTTGTAAGTCCACCTTGAATTTGGCATTGTAATTTATTTCTACTCCTATTATTTTGTGAGCAGACCCATCTTTTGCTTATTTTTTTTTGTTGAGACGTAAATACTATAATGCAGTTTTGGGGTTTTGTTCTTGGTGAGATTTGTATTTACATAAGGAAATACCAGTGCTTGCGAGGCAGCAGAAGAATAGTTTTAGGTAAGCTTAGGTTTTAAGCTTTGGCTCGTAAATGAAATGGCGTATCAGAGCTGCTTTGCTGTTGTCATGACACTCGGCGCGTGCCTCGTTTTTTGGCTGCTGTGCAAAGACGGTGTTGTGTTATATGTTGATTCTTGTACAGCATAAAAATGGCTGGTTATTTAGCTATTTTCTTAAATCAAGTGTGTGAATAAATGAAAGAAGACCAGTTGATGTGTCCATTTTCAATGGCAAATATTATAACTATATCAATAGGGGAGTATCAGTCAGCATTTAATGTAAAATAAATAGTCCTTACAGGAAGTTCAAATCAATTCATTCTTCAGGGTATAACTCATTAAACAGGAAATTGCCCTCATTATTAATGTTTGCTTTTTAGTGATCTAGTTGCTAAGTGCCAGTGTATATGGAATTACTCAATGAGCTGAGTGTTTTTGCAACATGCTTATGGTATGTTTTGTAAACTGAATAGATGAAATAGGGTTTGCTGAACTAATCATATCTGCATTTTTTTTTTCCCTCAGTAATATATTGTTTATAGGAAAAAATAAATTCTTAATCTTATGAACTTTATATTCATTAAAAAGAATCCCGAAAAAACATGTTTCCATTAAAATATTAACACATCTGTTTTCAGCATTGATAATAAGCACCAAATCAGCATATTAGAATGATTTCTGAAGGTTTATGTGACACTCAGGACTGGAGAATTGATGCTGAAAATTCAGCTTTGCAAGACAGGAATAAATTATTTTAAAATATATTCAAACAATTATTTTAAATTGTAATGTTTCACAATATTACTGTTTTTACATGCAGCCTTGGTGAGAAAAATAGGCTTCTTTCAAAAACATTAAAAAATGTTCTCTTTTCAAATGTAAATATTTTGTTTATACATTATTATAAGTTATTAAATAAGCTGATTTTACATTTTGGTTATATTGGCTATTTTTACGTATTGCTTATTGTCCACCCTCTTTTCTAGACATCCACATCAGCCTTTAAAACCTATATTAATTAACATTTTACATACATTTTGACAGTCACAGTATGTGTATCTACATATCATGAAGTTTGTCTCACAAATCCCATTTAAATTTTCTTAGCATTTTCCTCTTGGTTGACAGTGCTTTGTGACGTAGCAGTATATTTAATGTATGTGGTCTGAAGCCCCCCTAAACTGCCTCTTTACTGAGAAAGCAACACAATAGCAGCGGCTCATGCTTCGCCTGAATTTGGAAGTGCCGGCAGTGTGCTATATTATTTATTTATTTTTTTCTTTTTTTTCTTCAGCTAATCGTTTTGTTGCAGTTTGTTATTGTCTTGCTCTGGAGGGACTTCATTGACCGGATTGAAAACCAATCTGAACAGGCTCACAATGGTATCCCAGGAGGCCGTGTGGCGAAGGGCTGGTGGCGAGCCCTGTAAACGAGGGGCAGTTAGGCCTGCATAGGAAGCCAATGAGGGGGCGTTGTTTATGTGTGCATTGTGTGCTTGTGCGGCGATATGGCCGGTGGAAGATTTTTACCTTGGTGCATACTGTAGATGCATGCTGGGTTCATGACGGCAATTATATACTTGTTCCATAGAGGTGTCATCAGTGTGTCACTTTCGGGTTTTTAGTGCATTGCTCAGTTAGTGTTCATGCAAAGTGCCGATCTCACTGGTGCTGTGTCTTGGCCGCCCTCACTCCCACCTCTTGCATCAGGGGTTTTCCTCCTTTCCCTCAGAGCTTCCTGCCAGTCCCTTATCTCTTGTCACAGTGTTCTCTGACACACACATGCATGCACATGGGAGGCCGTTCCAAGTCGCCGCTGGTCTCATTACCTTGATTTAAGAAGCTGTTATGGAGCGGAGTTTATATTTTGTTAGCGTAGTTTTTTTTTTTTTTTTTCCCCAAGTTACAAATTGATTTTTGATCACTACGATCCTGATTTGAATTCTTAAAGGGGTCATATAATGCCCATTTTCCATAAGTTGATATTATTCTTTAGGGTCTTAATGAAAAGTCTGTTAAATAGTTTGGTCATTTGTAGTGTAAAAAACACCTTTTTTTCCCTGTCAAAAACAGCTCTTGTATACAAGCCGTATTGTCATTCTCCTTTAAACGTTAATGAGCTCTGCTGACTCCGCCCCTCTCTTCCGAGCCGCTCTCTGAGGGACTGTTTACTTTAGCCGCAATCATCGTGAAACTTGCTAATTAGCACATTATTAGGAAAGGTGATTTGCAAAGATTCATTTAAAAAAACCTTGTACTCACTTCTTCTGGATCACGAATGATTCACGCGAACATAGATGCATTTAGGTAGATCGAGGGCGCATTCCCTTCAGAACCAAACCTAATCCTTTTCAGCAGCTCAGATGACGGGAGTAAATGACGACAGCTATGTTCATTATTACATCCAACAACAAAACACCTCAATTGCTTAGGAGTCATTCTTGTCTGCACCTGCTCTGACGGTGAAACAACTGATGACGGCTCACTCAGGGCGGGTCTGAGGTAAGACACCAGTGCAGTCTGTGCTAAAACGCTACTGTCAATCAAACTATCGTGGGAGGGGCCTCCGTCCGTGTGACGTCACACAGACGGCTCGATTTGAGAAAGGGGTAAAGATTTTAGTAGATTAAAAAAAAAACACTGGGTGGATTTTTATCATTATAGGGTGGTTGTGTACACACACTGCCAACACACATTTCAGTTCAAACAACTTGTAAAAGTGCATGTAACATTATATGACCCCTTTAATTTGTTTCATAACTCACGATGATGGAAAAGTCACATCTCTGAGGAAGTTCAACAAAAATGGAAAGTGACTAAATTGCTTCTCCATCTTTCTGTGTCAAAATCCAGTTGCCGCCATTTTACTTACATAAACATGCTGAGTTTGAAATATTTGAATGGACAATAGTGAAACACGGTGGTTGTCAACCCATTTGATTTAAGGCCCTCTATTCTCAAAGACAAGATATTTCTGGTGCATTTGTTGTAATAAAAAAAAAAAATTTAATGAGCAGCTTTATTTACAGAAAGTAGGAATGATATTAAAATAATGAAATAAGATAATTAAAATAAATTCCAATATAAATTCCAGTTCCAATAACTGAATGTTCTTTATGCTTACTCTATTGCCAATGGATTTTAATGACTTTATAGTAGTGCTGTCAAAGAATTAATTGCATACAAAATAAGTTTTTGTTTACATGTGTATATTTATTATGTGTATATATAAATAAAAACACATGCATGTATATATTTAAGAAAAATGTTTATATATTTATAATATAAAATATAAGAATATGAATATAAGCGTGTAAATATTTTCAAAATATAGGCTACTGTATGTGTGTGTATTTATATTTATATATATAAATATAAATAAATATAAACAAACTTTTATTTTGGATGTGATTAATCGCGATTAATTGTTTGACAGCAATTATTTTTTATTTATTTTTTTAAATTCACACACAACAATTTCACAGCAATTTCTACCTTGTAAAATATTTTAGAGCTTGAAGCATCTAGAATATTTTATATTAATTATAGAATTGTTTTAATTTTATTAATTTCCTTGACTTTTCAATACCTTTAAAATTCCCTCATATGTCCAGGTTTTTAAAGACAGTTTGAATCCTAGTTAGGGATGCACTGATATGAATATTTTGGCCGATACCGATAATTCTTTATAAATGAAAGCCGATAACCAATATGTTGGCCGATAAATCCCAATTTTTATATAATTTTTGATTACAAATTGATTACAAAAAAAATCTCACCATTAAAAGCCATTAAACACTTCAACATAAATCAAACATAAAGCAGCCTTACAAATAAATAAAACAATGCTTAAATAATGCAAACAAGTCACTGGGCAATATTACTTAACATTACAGTATATGTAAATAAAATAAAAAATAAAAAATCGTATGCCATGGATAAATTAAACGGAATAGCATCTACGGCGACAATTAAATTATTTGAATTAAACCATATTGTTGATGAAAATAAGATAAAAATAAAAGTGGTGGTTATTATTATTACTATTATTAATATATCAGTGATTTTGAAAAAGTATCTTAAATTAATACCACTGTTTCAAATAGCTAATGCATGCAGTTTTATCTGCGTGCGCAGCTGAAGAGCTGAATGAACTGAAGCGCTTATTATTTATACAACATAAACATAACTTATATGCACAAAAAGAAGCAAACGCGCAAGTGATCTTGAACTAAGTTGCGCGCTAATAAGATGTGACGCGCTCTTGGCTCTTCCCGCAACAATGTGCTGAGACAAATTAAACCAAAGAATTCACAACGTTTTATTATAATAGTGTTCTCATTATGATATTATATACAGTATATGATAGTCCCAGTCATTAGGTGCGTTTACATGTACACTTTTTTGTCATTCCGATTAAAATCATTCCGATTGAAAGATTCGATGAACTGTTTACATGAGACGTTATCTAATCCGATATGGTGTTTACATGTGCCTGTGCTTTCGATTTTAGGATATGCTAATAGCCTACAGTGACAACAAAACAAGTCACCAGAGGAAACGCCCATATTTACGTTAATATTTTTAATATCTGTTTGCACTTGCTTAGAATAAGCGGTTAATATTTGAATCCCTTGAGTTCATTCGAGCGCTCAGTCATATGGCCAGAACACGATCATAGAAATCATATGTCCCTCTGTAATGCAGCTGAGATTAATTGTACTCTGATACTACAAAGTTGTACTGTACTTAAATGGAACAAATACACGATTTCTTACCAAGAGTTGCTGAACAATGAATCAAAGGAGCATTGCTTTATCACAATCGTGTTTCGTACAACATTCATGGCGTGAGCACGTAAATTCAAGCAGTTCGGAAATTATGAATCTGTCATATATACAAATACAAATGACAAAGGCAACTTTTGGTCAAGTTGTTTATTTTCATTGAGCTACTTTCACTATCATCACTGTGTTGTTTCTAAGCTGAAAAGCAGAAAATTGCGCTTCATTTCAGATCTGTTTTTCACTCCGGACATGAGAGCAGATAGTCTGTCACACAGCAAGCGTTCACCTTTCTAATGTGTTTTTAACTGTATAATTGAAATTTTAACTTTATACCTCCACTATTACCCAGTCTCTACTGCAGTGTCGGTGTCCCCAAATCACAGAATGTACCGTTGCCGACATCATCACGTTCACGTTCTGACGACCCGACCTCTGGACGTGATGACGTGACGCAGTAATCGGTTTAAAGTGTTTACATGGCAGGATTTTAATTTTGTTCGGTTTATAGAAAGGTTTATCCCACCCCTCTCAAACCGATTACAATTTCATTCGGTTTGGGCATTTTTATTCCGATTGAGGTGTTTATATGGAGCATTTTCATTCGAATTGGACTTTTAAACCGATTACAATGCTCCATGTAAACGCACCTATTGTTATTTATGTTGTGCATTGCTGTTCGAGCTGCGTGCGTTGAAACTGAAGAACTGAATGAACACTGGTAAACTAAAGCGCTTTGCTGGCAGCTTATTTAACTCAAGGAAACTAATCATATATGAGATTAATCAGCTATTTATACAACATAAACATAATATTACAACTTATATATGTACAAAAAGACGCAAATGCTCAATTGAATTCGAATGAAGTTAACCAGAATGTGTAACTTCTGTGGATGCGCTCTCCCTGCAACAACGTGCTGAAACACGACAAATTAGACCAAATAATTAACAGCGTTTTATATGTTCTCATTATAATATTATATATATGATAGTCCCAATCATTGTTATTAATGTTGTGCATTGCTGTTCGAGCTGCGTTCACTGAAACTTAAGAGCTGAATGAACACTGGTAAACTGAAGTGCTTTGCTGGCAGCTTATTTAACTCAAGGAAATGCATCATATACGAGATTAATCAGCTATTTATACAACATAAACTAAACATAATATTACAACTTGTATGTACAAAAGACACAAATTCACAAGTGAACTCAAACTAAGTTACGTGCTACGTAACTTCTGTTGTGGATGTGCTCTTCCCGTAACAACGCGCTGAAACACGACAAATTAAACCAAAGGATTCACAACATTTTATGTGTTCTCATTATAATATTATATATATGATAGTCCCAATCATATAGTTATTAATGTTGTGCGCTGCTGTTTGAGCTGCATGCGCTGAGCTAAAGATGATCACAGAAGTGATCTATTAACGCTCTATTAACTTAACCAAACAAATTCTATAGGTCTATGACAGAAATCAGATATATATATATATATATATGCATAAAATAAACACAATATTACAACCTACAATTGCACAAAAGGCTGCAAATGCACAAGCAAACTTAACTGTGCTAGTCATGAATGTGTAGCTCCGTTGTGGATGCGCTCTGGCCGTAATAACGCGAAAAACACAGGCGCACAAAGACTCCATTAATTATTTAACAGTAATGTTCTCATTATAATATGACAGACTTGCCCAGCACATGTGAATTATCGGCCGATACCCTAATCCTAGTTCATAAATAAAAATGACAGTTGAGGAAACAAATTAAAATAAGAAATACGGTGCCAGCTTACATCTTCATTTTTAGCTTATTTTCAAACTTTTGTTTTATTTTAAATTGTTTTAGCCCATCCTGCAGCAGGAAGTTTGCTGTGGGCCCTGGCCCTCTGGTTGAGAACCACTTCTAACCAGCATGTTGGAAAGACGGCATTGACCGCTGTCTGGAGGCCGTGCTGCTATCCATCACTGCCTTCTGTTCTGAACGATGTGGGAAAATCTCAAAGGCAGGGATAGTGATGTTCACGACTAGTGCTTTTGGCATTGCTATGTTTTTTTTTTTTGTGCCTTTCTCACAACTGTCGGCTTTACTCGATCACTTTTTTATTGTATTTTTAGCTTTCAGTATTTATTTCTGATGTGTCTCTTATTATTGTGTTCCATCCCCATCTCTTTCTGTCTCGTTGGCTCGTTCTCTTCTCGGGGGCCTTAGTTAGGCTGTAGGCTAGTGTGTACAGAGTCATGAGGAGTGGGTGTGATTTATCTCCCTCGGCCCCTCCGTAGCCCCCTCCAATCCGGCAGGCCCATAGGAAAGAGCCGAGTTTGCTTGAACGTGGCTCGGTTTGCGAGGCCCCAGCATTAGCTGAAATAAACCCTCCTGCTGCTGGTGAAAAATGTCTTGTGATTGGCTAATTAATCAGTCAAAAGGGGAGCGTCGCGGCCTGTGACTTGAGGGACCCGAGCAGGCGACCGCTGAGGGCCCGCTGATAAATGGACTCCCTCCTGCTTCATACATCAGTGAAACTTAGTCATTTTTTACCACTGCTCTTTGCGTCAATGGTGGATCGCTAAGGCCTACACTTATATATTTCGCATGAAACTCCATCTGTGTGTGTGGAATGCGTTTCAGACAATCGTCTGATTTAGTCCGTGCGCTTTAAATTGCACAATAAATATTGTCTATTCAGCATAATCTGCACATTAAAGTTTTAGTTTCGATATTGTGTCCCAGATTTTTTATTTTGAAGCTGCAAACAATAGAGTACAGTTTGAAAATTGCATTGATAAATTTGATATTTGTTTTGATTATAATATAGATAAGTGTTTTTTTTTTTTTTTTTAATTTTAAATTTTTTTTTTTGTAATTTTGTATATCTTTTATTTATTTATTTATTTTTTTATGCGTATTTGTGCCTTTGCCACTTATTTTGGCTAAAAGAGATCCATACCTGTTGCTGGAAATCTCTTGCTTAAAAACTAATTTTACAATATACACAACTGTTCAAGTATGGAGTCAGTAAGATGAAAATATATAAATGTATAAATAAATATAAAGATGAAAAATATAAACAAATCTATCTATTTTATCTAAAGAAACAGTAAGGACATTTATGAGGTTTATATAACATACAAATGTAATATAACAAAAGCAATCAGCAACTGTTATCAACATTAATAATAATAATAATAATAATAATAATAATATTAATATTAATAATAATAATGATTTTAAAGCACCAAATCAGCATGTTAGTTATTTCTGAAGGATAATGTGACACTGAAGACTGGAGTAATGATGCTGAAAATTCAACTTTGCAATCACAGGAATAAATTAGTTTTTAAAATTATTTTCTATTAATAAATTTAAAAAAACATTATTATAAAATGTCAATGCATTTTTACTGTTTTTACTGTATTTTTAATTAAATAAATGCAGTCTTGGCGGGCATAAGAGACTTATTTAATAAATTTACATAGGCTTGCATTTTCTTTTCTTTTTTATTGTACCTGAATATTTTAATAATTTATGAAGCAGATGTATTTTTGCAAAAATGTTTGTATAAATTATTAATATTAATATTATTTAAGTTTAAAGAGTTTGTTAGGAACTTTTTTTTTGAGCAGAGAAAAATATTTTCTGTATACATTTAAACTACACTTCATAAATGTGAATGTACGTACATAGTCTATATATATATATATTTATATTACAAATTGTATCGATTGGGTTTTCTCTTATTAAAGTAAGCGCTGAGACAGTTTGTGTCTGGGGTTGTCTCCATGGTTCCAGTCAGGCGGTCAGGCATCTCCTCTCGCTGTGTTTCCAGGGGTTGGCGTGACCCCCTGTGGCCTCTCCCACTCCCACGCCAGCTCCAACACAAAGCCCTCAGACTGGAGGGTGGTACCTGTAGCTGTTCTGAATCAGCCCACGCCCGTCCTCATGAAGGATCGGCGGCCAGTTGACTCATCCATTCCCCTGATGCCGCCGCCTCACCAAATGAGGAGAAGAGGCTGCACCATTTGGCAGATGAAGCGGTGAAGGGGCGAGAGCCAGCGATGTCATTGGCCGCATGGGAGTCGGCTGGTGGGCGGAGTTGAATACTGAAATGCTGCTGAGGATGCAAAAGTTGAGCTCCAAATATGCCAGCAGGCTGATGTGGAGCTTAATCCACATTTAACATATTACACCAATTTAGAGAGAAAACTCTCCATTTAACATTTTTATTTTATCAAATTAAGCTTTTTAAACTTATACAACCATTTACAATTTTGAGGTTAGTAAGTTTTCTTTTTTTTTTTTTCTTTCTTGTAAGTCTCTTACGCTTACCAAGGCTGCAGTTATTTGATTAAAATATACAGAAAAAAATCTAATATTGTTGTAAAATATTGCAATTAAAAAAATATTTTTCTAATTCTATTTTCATTTTCTATTGTAGTATTTTGTGTAATTATAAAGCTGAATTTTCAGCATCATTTTCAGTATCAGTGTGACATGATCCTTCAGAAATCATTCTAATATGCTGATTTGCTGCTCAAGAAACATTTCTTCTTATGAATATAAGAATATTTTTTTTATAGGATTCTTTGTATACAAAGTTCATATGAACAGCACTTGAAACTAAAGTCTTTTGTGTCTTTGCTGGCACTTTTGATCAATTTAATGCATGCTTGCTAAATAAAAGTATCAATGTATTTCAGAAATGGTAGTGAATTGTTGGAGCCATGGCTTAGTGCTAAGCATTGTGTTTTGATGCTTTTGTGGGTGGTGCAAGTTCAAATCTGGCTCGCAACATCTCCAGATTTCATTTTTCTATCCCTTTCATTTCCTGTACTCTCTTCTCCTCTCATTAAAATGTTAAAAAGGTTACAAAACCTTAATAATAAAACTGAAAAGTTACTTTAAGTATAAAAACACAACCTTTTTTTCACATGACCGTATCAGCCCATGGTATATTATGACTAGAGGATTTGTGCTCCTTTAGGAGCAGACAGCAGTGCACACTGGCACGTTGTAACCATGCGCTCCAGCATGTTTAACTTCTCAACTAATGCAGTAACCGACGCCTGTGCACCAGTGTTCAAAGGCATGTTTGTTTTCGAGCGGGAGAGCTCTAATATGTTCTCAGATAACATCTAATTGCCTCAAACAAAAGCACGGCCTCCCTTTCGCTGTTGACAGGGCTACAGAATAATGAAGAAACGGACCGAAATGACTGCTTGCTACATACCCTCCAGCAACTGGCTTTACGCCCATGCCAACACACTGACACGTACAAATTAGTGTGAAAATAAAAACGGCATTAACTAAAAAGGTAACTGAAATGGCCAACTTCTGCAGTCATTGTTGGCCCAGGCAGGGCTGCCCTGGCATGATGATTACAGTACGAACAGAGGAAGCTAACCGCCTGACGCTCCTGAGAGCCACCACCGCTGCTGTTTTTGTGGGCCTCGGCTTGCATTTAATCACCGCCAGTTTAATCTAATAAATCACCACAGGGCAGAGAATAAATGGTGTGTCCTCCATCTTGGGGCTGACACATCAGCTCCTTGGAGGGCACAGAAAGGCAAGCACTTTACAATGTAAAGCAAGCAGAGTTTAGTGATGATGCCCTATGCAGCGCATTGTTGCCATTTGTTACTCCTGATAAGTAATGAAGTCTGGGGTTGGTGGAGAGGTCCTCATCACGCCGGCTTACTGTTTGCATTAGGTGTAGGTCTTTGTTATTCAAATCACTTACACCTTCATTTGACCTGTTTTATTCATTCTTTTTCATTGTTTCATTGTTTTAATTATTAATATTGATCATGTAATTAATTATTATGGATAATTATTGATTTAATAATAACAATAATAATACAATTATGCACTAAATAAATTATTTTAGGTTACATGGTGTATGTTAAATTGGTATAAAATGTTAATATTATTATTATTATTATTAATAATAATAATAATAATTATTATTATTATTGTTAAATTATATAAAAATAGTAATATAGCTGCTTAATCTTATTTTACCAATTTAACAAACCATGCAGTCTAAAAGAATGCCTTTTGTGTGTTGGTTTATTACTTATTATTATTATTATTATTAATATTGGTTTATAACAATAAGTAATAATAATAACAATACAAGACAATTTAAATAAAAATATTATTGTCATGTTATTGTATTGTTTTACCATTTTAACATACACAAGGCATCCTAAAAATGTCTTTTGGTGCATATTATTATTATTATTATTATATAATAATAATAATAATAATTCAATAAAATTTAAGTTATTTTATGCCGTTTCAACGTACACAGTTCATACAAAATTTTTTTTATTTTGGTGTAGATTATTATTAACAATAACAACAAAAATAATATGCTGCTGTGCTTGTTTGTTTCCAAATCTGTATAACTTTTGATTTATTGCAATGAAGCCATTTTTTTTGCAACGTTCGAATGCATCCTTTATTTTTGTTTGATTGCATGTGTTCTAGGAAGTTGTCTGAAGTTTTGAGTACATGATTTACATCGTGTCTTCATTGCTAAGAGCATTATGCTTAACATACATTTAAAGTACCTGAGAAACATGAATCAAAGGATGGCTTGTAATTAGACTTTTTGCTTTGTTCTATTTAGTTACATTACATTCACGTAATGTATTATATCATGATACATGTTAAAATGCTCATTAAACCATGCAAAGCACTGTATTGCGTGGGTGCCACCTGTTTTGCTGTCCGCCCACGTGAACGGTATGAAAGATGGTGCGGCGGGTCTTTTCTCCTCATCAAGGAGGGACAGCTGGGTAATCTGGGTCCCGATCCATAAGCCCAGGCCACCACCAAATTTATAATAGTGGCAGGACAATGAGAACACACTCGCACAATCAGCCCTCTTCCCAATATCGTCTCAATATTATCCTTTGCCCTGTGAGCGTAATGGGCCGGGATCTATTTTGTTTAGAATATAGTTTAACTTGGAACCCTCAAAGGAGTAAATTATCTTCAAATGCTTCCATCCTCAAAAATTGGATAAGAAGAGAAAAACACAGTGTTGATGTCTTTTGATATTTTTATTTTTTTTCCCCGAATGAAGATTGATTGATCATTCAACTCCAGCTCTTACCATGCCCTTATCTGTAGTTGATGCCCCACCAAGATCGAAATCACTTATTTTATTTAGTCAGGAAACATTGTACATTGAGTTTAAAAATTTTTTAATCCTTTTAAAAATGATTTAAGTCAGCTAAACATTTTTTTTCATAAAGTCGAGTTTAGTTCGCAAGATACAATCAAAGCAAGAGAGACCAATACAAACACTAACACAGTGTCTTTTTCGTAAATATTAAATTTTTATTTAATTTTTTTAATATATTTAATTTATATATTTTTTTATAATAACACACGATTAACAAATTTTTTTGTACTGTGTGGCCACTGTATAAAGTGTTTAGTAGTATTAATTTATAAAATATCTATAATTGAAATAATCATAACTTTATATATATATAGCACAGTATTATTGCACCAAATTGCAGTCTTTAATTGCTGGAAATGTTCTACAGTTGATGCACTGAGAGCTAAATACGTTATTCATTCAATCAGCCATCATTTTTTGTTTTTAAAATTAGTTTTTTCTTTTTCATTTTAAGTATACAAATTAGCAAAACAGGGATCATAATTGGAGAAATATGAGAGAGAATTTTAAGTCTGTTTTACAAGGTACCTTCAAAGCAAGAGACACCAAAGCACACTTTAATACAAAATATTGTAGTACACTACTAACAAAGTGACCTTTCCTGTACAGTACCTTGCTTGTTCTGCATGCCCGCTGTATTAATGTATCTATACATTTATTTTTGACCATCCTCAGCTGGGATTATTGTAAAAGTATTGCGAAATATCGGTACTCGAAATAATCATAACTTTATATATAGCACAGTGTTATTGTACCATATTGCAGTCTTTAATCCCTGGACACTAGAAGTTCTCATTGCTGACGCAGCATTTGCAGTGCGTAGTCAGAGCGTCGTGTCTCTATGCAGGAAGGAATATTACTTTTGTATTATAAATTAGGGACTCTCTGACATAGCACAGAGTGGGACAAATTAGTTGCAGTTTTCAGCAGCAAATTCAAGAGTGTTGTCACGATTTGGTTTTTGGTTCGTGAACACATTTTGACGTTTTTTCACTGTCCCTGGCAGTTTCGGACTGTCTGCTGCAATGTGTTGGCGTCAGCGGCGATGTCTTGTTCTTCGGTTTCCTCATCGCGGCCTTTTGAATGTCCCAACACCCCCCTCCAAGTCCAGCCCTGCTGCCGCGCTGCCCCCACCCCTCCAGCCGCCCATGCCTGGGGAGAACGGAGCAGGAAAGAGCCCATAGCTCCTGCTGCAAGGGCCTTATCTGAGCGCTGCACACTGTTCAGGGAACGCATCCTCTTCCTGGGGCCTCCCATCTGCCAGGAGCAGAGAGAGAACGAGGGGAATGTGGAGGCAGAAGAAGCCAGAAAGCGTCTGAGAACATTCGGGGCCATTTTTGTTGTGTTTACACCCTCATTAGGACGTCCAAGCACAGTCATGAAACCTGGACTTGCGTTATCTCCGTGTCAGCCTTCCTGCTCACTTGTTTGTTTGTGTGCGCGTGCACGTATGTGCTTGCATGTGTGTGGTATAACCCAATCCGTGCTCAGCACTGTTGAGGGAATGCTACCAGCAGCACTTCTCTCGGCACATTAGAGAGATAAGCCTAATGGAGGTCCCCAGGCGGTGAGACGTCGCACCACACACACACACACACACACACACTATCACCACCTCTCCGATGAAGAGGATTTCCCCACTCGCTCCATCTCTCTTCCTCTTCTCCTCGTTCTTTCTCTCCGGAGAGTAATTTCACAGTGTGCTCCAAAATGCCCCCCAGTCGTTTCTCTAAGTCCCTGCTACACGCTGTCAGCTGCATCTCCTCTGAAGACCTCTTTCGGTTCCCCTCCAAACCAGAAATATAGATTTTCTTTTATTTGGAGGGAAAAGTGAGACTTCTGTTTTAATGAGCCTACATCTGCAGATCTCCACTCTCCCTCTGGGCGGCGTCCAACTTTTTAGGGACCTGTGGCAGCAACTTGTAGTCACAATGACCATCTAGAACAGTAGTTACCAACTCTGGTCCTGGTCTACCACCAACTCTGCATTAAAGAATTAACCCATCATCTTGTCCTGAAATGGAAGTTTCAGATAAAAAATATCCACTGCACCAGGGTTGGGAACCGCTGATCTAGAATAGTGGTTCTCAAAGAAGATAGTCCACCCAAAAATGAAAAATCTCTCATCAGTTACTCATGCTCATGTCATTCCACTTAATTTGTCTGCTGAACGAAAAAATGTGTTTTGAAGAATGTTGGTGACCAAACAATTTCGGGTGCCATTGACTTTCCATAGTGTTTTTTGTCCATACTCTCAAAATCAATAGGACCTGAAACCATTTAGTTTCCAACATTCTTCAAAATACTCTCATTTGTGTTACATGAAAGAATGTAAGTCATACAGGTTTGGAACAACATGAGAGTGAGTAAATGATGACAGATTTTTCATTTTTGGGTGGACTATCCCTTCAGCAAATTTTGCTTGGAAGTCATTGTGACCGCGGTCAGAAGGTGATGTGGTAACCCGTTCTCTGACTTGATGCTCTGCGTTTAACCTATCCAACTTCACACACAGCAGTGAGTAGTGGGCAGCCATTTTTGCTGCGGCGCCCAGGGAGCAATTGGGGGAGGGTGGAAGAGAGCACTGTACATTCACTCCCCACACCTGCAATTCCTGCCACTACTGAGACTTGAACCTGCAACCTTTGGCTACGAAAGCGGTGAAGACTGTCATCGCTTCTTTTGATGCCCTTCAACTGAAAATTACAACCAAAAGCTGTGCAATGTGGCATTGTATCAGTATCTTATTTTCTGAGTTGTGTATTCTGAGTTGTGTTGCGGTAAAAATAGCAACAGGTAGCGCTAGTAGCTCACTGACTGCAACCATTTGACATCATAGACGCTGAATGCACTATAATGGTGCCGCCCATAGTCCGAAATATGTATAAAACGAGACATCATTTATGTTATATTAAGCCATACAAGTCTTAATACCCAGGGTTCCTTTTAAGGCACTACTGAAAATATTTTAGGGTTAAAAGAGGTACAAAGATGTCCCTTTGAGGGTATTGCTACTACTGTTACATCGCTATAATAATATATATATCACAATATAACAACTAATACTACTACTACTAATGTTTTGTCAAAATATTTTATCATAATGTTTTAGTTCAGCTGTTTGTCACGATTTATATATAGAATGCTTTATGCTCTTCAGCATTGTAAGTAGTCACATGTATTTTGTTGTTTCTTGGCTGTACAAAACCTTTGCAATCTGTTTTTTTTTTTTTTTGTCCAGTCCCTCCATACATCTTTTGAAAAATGCCGTTTTCACCAGCGTCTCTGGCATAATGTAGAGCACTGGCGTGGTTTAGCGCCAGCTTCAGAGCGGGTATTCTTCACTGCAAATCATTATGCATTGAGGAGGCCATTAGCAAAATGAAGACGAATGGGAGAGAGAGTCACCATGATAAAGTATTGGAGGACGACAGTTTAATCTAAAGTGTTCCTCTGTGGTCTTTCAACATAGTCACTGTGTCGTGCTACAGTTTGGCCTGTTATGATTAAGCTGTATGCTATGCTAGAAAGTTTGTTCTTTCTCTTAATGCTGTCTTAATCACTGTCTTAGTTTGGCCAACGCAAGCACTGACTCTCACTCATCAAGCAAGTTTTTCAGGAATCAGTTGTTTAATCCAGTCATTTACACAGTGACTTGTAGATAACGCCCCCTTTTGAATCGGTTTCCTTTTTATATATACATGGTGGGGAATATTATACAACACTGCGTAAAAATATATTAAGACATGAACAGAATCAGATTCTTGACAGATAGAGAACAATAAATATTTTCTCTTTAGACTTTTTTTTTTTATTGAAACTAAGAGTGTTTTGTTTGTCTCTTAGCAGATAGTTCAGATGAAGTTCAGTGATGTCACTAGAGACTTGGGACAAGTCTCAGCATGACTGGAAGTTGATTGACACCAGTTTAAGTATTTAATGACATCCATACATAGGGGTGTGTGCATCAAGGTTCTTTAAATGAATTGAGGGGTTGTCCTGTTCATTCCTAACAGACAGGACTCTGTTTCGCCGCTGGATGTGATTATTTTATCATGTTGAGTTCTTTGTCTAGTCTTTGTGATGATAAGATGATGATAATTATTATAACAACAATAATATAACTGCAACAAAAGTACATAATAGTAATGTAATGTGATGTAATAACAATATACTAATATTGTTTTGTTATACAGTTTGTTAATGGTTTGTATTATAAAATATTATACTGTATTATCACTTGATGATGAAGATAAAGATATGCGTGTATAAATTATATTGTATTTTTTTTTTTAAATAGTAATAGCAATAATATTGATAATAATGAACTATTATTATTGTAAATTATTATAATTATTTTATTAAGGTTTTAGATTTTATTATATTTAACACTTTAGTAATTTTGTATTAAAGTGTTAGTTCATCCAAAAATTACTCACCCTCATGTCGTTCCAGACCCATAAGATCTCCATAAGATCTCTATTTTTGATGCGTCCCGTGAGCTCCCATAGACAGCAAGGGTCCTTACACGATCAAGGTCCAGAAACGTAGCAAGGACATCGGTAAAATAATCCACGTGACATCAGGGGTTCAACCGTAATTTTACGAAGCTACGAGATTACTTTTTGTACACAAAAGAAAGAATAATAGAAATGTAAAAAATGTATCCGCATGGCGCAGCTGGCACAGAACAGCATGCGCTGTATACGTTCAGTGGATACTCTCCAAAATGGTGCCAGGGTGATGTGGAGGAGACTAATTGTTGAATAAAGTCATTGTTTTTTTTCTTTTGCGCACAAAAAGTAATTTTACCAATGTCCTTACTACGTTTCTGGACCTTGATCGTGTAAGGATCCTTGCTGTCTATGGAGGGTCTGAGAGCTCTCAGATTCCATCAAAAATATCTTAATTTGTGTTCTGAAGATGAACGAAGGTCTATCCCTTTAAAATGTAAGTGTATAATTTCCTTAGTAATATATTTTGTTAATTAATAAAAAGTAACATAGATATAGAAGTATAATAATTACAATTAGAGGTTGACCTATTCATCGGTTTTGCTGATTTATCGGCACCGATAGTTGAATACAGCCGACAGAAAAGCCTGCCGCGGAACAGAGCGCCATTCACATTAAATTAAACATTAAGTTTTCTATTAAATTACATTATATTTGTCCCAAATCGTTGTGAATGTACATAATGACTTCACCCTAGGCTATAAATTATGTATTGTGCATTTTTCAGCAAAACGTTTGTCTTTCTGTGGCTCTAATAAAGTCTGTATGCTTCATATAGAGAGCTGTAACAGATCGCGATTTCTCTTTCCATTTGCTCTGTTTTTTTTTTAAACACCGAGCTTCAAACTCATTTATGCCACATTGTTCATTCTTGAAGCAAACTTATGTCCGTTTGGTGATTAAATTGTTTTAGACCGCCACTTGATTTGAACGCAAAGCGTCTGTTGTGTGTGTGTGTGATACCTCTGAGTTCTCCTAGACGCTGTGCTTTTGCCCGGTGTGTGACTTTTTTTTTTTTTTGATTAGATAATTATCAAGTGTTAAAAAATAGAAGCAAATAAAGTGTGAGTACACATACAATATCCATATGTATGTAATTTTAATGCTATGTCCTTGTGTAGATATTTAAAGATGGCCATCTTTAAGCATGATTGTTGAAATTAAATGGTAACACTTAACAAGAGTCCATTCGTAGCATTAATGAAAACTGTAGAAGTATTGTTCCTTGTTAAACTGTTCATTTCAACATTCACTATTAGCTACTAATAGGCTAAATTTTTTACATTTTAAAGTTTCTTCTTTTAACATTAGCAAACTATGAAATAACTTTAATGATCAATATAGTAAATAATATTAATATTTTTATTCATTTACAAAGTATGGTTCAGTACTGTTACCGTTTTTTTTTTGTTGTTGTTGTTTTTTTCAAATGGTAAAACACTAGCTTTCTTTCAGTGTCCATTTTGAAAACTATCGATTGATTAATTGGTATCGGCCAGTGTGGTCCAACCTAGCTATCGGTAAAATCCACTATCGGTCGACCTCTAATTACAATTTATCATCATCATCATCATCATCATCATCAAATAAACCAATAAATTAATTGATTTTGAATTGTATAGTACACTGTCTAATTAATTTTATTATTATTATTATTAATTGTTCATTTGGTATGGTTATTATACTGTATAATAAGTTTTTATATTTTATTATATATTTTAGTAAATTACTAGAAAATATACTGTAATCACAATAATAATAATAATAATATTTTTTAGTTTTTGTTTTATTAAACAAATTTAATAAGTTGTATAATTAAGCTGTCCATCATCATCATCAAATAATTAACCAATACATCTTTGAATTTTTCTTTCATGTCATTTCATTTTTTTATATTATGTTATATTTATCTATATCTTTCATTTAGGGAAGCAGTGGACCTGACTCTCAGGAAGAGAGTGAAGAGGACAAAGACACAGTTACTAATCCCAACCCAGAGACACAACCAAACACAGTGACCAGCACACTGACCATGCAAGAGTACTTCGCCCAGCGGATGGCCCAGATCAAGAAGACTCAGGCAGGACGAGACCCAGCCGCATCTTCATCTGAGGTCAGCAGCAATGCACCTTCTCCACTGCCTACATCTGCCTCTATGGAGTACTCCCCGAACACCAGTGATATGGACCAGTCCAAAAAGAAGAAAAAGAAGAAAAAAGACAGGGAGAGTGATAGAGATGACAAAGAGGAAGATGCACTGACCTCAGTAACAAGAGAGAGTGTTGAAGAGCCAAATCACTCACAGAAAAAGAAGAAAAAGAACAAGAGGAAACGAGAGGAGTGGGATGAGGATGAGGATGGGACTGAAGTGTGCAGCGCCCCTGCAGTAACGGATGGCATCACTGAAGAAGACGCTCCCACCACAGGAAAGAGGAAGAAGGACAAAAAAACATCTCTAGAGGTTCGTTCAGATGAACCTAAAACAATAGAAATTGAGAATATGGACCCTAAAGTTTCAGATAAAAAGAAAAAGAAGAAAAAGAGAGAACAAGAGGAAGGAGTGACTGAGGAAGTGGTGTCCAAAAAGAACAAGAAAAAACAGAAAAAGTAATTTTTTTTTTTTTTTTTTTTTTTACAATTGACTTCTCTCGAAACTCTTCTCGTTTTGATACCATCATGATTTTAGTATCGAGATCACCAAAATGAATGGCAATGAAGCCAATGAATTTACATTTAGAATTGGTTTGTATCTCCATATTTAAACTATGAAAAAGACACATTAAAAACATCTAAACTGTATGTGTGGTTGGTGTGTTTTTCTTTGTTGTCAGGTTTCCAGGAAGTAAAATGCTTAGATGCATGCTACAAGAGCAATATGGGCCGTAGTTATGTCTGTTAGCGTGTGTGTGTGTGTGTGTACAGAATTTATACAATATATCTAAAATATAGAGAGAAAATAGTGTTGTCCTGAATGTAGCAAAAAGGATATAATTTTTATTTTTCATAATGGGTAATGAAATACCATAAAACATAGGGGTATTTTCAGAAGCAGATTTGTAAATGTTTCAAATGCTATAGAAGTTAATTGATATAATTTTTAATATTTAAATAATAATATTTAATACATTTGATATTATATTTAAAGTGTTTTATATAGTCCATGGTGGAAGAATGCTTGGCTAAATCTGTTTTAAATCTGTGTTAATCATTTTCAGAGTATTTAACATAATTTAGAGAAAATGTGACTAATCAGGTGAGAAATTATGTATTCTACATAACCAGACAAGTATTGGCAGAATTAGTCAAAATCAGTTATGTAATTTTGCTTTGTTATAGTTTATATAGGACTAATAGAATTCCTGTCATTTCTGATATGGCAAATTCAATTCTAATCTAAATTCCAACAAAGCAATAATTCACCCAACTATGAACATTTGCTGAAAATGTACTCGCCCTCAGACCATTCAAGATATAGATGAGTTTGTTTCTTCATCAGAACAAGAGAAATTTAGCATTGCATCAGTTGCTCCATAATAAAGCTTCCTCCAGTGGACAAAGTTCACCCCCTGTTGTCCTCTCACATCAAAATCTCCAGACATATTTGTTTAGAACTGTTTTTACTTATAAACCATACTTGATTTGTGTACATTTTTCTCCCGATTCAGACGAGACGACTTTCTCACTGGAGAAGTTAATATAATGGACAGGGGACTATGTATTTTGGCCAGAAATAATGGTTTGAAGTTAAAATATCTTAATGATGGATTTATTACAAACACAAAGCTTTTCACTTCACAAAATAGTAATTGATGGGCTGGAGTTCTGTTGTGGAATATCTTGATGTTTTTATCAGCTGTTTGGACTCTCATTCTGACGGCACCCATTCACTGCACAGGATCCATCGGTGAGCAAGTGATTCAATGCTACATTTCTTCACACCTGTTCTGATGAAGAAATAAACTCATCTACAGCAAATGGCAAATTTTCTTTGGGTTTATTATTTTTACAGTTCTGAGTATGGCATTCATTATTAAACTGTGCTCACATGCACTCTTTCAAACCCTTGTTGATTGAAATGATTGGAAATGACTAATATTCAAAACAAAGGTCTCAGTTCATTATTTTGCCACATCCACGTAAAACTTTTCCAGTCATGGTCCTGTGCAGAATACAAGGGTACTGTGTTTAAAATAATTCTTTTAGCGCGTCTGGCATGTATTGTGAAATTTGCGACGGTAACCTCAGGCTCCATTATACTAAAACAATTTATTTAACCCTAACCTTTTGTCTAACCCTAACTCATTTTTCACAAGCATTACTTATGCAATGTTGACAAACCAGCTCTATGAATATTGCTTGTACAAATAGTGTTGGTGTCTGTCCGTTCACTCTTATTGTTCACTTTAAAACATATACAACAAATGATGACTGATTTAAGTGATGAAATAGTCATTTGCATTGCAGTTCTTAATTAGTTTCCAGAATAAAAAAACTACTTTGTGTTCAGTATTTCAGTCTTGATTCGCATCTGACGTTTGGGCAGATATGTCTTAGTCTTCTCAGAAATAAGTTGACCAGCCCAACATGTCAGCAGTGTTTACTGTCAGTATGATTTAAACAAATAGATGGTTTTGGGACATGGATCATGGGACTTAAATTTAATCTCACCTATTATGCACATATCCTTAATGATGATGCTAAACAAATACATTTTGCTTTTTTTAAGCGCTTGATTAATAGTACACCGCTTGGCATAACCCTGCTTTTCTTTGTGACACTAATGTGTACCTTTGAGGTCTTTTCATAATGATAATGTCGACCATTGGGGTCGAGCTTAACCAATGTATGTTAAGCATATATGATTTAAGTCTTGAGTAACTGGCAGCAAATACGATGCTTTTGTTTAAAATCCTAATGACCTTGTCACACGGTCAATATTGATCCTCTTGAAATCTGCAATACCAAAGGATGTCCTGTTTTACTAGATTAATCAAATCCAGTGGAACTGACGTTCTCGTGCACTTTGTTCAACTTTGTTGTGAGTTTATTACAGAGACGATCAAAAAGGAACATTTTCAAGAATACGGCATTTTGAGAGGATAGCAGAAACCCCAACAAGACCGTCTTGTTTGGAGTCTGAGTGGGCGTATGGAGCAAAAAGAGGGAAAAGGAAACGGACAGCTTATGTTACTCAGAACAATAATTGTAGAATCTGCCACACAGCAGCGGCTTAGTTTGTTTATGTGTCATGACTGCCGCTATAAATGGCATCTGCTTCTGAGGTAAATCTGAAAGCATCGTCAACCCGTTTGTGATGAAATAATGGAGCTACATCCTACCTATTCCCACGGTTCATGTCCAGAATCCCTTTTGAGGTGCTTGTCAAAAGGGGAAGGATGAGAAGATGGAGATTGTTTCAATCGTTTCTTAGAGAAGAAAAATTTAAAGGGCAGATTATTTTGTCAAAGCCTTAGGTAGAGGGGGAGTGGGGGAATATGTGAGATGTGTCACATTTTGCTTATGTTGTCCTTTAGGGATGAAGAAATGAGATTTAAAATATATTAAAATAGCCTACATTAAAACAAAGTGGTCCAGTGACATAACTCGCCCCGCATAATAGGTACAGTCAGAAATACCCCTGATATTTCAACTGTGAGGTCAGACCTGCCGATTTAGGAATTCATATAATTTCATAATTTTACTTTATTAACTAATTTAGGAGTTTTGTATGAATTAAGAGTGTTTTCGATTGTATCTGGTATTTTAGATGGGACAAAAAAGTTGAATGTGAAGAAAACACTTCTTGAAATGGTAAATAGATTGTTAACATACAGCATGGCTCAGTTATGTTTTCTGCATTTATGTTATGATATGTGTGATCTTGTCCTTGTTATTTAGATAATATTCTATTTGTTTTCAATTTAAAATTAACAGCCATAGTTGAGAATATTTCAGTTAATTGAATCCACTGAAGTATTTACCGTAAACTGACAGCAGAAAATATTAACCCCTATTAGAGTCAAAATGCATTTACATTTCAAATATTGTCTACAAAAATGTTTTTTTTTTAACTAATGCATAATTTATAAATACATCAGGAAATAGTTCTTACCCCAAAGTATCTGACGTACTTTACCCCATGACTACCATTTTAAGAGAATGCTTCATTTAGTGATTCATTGCTAAAAAGTAATAATTCATAGTCTATTAACATAATTAATAAAGAATAATATATCACAATATAAAAAAAATACATACATATATATTTACGCATAAGTTTGCTTTGATATAAAATAGACTTGTGCATCCCAACCAGGCAGGTGTGCATCATGGGCCCTTTATAAATGTTTGGTCATGTGACAAAAATAAAGCATTTCTCCTTATAGCTAAACACAGATATACAGATAAACTCAACACAAAGCAGCAGGTATACGTTTGCAATTCCCCAACGTTAATCAAACAAATAGGAAATCATGCCTCAAAATGCAGAACTAGAAAGATGTTTATCTAATGAACGGCACAAATGAGTAAACACAGTTTACACGTCCAGTTTGTCACACCCAAACATGCAGGTAGGACAAGGAGAGCAGGAAGTGTCATTTTCTGTCGTAATGTTTTTGCAATCTGGGGCATCAAGCTCATCTTCCTGTTCCTTCAGTGAACGAATCCCTCATTTTAATGGTGTTCGTCCTCTGCTTGTTCACTGCACTGGAACCAACCATTCCTTTGAACTCTTTGAATCTTACAGGAAGAAATTCAAAGGTCGGTCATAAAATGAATCTTTTTTTTTTTTGAAACACCAGTCTCTCAGTTCTGATTCTCTTGAGTAGATTTATTCTGAACTCTTCCTGTCTTTGCTGCAGCTTTCATGAACCACCGGTACAGCTGTCAACAGGAACTCCATCGTCTGATCGTGACAATAGGAGTTACATACAGCAGCCCTCATGTCAGTGTGGAGCACATGAAGTATAAGGGAGGATCTGAACTGTCTGACATGTGAATCATTGTGCAGAACGACCGGTTTTGATGAGTAAGTGATGTAGAACCTGTATGGGGAAAATTCTGTGTCATGTCTGATAGAAGTTAAATAACAGTTTCCTCAAGCCAAAATGAATAGTGAAAACTGCGTCATGATTTCTGCTGAAACTTGGACGCATGCAAGCCCATCAAAACAGGTTTAAATATCTAAATATATCATTCCATTTAAAGCAACACCTTTGCTAAATTTAAAATTGATTGCATAATTGTATGTAGAATCTTTTATTGCTTTTCCAGTAGCAAAGTGGAAATTGTTGGTTACCACACTTTTCATAATTTGATGAACGTCTCCTTTAATTTGCTCCAAGTTGGGTCAAGCGCTCAGGTAAAAACATTCTTGACAGAATGTCTTTTTTAAATTCTTTACCAACCAAACCCAACATGAATTAATTGTTAATTATTCTAATTTTATATCCATATGCCAACTAACCCCGCTCACACTCTTTCCAGCCTGTCATCGTCATTCATTACAGGCATCCAAATTTTAAATCAAAATTCATAAAATGGATAATCCCGGTCCTGGCTTCTGATTGCTATTTTTGATGCATGTTGTGCCTATAATAACACCCTTTAACCAACGACACACAATATAGCATGGCATCTTGTGAATTAGTGGTTAAATAACATTTTTTTTCCTTCTATTTTTAATAGCTTGACAACTTCGGCTGAAGGGATTCGTTTTCGTTACAAATAGAACAAAACAATTTTGATACTGAAGAACCAGAAACCAATACTCTGTAATGTGACTTCAAGGCCTTTTTTAATCTCCAAAGAATCCTATAACCAAATCAAGAACTGCTTTGCTTTGCTAAACTTGAGGTGCTGAAAAGAACAGCTGAAGAACCTGTATTAGTATGTCTGACCAAACTCTTGTGAAACGTATACACTTTTTGTTGTATAAAATTTGTATGAAAAGTATTGTATTGATAAATATTTCCTTCCATGAATTGTTTATTGAATAATTGTCGTGTAGGAGATGTCTACAAGATTGACTGAAAACAGTCAACCATATCCATCGCTCCTTCAAAATAATGTGTCATGAAAACAAACCCAACCAGCAGCTAATGACGTGATTTAGTAGTAAAGCTGTTGAAATATTTTTGTCACCTCAGTATTTTTTTTGTTTTTTTTTGTCGCTGGTCTCAGGTTGCAGTCAAGGAGGAGCTGAGATCCTCCCGTGGGCCTGTGCTGGAAGCTGCTCCTCACATATAAAGCGCTTCCCAATGCCGGAGGAAACAGTGAATCACAGCTTCAGAGGGGCAGTCGAGCACCATCCACTCATCTCTCTCACAGTGCTCTTCAACCACCAGCTGCTCAGTCAAAGTCATCTCTGATAACGCTTTTACTTTGCTTTAAATTAAAAAACAAAAGAAACTCTTGGTCACATTCGCGCCCGAGAAACAAAGTTTGAGAAGAAGGGAAGCTGAAGTTTTGAGAGCGCACATGGCTGCTCTGATAAGCGCGTATTCGTCCTGGCCGGAGAGCTTTGAGTGCTCTGCGGGAAATGCGGACGTACCTGACGGACACACCTCCCACAGAGCTCCCGCGGACAAGGTGTCGGAGCCGCGCATCAGGAGACCCATGAACGCCTTTATGGTGTGGGCCAAAGATGAGCGCAAGAGACTCGCAGTACAGAACCCCGATCTCCACAACGCGGAGCTAAGCAAGATGCTGGGTAAGACATTATCAGCAGGCTACTATTTGTGTACTAATAATTATTATTAACAGCTCATATTTATTATTATTATTATTAAAGTAGGAGATTGTTATTCATGTAAGTGCCGAGTTTTGTACGAGTTCATCTTTTGTTAGACAGTTGTTTTGTTTTATGCGTTGAATACAGAACGTGGGAGGTTTAATCCCTTATAAACTAATTGTAGACACAAATGAAAAGAAATTATGTTGTTGTTGTTTTTTTTAAACTTGAGGAGCGTAGAGAACACGGAGAGCGTGAATCTGTTCGAGACGAACCTGAACTGAAAATAAACTGAAACAAAACTGAAATCAGTGATATGAGACACATCTTTAAATTGTATTTATTTGTATTTAGATCAAGAGCGCAAATTTATCATTTCACACGTGTGGGAGACTTTTTATTCAATCATAAATATTTTACAAATCTGAGTTTATATAAAATATTTGTAACTATTTACAAACTATTTTAAAAATAGTATAAAAATAAATAATAATAGAAACAATTTCAAATTGATTAATTTTAAATGAGTCTTATCTTTGGGTTTGTATAAGAAAGAACTGAAAGAAAAGTGTACAACTTCTTGGGATGATGAATTAACAAGAAGTTCTGAAATAATAATTTTATGTGTGTATAATTGTTTTTTATCAGTTTTATTTACTGCTATTATTTTAGTTGTGATAAATTTGCAGACCTGTTTTAACAGTAATTGTCATTTATAAGAAATCATGTATTTTTTTCTCTGCTGTTCTAATTTTAGAAAATTCTTTCAAGTGGTTTTAAAAGCTAAAAATGATAAACTCAGTATAATTACTGCCATTACTAGAATTCAAACATTATAAAATTAATGGCAAGTTACAAATAATGTACCTTTAAAAAGCTTTTAAAACTATCTTCAAAAAGACATATTTTTATAACTGCCATTATAAGCAATTGTACTAGTTGTTTATTATTTATCTGTATTATTTATGTTAAAATATTCAAAAAATGCTTATGCTGACATTATTTAATCTAGCTTTGTTTGGTGCACAATACAGAAGCAGACAAACTAACAGTTTGTAAACTAATAAACCATTTAATTTTTGTGTTGGTGCTAATCTGATTGTGAAGGAACAGTTACTAACTGGACAATCTCCAAAACTCCAAATGGATCTTTTAAAAATACAGTATTAAGTCTCATGTTCCTGTTTTTTTCTCTCCAACAGGAAAGTCATGGAAAGCTTTGACTCCGCCGCAGAAGAGACCGTATGTGGAGGAAGCGGAGCGGCTGAGGGTGCAGCACATGCAGGACTACCCCAATTATAAATACCGTCCCCGTAGGAAGAAGCAGCTGAAGCGCATCTGTAAACGCGTGGACCCTGGCTTCCTCCTGACCACCCTCGGCCCCGACCAAAACTCCCTCCCGGACCCCCGAGGCTGCTGTCACCCCCTCGATAAAGACGACGAGAGCGGTGTGAGTGGCAGTGGTGGCTTCGGTTCTCCCAGTGCAGCTCTACCCGGCGTCAGGGTCTTCAGAGATCCTGCCAGTTCCAACAGCAGCTTCGATACGTATCCGTACGGCTTGCCCACGCCACCTGAGATGTCGCCTCTGGACGCCGTGGATCACGAACACCAGTCCTACTACTCGTCCTCCAGCTCAGTCTCCACCAGCTCCTGCTCATCCTCCACCTCTTGCCCAGACGACAGGCGTCCCACCCCGGTGCACATGAGCAGTCCACCCCCCTACCATCCCGATTACTCCCAGCAGGTACCTTTGCACTGTGGGAGCGCACATTTGGGCCACATCGCGATGTCCCACCAGGGAAGTGGGGCGACCCTTATCACAGCTCCTCCGTTGTCCTATTACAGCCCTTCGTTCCAGCAGATTCAGATCCATCATGGGCACCAGGGGCACCTGGGCCAGCTTTCTCCCCCTCCAGAGCAGGGGCACCTGGAGGGTCTGGACCAGCTGAGCCAGGCTGAATTGCTGGGTGAGGTAGACCGAGATGAGTTCGACCAGTACCTAAATTCCACTAGTTATCACCCCGAACAGGGCGGGATGACAGTCACGGGACACATCCAGGTAACGCCGGCTTCCGTTTGCTCCAGCAGCGCTACGGAAACCAGTCTCATCTCCGTATTGGCCGATGCCACGGCAGCCTATTACAACAACTACAGCATTTCATAAACACCAAAACAGAGACAATTGACACAGACAGTGACTGTGGGCTCGACAAGGGTCAGCAATATGACTGGCAGGTGAAAGGAAGGCCGTGGAGGGAGCGGAAAAGAGAAGCTCCAGGAAGTCAAAGGACACCTCAGGGATGCATAGATAAAAAAAAACTGAAGTTCATTCCCATCTTTGTTTCTAAAAGAAGAACGGAAGTAAAAGAAAAAATGGACAAACATAGAAAATGCTCTCATATCTTGCCATAAAAGCATGTACATATGCTATAAAGCTTATTTATATATCGAATTGCTTTGCATTAAAGCTTATTGTATTGCTTTTTTTCAGTCCAGATATATTCATTTGATATTTTTTTTCAAACCTCAATTGTTTTACCTCAAGAATTATTTAAGTGAGGCTGGTCTCTTCTTTTATAGGACATAATTTTGAAGCAAATTCTGCCCTTTCTTTTCCCTTTACATTCATTTCAAAAATGTATATGTATACTCAGTTAAAAGAATAATAATAATGAATACTACTGTATGCCAGTTTAGGTTTTCCATATTAATTTAATTCAAATAAAATGCTGAGTTCATACATTTAGTATTCTCATTTTTGATATCCACACAGATGTCAAGCGGAAGAACGTAGCTCAGTATTGATGTTTGTTGAACACCGTTCTGTTTGGCCAATTTCAATGATGAGGACTTTCATAAGATTTCATGATAAATTGCATTGTTTATGCCCATATAAGTACAGCACAGTGATTCTGTCTGTAAGTCTGGACTTGACAAAAAAAATGTTGCAGATGCTGTTCATTTTGTGATATATTAAAAGTGAATGTTCTGAGGTCCCATCTGAATTAGACAGCGCTAAATAAAAACACAAAATAAATACAGGTGAAAAGACTCTTGATTTTGTAATGACTGAAATATATATATATATTTTTGATTACTGTTAGTAGTAGTAGTACGTATATAAACTGCTTTATTGGAAGTTATAGGTTTATTTTCAGTTTCATTATTATTATTCATATATAAATTGCTTTATGGAAGTTACATTTTTTGTTGTTTTTTAATTTTTCATAATATTATTTTTTATCATTAGTGAGCATATAAACTATAAATGTTCCACAGTTATTTCTTAGAAATATTTACAACTCAACGTTTATTTATTTTTCAATATTTGTGGAGCTTAATTCCACGCATTTATTTTAGTACTGAATGCTACTGTTTGAGGTCCCTACAAGAAGCTCACCTCTACATTTTTTGTTGTTGTGTGTGGCGGGTCGTCGCCATAACCATAGCCCTGGAAACTGACGGTATCCACCCTACGTTCCCAGTTTGCTATCAGCAACACCCATTATGCACTCAGTTTCACTCCTCCGCGGATCAGAGGATTAGTGTAAAACAGGCTCTGCTGTTTTTCTCCCCGCCTCCATCTCCACGGGCCTTTTGTTTCCCCTCGTCTTATTCTGGGTGCGTGTCTTAAGCAGAGCGCTGGAACTCCCCTCCTACCCTACCTTCGCCCCCCTCTGCTGCCTGTCCTATCTTGCTGATGCAGACTTTCATAATCTCTGTGAAATAAATAAATACACCTCGTCCCGTCAACTGTTTTACACGTTCATCGTTTTTTTATTTTTCTCCTTCTGTCTCTCTCTCCCCCTCTTTTCAAATTCCTCCTCTTTTTTGATAAAAGGAATCTGAAGTGGGGGAAAGAGGGAGGCGGTGGCGGGCGTTTGACAAATCCTGGAGTCTGGCTTGGTCTTCCTGCGTTTTTTGGGAACGGTTGAGTCGTGTTTCTTGTAAAGAGGATGTGGCGGAGAAGCAGTGTTTCCTGCCTGATAAGAGTAAAGCCTCTCTCCGTCAGGATGTTTGGGCCCCGGCCGGTCCCCGCATTAAAAGAGCCCATGGCGAGGGAAAGGGAACCTGCTGTTCGTTTTAGCAGGGAGGAAACATGGCTCTCGTTGATTAATATCTCACACCGTGGTTTTTTTAGGGCTTCGATTTGACCCTCCTCTGGTTTGGCCACACACCGGGCTCAGCACAGATTTTCTTAATCTGTCTCTGTCACTGGCTCCAAAGACAAGTGCTAGTAGCTTGTGGTTATGATGTGAGTTGAGGCCTCATATTCGTTTTCATGAAACGTTTCAGTCAAGGGACATTCATCATGTGACTCCAATTTCTTTTCACAAGTGAGGTTGTTATTAACAGCCTGTGAGTGAATGCTTCAGGTTTGGGAGAGAGGGGGTGATTGGGGCCATCAGCCCCAGGCCAAGGCTTGAATTGTGGCTTATGACCCAGACACCTCTAGATTCAGAGTAAGTGGGCTCAATACAACCTATTCCACTGGCCTTGGGGAAGGGCATTGTGTCATTATAAAACACAAAATTCAACATTATGTTTACATACATTTTAAAATTATGATTTCAGTCAGACTTAATCAATACATTTATTTGGCCTTGTCTACAATTGGCCTTGTTGTGTGCTTGCTCTAAAGGACAGAGGTGGTGTTCAATGTGTATTTTAATCATTCAAATGTTCAGTTACACATAGTATGTGTACTTAGTAGACATGTAAACAGACTAAAAGACATATTTAGGGGAGCGCAGGGCACACAGTAACGCGGGGTTAGTTGTAACACACGTTTTTTAAATATTTCCACACATGCTAGCATAACCAAATTTACAGTATTTACTAGTTATCATATCAACATTATATAGAGAAAAAAAGTGTGCCAAAATTCAAGTCTTTTGAAGATATCGCTGAACATTTATTTTACCATAGTAAAGTGAAATTTCTGGCTGAAGTAAATTTTTCATCTCAGTTTTTATTACAAATTTATAATGAGACAAATCTGCTATTATTTTAATCTCCAGTCTGTTATTTATCAGTTTAGATAGTTTTTTAATGCCTCGATAACTAGCAGAAGACACTAACCAGTTTTAAATTAAATTTGCACAGATGGGGTAAGTTGTAACACTGCGTTACAATCTGCCCTGCCGTGCTATTCTATGACATTAGCAATGTAATTCACACTATTTACTTTAATACATTTGAATGAGAAACGACAAGAAACAGGTGAATAAAGACTGACAATCATTGGTTAATGTTCAGAAACGATTATTTCAAGACATGTAAAGCATTTTGGCTCGTTTATGTGGGCCGTCCCAGGCATGGTTGCAATATGTTCATTGTCAAACTCAAAAATCAGATTACTTTGAAATATTAAAAAACGCCATTATTTTATTTAAAATAAATAATTATTTTATTTTATTGACAAAATATTTTAGTTTGTCTTGTATATTTTTTTCATAAGATCAGATAACATTTTAGGGTGTCATATGGTCATGTTACAACTGTTACAATGTACCCCACCTATGGGGCATGTTGTCACATTTCACTTCCAATTTTTGAGGGTAAATAAAGAAAAACGTATACACTGTATTTATAAAACAAAGCGACATATTTGTACTAGACAAGTGTGAAATTACTGTGAATAAATAATTATACTCTGAACATGAAGTGGATTTACACAATTTGAGAAAGTCAAAAAGTGTTACTTTGTGCCCTGCTCTCCCTGCTATACAAAATTATTAGTAGGCTAATTATATTACAAAATATTAACTAAAAATATTAACAATCCAGTGATAATAAATAATAGGCTAATATCTCAGTTACGGTCACAGACAGTAGGCCTATCAGTCTTGAACAGGCAAATCGCCAATGCAAGAAAAACACCATTATTTACGAGTAGTAGGCTACATAATAATACAGGGACATGAAATGGAGGATCATTTTTAATCTGTTCATCATAATTCGCCCCAAAAGTATTCTAGACTATACTTTCCACAACTACGAACAAAGAGAGAAACGTTCAGGGTGAATCGAGTCACTATAATGAATGGGATTTTCCATTGAACCGATTCATTCGAATTCCAAACTGTGCGCGAGAGCGTTTGATCAAACTCTGAGGTAAACATCGATATAGCGTTGCGTTTAGTAGCTCCTTACTGGACTATATTTCAAAATATTATCCACTGTCTTAATTTTATTTCACTAGACACATTAACCTAATTAAAAATAAGACGGAAAATTAAAATGAGTGTTTGATTATTCTTTCAGCTAAACAGCGATGTCGCGCTATCAACTACGTTGGATAAAGTAACTTAGCTTGATCGTTACTGGATATGTTTCAAAATATTATCAGTTTTTTTAAATCAACCTCATTAAAAATAAGACATAAAAAGAGAGTTTAGATGAGGGTCGTTTATGCTTATAATTTCAGATGTAAATTGATCTTTACTGGGCATATTTTAAAATATTGTCCAATATTTAAATTATATTTCAATTGACATATTAACTGAATTAAACATAAGATATAAGTTTATACTGTGACCATGACTAAGTCCGCTTTTTAGGGTTTTCACCAATACTTTTCATAAACATCACAGCCCATTGTAGTCACTGTGGAGACTGCTGACTTTCAGGAAACCAGGGCAAACAATCAACTCATCTGCTACAATCTTTTCCTGTGTGAAACTTGAATAATTCTCCATGCAACATACTAAGAATACACTGCACTCAGTGTCACCCACAGAATGGCCTCTATTTCCATGTTCCTTAAATAGGCCAGTGCTGGCTAGCTCAATACAGTGCCTGAGAATGACATTAATGTGCTGAATGTTTTTTGAATTGTTATTTGTAAAGTGAGCTAATGCATTCTTGATTTCGATTTAAATATGCAAACAGTCAACCTGACTATATTAATAACTTATGTTACATTGTAGTATACACTGTTTACCAAACTGTTCTTTTCACACTTTTTTACAGCATTACAACTTCAAATTCATGATTCAATTTGCATCTGTCTCACGACAACCCTTTAAGACATTTATGCTTCGAAGGTATATAATTTAAGTTAACAGATTTCCCCTGTTTAATGGGCTCTTCTTGTTTTTTCTCTCTGATTGCTCCCGGGATCGGCTCCATTCTCAGGTCAGCTCTGTGGAACGTGGATGTCAGGTAGTCTCAACTGTTTCCTGTTTCCCCAGCAGTGACGTCACATCGCCGGGCAAATATGCCAGAGAGTGCTCCAGCACGCGCCATCTTCCTTACAGCGGGTATCTGATGGTGTGACACTGCGTGTGTACGACCTTGCTGAGCACATCTGGGTAAAGTATTAAGTGTCCTGAGGGAGAGGAGGTCATGCATATTGACGCCCCTGTCGGAGACATACTGGCTCGAGCTCTGATCATAAGCCCGACTGGGTGTGGAAAAAAGCCACCTGATAACGTCAGCCCAGATGCTAAAATGAGTTAGACAGCACATACTGTACACCGTAAAATTGCAAGGCTTTTCAAGATTAAACAATAAAATACCTTGATTTTTACTTTGTAAATTAATGCAAGCAGATGCAAAGTTGTTTAGACAAAAATAAATTACACATTGCATTATTCAAGTCAACATTATGGTTGTTTGTATTTTCTTTGGCTGAGAATGTAAAAAAAAAAAAAAAAAATGCAACTGCATAATTTATTTATGCCAGCATAGTATTCATAGAGTTGGAGTTATGACTGTAATGCAGACAGATAATTATTGAGATTCTAGCACACGATGCTGTTATCACAGTTATTTCCTGCTGTTCACTGTGAAGTCACACTGTACAGTAAAACTGAGTTGTGTTAAATTAAATATATATAAATTATATAAATAGCAATTATTTATGATAAAAGAAAAGTTTTTACATTATAACAATAATCCCCGGAAGTAAAAAAGAAAAAAATAAATAAATTTTTAAAACAACAGTATATCTTACAATTGTAAGATATAGTTGCAATTATGAGATTTCAAGTGTGAGATATAAAGTTAATTACAAGAAATAAATTGACATTGTAAAATATTAAATCACAATAATGAGATCTGAAATTGAAATTTGAGAATGAAATTGCAACTCTGAGATATAAAATTAAAATTGTCACAATTGTTGCAATCACATCATGAAATATTAAAGTCACAGTTATGAGAAATAAATCCACATTGTGAAATATTAAGTCACAATAAAGAGATTGCAACAGTGAGATATAAAGTTAAAATTGTCACAATTGTGAGATGAGAAATAAAGTTGCAGGTGTGAGATATAGTCACGTCATGAAATATTAAGACACAATTGTGAGAGATAAATTCACATTGTGAAATATTATATCACAGTTATGAGAAATAAACTCACATTGTAAAATATTAGATCACGGTTATGAGAAATAAAGTTGCAATTATGAGATATAAAGTTAAAATTGTGAGATATAAAGTCACAATTATGAAGTATTAAGTCAGTTATGAGAAGTAAAGTTGTAATTGTGAGATACAGTTGCAATTATAAGAAATATTGTTGCAATTGTGTGATATAAAGTGAAAATTATACAGCTGCAGCTGAGATATAGTCAAGATTGTGAAATATAAAAATAACTTGGCAATAACTTTAATAAAAATAATAAAGACAATAACTTTTGCAGAAACAGGCTGCAATAACCTATCTAGTTCAAATCAACATATATGATGTCCCATACAAGTCAACTGTAAAGTTAAAGGGGGAACAACGACAGTGACCTTGTTAATTTACAGAACTAATGTCACATATTAGTCTGTCTAATCACTATGGTATGTCACAGCTTCATGGCCAAACCTTCCAAACGGAACAGGAGTCTGTGTCTGTCAATATGGTCACTGCACATACCAGCATGTGGATGGAGAAGAATAATAACCTGCTTACTATTCATTTTTGGCATCCATTACTGGTGGCTGGGGATTATAGGTCTAGCTGTTCTCCTGCATTCCTGCTCATTGTGGTAGAACAACAGACTCGGCAAGCAGATGTGGTGCAGGCGTGGTGCAAGGCCAGCTAAAGAATGGACCAGACCCGGCCCAGGGCCCTGTGCCATGTGGTGGAGCCAGCGCATGGGTACAGATGGGAACCCCTGGAAAACTTGAGGGATGCTGCAAGCAGCCAACGGCCACCCACCTGTACCTGTGTGTGAATACGCCAGCCGTGTTGAGTCCAGCACCTGTTTACTGCAGATACTGAAAGGTGCCATTAACTGAGAAAATGAGGCTGGAGTTCCACTGCCAACCACGGGAGAGGGAATACAGCTTCCTCATTTTCCTTCTCAGAGGTAAGCGATTCCAATATCAACATTTTACGCCTTGTCTCCTCCTGCTCAGCATTGTCAGGATACTTTCGCCATGCATACTAATTGTGTAATGTGAAATGTAATGTTTTAAATGTTTGAAACAGCTCGGCAAATAAAAAAAAAAAATCACAAGTCATGAAACTGTTCAAAAAGGCATAGACAACATATACGAACATGGTGGGGGGAAAAAAAATCGAAATATATATAGGTAATTTGTTATGTTTATGATGGAAACCTCTTATGCTTATGAAGTCTGAATTTACCAAAATACAGTAAAAGCAGTCATATTTTTAAATATTATTACAATTTAACATAACTGTGTAAAATGTAATTTATTCCTGTGATGGCAAAGCTGAATTTTCAGCAGGCATTACTCCAGTCTTAAGTGTCACATGATCCTTCAGAAATCCTTCTAATATGCTGATTTGCTGAAACAAATGTTTCTTATTATAACTGTTGAAAATGGCTCTGCTGCTTAATATGATTTTTTTTTTTTTTCTCAGGATTCTCTAATGAATAGAAAGTTAAAAAAAAACAGTATATATTTGAAATTGAATTTTTGTTACATTATAAATGTTTTTACTGTTAACTTTTGATCAATTTAATGTATCCTTGCTGATTATTTTACTGACCCTAAAACAAATACCCCTGTAACTCTAAACCTTATAGGATAATTTCACTTCCAGGATAAAAATTTCCTGATAATTTACTCACCCCCATGTCTTCCAAGATGTTCATGTCTTTCTTTCTTCAGTCGAAAAGAAATTAAGAAAACATTCCAGGATTTTTCTCCATGTAGTGGACTTAAACGATGGCCAACAGGTTGAAGGTCCAAATTGCAGTTTCAATGCAGCTTCAAAGAGCTCTACACGATCCTAGCCAAGGAATAAGGGTCTTATCTTATCTAGGATGACATGGGGGTGAGTAAAGTATCAGGAAATTTGTATTCTGGTAGTGAATTAATCCTTTAACCTTTGAAGTGCTTTTCCACAGCTTTTTTAATTTCGGAATAAATAATATTTTTATAACTAAAAAGTCAAGGCACAGGTTTGTCAGTGCATTTTTAACCCATAAAGCATTCTGACAAAACACAAAGCTATAAGAATAGTTTCAGCAATTTATGGGACATCTGTGTCAGGTTCTTTCTTACTTCTGACCCACAACTCCCATACAGAGCTGACATGTATTGTAGGTGTAATCAGTGTCCCGGAGTCAAACTCACTGAATCCTTTGCTGATACAGATCATCATACTGTGGACATCCTACCAGGGTCAGAGTGAGTAGGCTGCAAACTCTACAAGCTTGTTTTTGTAAAGCACAGGAGCTCCCAGGAGTGTCATAACTCTTAACCCCAATGTGGAGGAGGATGTTCCTATTGTGCTTCCTAATTGCAATGTGGATCTTTCATTTAGTCTGTGTAAAAAGTCACGTCATTTCCTGTCCTGCTGCTGGAAAGAGTTTTTGGTGACGGCCCAATACTCTGGAATTTTTGGTTCCAGTGATCTATGACCTATATGAACTGCGAAAACGCATTAAGCCATTGATTTAATCATTTTATGAATCATAAAATCCAAAAGAGGACTACTTTCGGAGATGCTAAACAATCAAGGTTCTCTGAGAATGAAAACGTCAGCATTACCTTTTGTTGGTAAATATTTATTAGGTTTGACAGCTCAAGAATAATTTTTTCTTGAGGAGTTTGTTATGCTTGTGACCCATCATAGGCCCCAAAGACCACTAACATCTCGTTTGAAGTCACTAACTATTGTGTCTGTGTTTACTCAACTAATTTCCTGAAACCACAGTAATGATTACGATGAGAGATGTTTTAATCCGTTTCGTCCTGTTACGTCTGGGGTGGACTTTATACCTGCTTTGTAGACAAATCACACGAGTAAGAAAGCATAAGTGAACGACGTCATTATTCAAGCATTTTTCCTGTGAAAACAACAAAAGCTCATAGCACCTCTGAACTCATGCTCTCCGCCAGCGTAACAACAGCAATACCGAAAATCATTGCGTTTATCCTCAAATATGTTATTCTGACAAAAGAGAATTTCCGATGCCTTGATCCCATGTGTTCACAAAGTGACAACAGGGGGAGGATCAGTAGCAGCTGACCTTGGCCACTGCACAAAGTAATATCATTTCCCCTCATGTGCGCAAACATTTTAGAGCGATGTTGTTTATGAGTTCGCAAGGCATCTTTTCCTGGTGGATAGTCAGATCTGTTTCCTTAAGACCACTTCAAATGAAAATCATGGAAATGAGTCATAGTGCCAGTGACAGTTTGTCATGACACATCTTGACAGGTGCATAACAGGATGTACACTATAGTGTTCATGGATCATCATACAGTAGCCTATAAGCAAAGATGATATTAAGGTATATAGGTATCACGATCAAACTTTAACCCTTGTGCAGTCCTTATTTGGGAGTCACACTCATGGTATTCACGGTCAAAAGTGACCGGACACCTGAAATTTTTTTTTTTTTTTCTTCAGTAAAATCAATCTAATATATTTTTGTTCAATAATATTTTTTCTTTTTTCTTTTGTATTTTGAGAGAATTTTATGGTACTAATTAATATTTATGCAATAATTATGATACATTTTTCCCATTGAAAATAGTACAAAAATTTTTTTTTCAAATTTTTTAAAATTATTTTTCAATTTATGCAGTATTTCAGATGAAAATAGACACTAGGCCTTTAAATTCCAATTTTTGAATGCAGATTAGCACCTCCTGGTGTGAGCAAAGAAAGAAAAAACATGTAATTTCATGGTGTAACCACTAGTTGCCTGTATAGGACTCTATAGAGAGTCTTGTGAATTCCCTAGTTGTTTTTAGACATAATTGTTTACTTTTATTAGGTTGTGGATATAAATGTATATTTAGGCATTCTCAAAGACTACTTTTGTCAAGGTTTATATTTTTTGCATTATTATTATTATATAGGTTTTTGCATTATTATTACTACAGTCAACCCTGAACACAGAAAGCATTTTGTTACACAAAACATTAAAAAACTATAAAAATGTAACAAAAATGAAGAGGAATGCTTTATCAGAGCCTAATCCTTCAGGGTCTGATCTGATTTCAACCTCTTATTTCACTCAACTCATTTTGGCTATATGGTTACAGCCATACCAATTCATTTGAGTGTGTATAATTGTATATGTGTGTGTGTGTCTGTGTATGTGTGTGAGTGGATGTATCTGTTTTACACTCTTGATGTTTTAGAGTATAACCCATTCCTTGTTGTCCACTTTTTAACTGCATTGTAGCTGAATTATTGATTTTATTTTACATAGTTGCTGTGTTACGGGCACACCAGTTCATTGGGGTGTGTGTGTACAAGTGTGTATGAGTGGATGTGTTGATTTTGCACTCTAGATGTTTTAGAGTTTCACCCCTTCATTGCTGTGCAATGTTTTTCTGCATTGTTGGGGATTTGTAGATTGTACACACAAAAATTTTCTGTATTTTAAATGTTTTCCCGTTTCCCATTCATTTCCTATGGTCGGTCATTTTTGACCGAAGACCATGAGTGTGACTATTTTTTTTACGACCATTTAACTTTTTCGAATCATGCCCTCAATTTTTTTGTGTGTTCACATACCAAGTGCCATAAAAGTCAACGAGTTTCGTACCATTCTGGTGAAGCTACGATTTTTAAAAATTCAAAATGTAAAATCCTCCGGTCAGAAATGACCGAAGAGCGCACAAGGGTTAAACAATATTTGTAGGCTAATTTTAATTTATTAATACAATATTGCTCATTGTTAATTGATATTAACCAGTAATAAATAATGTTAATATGTACAACTTGAAATATTAAAAATGTGTTAAGATATTTTTGGTTAAATCCAAGAGCTTTCTGACCCTCCATAGACAGCAACACAACTGACATGTTTAAGGCCCAGAAAGGTAGTAAGGACATCATTAAAATAGTCCATGTGACGTCAGTGGTTCAACCTTAATTTTATGAAGCTACGAGAATACTTATTGTGTGCAAAAAAAGCAAAAAAATAACGACTTTATTCAGCAATTTCTTTTTCAAAACCATGACTTGTGCGTGTGCCTTCCTCTGCTTGTAAACAAGGCACAGCACATCCAGGTTCTACGTCAGAACGCCGGCTCCTGCGTCAGCAGCACCACACACAGCATGAAGACTGACACGGAAGAGAAGTAATTGTTGAATAAAGTCGATATTTTTGCTTGCTTAAGGTTGAACACATGGACTATTTTTCGATGCCCTTACTACCTTTCTGGGCTTTGAATGTCAGTTGCGTTTCTAACTATGGAGGGTCAGAAAGTGCTTGGATTTCATAAAAAATATCTTAATTTGTGTTTCAAAGATGAACAAAGGTCTTATATGTTTGGAATGACATGAGTTTTCATTTTTGGGTGAACTATCCGTTTAATGTAGATTAATAAATGCTGTAAATTTTAACAAATTGAACCTTGCTGATATTGCAGATGTGTCTGGTGACTGGTTTTTGAGGGCCTTTGATTTTGTGACCAATATTTAAGTACAGTACTGCATGTTGATTGCAAAAAAGTATTTAAAAATGCACAAATGTACTTGAATTTTATTCTAAATGACAAACGTGAAGTTTAGACCATAGTTTTGTTATTTCAGTGAAGTACATGACCCTGTATGAATGCCACAGGATAAAAAAAAAGGTAATTGTGATTTTTTCTCCCCCCCTCACAATTCTGACTTGAGTTTATATCTCACAACTCTGACATTCAGAATTGCTAAATATAAAGTCAGAATTGCAAATCTGAGAGAAAAAAAAGTTGGAATTGTGAGATAAAAAAAAAACCAATTGCACAGTGAATTTTGAGAAAAAAAGTCATAATTGCAAAATGTATACTCTGAATTCAGAGAAAAAAGTTATGGATTACAAGATATAAACTCAGAATAAAAAAAAAAAGGTATAAGAGTTCTGAATTTATATCTTACGATTCTGACTTTTTCTCAGAATTGTGAGAAACGTTTCTTTCTTTTTTTTTCTCCCTTTTTTTCCTTAAGAGTTATTTTTTTTTATCATTTTTGCCTTAATTGTGATAGGACAGTATAGCAAGCAAAGTGAGAGAGGGAGTGTGGGATCAGAAAAGGTACGCAAACCAGGACTCGAACTGAGGATGCTTGAAGCGTACGCTGCCCATGAGGACACCAGCACCAACTGAGACATGCATTTCTAACTAAACAAAAAGATTCAGCTATTATAAAGTAAGCTTTGCTTTTTTAAAGTTGCTTGCAAAAAATAAACAGTTAATTCTGAACGGTCAACAATGGAGAGAGAGAGATGCTTTTTGTTGCTGTCAAACGATGTAGTTACAACATCAACCAGCAGGTGCTAGCTATAGTCTATGCTAACCAGGAAAACTTTGACCCCTTGTTGGAGTAAAGGAGTCCAAAGAATCACGTGGCATATTAATACATATACTAGTAAAGATGTGCTCCTAAGCAGGTAGGTGTGAATGCAACCTTGCATATGTGTCAGAATTAATTCAGCTGCTTATTTATGCAAGAGAGGTTGATTATGGAAAAATAGTGAAATTAGCATTTGATAAAGTGTCTCATGTTCACACAGCCCTCTATTGTGATGCTCACATTCCTCTTTGCCATACACCTATTTTTTTCTCTCATTTTCTCTCTTGTTTTCTTGTATAAACAAGCCTACAGTAAAACCCCATCTATTAATGCATCAGATCTTTTCTTCCATATTGTGACGTACTTCCGAGTGTAACAGATTGTTGAAAAAGGCAGGGACTTGGTTCTGTGCATTGGTTGTTGATTGGATTTGAGATGTGGGCTTGCAGCAGGGTTTAAATCGATTAAATGATTGGAGAAGTTGTGCATACGTCACCAGAGAGAAGTCTGTCATTTCACCGGAAAATCTAGTTAAAGGTTTCACCTAGTTCACCCAAAAAATGAAAATTAGCCTATGTTTTACTCACCCTCGAGGTGTATATGACTTTCTTATTTCAGACGAATCCAATCGGAGATATATTAAAATTGTCCTGGCTATTCCAAGCGTTATCATTGCAGTCGGCTGGTGTTTCTGTTCAACAGTCCACAAGACGTCAAATAAAGCTTGCACATCCATAATAAAACGTGCCTCACATGGCCACCCGCCAACTGCAATGATAAAGCTTGGAATAGCCAGGACAATTTTTAATATACCTCTGATTGGATTTGTCTCAAAGAAGAAAGTCATATACACCTAGGATGCCTCGAGGGTGAGTAAAACACAGGCTAATTTTCATTTTTGAGTGAACTATCCCTTTAATGACATTTTGATTAAAAATTACGAGGTCAAACACAAAAAAAGAAATGATGATACATATACACAAATTGTTCAAACAAGATCAATAACATGCATTTAAAAACAGATTCATTTTCATTTCATGCCAACTTTAATGCCATTTTCTGTATAGGCTGAAAAGATTAATTTGCTCAAAATTGAAAATTCTCTTTGCTTACATTTATGTCCGTATGTTTCTGTGAGTTTCTTTCTTATTTGCTGAACAAAACAGAACATTTTGAAGCCTGTGCCAGATGGATGCTCCTTTTGATGAAATATCAATAAAGGTTGACTAGAGATTTAAAAATATGTAAAAACATATTAAACGTCTTCTGTTTGACTTGTATGCTCTACGTGTACTGAAGTCATATGATAATAACCTGTGTTTGCCTTAAGAGTTTAATTTTGTCTTTCAAGAATAACATTTTACTTAATGTTGTATAAATGTAGCCTTAAAGACTAAATAGTCAAACATAGCTACAGCTTGTATCAGAGCAGGTTCTGCAGTAATTGGGCCTGACATGCAGGAAGCAGCAGCTAAGCCGAGATGTCAGAGCTCACGTGTGGCACAGACAGAAGGAGTCCTGCTAAGATTAATGATCATTTATTATAACCTCTAGGTTCAGTTATGGCATCCTACCTTTATACATTCATGCTCAGAAGATCGTCTTTTAACAACCTTTATATTTAAAAAAAACAACAACAACTATTTGTTTAACTTGGTTGCCATCTTTCATGTCCAGAAATCATGGATGTTCTCTTGGAAATCTTGCAGTGATTTGCATTCTAACTCCACATCTTTAGGGAGGTTCTTTAACTCAGGAAAGACCCAGAGGGAGGAGGCCGGGGTGTGAACTCTACAGGGGTCTTACGGCACATGACTCAGGAGAAAAACAATCTTATGTCCCCACTCACCCATCCGTTCAGCCAAGCCTCTTATGACACACAGACAGATGGCAAGACCGCAAGTTCACTCCTAGTGCATTCGTAGAAAGATGCTCTCTCAGATGAATAAGCATCTCTACCCTTGCAATTTCCAGAAAATATGTTGTAACCAGGGCTGGGATATCTTTACAAGCTGCAGTTTCTGATAAGAATGTCATTAGCAGGTGACTAGCCTTGAGTAGTTAGCTTTTTGTTTATGGCCATTATTCAGCAACAAGCTGTTTCCTACTGCTGATTCCCAGAAGTCTTACAGCCTGTGTTCAGGATATATGTGAATATACAAGCAAACATTAAAGTATTTTTACTCTAAGAGAAAAGTTGGGTCACAAAATTTCTAAAAATTGACTTGATTTGTGCTCTTCGCGTGCCAGTGGGCTTGACTCGGCACTGTGCAATAGACTTGTGATTTTATGTATTGGATTCCTGGCTTTATGTAGATGATCAATTGAATTTGTCATTGCCGGCAGAGCCTTGATGAAAATAATGCTGGTTTGGATCAGAACCGTGGCCTTAGGACAGCAATGTGATATGCATTGTTCTAATTACTGCTGAATAAGAGCCATTAATCCATTTCCATCTGGGCCACCCCTCAAGTTAACTGGATCATCCCAGATACCCTCCTGAGCTCTTTTCTTAGCGATAAGGTACTGTAGATGGCTGACTGACTGACAGAGACAGAAATTTGGGTTTTAGTAACCAAAATAATGACTTTTCACTCCATCCATGGTAATCTATCTTATTATTATAGCAAGATGTTAGTTTATGTACTTATACCATTCAGAAGTCTGGGGTCCGTAAGATATTTTATGTTTTTGAAAGGAATTTTTAGTTTTATTCAGCAAGGATGTGTTAAATTGCTGAAAGTGACAGTTATAATGTTACAAAAGATATCTATTTCAAATAAATGCTGTTATTTTGAACTTTCTGAACTTTCTATTCATCAAAGAATCCTGAAAAAATGTATCACAGTTCCCACAGCACAACTTTTGATAAAAAGAAATGTTTCTTAAGCATCAAATCAGCATATTAGAATGATTTCTGAAGGATCATGTGACACTGAAAACTGGAGTAATGATGCTGAAAATTCAGCTTTGCCACCACAAAAATAAATTACATTTAATATTGAAACAGAAAAAGAAAAGTTCACTTGTATCATTAAAAACAATTGATTCTACTTTTAAGTGTTTTTTATTTGTTTACTGTACAAAAGAGCATGCCATTTTAATATCAACCATTTAGCAGCAAATTATCAACTTACAGAATTTTGATATATATATATATTTACAATCAAATACATTAACTACAGTTTGATTAGGTAAGACTCCAACATTCAGCTGAATGTTTATCTATGACATACTGAGGCTGCTTAAGCTTTATTTATTTGTTCTGTGGATCCTGCAAAAATGTAACCATATGCTATCAACTATCAGTGTCCTCGAGGGTCTTTCATTGACAATGTGCTAAGTTTGTCTGCTCTTTTATGCACTGGCCAAGTTCTAGTCATGTGTCCAAAGCCTCAGCAGATTCTGATGCAGTCTCAGAGTGATTAAGAAGGCTTTTCGTTCTATCCTTAGCTTCCCAAGGACCGATTAGCAGGTAGGCCCCCAGTGGGACAGCTGCTTTTCAGCTGGCAGTTCATAGCTGCTTCTGCTCCTTCACAACTCTCATTGTGTGGAAACTCAGAAGATGCTTTTCTGAGCTCTTGGTTTTCTCAACATTGAGATCATGGTTCTTATCATGGTGAGTATTTTCCAGTCCTTTGTAAGGGATATTTTATGTTTTTGAAAGGAATTTTTAGTTTTATTCAGCAAGGATGTGTTAAATTGCTGAAAGTGACAGTTATAATGTTACAAAAGATATCTATTTCAAATAAATGCTGTTATTTTGAACTTTCTGAACTTTCTATTCATCAAAGAATCCTGAAAAATGTATCACAGTTCCCACAGCACAACTTTTGATAAAAAGAAATGTTTCTTAAGCATCAAATCAGCATATTAGAATGATTTCTGAAGGATCATGTGACACTGAAAACTGGAGTAATGATGCTGAAAATTCAGCTTTGCCACCACAAAAATAAATTACATTTAATATTGAAACAGAAAAAGAAAAGTTCACTTGTATCATTAAAAACAATTGATTCTACTTTTAAGTGTTTTTTATTTGTTTACTGTACAAAAGAGCATGCCATTTTAATATCAACCATTTAGCAGCAAATTATCAACTTACAGAATTTTGATATATATATATATTTACAATCAAATACATTAACTACAGTTTGATTAGGTAAGACTCCAACATTCAGCTGAATGTTTATCTATGACATACTGAGGCTGCTTAAGCTTTATTTATTTGTTCTGTGGATCCTGCAAAAATGTAACCATATGCTATCAACTATCAGTGTCCTCGAGGGTCTTTCATTGACAATGTGCTAAGTTTGTCTGCTCTTTTATGCACTGGCCAAGTTCTAGTCATGTGTCCAAAGCCTCAGCAGATTCTGATGCAGTCTCAGAGTGATTAAGAAGGCTTTTCGTTCTATCCTTAGCTTCCCAAGGACCGATTAGCAGGTAGGCCCCCAGTGGGACAGCTGCTTTTCAGCTGGCAGTTCATAGCTGCTTCTGCTCCTTCACAACTCTCATTGTGTGGAAACTCAGAAGATGCTTTTCTGAGCTCTTGGTTTTCTCAACATTGAGATCATGGTTCTTATCATGGTGAGTATTTTCCAGTCCTTTGTAAGGGACAGTTTGTGTTTACGTTGGAGAATGTCCTGGTTCTTTTAGATGGCGGTTAGTTGAAACCATCAGGGGTGCTTTCAGAGTCATCACCTTGACCTTGGCTAAACCTCATTGGTTTAGAATATTTCTATGGTAAAAGTAACAATCCTCTCCAGTTTTTGTGCTTCAGCTGGTGTTTTTGATGGTCTTGGTATTCAGTAGATCTGAATTATGTGATTACAAGGATATCAACACAGGTGCATGCAATAATACTGGAGTATAATGAGAAACATCATTGCGGTTATCTGGGATGCATAAAAGTATTGTGCCAGTCAGAGTTGAAAACGTCTGCCTGCATTTACAAAGTTCCGTGGATATTCATAATGTTTAAAACGTCCTTAGCTCAGGTTTGTTTAACATCTTTTTCATATGCTGTTTTGAGCTTACAGATCCTCTGTATCGCAAGCATTTACTTGTTTTGAGTAACATAATTGATATCATATGATTTATATTATTTGTTTACATTCTGTTTTCTTCAAATGTTCTCATCAAAAGCAGAGATTGGAACAGGCCTCTGGGTAATTTATTAGAACTTTTTTTTTTTTTTTTTTTTTCAGAAAGAAGGATGCAGATTCAGCTTTCCTAGTTCCACATTTTGTAATCTGAATTACATCAGTGACACTGAATTACGTCAGTCATACTTCAAATGTATCTTATTAAAGTAATTTGTCATGACATTAAGATCATGGGCCATTTTGTTCACTATATCATTTTTGCACATATATTTTAATAGCCTCTCATGCTCACCAAGGCTGCATTTATTCTATCAGAATATTGTTAAATATTATTCCCAAATGTGATTTATTCCTGTAATGGCAAAGCTGAATTTTCATCTGCCATTATTCCAGTTTTCAGTGTCACATGGTCCTTCAGAAATCATTCTAATATGCTGATTGGCTGCTCAAGAAACTCTTCTCATTATCAGTGTCGAAAACAGTTGCGCTGCTTAATATTTTTATGGAAACGGTGATGTTTTTTTTGTTGTTGTCAGGTTTCTTTGATGAACAGAAAGTTCAAAAGAAAAACATTTATTTGAAATAGAAATCTTTTTACATTTGCTGTCATTTTTCATCAATTTAATGCATCCTTGCTGAATAAAAGTACTGATTTCTTTACAGAAATTGCACTGACCCCAAATAGTTTTTAATGGCAGTGTATATTAGGCATTATTATGTGCTTTGCAAGACTTAAAGAGTCTGATTTGGTCCTGTTATGCAATAAACCTCTCAGGCTGTATCATTTCCCTGTTTTTTTTCTGATAGCTCAAGTGGAAAAAGAGAGCTGTAACTGAGGAATTTTTTTTTTTAAAGAGATCATGGTCTTTTTTTTTTCAGTTTGTTTAAAAAAATGTATATGTGGATCAGAATATAAGAATATCAGAATATATATTAATGGTTTTGTGTTAGATTTCACAGATTTAGAGTTCCACCCTTTCTTTGATCAAATCAAGTCTTTCTGTTTCTGACTTCATAACTTTGCTTTCTTAAATCACATGACTTGGTAATATTTAATTTTCACATTTGTACTTGAATCAAAAATAACAATAGGCTTCCACTGCAGCTTCATCCTGTCACATGTTGCTTCCACTTTCTCCCTGCACTTGTAGATAAGCTCTTTAGTCTAATTCAGGTGAAGTCTGCTCTTTTTATCCCTGCTTAGTCTCTGATATCTGTCCATCATTTCTGTGTCTTGAGCGCTCAGCTGTAGCGTGTGCCAGGCACAAATGTGCTGTCATGATGTGCCAGTGGGATACCTGCAGATGTACCTGTTTAGGGTCACGTGTTACTTAAATCTGGATTTTTTGTTTTCGTTTTAGCTTTGGTTTGACATCAACTCTACAGATATTTTCCATTTTAATAGTTGCGATGGGCATAAAGCACTTTATGGGGACTCTGTGCCCATTTCAGTTCTAAAGGTACCGTGTCTTATTGATTGTGCGTGGAAGTGACTGAGAAAAGGCTTTAATGAGATTCTGGTTGGAAAAGTGGGAGAAAAGTAGGTTCAGGTACAACAATTTTTAATTTAAATGAAAAGTATCAATTAGTAATCCAAAAACGCTTCAATTCATTGTGTTTGGATCACTTAGCAGAGAATTTTAAATCCTGTTAAGAACAGGATTGAGTTAAAAGCATTCAGTCTTTTTTAAGCTTGTGAGTTTTTCCTCCTGTTAGAGCTTATTAGTTTTATCAGGATTGTCTCTTTACACAAGAAATATTCTCTTAAAAGAGGTAAAAGTTACTTATCATCAATGGTCTTATGTTTGTTTCATATAATATATATGAAAAGTATGCAACATGCACAATTTGCAAGTGTGCATAAAAATGTAAGTATAAAATGGGGCCCAAGTCACAGATTTGTAGTAAAAATGTTTGAATTTTGCAATTTTATAAAGCATTTTTATTTTTGTTAATTTTTTTATTTTATTTTTTTTACATATTTTATTATATAGGCTACTTTTATTCTAAAAATGAGTAATATAGCTGAATGAAATCAACATCAATTCCAGAATTTCTTAAGTATTTACTTTAAATGATTTTAATGATCATGTTATCCAAAGAGCATCAGTGGAAGTGAGAACGTCTGAAATATGCATAGATATTAATTAAATCACCTAGAAATAGTGCAGAATCTTAAATATTTCTTATTCAGTTTACATCATAACATTTTTGTTTACTTTTACTTTATTCTTGAATCTGAAAAACTGTTTAGTTCCAGGTTTAAATTACATTTTTAAATTCCAGATACAGCCCACATTCTTACATAGTTCATACTTGCACATTTGTTTCATGGGCTTTAACCATTTCGGTTGCATTTCTGTCCAATTTGCATCATTGTTCTAATGTTGCCTGGGCTTGACAATCTAATGGGCTTGACACAGAATTACTTAATGCATTGTTGCTGATATTAACCTGGGCATGTGTTTTATGCTTTTGTCTTTTACAGAGTGGAAGGAGAGGATGAATGAGTGTGATCTGCTAGGCCAGAGAGTATAGCCCTGCTATGTTCACCTGTGGTCCCTTTATCATCTGATTAAATCTATAGTAAGCTGACATCTACCACAGGCCGTTGGATGAAGTTAATATGGCCTCCCACAAGCAAAGCTTTCAATGCTTTGACACCATCACAGACGACCCATCTCTCAAGCCCCCTTTCCCCCATGGACACTGCTCCTCAGCATCCTTCAGAGGCTCATCCGGCTCGACTAGACTGGAGCCGCTGGAGGATCACGGATGCTATCTCTGTGCCGATCACCAGCAGGCCAAGGCGATGGCCTCAGAGGCCACAGGAGCTTACTCGAACCCATGGTATCATTTCCAGACACATCCACACTCTCAGCAGTATTCAGGCTGGAGGCCCACTCGACCTGAGGAAGCTCCTGGGCAGGTTGAAGATCACCACCACCACCACCATCATCATCACAGGCACTCCAGGAAGATTGTGCTTGTGAAGAACAGTGACCCTTCTGTCCGGAGGACCATTGTGCTGCATCGCAGGAGCCTGCGCAGTCTGGCGCTCTTCATGGACGAGGTCTCTGAACTCATGCAGTGTCTCATCAGGAAGCTCTACACACTGGAAGGCCACAAGGTGAGTCTCTTCTGGAAATATACTCCAATGTTCAAATGTTTGGGGTCAGTAATATTTAGAAATTAACACTGTTATTCAGCAAGGGTGCATTAAATTGAGCAAAAGTGTCAGTAAAGACATTTATAGTGCTACAAAAGATTTCTGTTCATGAAAGAATCCTGAGAAATACTTTTTTTATATTAAGCAGTGCAACTGTTTATATGTCAACATAGTGTTTGATAATAATGTTTGAGTAGCAAATCAGCATATTAGAATGATTTCTGAACGATCATGTGACACTAAAGACTGGAGTAATGGCTGCTGGAAATTCAACTTTGCCATCACAAAGTTTTTTTATAGCTACTACTGTAGATCCAGTAAACAAATATGCACATACTGTACCTTTAAACTTGAAGACTTTTTAAACTTTCAGACAAGGCTTTGTTATGCCATAATTCAAAGTATAACTTCTTTACTAGATTTTCTTTTGAATTTATTATTCAATTCCTTCCAAATCTGCATCTTGATTTTTAGCTCAATTCTAATTTATGTCATTGTCAATTTAGTTCTAAGTGGCGCACAACCCTAGAAATCACGGTCTAGTTCATTTGATTGTCATGCAAGACATTTGATTTGAACAAGGGTTGCACACTAAAATAAGACTAACACACTTACTCTTAAGAGAGGATCTACTAAGTTGTATCTGTAGTCTGTATCTCAGACAGAACACAAACTGAGTCAGAACTAAAAAAAAATGCTATGAAGCCCCTGTCCGCAGTACATATTAAATATCGTCAGTCAGTCTTCAGGTTTGCTTATTTGTGCAATCTGCTTGTGTCTAACATTAAGAGAATGTTATAAAATGTCTCAGATTGCAAATAAAGTACATGTAGCTATTTACATTTATATTAAATTGACCCAAATTATGTAAGAACGGCTGTTGGTTTGCAGAAGCAGCAAATGTTCTAAGGACACAGAGGCCTCTAGTGGCTGAAACCGGAGGCTCTCATACAAATATTCAACAGGCTCTGGAGAAGTTAGGCTAGCAAATCTGTTGTTCCTTCACAGCTCTCACTTTAGTTAAAAACACATGTTTACAGGAAGTTAGGTATTTGTAAGTGACGCCACATCTGACAGCTGGAAAGTCCCAAAGCTGTGGGACCACTAAATTTGAGCTCTTTAATTTGATTTTTTTGTGCATTAGTTATTTCAGTCAAGCAAACAAAGTGACAGTCGCCACAGATGGAGTTGTTTGATTTATGAAGTGCTCATAATGCTGAGAACAAGATTAGTTGAGCAGATCAGTCAGCGTAAAGTTCATTTTATTTACTATCACTCCCACTAGCGCTTAAGGGCAAATGCCACAGACCACGGAAGAGGAAAAAATAAAGAATTACAGTCTGCAGGTGGTTTGGGTAGATAAGAGGTAGACAGGGTGGCCCGGGCAGTGTAAGAAATAGCCCCTCTGGGACAGAGCTATGGCAACCCTGATAAAAGGTGAGAGGCTAGGAGTTTATACAGCCCCGAGGGGCATCCAGAGGCTGTTGCACAAAATCAAGACACGTCTCTAAGTGTTCGCACGCAACGGGTATGGCACGGTGTGCCACGGTGCTAATGGTGGCATCCTGCTGTACGCAGAGAAAGTGCTGTCCCTTTAAAAGGGGAACACTTCTTGGCTTGGAGTCCACAGAATGTCTGGAGTCGATCCAGGCATTTCCTGTCCATCAGAGCTGGACTCACTACTAGTCATTGCTGACTCTGGTCAACGCTGCTGGTTCTCTGTGGGTCTAGAGCAGGCACATCCTATTAGCACTGCCACAGGCATGTACTTCCCATAGAAAACATGCTGTAAAGTGGCACACACCCCTCCACAGGGGCCTGACTGATACATGGATAACATTACGAATGGCACCGAGACAATGCCAGAAATAGCTCAACCAGCACTAGAGTAAAGGTTTATTTGTCACTGGCTGAAAGTTGAACATGTAAGAGAACAAGAACAAAATCCAGCATGACACTCGTGTGTCTTAGAAGATATAAAGTTTTGTGCTTCGGTTGCTGGGCAAGACGCATTTTAGTATACTATGGGTGAGTTTTCAGGGCAAATAAAATGGTCACAAAAAGTTTAATAGTTTAATAATGTAAAAGTAAAGTTTGTGAAGCAATTCTTTTAATATGTCAGGCAAAATAAATAAATAAATATTTATCAGTGACTGATTTCCCCCTGAATACTAAATCATTTGTCTATTACGTTCCATTATAAATGAACCGACAGTCATTACTTGCTGTAAAGAATACATAATCTTTTTTTTAAATAGCATTCTGAAAAAAATTCTAATATTTTGTAAAATATTATTGGTCATTTGTTAGCATAGTGAGGTCCAAATATATGTCAGATTGATGATATATTAAAACCATATAAACAAAACATACATGCATACAAACACACACACATATATCTTAAATATATTATATTTAAAATAATTATATTTATATAGGCAGAAATATTCTTACAAATAAGAGTGGCATTTATTTATGCCACAAATACAATACAAATCTGAACAACCGTCTTAGTCAAGTAATTAAGGATATACACATTTTCATTTGTAACATTATTTATTATAACTAAATTACAGTGTTACTTATTTAGTTTTATACTATTTTGTGTGTGTACCATTTAAGATTTCATTCTTTTGATTGTAGCTTTCTCATCTTTAATACACTCTTTTTAAATACCTTTGAATAAATCTTTCCTGCTGTTCTTGTTAGATATGATCAGGATATTCCTTTACTGGTATTGTTGCACAGCGGTGATGCACCAGCATCCAGAGAATAACTATTAATCTTGCTCAAATCAGAGCTATTTTGAACCAGCAGAAGCAGGTCAATGCCATGAAAACATACAGTTTGAGATACTCGCATCCTCTACAGTTCCAATTAATTATCTTCAAACCCACTGGAAAATTGAAAAGTTTTCAAGATATAAAACTGCAGAGCATGCAGATTTAACATAAGGTTAGTATTGTGTTAAAGAGTGATATGAGACGTTGATGTGTGTTCTTTTACTCCTTATATTTACAGTATACTCTGCTTTCATGCGTTTGGAATCTGATTCAGCATTAGATGTTGTTGGATTACTACAATTAAAAATGCGTTTTTGGACATATTACTCATGTTTCTTAGCTTTTTTCTTTCCCAAAAAGTGTTAAAGCCTTAAAGGTTTAAAGAAGACAGTTATTTCTTCATTAACCTAGTGAAAAATGTATTTGTATTTCATACTAAGTATACTACAACTACATTTACATATTTATTTACTTAATTAAAATACCCTGCAAGTGTACTTTTAGTGTTTTAGTAACTGGTATACTTAAAGTCTGCTAAATTGGAACCACTAATTTTGTGCTTAAAGTGCTTTAATTGTGTGGAAGTAGTGCTGAAGTCCAACTATATGATATGCTGAAGTAAATTTGATTGTGCTAAAGTGGAACTTAAGGTACACTTTAAATATCTTGCATTTAAAGACCAATGTTATTCAAAGATCATATAATCCCCATCAATAGTGACATTAAAACACATTTTAGGCTTAACATGGCTTGTGCATTGGTGCACAAGTAGTACTGCAAATTATTATTATATCAGTATATAATCAGATATTAAAATTTTATATCAGTAAGTCCCGAACAATATGTCAGTAAATATGTTAAATAGATTTGAACTATACTTAGTATGAAATAAATGTATTTTAAATACAGTATATTACTTTTTTTTTATTATTAGGGTAATACCCCCATTATTTTTAGTACAAGAACCGACCTCAGATGAACTCTGATACTATTTGATTTGCTAGTTGATGTTGATTCTTTTTTAGAGAAATATAGATATAGTCACAATAGTTTTTTTAATTAGGGACGAAGGCTTTTTGATTGACTTGTGACCTATTTGTTTGTACACTTCTTGTTTATGCTGACCCATGGGTACTGACTCATGCACCAAAAACACCCTGCATAATGGATCACACACATTTTCAGATCACTGTTTTCATGATTAAACATTAGTGTGGGAAAATGTATACACCAGATGGGTTGACTTCCCATGGCCATTAACCTTTAATTGGTATGGCTTCAATCCATCATAGCACATTTCCTCATCAGAATTTGGCAGTTGCAATAATCCCTGCTGATTTAATTTCAGCCAGATATTGCTGATCTCAATCAGTTCGATTCTGTCATATTCTAATCAACCAGCAGCACAGTCTTTCTAATGTAGCGAATGATTTGCATGTTTTTTAGATTGACAGTGTGCAAAGTCTGCTGCAGTGCCCGAGCATTTTGGTTTGTGTGGGACGTGAGCCTTTCCACCCACTCCTGTTGGACAGCTTCAGGAAGAACTCTTACGACAAACTTCCAAGGCTGAACACAAAGCAACGCTCTAGTGTCTGCAGTGATGAAAAGGGGGCCAAGAAAAATGGTAGGTCACTCTGCAAAAAGTATTTTTCATCTTACTTTACAGTAAAAATTAACTAAACATCCTCAAAACAACATATATGTTTAGTTTTTCTAGCCTGTGTGGTAGCTTTATTTTGTATTTTTATTTTATAAATTTATTTACTTGTTTTATGAAATACATTTAAACTTATGCTTAAAACAAGAAAAAAGTATTTGCCATTGAAATAAGAAAAAAATAATTTTAAATAGAAAACAAAAAAAATCTATAAAATTATATGATGATTTTGTATATTTATTGTAATAGTTATTTACTTTGTTTACTTTCTTACTTGTAGTCAACTTTGGACTTGAAACTAAGAGAAGCGTCATCCATCCAAGGTGTGATTCAAGCAACAGATCAGCAAGACTATCCGTCTCATCTGAAAAGTTGTTTCCTAATGGACTTAACCCATTACCACCAGGGCACAGAGGTCCTCATCCAGGAGAAAATACGATGGATGATGACATTGAAAAGCGAGTTCTGGTCAACAAAGACGGAAGCCTGTCAATGGAGATGAAAGTGCGCTTTCGACTATTACACAACGAGACATTGCACTGGTCCACAGAAGTGAAGAAGTCAAAGAGCACTTTTAATGAATCCCATGTTGTACCTGATGATGCTTGTTCCCTCTCGCATGGCAGTGCAGAGAGCTGCTCAGAAGCGGATTCTCTCTCTGCTGGCGAAGCAGATGAGACATACAGCACCAAACGTTACCAGAGACACTTTGAGGAGCCACATTGCCAGCACTGCTGTGCTCACTGTCAGGAATATGATATCTGGAAGAATCCTGTACCTCCTGATCAAGGATCTGCAAGACACATCAGATCCTCAAGCTCAAGTGCGTCCTCGCGGAAAATAGTGTGCAAAAAGGCATCTACTGACAGCATGCGCACAATGTCCAGTGAGGAGTACACAGAGCATGTAGTGGAAAAGGCAACTTGCATTCAACGGACCTTCGGGCAGCAGGGCGACTCCACAGTGGAACAATGCACCATCAACCATTGCCACAGTCGAAGTGAAGTACGCTCAATGTCCCCTAAAACAAAGAGCACAAGTGCTGTAGAAGACAAGCCTGAGAACACTCATTTATCTGAAAATGATGAGAACAGACCCGATGTCATATCCTCTAACCTCCCTAAAGATCAATTAAGTGTTCAGATTACTCAGCCAGTGGAGGAAGAGGAGAGGTCTGTATCTGTTGTGAGTTGTTCTTCTCAAATTTTAGCATCGCTGAAGGAGGATCAAGATGATGAAGATGTTGACCTTCCTCTGAGCACCTCGAGAACATCCCGTGGCCAACAGGACGAGGAGAGCCTAGATGCAGAACCAAACCCATGTTCTACTACACCCTGTAAATCTCCTGCACATTTGTCACCGAGACCACCAAGCAAATCTTCATCTTTAGGACGGTCTAAAAGATCCAGAAAATTGGTCAGTCAAGAAGTTAGTGATGAAGAGGGCAGGTCTGAAGCATCTGCTGAGTGTACTGGAGCAAGCAGTGAAACAATAGAGGAGCGATCCTCGAGTGCTATCTCCATAAAATCCAACATCTCTGGAAAATCAAATAAAACAAATGTTTCAGAGGTACTTGAAAAGGATGGAAGAGCACCCAGTGCCATGTCAGTCAAGTCACAGAAATCTGACAAATCAAGAAAAACTGACATCTCAGACAATTTGTCTGAGGAACAAATCTCTGAAGTAAGAACATCAAGTGCTATGTCTGTTAAATCAAATATATCCGTAAGGTCAAAAATATCAGATATCGACTTTGTTGAGGCTTTACAAGACAATGTTGAGGAGAGGGCTGTAAGTGCCGTGTCATCTAAATCGAATATTTCTGCTACATCTAGTCAGTCTAAAGAGCCAAAATCTGTGCCTGATGGGGCATTAGATGAAACAATAGAAGAAAGAGCTTCAAGTATTAAATCTGGAGCATCAAACAAGTCTGGAATTGAAGAGGTGACAAATGATGATCAAACAGTGGAGAGGGCTCCCAGCTCCATTTCGAGAAAATCAAATATTTCTGCAAGATCTAATTTGTCAATTGAGCTGAGCGAGCTTGAAGATCAAGACAGAGCCCCCAGCAGCATTTCTGTTAAATCAAATGTCTCACATAAATCAAAGTCTGACATTTCAGAAGCAGCATATTTTCAAGGAGATGAATCTTTAAATTCAGTGAAATTAAACACACCTGAAGCTGGAGCAGCTCCTCAAACAGAGCTATCAGGGCAGAGATCGCCAAGCTCTCTGCCATCAAAATCAAATATCTCTACAAGATCCAGAAGATCCAAAAATGTTGAGGTAGACCAAGATGAAGCACAGGAAAAAGATGATGTTCAGGAAAGAGCATCAAGTGCTATTTCAATAAAGTCTACTACATCTGCAAGATCAAGGAAATCCGAAACAACACCAAAATCAGGAGAAGAAATGAAGGAACGAGCTCCTAGTGTTATGTCAGTCAAATCAAATGCTTCCTTAAAATCAAATAAGTCCAAGATGGAGGAGGAGGAAATAGAAAACAGAGCCTCCAGTGCTTTGTCTGTTAAATCTGAAGTTTCCACATTGTCAAAAAAATCTAATCAGTCAGACGTAGAGCAAATGGAGAAAAGACCATCAAGTGCAATATCAGCTAAATCAAATGTTTCTGTAAGATCTAAAAGGTCCAAAATGTCAGAGGTGGCAGGAGATGATGATCGATCATCTGCAGCAGCATTACATATCTCTGAAACATCCAATGAATGCAGCACAGCACCTGAAGAAACCTGCAAAGGCACAGAGAAGTCAACAGGCAAAGAGAAAAGAGCAACAAGTGCATTGTCAACAAGATCCAATAACTCTGCTATATCCAAGAAATCCAAAATATCTGATATGGCTGATGATATTGGAGCTGAAGATAGAGATGATTTGAGATCTGCAAGTGCAATGTCCTCTAAATCGAATGTATCTGTGAAATCAGCTGTCTCAGAATTGGTCACAGAAGAGCCTTTAGAAGCACACGACCAAACTGAAGAACGGGCTCAGAGTGCATTATCAGCACAATCCAATCAGTCAGGAGTGACTGTAAGTGAGGGAGTTGAAGTTGCAGAGGAACGGGCACTGAGTGCCATGTCATCTAAATCCAATGCTTCTGAAAGACCAAAAAAATCCAATAATTTAAAAGTGCCAACTGCTTTGCCTCAAGCAGCAGAACACCAAACAGAGGAACGAGCTCAGAGTGCATTGTCAGCTAGATCAAGTGTTTCGACAAGATCCAATAAGTCCAAAATTTCAGATGTTTTAACTGATGTGCTTGTTGATGTGAGAGACCAAGAAGAAGAGAGAGCTTCAAGTGTTTTGTCTGCAAAATCCAGCATTTCCGCAAAGTCAAAGAAGTCAAATGCTTCTGCAACAGACGTCAAAGCTGATGACAAAGAAAAAGGAGACAGAGTACCAAGTGCTATGTCAGGAAGATCTGATATTTCTACCAAAACCAGTATCTCTGCAAAATCCAAAGCATCAAAAGTTTCAGAAGTACCACCAGAAGAGCCTGATGATGAAGAAAGTGAAATAAAAGCACCAAGTATTACTAAATCCAGTATTTCAGTAAGATCCAATAAGTCAAAGCATTCAGAAAAAGAGGTTCAGAACATAGAGAGACCTACAAGTGCAATTTCGGTAATATCCGATGCCACACATGATGAAAATGAAATCACAGATGATGGTGAAATCCAAGAAAGGGCTCCAAGTGCTGCATCTGCAAAATCACATTCCTCTGTAAGATCCAGAACATCAAAGGTTTCTGAAATAATCATAGATGAACCAGATAAACAAAAAGTAGAGAGGGCACCAAGTTCTAGTTCATTGAAATCTGATGCCTCTGGAAGATCTGGTGCAGATGACCCTGTCAATGAAGAAAAGGAAGCAAGAACAGAAAGTGCTTTGTCCTCAATTTCTGTAAGATCAAAGAAGTCAGAAGATTCTGAGATAATCAGCTATGTAGAGCAGAGGGCATCAAGTGCAGCATCAGTTACATCTAAAACATCTGCAAGATCTAAAAGGTCAAATATTTCAGTAGTTGCTCCTATAGAAATTGGAAACACAGATACTGGAGATGTCCGAGCATCAAGTGCAATGTCTGCAAAATCTTGTGTATCTGCGAAATCAAAATGTTCAGAAAGAACAACTGAGGATGAAGAAGCAAGTAAAGTAGTAGACAGAACAACCAGCTCTTTGTCTGTCAAGTCAAATCCATCCATAACATCGGCTACCACTGTTAAATCAAGTGTTGTGCCTACTAAATCAAATGCTTCTGCAAAATCCCTCCTCTCAGAAGCTGAAGAGCCTGACAGCAGATCAACAAGTGTGGCCTCTAATGCATCTGCAGAAACTAAAATGTCTAAAGCAAGTGTGAACACACAAGCAAACCGTTCACCAAGCAAATTGTCAGTTAAATCAAATTTGTCTACAAGATCCAAGAAGTCTAAAGTTTCTGAGAGTGAGGACCATACACACACAAACACTGAAGATACAGAATTAAACAGAGATAAGAGTCCGTTGTCCGATCACTCAAAAGTATCTCAAACAAAGAACTCAAATGAATGTATTTGTGGTGCAATAAACAAACCATCAAGTCCAGTGGCATCATCTGAAGAAGACTCTGACCATGAAGAGATACCTGCAAGTCCTCTGTCTAAAAAGTCAGCAAAGTCCAAAATCAGTTCAGTTGGTTCCACCTCTGAAAGAGTTTTAACACCAACAAGCACCTCAGTTTCTATTGGGATTGTTGAGGATCATGAGGCTGATGATGTTGAGGAAATAGATGGAGGTGCTGTTTCAATTAACTCAAGAATATCTGCTTCATCAAAGACTGAAATATGTGGTATATCCGACCAGTGTTTATCAAAATCACCAGTACAAATCACAAATGAAGCGACACCGACATCAGAGGAAAGACCTAAAAGTTCAACATCAGCTAAGTCAAATGTCTCTGGTAAATCGAAGTCCAAAAGCTCTCACTGTGGCTCTACATGTCCTACAGACACAATCCAGGACAGAGATGATGTAGCAAGCAATAAATCCTCCAAAATAAAGTATTTAATGCCTTCATCTGAAAACCAACCATCACCCAACAGTTCAGTGAGGCAGAGCTCTCAAACCCAAGAGATTCGTCCATCTAGCAAAGCTTCCGATATGTCTGTACACACTGAAATCACAGGTCAAGAGAAAGCTGAAAGTCCAGATGTTACCCATAAATCTCAAAGTGTCTGTTCAAAATGCAGTTCTACACAACAGAAAGGAAAAATTTCCGATGCTTCATGTGCCTCAGCAATCTCAGACTCTGAGAAATCCAAAACTAAAGAAGGAAATACTGCAGAAATGGCTGACAGACCAAAGAGTAATATATCCAGTTCATCATCTCGTTTGAAAATAAATAGTCAAAAGAATGATGTTGAAGCTACAGTTGTCAGTGAAAGAAGCAATAAACTAAATACCAAGTCAACACAGAAAGTTCAAGACAATGCGCCCGAGCGTTATTCAGCGACTTTATCTGTTACCTCAGGAAACCATCTAAGTCCTAAACCACCAAAATCTCCTAAAAAATCCAAAAAACCTATTATTCTACTTGGCAACTCTAATGATAGCAAGTTATCGCAGACCGTTCCTGCTCTAGAACCAAGAAAAGAATATACTTTTGCAGCAGCAGGAAAACCTGAGTCTTGTAGATCTGATACAAATGTCAGTGAAATTAAGAGTGAAAAAAGTAGCAAATGTAGAAAAAGAATTGGAAGCGACTCTTCTTGCCACAAGATGGATGATGACATATCTGAGCTGAGTCCTTCTTGCTTGCCAAATGCTTCTCCAACTGAGGTGGTGAATGAATGGCTGAGGAAAATCCCATCACTTACCACCTTGTGTGATTTGGGTGACGGATTCCATGACGATTATGATTCGATAGAGCCACTTTGCACATCACATGTGCCATCAGGAGATGATAATGAGCATGGATGTTTGCAGCCAAGTGATGTTACCAAACTTGTAACACAGAATGAAATGGAAGATGATCATGTGGTGAATACAGAAGGGGCTACTGACAAAGAATCTCCTGAAGTTGCTGAGGGTGATCGCTCTCAGAGAGGGGATGAACCAAAGAAGTTTGATTCTTCGGTTCTGGTGATGAAAGTCTTGTTGAGCCCCAAACTCGACCGATGCAATAGCCTGCCAGAGGTATCTCCTGTATATGGACGTAAGCTCAGCGCATCAGCGCAAGGTCTTCTGGATTGTTTGGCAAATCTTCAGTTGTTAGACTTTGGTCCTAGTGATGAAGACGGTAAAAAGGAAAAATACCAGGAGCTCATGAGCATGCTTAAGTCTCTTTGGCTCTGTGACCCAAAAGACGGTGGGAAGACATCTGTGGAAAGAAACAAGCGCCTGGACGAGGAATTCAAAGCCAGGTCATCCTCAGGGGTAGATGTTAACAGTGGCTCAACAGGTTCAGGGAAAAGTAGTGTCAATGATGGCACCCAACCCCAAATCAACACAGAATGTGAAGTCCTGGAAACCCTGACAAAGGTACAGGAAGTTGATGAAACAGCAGAAGGGGAAGCTTCAGATTCGCCAGAATCAAAATATGATTCAGTCACTCCAGATATAGCAAATCAAGCTCAGTTAACCCCAGAGACAAAGGACACAGTTCAAGAGAAGTTAAAAGATGATGTCCCAGGCTCTGAAGAGACAATCAGGAGTAATGATAGTCCAAGGGAACTCATTGAAACACCTCTTTCCTCAAACAAGAGTTCTGTGAATAATCCCAAAAAAGAGGAAACTGAATCAGACCGTCAAGAGGACGCAAGTTCAGGCAGTGCTCCAAAACAACAAAGAGGTCAGTTATCAAAAAGGCTTTCTCAAGACCCTGATCCTGTATGGGTTCTGAATTTATTGAACAAATTAGAAAAGCAATTTATGACACATTATGTTAACGCAATGGCTGAGTTCAAAGTCCGTTGGAATCTGGATGACAATGAGCAACTTGATGCCATGATATGCGAATTGCAAGGTGAAGTCCGCAGAAGGATACAATCGAGTATAGACAGGGAGTTAAGGAAAATCCAAGGTAGAGCTGGAAGACCAAGACCACCAAAAGACACAATGTCACGTGAATCTACCATGCAAACAGAGCAAAGGCGAAGACGTCTGAAAGTGATGCGCAACCAATCAGTTGATCCGCAACCTGATAAAAGTGACGATGATTATACAATGACAGGGACCGATTTCAGCGATCAACGTAGCGATGATGAATATTGTCCTTGTGACACATGCTTGAAAAAGAAAATGGCATCCAAGCATGTGCTACCTGTGGAAATGCTTAATTCTGCCCCTGTGATGATCGACTTTGATTTAAGAAGAATTCTCCAGATGAAGAAATCATCTCCAAACAATGAAAAGATTGAGGAGACTGCTAATGAACAAGCAAGTGAGATGAAAGGAGAAAATGCAGGACTTGCGGCTGTCAAAGAGGAAGATGAGAAAGAGGGGGCAGACAAAGAAATTCTTGCTTCCAGTGCAATTGAAGATGAAAAACAAGAATGTGAGGAGGGTGAAGAGGAAGACAGTGCCTCTAGCTCTTATGTAGAATATAGTTCAGAGAAACAATCAAATATACCCAGGCATTTAAAGAAAGATATGGATGAAATTGCTGAGAAGTCTGTTAACACAATGACTGCGCAACAAGATGAAGATCAAGAAGAGACTGAGACTGATTCTGATTTAATGGCTTTGAAAGAAAGTACAAGCAGTTGTAAGATTAATGAATTAGATGAAGATGTGACAAATGATGACATTAGTGAATTTGATGACATAATGCAAACTGAAGCAGCAGAGGAAGCATTTGAAGAACACACTGAGGAAGAATCAGAACAGCAGGACAAGACAGCTGATGATGAAACTGCTGAAGAAGGGCAAAATGCAGGAACAGAATCTGTTGAAGAGGGTGAGACCACTGGTGAAGAGACTTCAGAGGATGGGCAGACTCCTGAAGAAGTAGCTGCTGGAGAGAATGGCATAGCTGGTTGTGACACTGCAGAAGAAGGTGAGACAGCTGAAGCTAAAACTTCAAGACATGGTGAGACAGCAGGAGACGAAACTGCAGAAGAGGGTGAAATGTCTGAAGATAAAACTTCAGAAGATGGACAAACTGCAGAAGCAGAAACCACTTCAGAAAATGGACAAACTTCTGAAGATGTAACTGCAGAAGAATGTGCAACAGTTAATGATGACAATGCAAAAGAGCATGAGATGGCTGAAAAAGAAGCTCTGGAAGATGGACAAACTGCTGAAGATGAAACTGGAGAAGAATGTGAGACAGTTAATGACGAGAATGGAGAAGAACATGAGACAACTGAAAATGAATCTGTGGAAGATGGACAAATTGCTGAAGATGAAACTGGAGAAGAAGGTGAGACCGTTAATGATGACACTGCAGAAGAGCAGGAGACCACTGAAAATGAAATGGCAGAAGATGGACAAACAGCTGAAGGTGAAACTGGAGAAGAAGGTGAGACCGTTAATGATGACACTGCAGAAGAGCATGAAACAGATGAATGTGAAACTGCAGAAGAGGGACGAACTGCTGAAGATGAAACTGGAGAAGAAGGTGAGACCGTTAATGATGACACTGCAGAAGAGCAGGAGACCACTGAAAATGAAATGGCAGAAGATGGACAAACAGCTGAAGGTGAAATTGAAGAAGAAGGTGAGACAGTTAATGAAGACACTGCAGAAGAGCATGAGACAGATGAATGTGAAACTGCAGAAGAGGGACGAACTGCTGAAGATGAAACTAGAGGCAAAGATGAGACAGTTCATGAAGACACTGCAGAAGAGCATGAGACAGTTGAAAATGAAACTGTAGAAGAATGCCAAACTGCTGAAGATGATACTGGAGAAGAAGGTGAGACAATAAACAACGACACTACAGAAGAGCATGAGACAGCTGAAAATGAAACTTCAGAAGATGGAGAAACTGATGAAGATAAAACTGCAGAAGAAGGTGAGACGACTGAAGATAAAACTTCAGAAGATGGACGAACTGCTGAAGCAGAAACTGTTGGAGAAGATGAAATAACTGAAGATGAAACTGCAGGGGAGGGTGAGGCATCAGCTAAAAACGAATCTGTAGAAGAAGAAGAGAATGCTGAAGCTGAAACAGAGAGCAATACAGGTGATGATGAAACTGCAGAAAAGAGTGAGACAGCTGATAACAACAGTGAAGAAGAGCATGAGACGGCTGAGAATGAATCTGTAGAAGACGGGCAAGCTGAAACTGCAAGAGAGAGTGATTCAGGTGAGGAGGACACTGCAAAAGAGAGCGTGACCGCTGAAGATGAAATGGCAGAAAATGGCCAAACTGCTGAAGCAAGAGAGGGTGAGACAGACAGTGATGAACCAGCAGAAGATGAGCAGAATGCTGAAGCTGATGCGGGTGAGGGAGATACAGCTGATAATGAAGCTGTAGATGATGAGCAAACGGCTGAAGCTGAAACTGCTTATGAGAGTGAGACAGCTGAAGATGAAACAGAAGCAGAGAGAGATACTGTGGATGGGACATCGGTTGAAGAAAGAGGAACTGATGTACAAAGAGCCGATGAAGATGAAGACAACACAGATGATGCAGGAACTACAGGAGGTGTGTCAGCTGAGGAAAAAGAGGCTTCTGAATCAGAAACAGCAGATGAGAGGACCACTGAAGCTGAAACTGAGATGTCTGAAGAGAAAGCTACTGTTGAAGATAGCAACACAGCTGAAGACCAGTGTGCTGTGGTAGAGCTGGCAGAGCAAACTCCTGATCATGAGACGACTGGAGAAGAGACGGACAAGAGTCAGTCAAACGATGAGGAAGACAAGGAAACTGTCAGTTGTGAAGCAGCAGAGGAGGAAGATGTTCTTTCTAACATTGAGGACACTGAGAGTCATAATGTCTTGACTTATCTTGAGGTAATTGAAGATGAAACACTCCTTAAGAACAATGGTGACATTGTTCTAGATAGTGTTGATGATAAAGGTGAAGAAAGTGGAAAAGAAGATGATGATGTGGAGGTATTGGCAAACAAAGCTGGTTATGTGGCCAACACTGGTGAATCAGCTGAAGCTGGTGATGAAGCTGAGGATGACACAGAGACAGATGAAGGGGAGCATAATAGGAACACTCTAACTTTACAGCCTCTGTTACAGCCAAAACCAAAAGATGACAAACCAGATGGGGCAACTTCATTTAATGTTTTGGGAAAGCACAACTCAGAGTTTGAAGATGGTGCCGATGCTGATGTAGAAGACTCAGAAACAGAAGAACACAACCAAGTCATAGATTTGACTTCTGAGTCAGAGAGCAAGCCACAGAGTAAAACTGCACATAAAACCTTCAAGATGCTCATTCACACTATGAATTTCCTCAAACTCTCAGCCACTGGACTACCAAAGAGCAGGGAAGAGGATAATGAACCTGAGGTTGAAGATGAAGAGACTCCAGAGGATGGCAGTGATGATGCAGAAGAGAGTTCCTGTGTGGAGAAAGATGAGGTGGAAGAGAATGGGAAGGAGAAGGGCAAACTCACAGATATTACAGAGGACACCGCAGAAGGTGAGGAGGACCAGACAAATGAGACTAGTGATGATTCAGAAGACCATGAATGGGAATCGTCTGAAAATTCCTTGCAGAAGCAGATAACAAAGTCATCCCTGGAATCTCAGCCAGGTTCCTTTGAGGAAGTTCACGAGGAACAGGAAAAAAATCAGAAAGGTTTAAATAATCTGAAAGCCAGCTGGTAGAATCCTTCTTCAGCATCAAAGAAAAGAACCAAAGATGCTCTTTAGCATGTAAAAATGGTTCCAGAGGGGTTATTTCTCTATTATCCTTAGACCGTATAATAATTATCACGAGTTTTTTAATAGCCCTTTGGATTCCTTATTTTATTGACCAAAGAGTAACATATAATGCACTTTACTTATTATTCACTTGTGATTCCATTATATATGCAGATTATATATATGCAAAAGCACAGCATTACTGCTCAGGTACTGTAAAAAGGGAACTGCTGAAACTTGAACAGCACATGAAGCTCTTCTAACTTGATGGAAGGAAAATTGTTTAGAATTTTAGTATATTTATGTCAGCACAACATATTTAATTGCAGTTATTTATATAATTCACTCAGTTGTAAGCCTTAGCCATTGGAGGGACTGTTGACAAGGGTTAATAATGTATCATAGTTACTGTATCATACTGTATACGTATGTGCTGCTATACAAATGTTCCACAGTGTAAATGAAAAATCACACATCATAGTGACATGGAATGGAAATCAGGGGGCATAAACTGTGGTTATGAGTGCACGAGAATGAATGTATATTGAACATATTTGAATCTGAATGTTTGTTTCATTGTAGCAATATGAATTAATTATCTAATTTACTTGTAGGTTGCTTACGGGAAAGCATACCTTTAAAAAACAAACTTTATTTAGACATTCTACTAACTATAAGTAACTTTGCAACTACATATCTACTAACTCTCAGAGTAGACTGTTAGGTTAGGTTTAGGGTTGGTAGAATAAGTTGACAGTCAGTATGTTGTATGCTGTAAGTTGTGGACCCATCAAAATAAAGCATTAGAAGATGTTAAGCAGATAGTCTACTAATACTCTAATGACTGCTAGTTGCAAAGTTGCTTACTGTTAGTACAATGTCTAAAGTGGACTATCAAAATAAAGTGTTACCCATTTTTGTCCCTGCTAAAACACATAAGAGATGTCCATTCCATCTGACTTGGTCAGAATATGTACACTAATGCTTACTTTTAAAGTAAGTGCAGTGAATGCAGATGTATAGGATTGACATCAGCAGAAATCACCAATATACAGCATGTTGTGTATTATAAGGATCGAGGTGCACACATTAAGCCATGCCTTAGATGTTTTGCCACATAAAGGACTGTACATCTAATGGACTATATTGTTTATGTTTTGTTCACACAAAACTCTAATGTGAAGTGATGCAGATGCAAATGCGGTTCCTTCATTGCAGTTTCTTTTCTGCTGGCCAAACGCTTAATGGTTAACTTAAATACAATAAATTCCTTGTTACTTGAATGTACTAATTTCCTGCCTGAAATAAATATATTCAAGCTTAACTGGTTTTAATTTTTTAAATTTTGTTATTTGCCAAGCAAAAAGGTTGAATTCTAAAAAAAGAACATTTTCCAGTTTTAAAAGAAGGTTCAAATCTCTAGGATGTACTGTACATGTCTACATATAGAATCCTTCCAGAGGGATGTTGCATAATTGAAGAGGTCATTGGGGTCATTGTTATTTAGGTTTGTCACTAGTAAGCATTAACACTAATAGGCCTGAGCTGATGGTTAAATAGACCTTCATTGCTCTCTCAATAGTACTATAATCTCTCTATATGTATAATTAGTTTCACTTTTCTTCCAGTAAAATGCATATTCTATGACAGGCGCCTGCCACTCTATTACTCTTCACTAAATCTAGTGAAGTCTACTTCCATTACAAAAGCCCTGTTGCTTTGGTCACGGTGCCTTTCAGAAGTTTTGAATAAGAGGGAAATTATTTCAAGGGAGCTGACTTTGTCTCTGAACCTTCAATAGATCATACCATGACATTCATGACACAATAAAAAATACCCCCTGAAAATATTGAAGGTGAAAATCAGCAAACTATTAATAACCTGACCCACCTCATCCATCAACCACCTAGTTAAGAGTCAATTCCCAGCCAGTGAGACATCTGAAACAACCTGCATTTTGTTTTTTGCTCTCCAACTTTGCTGTTTTTAACAGGCCGGCCGGTTCGCTGAACAGGGGCAGAGCCCAAGGATCCCACGACAAGTCCAATTACTCAAGTTAACGCCCCCCAAAACGGCGTCACCTGTCCAATCCATTAGTCTAATGTAGATATTTGTAGACTAAATGGTATGTATATTCAGGGACTTTTAATTACTGTCTCTTTCTGACAGGTAAGTGTGTGGCTGGTTATTTGAAACTGTCCTAAGAGACTTCATTCCCTGCCTTTGCTCGCTGGAGTCATAGGTATATACAGCCCCATTGGACAAGTCTGATGGATGGTCCTCTCTTGTTGAGTTTCCATCCTCTGCTTCCGGAGGGAACGTGACATAAATAATTGGTGTCACTCCCATCGACCGAGTGCCACACTCAAAGGCGGGGCTGAAGCCGCTGACAAAACACAGCTGTCTAATCTCACAAGTTCTCACCATATCCTAGAGTGCCTTCCATCTCCTTACAGAGAGAGAGAGAGACGATGAGACCAATTTGCATTTTAGCATCATGTAATACCGACTAGAGGAAGAACATAACTGCCAGTATGCAGGCAATACAGATAAAGTTATTGCTTTAACTTTAACTTTATTTGTAATAATATTTAAAGATTTGATAGCTTTATACTCTATACTTTATATAGATGTTGCAACAGAAACTGCTTAATTGCTTTTAGTCTTATAAGGGTCAAGAACAGAACACATTATATTGAGTCAAAAATACATAAAAAGTGCAGTACATACAAAAGTTTATATATATATATATATATATATATATATATATATATATACATATAATTTATTTATTTATTTATTTTTTGCGCAAAGGGTGCAATAACTGTCTTGTATGGAAGCCTGTTTCCACCATGGAATTAAAAAAAAATTAAATTAAATTAAAATTCAACAATTCCAAGTTTAGGTTTCAGAATTCTGACTTTTTCCTCACAATTGAGTTCATATCTCACATTCATATCTGACTATAGAATTAGGAGTATACATTCTTAGAATATCTCGCAATTCTGGGTTTATAGCTCAGAATTCTGCCTTTTTTTTCTGTTGGAAATTGCAAGAAAAAAAGAGAAGGAAAGAAATTTCAATCACATTTATTTTTATTGTACTTTGTTTCATTTTATTTTAGAAACACGCTTCCATAGTTCTGATATCATGATGACGAATAAAAAAAGCTTAATTAAAAGGATGTTATTTCCTAGAAAAAAATATTTTAAATGAATGTACTAATATTCTAAAAACTCATGTAGTGCAACCAACATGCCGGCGGAAAAACATAAAACAGGAAATTATATCATAAAAAGGACCCCTGCAGACTCTCATGATGACCATATTTGAAGGTCAATAATGCTCTTAAAATATTGGATAATTTGATCTTTTGACAAAGAAGTTCAGGCTGTAAATTCAAGGTGTAAAAATTATTTTTACATTTTGCTGAAAATGATAAACATTTTTCAAAACCATGTGAAACCAACACAAAGAAGCACATTTGTGAACTAAATACTATTTTAACTTAAACTTCAATCAGTATAGTCTTAAATACATAGTAGTTTAGCATATATATGAAGAATGTGATAACTATTTAATGCCATTATAATCAAAGTGAAGAAAGTGAAAGTGACTTTTAGATTATGAATCCTCATTTTTGAGATTCAGAACACATTCAGCTGCCCACTGCCTATGTGACGGATCAGATCATTAAACACTTTTTGGCTATTGCTGGTATTAAGAGGCTTTGGGGCTTTGAACTTGAGCTGATGTCCATGGTTGCCCAAACATGGCTGTAAATGTGGATAAATAAGAAGACTTGCTGGAGGAAGCACCTGCTCCCTGACGGGGGTTATTTCCACCCTCAACACTGGGATATACAGACATCTATTCCGGAGGATAATGCGAGGGGTTTTTCCCTGTTTTTCCCTGTTTACCTCTGAGTGTTATGCCTGCAGCCAGCTGCAAAGACCCGCTTAGTGCGACTCCACACTCTCAGGCTTCCAGATGTTCCAGGAAAAACAAGTGTGCCAGCCTGTCGGTCAGGAGAAGAGTCATTTTAAGCTGTGTGCCAGGACTTCCTGCCTCACACACTACACAGGTGGATGTCAGTTACAAGTGTAATAGAGCACACTTGTCTTTTTCAGTATTTTGCTGAACCCCAAGCATGCAGAACATTCAGACCAATTATTCATGACAAATAATCTAAAATCTAAATCAGTTTATATATTGTTGTGTGTATGTATGTATATATATATATATATATATATATATATATATTGAAGAGTTTATTTGCAAAAACATATAACTCTGTGTTTTTTAAATGTTCAAAAATCATGTTTTTTATTATGTTATCATGTTTTTATTGTGTTGTATTGTGTTAGTTAGCTGTTTTTTTCAAAATAATCCAACTGCAGTTTGATTGAGATTAACTGAAATGCACAATGAAAAAACATGATTTCTGAGAATTGTTAAAAATGGAGTTATCTGTTTTTGCAAATGAACTCTTCATATATTAGATTATTTCTACTGTATGTATTTACTGAATAAGATCATTTTGTTTTTTGCATTTTATTATTTAAAATGTAATTTTAAAACTTACATAATTTTTTATGTTTTTGATTGCTGATTCTTTCATTATTATTCTAATGTTGCTACAGACTGTGGAATTCATACTACAGCATACATATCACAGACACACACACACACACACACATATGTATATATATACACGCGCACACATACTGACACACTTTTCAAAATCAATATTTTTCCATAAAAAAAAAAGGGACTACTATATATTTTTTTCTCAAAACAGAGTTAAAATACTAAACTTGACAGGACAAAATACATAAATATAATAAAATCAACACAAAATAAATAAAATAAATAATATTTATTAAAGCGGCCAGTATAAAAAGATCAAATCACTATTATCAAAAAGGGAAGTGACACACCATACAAAATCATAAAATAAAGCATAATATAATAATTTTATAAGCAAAATTAGGTTTTTCCTTATTCTGTAAAGCCCATTTTACACAGTACATATTGTATAAAACATATATATATATATATATATATATATATATGAAAGTAAAGAAAGTGTGTGTGTATATATATATATATATATATATTATTTTATTTATTTATTTATTTATTATTATAAAATGAAACACTAGTATTATGTGAAGTATATTTCCTGTTAATTACAGGTATATCAGCAGTAATTCTTGGGAACACAAACAGGACACAAGTAGCATGAGAATGAGGCAATCATTGATCATTGTATCAATCCTGGCATGTCTTTTTACTGTAGGATATGGCTCCAGTGCCAAGGACATGTCTTTTCAGACCACCAACTCCTGACAAAAACTGATTCCACAGAGGAAGTACCATGTATAAAGCAGTCCTGGAAGCCAGGGCTAAACAACAGGCCCTTGAGAGCATTGTTTGGTTTACTGCTATTGTAGCCGATGTGTCCATGGTCTCATTTAATAAAGGACGAATAAATGAGTGAGTCCCTGTCCGGCTTGATGTGTGAGAGGGGCAGAGGAGTTTTCCCACACGGTGAGAGGAAGAGAGAAAATGTTCTCACAGTAGGCTGCTTTCCCCCCTTCCATTGAGGAAGCACCCTACAAGGCTGTGAATAGGAGCTTCTCACTCTCTTTTGTCCTCAGGTGCTGCTTGATTGGCACAGTTAGGATTGGGTGCACGCAAACAATATGAGAGAGCAGACTCTTTCATCTACTGTAGGCCTGCAGTACCTGTTGTTTGATGCACAAGAGTTCAGAGTCTAGATAATAGCCATTTTGACTTGTATATGTACTGTAGTTTTTTCTACAGTACATATCCAAGTCAAAATAGCTAGTAGACTCTGAACTCTTGTGCATCAAACAACAGACACTGCAGGCCTATAGTAGATATAGTAGGGTGTTTCACAGCAATGTCACATAGAAGAACCATTTTTGGTTCCCCAAAAAAATCTTTCAGTGAAAAGTTCTTAAAATAACCGTGTTTTCCATTGTTATCCAGTGTTAAAACACAATGAAATGTTTTATTTTAATTAATAATTTAAAAATTTATTTATTTTAGTGCTGTCAAAATAATTAATCATGATTAATTGCATCCAAAATAAAAGTTTGTGTCTCTATATTAATTTTGAATAAAAGTGTCGGCCAAATTAATAAATGTAAATGCAAATATATTTAGACAACATGCTCCACTGTATTTTGGGGTAACCTGTCACAATGGAGGATTCCATTAAAATGCCTATTAAGCTTTCAGCCTTAATTTTGTCAAACATTTTGAACCCACAAAAATATCAATGCATTGATTTGGCCAACAAATTTTGTAATCGAATAAAATTGTAATATAATTCTATTTAAAATATATTCATTGTTGTTGTTGTTGGTATTATTATATAAATATTAATAAAAAATTAAATATAATGGTAGTCATTTTGTATAAAAGTATTGCCAATTATATAGTTGACTATTGTCAGATTGTACGTCAGTGTGTTATGTTTACTTGTTTATCTAGAACCATAGATGCCAATAAATAACTTTTATAGATAATAACCCCAAGAAATTTTCAGCAGAGTGTTAAGTATGACAGCTGGCCCCTGTTTGGCATATATGTATGTTCACACACACACACACACACACACACACACACCAAACACAATAAGATGGTGCAGGAGGAATTTTGCAGGGTTAGCATATTGTCATGAATATGGGCAGGGCACGGAGGTTCTCTCAAGCCACAATCTCTCTCTCTCTGCTCCTTCGTTTCCACTGTTATTCAGGTTATACTGCTGGACAGGATGCAGCGTCTGGGGACCTGGGTTTGTGGAGATGCAGTATCCGCAATCTCTGGGAAAACCAGAGTGGGAAAAAGATGAATGTGTTACCAGGACACCCTCAACAAAGTCCCATCACACACCTGCACTGCATGTACACTCCACACTCCACATCACATACACAGGTGGTCCACAAAAAAGCTGGCCTGACAGTGACGCTGGTACTCTCCAATTATGTGCAATCAAAAAGTGATTCTGACAGGAAAACGGGAACTGACAGGAAACAACTTTGAAGTGATTTAAAGTTGAACGGTACTTCCTTGATATAATTGTTTATGTAGTTCTCATATTAATATGATAAATGCCTTCCTGATTATATGGGAAAAACAGCGTTTGCTTAGGATAAAATGGTCAATCAACAATCTATTGTTTGATGTTTATAATAGTTCATTTCCTTTGTTTCTCAGTATTCTTCAAATGATCAAGTGGAATGATGTCATCTACACATTGTCATATAACAAAGAATTTCACAACAGGTCGCATATACTGTATACATTTTCTTTAACACAAGCTATAAATTCTGTAAAATCAGTTTTCTAGCAGAATTAAGATCATATCTAAAGTTAGATGAAAAAGATCTTAGATGGAATGAAATTTTTCATTATGAAAATGAAAGAGAAAACAATGACTGTTAAACCATAACCTTTCTGCTTTTTCAAAAAATTTTAAAAATTCACTTTGGAGGGCTTTGGGGTAGTACGTGTTCAAGTAGCGCGTAGATATTCGAGTAGATAATATTGATAACATAATTGTATTCAGCTACCATGTATAAATGAAAATAATTATTTAAAAAGAAAAATATATAGGCTAATTTAAAGGGGGAAAAAAAGAAATAGCCAAATTAAAATTCAATTAATTAAAACATATTTTCACATATAACTGACTCGTTCTTACAGCGTAACAGCTGTTAACTATGTGCAATATGTGCTTTAGGCATTAACTCGCCTGAAAAATAGGCTTTGCTGCTCTCTAGTGGACACTCCGGAATGGGCACAATTGTGCACGTGTCAGTAAACATATTCATGTTTCCGCTTTTCAGCAGAGGTGCAGTGAAGTATAGAGATTGACAGATTGAGCTGCTGCAGGACAGTAAATAATGCTCTTTTTACACTGCAGAAGCAACAATGAAATGCATTTACAGAAAAATTACAGTTGTAGAAATAAATGTTATGAAATTATCAATATACTGTAGCCTATGTTATGTACAATATTAGGGTAGACTGAGTAGCCTACATCTAGACATGTGCACAGTTGAAACACCTTAAATAACTTGCGTACACAAGAACCCCGAGCCGTGATTTTAGCTCCACACATGTGTTTTGGGCTTCTCTTTGATTATGGGAAATTTGAAATGTGTGCGACTGTGCGTCTTTCCATATCGGCAAAAGTTTTTTTTTAATTTATTTATTTTTTCCCAAGGTTAGATTTTCATTTCACCATGTCCCTTCCACAACGAATAGCTTATTATTATTTTATATAATTGTTAAACTTAACATATGTCATTGCAAACGTTGCTCTGTGCTCTAAAAATAGACATATTTTCTGACATTGTGCCATGCAAGGTCTTTTCATAATCTAGAGAAACGTGCGCGCATGTCAGCGGGGTACGGTTGAGACACAGTGTATCAACTGTACCCGGATTGGTGTCCTATTGCTTCACATGCTGTTTAGTTGTACGGTTATGATAATAGGTTAAAAGTCACATTCAGACATATGCTACGCAAATTCTGTTTCAAATGTCAACTGTCTATTATTAATGGACATATTTTCTAACATGAGTGTCAAAAGGATTACATAGCATTTTAAGAAATATACAAGGTGGTAAAGTGGGTACAGTTGAGACACCCTTTATAGGTTACTATGTACTGTATACAGTAACACTTCAATCATAGAAAATAAAATGCATACTGTGTGTGTTTGTGTACTGGCATTACCAAATGTCCCCACAAGTATAGTAATACCAGTAAATTCTAACCTTATGGGAATATCTTTTAGGTCCCCATGATGAAACAAGCTTATAAATCATACAGAATGATTTAAAATGCAGAAAGTTTCGAGTGATGCGTAGGTTTAGGGGTAGGGTTATAGAATATACAGGTATGTATATTGTTATTTTTACTGTTATATTTACATTTGGCCATGGTTCAGGTTTCTAATTACCCTGCCAACATTTTTCACTGGCCCAGTGTTACATTTCTATTTAGCCTATGTATTTATTTATTATTTACAGTAGCAATAAGAGGAGTAAATTGAGCAGCTAATATAATTTTATTCTATTGTATATTCATGTATTTTTTTTTCAGCCAGATTATGGGAAATCCAAAGATAGGCCTACTTTATACAAAATATGATTTCTTAATGAAAGCTTTGCTATTTTATTTTATGGTAAATATTGTTAATAATCTATACAGTCATAATATACATAGCAGATGAGGAGAAAACACAACATGACATTTATATTCTACAAAATATATAAAGCATTTTATTACATTTCAGATTTTTTTTTTTTAATATATAGTTACTGTGTTACAGTGAGATCCCAGAGTGGCGATTATAGTGCTGAAGCAAAAACCCTGAGCTACTTTAGCCTTTTCCAGATGTCTCACGTCAAAGTCAGTATCATACTGCTTCATTATTACTTTTCATACATTTTACACACATAATTATTATTCATACAGTTATCTAATTTCCATCATGACATTTGCTGTACTCCAAAAGTTACTAAGTTGTTCCAAAAGTAGGCATCTTAATTATTCCACCTCCTATATATGAATCATGAATCATTTAAGCCAATTTGGTATTTGGTATTTGGTATCAAGAGATGGAACATTCTCATTCTAGAAAAAAAAAAAAAAAAAAAAACCTGTGTAGAACAGAAAGAGTAAGAAAAATGTATTAGTGCTAATTAAACACATTAATGCCTTACTCTACATTTCTAATCCTACCCAATACCTAAATTTAACAACTACCTTACTAACTATTAACAAGCAGCAAATTAAGAATTTATTGAGGGAAAAGTCGTAGTTAATAGTTAACAAGTGTTACCTATTCTAAAGTGTTACCGTGAATTTTATCAACATTCAGGAGCACACTGCCATTAGACGTGCTAAAACCTGCACAACTCTTATTTTGATTTAACCAAGTCTTTAAGGCCTAAGAGGATTATGACTACAAAAACACTAATAAGTCTGTAGTATAACAATCTGAACTTTGAATTACATCACAGCTGCAGAGTAAATGAACATGCAAAAGGTAGAGATCAGATTAACTGAAGTTTAACTGAAGAAAACCACAGTGCCTATAAAGGGAAATGTCTGTATAGGCTAGTCAACAACATCCTGTGACAAAGCTGCTGCTGTGCTTTTAAGTTCTTCACTCTTCTCATATTCACATTCAACATGGGACAGAGAGATGCATATTTCAATGCATATTTCTATGAGAGATGCTTGCAAAACAGCACAACTTCCCAAATTCATTGAAATGATTTTAAAAGAAGGTTTTGTTTCTTGAAGCCCATTTAAATATTGTTATTTTTGTATTTCTAAGAAATTCTCGGCCTTCCTTGTTGCCAGACAGCAATGAGTAAAAATAACATTCATAGCAGTGAAACTGTTACAAAGAATGAGGATGTTAAAGTATGTTGTCTACAGTTTCAGTGTCTGACATCACATGCTCATCATATGCGTGCTCTACTCAAAGGCATTTGCACAGTTTGTGAATTAAGCACTGACAGAGGAAAGAGAGGGAGGGGTATGCTAAATAAACATCTCTATTTATCTCTTTCAACTAATGCGGTCTCTCAGGGCATATGCCAGGCCTAAGATGCAGATTGAGTGCGTGTCTGCGGTAGATGGGCCGCCTCTGTGTCTTTGTATATATGTGTAAGAAAAAAAAATACTCTTGATTTAGTTCAGAACTTTAATATATTTAAGTGTGCTGAGGACACACAAAATGTAAGTACAAACTTATATATATATATTTTACTTTAAATTGATATTTTGCTATGATATATGTAGTGGTAACATTTAGTAGTTTTTCTTACTTCAATGGTAGCATTTTTTTTTAACTTTAAAAGTAGTAGCCTATGTTTAATTAGATTTGTAATTATGCTTATATTCAGTCTGAATGGAAAGAATTGTTTTAAAAATGACCACAAATCATCACCATAGTTGAAAATTGTTTATAAGTTTCTTTTGTTTAGTTCAATTTGCCAAGCTGGTAAAATGATAAACACCTAAAAATCTTATTTTTTTATCTTTTGCACTAGTTAATATTTTCATCCAATGGAATCTGTTTTCATAAGGGTAAGCGCTCTTTAATAAATATTTGAATATTTGTGTTTTATTTTTGTTTGTGTGATAAGATTGCATTTGTCAGAGACTGTCTAACTGCACTAATGGAAACATTACTGAATATGTTTTTTAAAGACTAAAGTGAAAACTTCCAAACTGTGGTAAAATCACAATCATATTTGGCTCATGTGGGCGAGCTTAAAAATGTTTTCTTATTTTATTCAGCACCCAGTATGATGCCTTTCTGGACCTTTCTGGTTTTCTTCTGGACTGTTACTGAACTCCGAGTAGAGAACTGGGGAGACTGATAGCGGCGAATATAGGTGTGATTACAAGGAACAAGTAGATTTGATTTATAAAATATAAGTAAATGAACACTGATTAAGAAGATGATTACATTTCATTTTTAAGGATGGGTTGTGCTTGTAGTGACCAGAAACATCGCAAAGACTCTAAAGGGCATGAACATCATAATTCATCAAACTCTAACAAATTTCATGCAAGTATTGCTGATTATAGTATTTTTTTTAATGACCAGCTGAATTCTATTCACTTTTACTGAGCTTCACAGTGACAAACAAGACCATTTTCAGTTTAGCTGTACACTCTTAAAATAAAGGTGCTTCCATTCAGTCAAAGGTTCTTTAAAGAACCATCTCTTTCTTACCTTTTTATAATCTAAAGAACCTTCTTTCGCCACAAAGAACCTTTTGTGAAACAGATGTTAAAGGTTCTTTATGGAACCACTTAGACAAAAAGGTTCTTCTATGGCATCGTGAAGCACCTTTATTTTTAAGAGTGTATTGTAACTTTTAAAATATTACTACAGTTTATATTACTGCAAATGCATATGTTTCTATTACATGTTTTAAAAATAATTTATGAATATGAAAATGAAATATTTTATTTACAGTTGTCAAGAGATCACAGGAAGCAGAACAACAATATAGGTAATACGTTTTAGTTTTTGGCATGTCGGGTTTTGAAATCATGAACGCGTTTTTCATTTTGAATACATTATACTAATAATGTTGCTGGGTGCAGATCTTGTGTTCTTATTAAAAATAAGACAATAAACGGCCAGAAACTGTCACGGCATGTTATTGTTCAACAGAGGGAAATGTTAATCAAATATTTGAATTGCATATTTGAACTTTCTTTTCAGATGAAGACATTGTTGTTGCCCAACATGACTTCCAGCCTGCTAGTGATAGTGATCTTCAGTTCAAAAAAGGCGACAGACTCAAGATTATTCAAGAGTGAGTAAATAATACTGATAGTTTTTGGTAGTATGAGTATAAAATGAAAATACAGCAAAGACTTCCAGCAATTTATATTAATAGAAGATCTCCACCTGGAAATGTTTACAATTAATCAAAAGACTAAATTGGTAAGAACTTTGTTAACTTTATAAAATGTGGATGGCACAGTAGGCACAGTTTTGGGCTAATAAACCTGTTTTGCCATTTTGCTTATGTTATTCTAGGTGAGTCATCTTTATATTATGTATTGTTTAAATTTGCTACATGTGAATGTCAGCTAAAATAATCAGACATTAAAAAAGATTAAAGAGTCAAATGATTACAGCGACTAACTTGTCCCATGTTTTTCTCAGGACTGGTGAATGGTGGTTGGCCAAGTCCTTGGTCACTGGTTATGAGGGATATATTCCGTCTACATATGTGGCAAGAGCACACACACTGGAGGTGGAGAGGTACAGTAGTAACAAATATCACCAATATATGGATATGTTTCAGCATTGTTCTGAATATCAGCATTGCCATATTTCAGCCGAAGGCAACGAATGTTCCACTGCTGTTATGCTTAATAACATCAACATTCTTGGAACGTCACTTGGAACTAACTGATGTATAATTTGTAAACTTAATCTGTAAAGAATGATGTTATAAAGGCTCTGTTTTCTGTTCCAGATGGTTTTTCAAGGACATGAGTCGCAAAGACACAGAGCGTCTTCTGCTGGCACCAGGAAACAAACCTGGAGCATTTCTTGTGAGAGAAAGTGAAACAACCAAAGGTCAGTTTTCACGTGATCACTGAATGGCTGCTCAATGGCTGCTTGAGGCCCGTAAGCACAAAAGTGCACAACATTTCAAATAGTTCCATTGCTACAGTACCGTGTATCACGAATATCTACATTATCTAGCCACAGCAAGGAGTATAGCATTAGTTCAGTTTAAGAAATACTAAAAAAAAATGACTTCAAGTAGTCAGTATAATACACCATCACAATATTTTCAATGGTCAAGGTTATTTCTTTACCTCAGACCAGTCAAACTAAATGATTATTTAAAGGAGCACTGGGTCCACAGCCTTTTATTTGATTTTAATGAAATCTTTCACTGATAAAGTGTGCGTATCTGAATTTTTCAAAGTTTACAGAGTCTCATCTGCTGCTCATTTTCAAGTTCACATCATGCAGATAGCTGAAAGAGCAGATAAATGTCAACCGATGTACTGAGATCTGTGCTTTGCTTTGAGTGGAGATATTAATAGCCTTTTTTATTTTATTTATCTACTTGTAGAGCAATGGAAAATGCAGAAACTAGTCTTCACTGGAAATTTTTCAGTAACTGAGGTTTCTGAGTGTATAATACAACAAAATGCATAACGCATTAAAACATGTTAAATAGGTTTGGAAAAAAAAAAACTATTACCTATTGATTTATTAATTCAAATATTAATTCAAATTAATTTAAAGGTAAAAACATTTATTTTTCTTACCACATTTTTTCTTATTTTAAGCGTAAAGTCACTTAATTTTGATACATTTTCCAGAAAACAATACTTGTCATGTTCATATTATATACAGTATATAAGATATATATTATATACAGTATAAGATACTTGTTATAGTCATTTTTCTTCTCAAGTTAAAGTATCTTAAATATTTGTTCTGGAAAATAAGACATAAATACTCTGTGTTTAAAATGCACGGTTAAATCACTAAACATTAAAAAATATCTGTTTATTGTTTAGCAAAGACGTTATTATTTAAGGTGCTGAAATCCTGAACATGCAAAATGATTCAGAGATTCTAAGAGTTGTCTTAAAGGTATCGAATACTTCCCTGATTACTTTGATCATTTTACAGAGCCTAGGGCAACAAGTATTGGTACTTATATTGTTAGGACACATATTTCATTGATACCCATCGGAAGACATTTAATGTGCGCTATTTCAAAAACGTTTACAGAATTGGGCTGGCTGTGATTCTGTCCTTCATAAAAATTAGAAGAGCATACTGATCAGTGTTATTTAACTGCTGTTTCTGATCCTCTGCAGGTGCTTTCTCTCTGTCTGTAAGAGACTCCACCCCAGAGCATGGCGATGTAGTCAAGCATTATAAGATCCGAGCCCTTGATAACGGTGGTTACTACATCTCTCCCTCCACAACCTTTTCTTCTCTTCAAGAACTAGTAAAGTATTACTCCAGTAAGTACTCTGAGCTAAGACTGGTGCTATATCAAGGACCATTTCTGTTCCTTCCACTGTATACTTTCTGTGGTCATAGCTGTGAGAACAAGACAAACAGTTGCTTTAACCACCAGATAAATAGGTCAGCTTCAGTTTTCAGTTCGTATTCCACACCCTTGCCCCATTTTGGTTTGTAGTGTCTTTTTATAGAACTGCTTAACAAAAACCTTATTCTACGTTTCTAATCTCATGCTTTTCTCCAGACAAAATCAAAACCAGTAAACATGGTTTCATTTCAGTCAGATTGGTAGATTCTAGTCTTGTTTATTTAGAAATTGCTCCTGAGTTTGTGACATACTCTCCTCTGAACATTCTTGCTGTTTTCACAAACTTCGTTATTGTACATAAAGGGACAGCGGATGGTTTATGCCAGAGGCTTGGAAGTCCCTGTCAAACTGCTGCCCCTCAGAGACCCTGGGCTCAAGATGAGTGGGAGATTCCTAGAGAGACTCTGAAAATGGTGAAAAAACTTGGTGCCGGCCAGTTTGGAGAAGTGTGGATGGGTAAGAAGCGGAAGAAAGTTCAGTTGTGCAATGTTGCCTTTGGGTAACAAATCTTTGTTCTTCTTTTTCTGGCACAATGTTTGGTAGACACATATTTTTTTGTGTAATATGTAGTCAGATTCATTATCTTGATTTAAAAGCTGCAAGAGTCAATTTTATTAGTGTTTAGTATTCTGACCTCAAAAATGAAAGTCTTTCAGTCTTTCTTTTCATTGCTGCAGTGTTGCCTTGATGTAACATTATTTTTCAAAATGTAATTAAAACATTTTAATCAGCCACTAAATTTAATCAGAGATTTATTTAAAATTAAAATGAGATAACACTTTAGTATAGGGACCAATTCTCACGATTAACTAGTTCCCTATTTGCATGCATGTTATTAACATATTGGCTGTGTATTAGTACTTATAAAGCACATATTCTGCATGACCATATTCCACATCCCTAATACCCAACATCTAAATTTAACAACTACCTAGATTAATAAGCAGCAAATTAAGAGCTTATTGAGGCAAAAGTTAATTGTTTGTTTTATGGTGAGAATTGGACCTTAAAAAAAAAAAAATTGATATCGAAAATAAATATGTCTTTGTATTCATCTGACTTCAAAGTAAAATTCTCATTATACTGGCCCTGAAGTCACTTGTTCAAGGGCGCGTGTCAGTGTTTTGTGTGGTTTTGTGTGATATTGTCACATTTTAGCCACATGAATGATAATTTAATTGTATGTCAAAGAGGTTTTGACTTTGGCCACCAGGGTCAGTATTAATCTGAGTTTTGCAAAAACCTCTGATCCATATTCCCCTCCTGTACAGTATGCGCTCTTGCAGATCTTCGCAATGTGCATTTTTCTTTAAATATTTCTTTAATTCTTTTAACATACATACACATTTACTTGAGAAGCAGAATGCCATAATATTTTTCATATTATTATTTGTTTTTTTAATACAGTATTATAGTTTTATTTTTATCCATTTAATATCCTTTTTTTTTTATATATAATTTTGTGTTTTGTATAACTATTAGTGCTGTCAATCGATTAAAAAATGCAATCGCGTTAATCACAGTCATGGACTGTGATTAATCGTGATTAATCGCAAATTTAAAATACTAGGATTTACCTTGAAATGTGTTGAAATAAAGAAATGCATGACAAACTAGTTTAAGGAAACGTAACCTTTCACACTTCCGCCAGGTATGAGACATAATCCTTATTATTCTTTTGATTTTATTCAGCCATTATCAGCCTTTAAACTGGCAATAAAACGTTTACCAAGCCACATCGCTTCAATCCCAGTATACATTTACCCGACTATTATCAAAAGTATAAATAAATACAACAAAACATTCTTGCGACCTTGCGTGAAGTATTATGACAAAATGCATTATGAAGAAGAATTGGATCTGTTCTGCAGGTGCATTAGAGCTAATATTAGTATCATGCTTCATAAGACAATTTACGAGATTAATAGTGCACTTTTATTCAGAACTCACTTCAAACCACCATCGAGTGTTTGTAATAACTTCCTTTTGCGATCACATGCGGAATATGGTCTTTTACTGTTGTTAAAATATAATATTTATAGCTTTTTATATGCTGCACAAATTAGCATTTAAGATGTACACATTCCTTACAAGAAAATCACATACAAATATCCTATCGTAATCGTGTGTTTATTATCTTATATAATCTATAGTGGCTGTTGTCATGTTTATTTCTGCTGTGTAAAAGTCTTAACATGAATGCTCTGCTGAAACTCACGTTGTTTGTGATGTTACAACCGCCTCTCCATTCTTAAGTTGTCAGGTATACATTACAAGTATAATACACATTAGTAAAAGGATCTATTTTAATTTTTATTTGTCAATATACACTTTGGGCGGCTGCGGTACATTATAAAAGTAGCCCAAAAAAACACAACCCACAGCTCTGTAATTTTTCCCGCGACTGTATTTTCAAAATAACCCACTTGTGCCGCTAACACTGGTTCAGTGTTGCCAACTAATTTTCAGGGGAAGTTGCTAAAGGAAGGTCGATTTGTTGCTAAAACGTTTCTAAATGAGGTAGTTATGTCATTGCTCGATGATGTCATTGCATTTCACAGAAGGGGCTTAGCTTAAGCCAGGACTAGGCCTTAGTTAAATTAAGATATTTAAGCAGCTTTCATAAAAATGCCTTAGAAGAAAACATTACAGGTGTGTATCTTGAGACTGACATATTTTAAGATGTCACAGCAAGATATTTTCAGTTGAGACAGCTCAAACAAGCATTTTAGTCTGGGACTAGCTTAAGCCTTGTCTGTGAAACCAGGGGTAAATATGTTAATTTAGATTTGTTTGTAAAAATGATATGCAATATTAAAATATATATTACTGTATTTTTAAAAACATTGAATTATTGAAAACTTACGCAAGTTTGAATGATTACAATTTAGTTTTTTTTAATAGCTAATAAATTAGTAATACTACACATTCTCAACAATTATGCTTTAAGCAGTGTATTAGTAGTTAGTTAGTATGCTACACTCTAAGAAAAGTCTGTAAAAATAGGGCACAATCTACTATGTTAATATTAAAGAATATTATGTATTGTTTTTTTACCTGCATTTTAAATTACGCATTGTGTTTTCGGGTTACAGTGGATAATGTCCTGGAAAATTACTAGTATCTTTTTCATTTTTCTTACAGTGTACTGATCAACAGTTGCAGGTACAAGCTAATGAACAATTATTCAGTTTTTATTAATATTAAATTTAGCAATTGCAAATGGCAGCTAACTCAGTTCACGTGATGTGTGTACCGTGCGTCTTTTGTTTCCACTTTTTGTGTAATTTGGATGGAAGATGTGTGCCTTTTTATTGTCTGAGTCACTTATCATAAGTTGCTAACTTTGTTGCTAGGTGCTTTTAGAAGAAAAAGTTGCTAGGATAGTCTGAAAAGTTGCTAAATTTAGCAACAAAATTGCTAAGTTGGCAACACTGCACTGGTTCGCTGTTGCCTCATCACACAATGATAGATAACCTTCCACGCTGCGATGACGGGAAGAAGTTGGGGTCAAACCTTATCTAACGATTAATTTGCGTTAAAAAAAATATTATATTATATATAAAATAGAATTTTTTGATTAATTGCATGCATTAACGCGTTAATGTTGACACCCCTAATAACTATATTTAGTAAGGTATATGCTAAAAGCAAGAACAGACAGTAAATATATCCTGTTTTAAAATATGCTTACATATTTTTACTTTAAACTAGACAAAAGGACCGATTAAAACATGATTTTACAGCATACCTGATCATGAACAACTGATTCTAGGCCCTTTCTTAAGAATCTAACCATGAGGCTAAAATTATATGTGTCCTAAAAATGTGTTCATTGAGCTGCCGTAGATCAATGAGATTTTCTTTACTAGTTTATTTGATAAACCTGCATGTGCCTGTGGCTCTTGTTTGTAGGGTTCTACAAAAACTCCCAGAAAGTCGCCATCAAGACTTTGAAGGAAGGCACCATGGAGCCAGAGGGATTCCTACAGGAGGCTAATCTGATGAAGCAGCTCCAGCATGAGAGACTGGTGAAACTGCACGCTGTAGTCACCAAAGAACCCATATATATCGTCACAGAATACATGGCTAATGGTTAGTATTACCACAACATTATTAGAGTCCTAAACCATTTGTTATTCAAATTATGACATAACTGTCCAAACTACACAATTGTTCTTTTCCTATTCAAGGAAGCTTGTTAGATTTTCTGAAGACGGATGATGGCCATAAATTAAAGCTTCCCAAGCTGATTGATATGGCTGCTCAAGTAAGAATAATTACATTTTTGTCATGATTTCACTTGTTTGTCTTCAAAGCTTAGTAGCAATTCATTATTCCTCTGGGATTTGAAAGATTTGAATCTTTATGGAACAGGACACATTTAAATGAACTGCATGAAAACCTGCACGTTAATTAGAGTTAATTCATGTGCCCACTGTACATCAGTTTCAACTTCTGTAACTATTTTTAGAATTGTTTTGCACCAAATACTGTCAGGGATATGTAGAGGAAATGGTCTTTGGTCTTGTAAGCTCATGGTCTGAATATTTTTAGATCTGAACACTTCTAGAAACCACCACAAATTTAGATTAATATCCTCTGGCAGGATATTACGTCAAATTTTCCATCAACCTGAAGCCCCTATCATGTATGACTGTGGTCTTGCTCTCTGTGAAACTTCCTGTTAGAGCCCACTATGTTGCTGCTAACCTTGTTTCAGTTCATCATAAAACAAAATCATAAATCATTTTGTATATTAATTTGGTTGTTTTATGCCATATTAGCTTAAATGACAAGAACAGGGTAGGAAAAAAAAAAAAAAAAACCTGTTATGTTTCCGTCCTGTTCTTGCCACTAAATAATATCCTTTGATGCTGAATATTTTTTGGAGTAATTTTAAATAAAATCAATGACAACCTAAATTTATAATTCAGTTTTTAAAAATTTTTTTTTTGAGAAACTGCATTATAAAAATGACCAAGTATTCCACATATAGCCTACACTCTTAAGAAAAATGGTTCTAAACAGTACCAGAAAAGGGTTCTTTGGCTTGTAACAATAGCAGAACCCTTTTTAGTGCTAAATGGAACCTTTTTTTATAGGGTTCCATATAGAACCATGCTTTGAAAATCCTATATAGGACCTTATTGGTGTTATAAATAACCTTTTTAATGATAGTTTTTCATTAATATTAGTATGTTAATATCATTAATATTAGTATTATTTGTATACATTATTTATTAATATTGTTTTCCCCCTTCTATCTGCCTGGTCTTATAATATCTTGAAGTGTCTATTAGGGTTTAATAGACATAAAATCAACAACAACGTATCAATTAGGTACTTTTTTTTAATGACATGAAATTGTAGCAAAAATGACAGTGTTCTAACAACAGTTATTAGCAGAATACATTAATGAATGACAATGGACATTGAACATAAATAAAAGAAATAAAACAAAATAGAACATAAAATAGTGTATTGAAGACCAAGCTCCAGTGAAATATATACACAGTCCTCTATGATGCCTCTAAGTTAATCGTTATCTGTATTTTGGTGTGATTGAATGGCAGTTTCTCTCTGCAGATGATGAGGTTGTAGGATGTGACAGCATCTGAAATGCACAATTGAGTTTAGAGTTACAATGTGTCTCCTTTCATTTGTTTATGAAGGCCAAAAGTTGCATGTGAGCACTTCACAATGTTAAAAGGGAAAAGTAATATAAAGTCAAGGGATAGCTGGTTATGTTTATGCATAAACCCTAGTAATAAAAAATATCTAACAAAATGGACCAAAAATCCAATATCTTTGTTACTTAGTGAAGAAGAGGAGAGTATCCTTAACTGAATAGAGTTGGTCACACTTACACGTTCTCTTAAACTAAAAAGAGAAAAGACATAGGAAACTAATTAGCATTTGAAAGTTATAATTTATAGACATTTTAAGAAAGAAATTATTTACCTGTTGAGAGTGTGTTGACAGTCTGTGTAGTTGGATGGCTGAGCTCCAGAAAATCAGTAATGAGGCATCTTAAGAGTGTAGCCTCGGTTAAGGTTTTACAGTAAAACAACAAAAACAGCAGCATGTTGTGTGAATTATGTTTTTATTGACATGCAAAATTGTCAGTGCTCTTAACAACAGTTATTAGTTGAATACATTAATGAATGACAATTGACATTGAACACGAATAAATACATAAAGAAGTAAAACACAACATAGTTTAAAGTTACAGTGTGTCCATGTGTTTATGTAAAAACAATTATGTTTATGAAGGCCAAAAGCAAAAATGGACAGTATGTGAGTCCTTCACAATCTTAAAAGAAAAAATATGATATAAAGTCATGGGATAGTTTTTTTTTTTTTTTTTTATATTTAGTTTATTGAGTTTTACATTACAATTTTAAACAGTACTCTCCCCCCCCACCCCACAACCACGGCCTTAAATCAATTTTTTTAAAAAGGCACATAATCTTGAGTCAAAAACATTCCAGAATTTTCAGAGTTTACAGTGAAAATAAATAAATACATAAATAAATTTAATAAAAAAAATTTTTTTTTTTTAAAAGTGTCCCATGCTTGTTCAGTCCATATGATTTCATTTAACGCGAAAGGCCTGACAACATCCAAAGATGAATTAATTAATAAAAAATAAAAAATTATAAATAAATAAATAAATAAATAAATAAATAAATAAATAAATAAATAAATAAATAAATAAATAAATAAATAAAAAATAAATAAATAAATAAAACAAATTGCAGAAGAGGTACATCTTCATTAAGAAAAATAAATAAATACATAAATAAATAAATAAATACATTTAAGTACACACTTTCAGAATACCTGTCTAGATAACATAGTAAAGGAACTAAAATTACTGGTAACAGAGGCAGATATACATGCATACATATATACTCAAATCTAAATATATTAAATAAATAGGTGACCTTTAGAAAAGAAAAAGGAAAGGAAATAAATAAATAAAACATGGGATAAATTTTGTGACTGGGAATGTTTATACATAAACCCAAGTAATAATTAAAAAAATCTAACAATATGAATTACAAATTCATTGTCTCTTTTACTTACTTAGTGGAGAAGAAGAGAGAAGTTTCCACAGCTTAACTGAGCTGCAAACACTTATATGTGACCAAAAACTAAAAAAAAGAGATAAGAACACGTTTTGTTTGGAAACCAGTTACAATTTTAGTTAAATTTGTATTTAAATTTTAAGAATGAAATCATTTACCTATTGAGAGTGTGTTGACAGTCTAGTGTTGACAGTGTAGTTGGATCACTGAACTACAGAAAATCAGTAATGATGTGCTTTGACAGTTACAGGTTTGAAAAACAAAAGGGCGGGAATAAAGAACTCTAAACTCTAACACAAAGAACCATTTCAGCATGAAAGGGTTCTTCAGAATGCTATGGTTCTAAATAAAACCATTACTGCATGTAAAAAAACATCTTTCTTTAGAGTGTATATTATATTCAGTGTAATTTCTCTCTATGTAACAGATTGCAGAGGGAATGGCTTTCATAGAAAGGAAAAACTATATCCACAGAGACCTGCGTGCCGCTAATATTCTAGTCTCTGACAGCCTGCACTGTAAAATAGCAGACTTTGGCCTTGCCAGGATCATAGAAACTGAATACACTGCACAAGAAGGTGAGTACACTCATTTATTCCCACAGTACAGTGTTTTTTTCCACTGCCAGATTAATTGGCTCCAGTTAGTGCTGACATTTGATTTCTAATATGATGAACTGACATATCTGACCTTTAAGGTTGGGTATGAGCTACTGTTATTCAAAAACAGCTTCTCTCCGTGATGAAATTTCCGTGTTGTCTGTTTTTACCACATAAAGGCATAAACTTTATTTATAGTATTGTTGGATCATTAATAAACTTTTGCAAAATACAAATTTTCCATGCTTGCACACCACCTTTACAAAAACCTCATTTATCGTCTGTCATCGCATCTTTTTTACTGATCAGGTGCAAAGTTCCCTATTAAATGGACGGCCCCTGAGGCCATCAACTTTGGTACTTTCACCATCAAGTCAGACGTGTGGTCCTTTGGAGTTCTTTTGACAGAGATTGTCACATACGGTAGAGTACCGTATCCAGGTAATGGGTTTTTCTCTCTTGGGTTTCGTTTTCAATTCAGAACAGTGTAGGATAGATGGGTAGATCTTTAACAACCTGGCTGTGCTTTCCTCACAATTTCAGGCATGACGAATCCAGAGGTGATCAGTAACCTTGACAGGAACTACAGGATGCCGTGTCCAGATGTATGTCCAGAGGAGCTTTATGAAATCATGCTGAAGTGCTGGAAGAATAGGCCAGAGGACAGGCCCACCTTTGACCACCTACAGGACATACTCAATGACTTTTTCATTGCCACTGAGGGACAGTACGAGATGCATCCATAACGTCAATGCAGAACCAATAGATGAACTGAAAAGGGGATGCACAAAAACATATGGAATGATAGGATGGACTGAACTCCGGACCAAAATATGGATTATGGGGAATATACTAAAGCAACAATAATTCATCCTTGAATATCAGTATTATTATTTTTTTTACATTTACTGTATGTCAGTTTTGTAAAGGTTTTTTCAGTTTTTTCTTAGATTTGTTTAATCTTATGGGCTTCTTAGGGTATTTCATAATTCTTTAAAGGTGAGTGTGCACTTTTTTCGATAAGTTACTTTATTCTATTACAGATGTAAGTATGCAGACAACTGTAAGTGTGACATTTGTTTGATTCCCCTGAAAGACTGTGGCTCTGTGCTGCTGTCAGAACATTGCTCTGTTTGTTTGAGCATTTGATAAGCCCATCCCAGCATCATTGGCCTAACCAATGGTATGAGATTGGGGCGGAGCTATCAGGTTATCCAACCAATTGGAAGACTGGGGGAGTGTTTTATTTATGCGATTAATTTTGATTATTTTATTCACAGAAATTACACACTTCAACTCTCTGATAAAGCTTTTGGAAAATTCAGAGCTATGACACACATTGGTTTTTAACAGCGAGTAAACAAGATCCTCTTATATCTTAGTCGGAAATTTCAATAAAACCATGCACAGATATTAAACATTATTTCTGCACATTACCTATGACTCATTTAACCTCTGAAATGAACTGACTACACGATCAGTGAAGTTTCATGCAGGAAACCATAAAATGAATACAGTCATTAGTTAGACTTCCTCCTGAGATAACAGACTGTGAATGTTCCGTTCATCAGGAATAGATTAAAGAGTTTGATAACACAGTGAAGGAGTTTGTGATTATCTGATCATATACACTACTATTTAAAACTTTGCAGTTTTAAGTGCAAGTAAGACTTTTTTATGTTTTTGAATAACTCTTCTATACTCACCAAGGCTGCATTTACAGTATTTGATCAAATATACAGTAAAAACAGTGATATTGTGAAGCAGTATTACAATTTCAAATAACTATTTCAATATATTTTAAAATGTAATTTATTCAGATTATATAAATGTACAAAAACATATGGAATGAAAGGATGGACAAACATTCTCATTAAGTTAAAATGAAGTTTAAAATGTTTAAAAAGCAAGGGGACTTTAAAACGTTAAGGGAACATTTTTTAACATTATGGGACCATTATTTTTTACATTCCTTTTCTAAACAGTAAATGTTCTGAAACAAGTAGCTAAACTTAAACCTCCAAAACTTTTCAGAAAAAAAAAATCCATGAATGAAGCTAATGTCAAACATTCTGTTAATGTTATTTGAACATTTGTTCATAACTTTGAGAGAGAACCTTGCCAGAACACTGCCAAAGTTCTGAGAACATTTCCTCTTTTTTCGCAGTTACATGATCCTTCGGAAGTCATTCTAATATGCTGATTTAGTGCTCAAGTGGCATTTCTTTTAATCAAAACAGTTGTTCGGCTTAAAACTTTTGTGGAAACCATGATATATATTTTTTCAGAATTCTTTGATGAATAGAAAGTTCAAAAGAACAGCATTTAGTTTAAAAATATATATTTTTGTAACATCAAAAATGTATTTACTGTCACTTTTGATCGATTTAATGCATGTTTGCTGAATAAAAAAATAATAATAATAACTTACAGCCCCCAAACAGTTGAACAGTATAGTGTATCAGTATGAGCAATGTACAATGTGCTAATCCTTAGGGCAAGAAAAATTAATAATTTCATTTTTGCACTTTTTACATGTTTGCTTAAAAGAAGGTGTTATTTTAAACTGATATTTGAAATAGCACCCTCTTAATTTAAAATGCTTTGAGGCATGTCTCTCCAATTTCTCAGTGTAAAGCTCTGGTTCTGGTGGCTCAGATGAATATGAGAAATGCCCAGCATTCATACAGCTCCACTCCCTGCCTTAAACTCACCCCTGGGGCTTTATATGTTTGTAGATAACTGAGTGAGAACGCAACCAACACCCAAGAGCTGCTCCTGTGGTTTCCTGCCTACCAGTCTGCAGCTGAAACAGGAAGCAGTGAGTCAGCATTCCTCTCAAGATAAGCACTCTATGGCTCGGAATTCCAAACATGCTGCTGAAATTTTCTCAGCATTCATGCAAAATCAAAGGTGTCTATTTAAGCAAAATATTTCTGGGAAGTGCATGCTGAAACCAAGTTTCGATTCATCAGTGCTCTCAAGCTGTGTTAATGATGCAGGAGGTACTTGCACAAGCTTACTTGATTTCTGTTCATATATTAAGTAATGTTCATTTGATGGAATGATGATATTTAACAGAAGCTGATAAATTAACTGGCTCATCAGTGACGTTAGTGGCTTTGTTGACTGTGGCAGTGGAAATTAATCATTACCCAGAGTGCATTTTACTGTCATACTCATTATCTAGCTTTTCACTGCTATATTAGATGAATGCATCATTAGATTTGTGAAACGCCTATGACTGTATTTTTTTTTTTTTTTAGTAAGACAAATAGGAGGGTAAGACTTGTAGTCAGCAAGCTCTCTGTGTTGGCCGGCTCTTTATGTACAGAAGACCAATTATTCTAATGCATCATTACAAATTGCTTATCTGCAAAAACTTTAACCCATTATAAAGATTACAGAAGAGGGTTTTCTCTAAAAAAAAAATATATACAATGAGCACCTGATTTAAACATCAAAGTTGGCCATGTTCCAACAGGCTGCAAAATCTCTTTATGGTTCCATTTACTCAACATCATCTCTTGGCAGAAGAAAACTGTCTGATATTGGATCAATAAGTCCCTGCAAATGTGCATGTGAGGAAAAAGGTTTGCTTTTTAAATTTTAAAACTGTAAAATCCATTTGTTCAGTGTCATCAACAATTTTTAGCACTTTAAGCAAAGAGCAGATACAATTTATTATATTTGCAACACAGCTTTGAAGTGTGCCGGCCATTCACCCCATTCTGTTTTGATAATGTAGTAAAATAATTTAAAACCAAAAATAAATAAATATATAGACAAACAAACAGAATCATTAATCAAGACAAGTTTTGACAACTTTTAAAAAAATAGGCCTTTGAGAGTGACATTCTGAAGAACTGTGCTGATTTTAGTGGTCACAGTTTCAAATTTTCAGCAGAATTCTGTTAGATTTTGGGTGTTTTTAAAGTCTGAATTAGAAAAGATATCATAACCTCAGTCAGAAAAGGCTGAACGTTTTGGTGGCTAAAGCTTGAAGTGATGTATTCTGTTTGTCCACACAACTCATTTCCTCTTTCTGTCTCTCTCAGTCATTTCCACCAGGGGGTAGTCAAGCACAAGAGTGATTTTGTGTTGCTTTTAGCATTGAACATCTGTAGACTCTGATAATGTGCCAGATCACATTATTTGACATAATAAATTATAGCCTATCCCTGTTCAAACCCTGCACTTTTCTTCAGAAACTATCTTGATAAATCATCTGCCAGACAGTGAGCCTCAGTACCTTTTTATTAGATGCTGACCCACACACCGAGGTTAATCACGGCTAAACTAACCAGCTTTTCAACATGCTCTTTCACTCAGACATCATCAATTTATATCAATATCTATTAATATTGTGATGATGTCCCCCCTATAATGTGTTCTTAAAGAAATGTCACTCTCTTCAATATAACATCATGATTTGATCCCAAGTAAACCAGGTGAAAAAGAAATATATTTAAATTGTGCTTTAAGTTAAAGGGATAAATGTGAATTCTGTCAAAATGTATTCACCCTCATGTCGCTCCGAATCCGTATGATATTTTTTCTTCTGTAGAAGATGAAGGTGGCGCTGCTTTTAATAATGAATCGCAACTGACGCTTTCAAGCTTCAAAAAGAAATCAAAACAATAAAAGTCTTCTGAAGCCGTATAATAGTTTTTTTTTTTGTTTTTGTGAAGAACAAAGCATTAATTAAAATAAATAATAAAATAAATTATTTTATTTGTGAACTGTTACTCACTGACAATCTTCACGACTGGATACTGAGTCGGTGAGTTATTACTTATATCCTATCATGGACCAATTATGACTATATTATAGAGCTTTTGCCTTTTGAAGCTTGAAAGCCCCGGTTATCGTTTATTATATCTGCATTTAAAACAACAAGAACTCGCTATTCAAAATGTCAGTTCCCTTTCGAGGGAACTTCGAACTGCGTCCTCTAGGGGTCGCTATGGCGAAGCGACCGTCAGCGTGACCCGTGTCTGAAGCATATATACAAAAACACCACATGTTGGCCGGTGACAGCCTATGACGTGACTAACGACCACAGTATAAAGGGGCACCGGGCAGGTCTATGGCGGCCATGGTGGTAATGGAGAGACATCTGTGGGTGAATCTGGCAGATGTTGGGAAGAAAGAGAAGGGCTTTCTTCTCTATGCTCCAGTCTCGCCTTCCAAGCTTTTTGGTACCTCCGTCGAGATGGTGGTCGAGAAATTTAGGGCGGCGAAGGTGCGCTCAGCGCCCTTCAAAACCATCATTCCAAGAAGGTCCAGGTCGGAGCCCGAACAACGCAGGAGGCTAGTGTCGTGACTCGTGCCCCTCCCCCACTTGCGGCTAGGGCTAGAGGTAGGCGCGGGTCAAAGAGAGGTAGGCAAGACCTGAGGGAGGTGATCCAGACGAGGCTTTCTCAATGCTCTCGTCCGGACCAGAGTAAGAATTGAACATCTACTCCCTTTCCTCGGTCATCTGCCCTTATCTTCCCCTCTCTAATTCCCCAGCAACCCCCGTTTTATTCCACCTGACCGAGGTTGGGTGGGGACCAAGATAGAAGTTTCATAGAAACTACCTTACTGATGGTCTGGACCTGACTCTTCGGATTTCGCCTCCGGGAGGCGCAGGAACCATGGATGGGTGAGTACGATCCAGTTCTACAGTTCACTGGTATTTATGTGTTCTACTCTTGCAACACTGCAGTTCCAGGACCTGCGGGTCTTTTTACATCAGTTTCTTGGTTTGAGAAGGTGCATGGCTATCTGAGGATATCTATGTGCTAGCTTAGGGACTGCTCCCCTTCCGAGGGTTTTTAAGTAGCAATTTCCCTGAGCCCTTGCCTAGAGTGTGCGTCTCCCCTGCTAGGGTTTAAGTAAATAGCCCAAAAGTTTTGTGGCAGCTTCTCTGGAGGGCTTACTGTTTTTTTAGGCCAGTGGTCGAGCTAGCATCGGTCCCCTCACCATTGAGGGTCACCTATGAGCATGCCGCTCCCATCTGAGCGTCTGAGATTCCCTCTCATGCTGAGAGTTGAGTTCTCCGCTCTCCAGAGCTCTGTCATCAACAGTCTCAGGTTGTTAGGCCTCTCTATGCCTCCCTGTTGGGTTGCTCTCCTTGTTGGTAGATTTAGCATTGCTCCCCTCATCATAGAGGGTCACCTATGAGCATGCCGCTCCCTTCTGAGCGTCTGAGTTCCCTCTCATGCTGAGAGTTGGGTTCTCCGCTCTCCAGAACGGTGTTTCAAATCCATGTTATGGTAAGTGCGCACGCTAGTAGTGTGCACTTTCTGAAAGTGAAAAGAAAAACTTTTGGCCGAAGGGGATAATGTCACTGACAGCCGTTGAACCGTCCCAGGGGCAACTCCCTTAGTCGGGTAGAGTTGGTACTTAGTGCTCACCTTTTTGTGCTTGGCTTGCACTCCCCTCAGCATGGTGGCGTGGGTATTCTGTTCCCCATAGCAACCCCTAGAGGACGCAGTTTGAAGCGTATGTAACCATGGTTCCCTGAGTAGGGAACGAGACATTGCGTCCTCTAGGCTCGGTGCCATGCTTCGGACGCAAGCTTCAGACGAAGAAGTGAATGACGTATTTTCCCGGCGCCCCTTTATACTGTGGTCGTGCCGGTAGTGACGTCATAGGCTGTCGCCAGCCAACATGTGGTGTTTTTGTATATATGCTTCAGACACGGGTCACGCTGACGGCGTTCCCCATAGCGACCCCTAGAGGACGCAGTGTCTGGTTCCCTACTCAGGGAACCATGGTTACATATGTAACCTGAGATGTTCTGAACTACAGACTGAGGGTGAGTAAACCAGTTTTCATTTTTACAACCTTTACGAAAATTAACCATGGTTTTACAGTATTATAATAAAAGTTTAGTAACCATTTGTATAACCACAATTTCACTACAAATACCATGTAGCCAAACAGTGCGTAAATTTGTGGTTACTACAGTAGCTTTTTTGGTTGGTAAAACCATGGTTAATTTTCGTTTATACTATCTTTGTATCATATGTGTGCAGCTCTAGGCTGGTGGTCTGTCTGTGATTGAGTCAACGTTTTGCTCCACAATCCTTTGCCTGTACTGATAAAGATCAGTTAAGGGCCTCTGACCTCCCTGCAGTCATTCTGCCTTTCAAACAGAAATACTCTTGTGTCATGTCTCTATATAACATTGTCTAAATTACTAACTTGCAGTCGAGTCAAAACCATTGAGAACAACAAAACAAAGATTCTGACTGACATGTTTCACAATCAAATGGGGACTGTGGCAGACAAAGTCGCAACTATTTTTATGTCGTACCAGGTGAGAAAATGCACTTGTGAAACTAATTGCTGTTATTGTTTTCACATAACACAAAATGATAAAAGCATAGACAGACAACAAATGGGTCTCTGTCAGATGCATTTGTTGTAACCTCTGTCCTTGGGTTGACTTTGCTGTGCTTCGTTTCATTTACTCACCCCAGATGGAAGACCAAAATATTCTCCTCACAATCACTTCATCCCTCCCTTCTATACTTGCCATCAGTGGAAAGAGAGTGATATGAATACAAAACAGTAAGGAAATAAAAAGGAACAAAATCTGATTCATTGTCCCGGTCTAAAGGTGGACTAAACTAACCGAACCCTCCCTTTGTTTAATGACTCATAAAATGCCTTGCAAAGGACCTATTTTAATAGTTAGTTTTTTACTAAACTAGACAGATACCGTTTGATTTCAAACTTTAACAAAGCCTCGTCTGATAGATTCAAATATCTTTTAAAAGCTTAAAGTTTGAAGGTTTTACTCAGAGACGTTCGGAAAAGTCAGACAGACCTATAAAAACTCAGATTATATGTGACCCTGGACCACAAAAGCAGTCTTAAGTCGCACAGGCATATTTGTAGCAATAGTCAAAAATACATTGTATGGGTCAAAATTATAGATTTTTCTTTTATGCCAAAAATCATTAGGACATTAAATAAAGATCATGTTCCATGAAGATATTTTGTAAATTTTCTACTGTAAATATATAAAAACTTAATTTTTGATTAGTAATATGCATTGCTAAGAACTTCATTTGGACAAATTTAAAGGCAATTTTCTCAATATTTTAATTTTTTTTGCACCCTCACATTCAGCTTTCAGATGATGCATAAGTCTTAATTGACCCTTATGACTGGTTTTGTGGTCCAGGGTCACATATTAGACTACTACAGACCTCATCAGACTGATTAGAAACCACAAAAATCATTTGAGTAAAAAATAAATACAAACGAAAATGCTCAGCTGGTTGCTAGGAATTGCTGGCATTTTCCTGGGTTTTTGTTAGCATATTTTAACATGTGGGTAGCATGTTTTAGCACATTGTTGGCATGTTAATAACATGTTAGCAATTTACTAAAACATGTTTTAGCATAATTCTAGCATGTTTTAGCACTTTGCTATCCCTATAGCTGTTTCTCACTTCCAAGAATGCAAAGATTGGATTTGCATTCTCGTGGATTTCAGTCTCACAAACCGTAATGTATTTACGAGCATGCAGCGTGAACCTCTTAAGTGAGAATGCCAAGTTTAAAGTATACAGGCTTCTGTACATTGGAATTGAACTTGATGATGCAGGCCTAGTACAAAAGATCACTTAAGAATGCATATTGAGAAATGACCCCAGTGGTTTAACACATTTTTAGCATGTTTTTAGAAACATTGCTAACATGTTTTAGGATGATGTCAGCATGTTTTAACAGCTAGCATGTTTTAGCGAATTGTCATTACACCTTTAAAATTCAGTCCTTTGCTGGTTTGCTG